>NC_091617.1:29093837-29718837 GCF_027580195.1 Bos mutus
CCTGGGATTCTCCAGGCAAGAACATTGGCTCTACTGCTACAGAAGCACAATATTAAATCTGGAAGTAGTTTGTCAGTAAGATCCTTTATTTATAATCACCCACTTTGCCTTTTGGAAACCAACCAGATCTATGGTGATACTGTCATCAGCCAAGGAACTATTATTCATGCAGCAGACAACATGGATATGAAATTTGTTCCACATCTTGGAGAAATGCAAATTTTATTACACAATGCTATTAAATCTTTTCAGTGTTGAGTTCTCTTTCCTTCATCTCTTTGTCCCACTTTTCCTGTGCAGACACTGTTGCTATTACATCTTTGCAGCTTTTAGAGCCTTAGCATCATTTTCTCCCATCAATATGTAAATATTTCACTGTTTTCTAGTTTCCTGTACTGTTGATGGGATGCATATCTGATTTCTTTCTTTCACAGTTACATTGTGTAGGAATTGTGAGCAATTCTCTCTCTGTCTTTGTCTTTCAGGATTGGATCTGAACAGGTTAGTTATCTAACAGTTTTGCTTTTTTTTCCTAATTGCTGTTGAGATGTTTAACTATTTTGTCTACATATGTCACTGTTTTCTGTTTAGTAATACTTAAAATTCATCTTTAGTATTATTCATTATTGCCTCTGCTTCTTTCATTTTATTTGAATTTGTCTAGTATCTCTTTATTTGGCTTGTATTTATAAACTTACTTCATCCTTTTTTCAGAATTTTCTTTTAATAGCATAGAGCTAGGTTTCAATTTTTTACTGAAAGTCTTTGTTAGAGAAGATAATCTATTTATATATACTGCAATGATTGATATATTTAACTTTTTGTTTTACCCTTTATTGTTTTGATTATTTTCTTTCTCTTTTTTCCTAATCCCTCATGGAGAGGACCTTTTTCCTCATTGTTTCCTTATGTTCATGCTGATAAATGGTGATTTTTACATTCTTTTGGCCCTTCTCTAGCTATTTAACCTTTTGATTTTATTATAATAATTTTCTAATTTTAGTTTCAGAGCACTTTATATTTCCTCTTGAACTATGTCTCTTCTATATCAAAAATCCTTAGTAAGCTATATTTTTAACACATGCTATGTCACTTTTCATATTTATTTAGATTTCAAACACACCAATATTACCAAGTTACTAATATTTTATATATTCAAAGTGATTTTATAGTTACTTATTTTGATTTATCTCTTTTTTATGAAGTTCATGCTCCCATTAATTTTTTGTCTTTTCCTATTTACCCATACTTAATTTGTTGCATATTTATTTTTAATTAAACTCTTAGATATTGCTCTTGGAAAGAGTGTATGTTGATACTTTCTCTTCTTCCTTACGTGTCTGAAAACATTTATACTTTAACTATATAATCAGATCAGATCAAATCAATTGCTCAGTCGTGTCCGACTCTTTGCGACCCCATGAATTGCAGCACGCCAGGCCTCCCTGTCCATCACCAACTCCAGGAGTTCACTGAGACTCACGTCCATCGAGTCAGTGATGCCATCCAGCCATCTCATCCTCTGTTGTCCCCTTCTCCTCCTGCCCCCAATCCCTCCCAGCATCAGAGTCTTTTCCAATGAGTCAACTCTTCTCATGAGGTGGCCAAAGTACTGGAGTTTCAGCTTCAGCATCATTCCTTCCAAAGAAATCCCATGGCTGATCTCCTTCAGAATGGACTGGTTGGATCTCCTTGCAGTCCAAGGGACTCTCAAGAGTCTTCTCCAACACCACAGTTCAAAAGCATCAATTCTTCGGCGCTCAGCCTTCTTCACAGTCCAACTCTCACATCCATACATGACCACAGGAAAAACCATAGCCTTGACTAGATGGACCTTTGTTGGCAAAGTAATGTCTCTGCTTTTGAATATGCTATGTAGGTTGGTCATAACTATAGTTGAATGATATTCTGACTAGATAGAAGTATTGGGAATTGACATTCTTTCCTCATAATTTTATAAACACTATTATTTATGCTATATCCATTTAAATGTATTGATACCAATTATTTATTTAGCTTTTTAAAAATTATTTGTCTGCATTGAGTCTTAGTTGTGGCACACACAGTTTTTGTTTTCATCTGTGGGATCTTTAGTTGTGGCCTGAAGAATCTAGATCCCTTACTAGGGATTAAACCTGTTTCCCCTGCTTTGAGAGTATGAAGTCTTAGCCACTAAACCACCAGGGAAGTGTTGATTCCTATTCTTTAAAAGATTATTCTTTTCTTGTATGGTAACTTGTCAGAAACCCTTTTTATATGTTTAGTATTATACACAGGGCTATATCATTTCATAATCTTCTTTGTTATAAATTTTGTAAAACTTTCAATCAGAAAACTTCGATATTTAATTATTTACTTATTATTAATTTCCTAACTTTTCTCTGTTACTTTCTTTCCCTCCTTATAATTTCATGTCCATTCAGTAGTACTTTGAATTCTGGTCTTCTTTTCTGATCCATTTGATATTAACTTATTTTTAAAGTCAAAATATAACTCCATGATGATACTTAAAAGTTGTATTTAGTGGGACAGACAAGGCAGAATGCATTTACTCTATCTATCCAAGATCAGGAAATTCTGCTGTGATTGATACACCAAAGGGTGGAGGTGGTGGGGGTTGGGGGGGGGACTAGTTTAAACAGTAATCAAAGATTAAAAAAGAATTGGTAGACTTAAAGATACACCTAAAAATTACTCCATATAATTCAGGCATGTTCAGATCATGAAAACTAAAATGGAGTACAATGTATATTAAATGAGAATTCCAGAACCGAATGGTAAAGAGAATTAGGGAGAACAAATTTCAAGAAGATAATAGCTGCAAAATTTCTAAAATGAATAAAAATCATTCAAAATAAAATAAATGAAATTAAAATTATTTATAAACAAAACTTGTGTTTATAGAACACCACACAAAAATGTGTGTGGCTGGGAGAAAAAGAAACATGTAAGATATGTAACTAATAAAAGTATTGTGTCAGATCTCTAAAGCTATCCTACAAATAATATGAAAAATATATGGGAAGAGTCAAAGGATATGAGTTGTTTTTTATTTTTATTTTTTTTTCAGAAGAGGAAACCATAAAGGAGGATAAAAATAACAAAGTTTACTCTCTTTGGTAATCAAATATATGGAAATTAAAACCATAAGGAGACCTCATTTTACATGTGTTTTAAATTTATTCAACATTTATCTCAATGAGTATTCATTAAATACAAGGCATTGTACTAAGAACTCCAGGGGCTTTAAAGTTGGAAAATACAAAGCAGGTTAACTTCCATCCCCAAGTTTGCAAAATGGTAAAGGAGAAATAATTTCCATAGAAACAAGTTAAGAAAATAGTATCCTGATTTGAGGTAACACTAAGCTAGTAAAGATAGTAAAATGACATATGAAAAAGAGATGCATTCTTTAAATAATTTATAGAAAACTAACCATATGTTCTAAACTTTCCCAACTAAATATGCAAGTCTAACTAAATTTTGTTGTTGTTGTTGTTGTTTGAAACAGATTTCATTATTCCCTTTATTTATAATAGTGGACTAGTGTTTATCATCTAAAAAGTAGCACTACATATGTCTGTTTCTCTCCATACATGTTAAAATTTTTAAGATGAATAATCCTATTTTTTCATCTTGGACAGCCAGAATCCATCACTCTATCTTTCCTGTAACAAATTTTGGTTACTTGAATAAAATGTAAAAAAAAAAAGTGTGATAGAAATTGAAAGCTAGGCAAGGAAATCTCTATTTGGTGGACAATGAAAAATCAAAGAAGTTGAAATGACAGTATCAACACCATATTTTAAGAAGATGAATTTACCTGCCTGTACTTGATAGACTGGAGAAGGGAAGAGACTGAGTTACAAGGCTATTATCACTGTCCATTAGAGAGAATGAGCATGTGAATAAGGGTAGCAACAGATGAGTAAAGATGATGGGGCCATTTAGCAGGCAAATTGAATATTAAAAGAATAGGACTTAATAGCCCATAAGGTAGATACTGATGGATAAGAGAAGACAGAGGAGGAAAGAATAAAGGATATTTGTTCAGTATGAAACTTCTCTATAGTGTGTTGAGCAGATCATTCCAATTGCATGTTAAAAGATGAAATTAATCTAGTAAACCAGTTATGGAGAAGCAAACACCAACACAATTGAATTGTGTGCCAATGATATCTAGGGCAGTTCAGAATTTTAAAAAGGGAAAAAATGTTGATTGTGCATGAAAATATGCAAATTATTCAGTGTGGAAATTATTTCTGGGAGAAGATGAATATTATAAAGGATCATATTAACAAAGAAGAATAGAATAGGGAAATAGGGGTAGCAGATGTTATCTTTTGTTTCCTACTTGTCAGAGCCAGCAAGTCCTACATTCTCAACGTTATAAGTTAAATTGCTATTGCCCGCCATCCACTAGGCATCAGATGTTTGAGCTTAATCTCAATACTTGATAGGAAACCATCAAACAAAAAGTGATAATATACTCTGGAAGAATTGATATAGATGTTTAAAAAAGTGAAACTGTATTATCAAATTCTTCATGTACAACTTGTCAATCTGAACCAAGATATTTGTATTATGCTTTTAACTTTAAAGAAATGAAATATCCTTTTCATTTTGGTCAATTTGTCTACATATACATAATCTATGCCCCACAGTGTCTTCTGTGTCATCTTGTGTAATAATATATAAAAACAGACATATAAATAACATTGAAATTAGACTAACTTATTTATGAACATTCAGAACTATATTCTTCTTCAAGATTCAGAAAGTAATTTTCAAATGCTATTCTACATTTTCTAACATAAACAATATTTGTTTTATATGTAAGTTGGAACGGACATGAAATCATTTTGGAAATCTAAAACTACTTTCCAGTTTGGATATTGCTTTTATTTGAAAAGCTTCTTTTCTGTGCTTACTTTTACAGTGAAATGTGTCCTATTTCAAACTAAAATTGAACAAACTATGTTGGTGAATTTTCATGGTCTAAGATGCAATCACCTGTATATGTTAATAACTTTAATTCATAATACACTTCCAGAGATTTTATCAGAAAAAAAATTAATTTCAAGTCAGAAGATGTAATTTTTGTTAAAATACTATTTGATTTAGTAACCTTACCGTTCAATTTCTCTATTGCTTATGTATGAGAATGAAGTTTTCTTATCTATGCTTCAAAAGGAGAGTTAGTTGATGATTGGTATTTTTAATAGGACTTCCCATTGTTTGAAAGAATATTCGCCATGGTAGTATTTCTAGCATCATAATAATTGTTTAGTACTTTAAAAATATTTTTGGTTTTGATGGCTTGGGTATAAAATTATCTCTTTTCTTTACTCTTTATTTATAGTCACTATTGAGGTGATAATTGATTTTACTTTCATCCAGAATCTGCTCTTAGTTATTTCTGACCACATATTCTTATCACTTTTTGAATCATATTTCCCCCATTACCCGAAATATTATTTTCTTCTTTTAAGTGCCAAGACTTTCCTCTTTTAAATAACACCATGATGATACCATTGAACCAAATTCTTATCAATGATTTTTTTTCTAAACACACTAAATATAATTTCATTTTTTCTATCATCTGGAATAGGATGAGGCAATCAGGTTCAAGTTTTCCTGTTAATAGATTTAGCGTAAGCATAATCTATAACTGAATTATCATTTTCTAATGAATAAGAGATCATAAAAATATTGTAATACTAAGAACACACGTGGTTCATATACATTCTTACATACTTTATAAATTACTCTCAAATCTTACAATGTGTTGAGGTAATTAATAATATGTTTATAAAAATACTAGACCTGCATCTTTTCTCCCTTTTCCCTTCTGTCAATTAAATAAAATTGTTATTGTAATTTTTAACAGGAAGCATCTATTTTTTTTTTTAATTTTACTTCAGTTTTAAACTTTACATAATTGTATTAGTTTTGCCAAATATCAAAATGAATCCGCCACAGGTATACATGTGTTCCCCATCCTGAACCCTCCTCCCTCCTCCCTCCCCATACCATCCCTCTGGGTCGTCCCAGTGCACTAGCCCCAAGCATCCAGTATTCTGCATCGAACCTGGACTGGCAACTCGTTTCTTACATGATATTTTACATGTTTCAATGTCATGCTCCCAAATCTTCCCACCCTCTCCCTCTCCCACAGAGTCCATAAGACTGTTCTATACATCAGTGTCTCTTTTGCTGTCTCATACACCGGGTTATTGTTACCATCTTTCTAAATTCCATATACATGCGTTAGTATACTGTATTGATGTTTTTCCTTCTGGCTTACTTCACTCTGTATAATAGGCTCCAGTTTCATCCACCTCATTAGAATTGATTCAAATGAATTCTTTTTAATGGCTGAGTAATACTCCATTGTGTATATGTACCACTGCTTTCTTTTCCATTCATCTGCTGATGGACAGCTAGGTTGCTTCCATGTCCTGGCTATTATAAACAGTGCTGCGATGAACATTGGAGTGCACGTGTCTCTTTCCCTTCTGGTTTCCTCAGTGTGTATGCCTAGCAGTGGGATTGCTGGATCATAAGGCAGTTCTATTTTTTAAGGAATCTCCACACTGTTCTCCATAGTGGCTGTACTAGTTTGCATTCCCACCAACAGTGTAAGAGGGTTCCCTTTTCTCCACACCCTCTCCAGCATTTATTATTTGTAGACTTTTGGATCGCAGCCATTCTGACTGGTGTGAAATGGTACCTCATAGTGGTTTTGATTTGCATTTCTCTGATAATGAGTGATGTTGAGCATCTTTTCATGTGTTTGTTAGCCATCTGTATGTCTTCTTTGGAGAAATGTCTATTTAGCTCTTTGGCCCATTTTTTGATTGGGTCATTTATTTTTCTGGAGTTGAGCTGTAGGAGTTGCTTGTATATTTTTGAGATTAGTTGTTTGTCAGTTGCTTCATTTGCTATTATTTTCTCCCATTCTGAAGGCTGTCTTTTCACCTTGCTAATATTTTCCTTTGATGTGCAGAGGCTTTTAAGGTTAATTAGGTCCCATTTGTTTATTTTTGCTTTTATTTCCAATATTCTGGGAGGTGGATCATAGAGGATCCTGCTGTGATGTATGTGAGAGAGTGTTTTGCCTATGTTCTCCTCTAGGAGTTTTATAATTTCTGGTCTTACGTTTAGATCTTTAATCAATTTTGAGTTTATTTTTGTGTATGGTGTTAGAAAGTGGTCTAGAGGGAGGTAAACTTCCAAACTCATTCTATGAGGCCACCATCACCCTAATACCAAAACCTGACAAAGATCCCACAAAAAAAGAAAACTACAGGCCAATATCACTGATGAACATAGATGCAAAAATCCTTAACAAAATTCTAGCAATCAGAATCCAACAACACATTAAAAAGATCATACACCATGATCAAGTGGGCTTTATCCCAGGGATGCAAGGATTCTTCAATATCCGCAAATCAATCAATGTAATACACCACATTAACAAATTGAAAAATAAAAACCATATGATTATCTCAATAGATGCAGAGAAAGCCTTTGACAAAATTCAACATCCATTTATGATAAAAACTCTCCAGAAAGCAGGAATAGAAGGAACATACCTCAACATAATAAAAGCTATATATGACAAACCCACAGCAAACATTATCCTCAATGGTGAAAAATTGAAAGCATTTCCTCTAAAGTCAGGAACAAGACAAGGGTGCCCACTTTCACCATTACTATTCAACATAGTTTTGGAAGTTTTGGCCACAGCAATCAGAGCAGAAAAAGAAATAAAAGGAATCAAATTGGAAAAGAAGAAGTAAAACTCTCACTATTTGCAGATGACATGATCCTCTACATAGAAAACCCTGAAGACTCCACCAGAAAATTACTAGAACTAATCAATGACTATAGTAAAGTTGCAGGATATAAAATCAACACACAGAAATCCCTTGCATTCCTATACACTAATAATGAGAAAACAGAAAGAGAAATTAAACAATTCCATTCACCATTGCAACGGAAAGAATAAAATACTTAGGAATATATCTACCTAAAGAAACTAAAGACCTATATATAGAAAACTATAAAACACTGGTGAAAGAAATCAAAGAGGACACTAATAGATGGAGAAATATACCATGTTCATGGATTGGAAGAATCAATATAGTGAAAATGAGTATGCTACCCAAAGCAATTTATAGAGTCAATGCAATCCCTATCAAGCTACCAACAGTATTCTTCACAGAGCTAGAACAAATAATTTCACAGTTTGTATGGAAATACAAAAAACCTCGAATAGCCAAAGCGATCTTGAGAAAGAAGAATGGAACTGGAGGAATCAACCTACCTGACTTCAGGCTCTACTACAAAGCCACAGTTATCAAGACAGTATGGTACTGGCACAAAGACAGAAATATAGATAAATGGAATAAAATAGAAAGCCCAGAGATAAATCCACGCACATATGGACACCTTATCTTTGACAAAGGAGGCAAGAATATACAATGGATTAAAGACAATCTCTTTAACAAGTGGTGCTGGGAAATCTGGTCAACCACTTGTAAAAGAAGGAAGCATCTATTTTAGATGTTATATGGGATAGCAAGATTGACATGGTCTCTCTCCCAAGAAAATTCAGTTTTCCAGTCACTCAGATATTTCAATCATATTTCTGCAATCCCTATGTTGTATTCTAACAGCAGAAAGAGATCAGTTTTTTAACCCAAGTACATTTGTACCCTGTGTATAAAAATAACTAGCAATATAAGGTTTTGAGAAATGTCTTTTGCTTCAATTAGAATGGATTGGGTAAAATGTAATCTCCATTAATTTTTATCAGGCAGAAAGAGAGAGGCTGAAGAGGGAAGGAATATATGTATATTTATGAATCACTAATGTGGAAAACCCAGGTTCAACCTCTGAGTTGGGAAGATCCCTTGGAGAATGGAATGGCTACTCCAGTATTCTTGCCTGGAGAATCCCATGGACAGAGCAGCCTGGCGGACTACAGTCCATGGGGTTGCAAAGACTTAGACACAACTGAGAGACTAAGAGACACACACATTGTTATACTGCAGAAATCAACCCAACATCATAAAGCAATTAATCTCCAATTAAAAATAAATTTAAAAAATAAACCAAACATATGTCATCTAAAATATATAAAGATCAATTATATTTATGATCATGGTGAAACAAATATGTAAATATTTTTGTTCCTTAGTTATTTTGTGTGATTGATAGCCAAATAAAATTTAATTTGTATCATTGAGGATTATTAATATTAATTTAAAAATCAAAGAAAAACATGTATTTAAAATATCTAAATTCAAATTACTTTTAATACAGTGTTATACTTGAAGTAACTTAAAATCCAAAAATTGGACCATGATCACAGCTAAAGACTGTGACAATAAATACATTACCATCACTTATAGTGTACTGTCTTTGGCCTTTCTACTTATGGAAGATTAACCTTGATTTTTAAATAATTTTTATTGCCTTAGAACTTGGAATGAACGAAATCTTAAGTACCATTGATAATACCCACTCATCATTTTGTAAATTATATCAAAATACCTTAGATAGTTTATATAATTTTAAATTTTAAACACTTGATATATCATTTGACAGTTGTCTATTAGTGATTTAGCATTCTCGAGGTTTGTAGTGATTCACTATAATCAGGGACCACTGCTGAAGTTGAAAGGCAGAAGGACCATGTGTGGAAGCCCTGAAAACCATGGTTTAATTAGCTTGATTATTTTGTCTACATGTTTAAATGGTTTTTGTCTTCTTTTTAAGATTTTTAAGATACTTTTTAAAATAGTAAATTTTTCTAAATCAGAAAGATGTAGGTCATAGAAGATCCTGCTGTGATGTATGTCAGAGAGTGTTTTGCCTATGTTCTCCTCTAGGAGTTTTATAGTTTCTGGTCTTAGGTTTAGATATTTAATCCATTTTGAGTTTATTTCAGTGTATGGTGTTAGAAAGTGTTCTAGTTTCATTCTTTTACAAGTGGTTGACCAGATTTCCCAGCACCACTTGTTAAAGAGATTGTCTTTAATCCATTGTATATTCTTGCCTCCTTTGTCAAAGATAAGGATACTGGAAATAAAAGCAAAAATAAACAAATGGGACCCAATTAACCTTAAAAGCTTCTGCACATCAAAGGAAACTATTAGCAAGGTGAAAAGACAGCCTTCAGAATGGGAGAAAATAATAGCAAATGAAGCAACTGACAAACAACTAATCTCAAAAATATACAAGCAACTCCTACAGCTCAACTCCAGAAAAATAAATGACCCAATCAAAAAATGGGCCAAAGAGCTAAATAGACATTTCTCCAAAGAAGACATACAGATGGCTAACAAACACATGAAAAGATGCTCAACATCACTCATTATCAGAGAAATGCAAATCAAAACCACTATGAGGTACCATTTCACACCAGTCAGAATGGCTGCGATCCAAAAGTCTACAAATAATAAATGCTGGAGAGGGTGTGGAGAAAAGGGAACCCTCTTACACTGTTGGTGGGAATGCAAACTAGTACAGCCACTATGGAGAACAGTGTGGAGATTCCTTAAAAAACTGGAAATAGAACTGCCTTATGATCCAGCAATCCCACTGCTAGGCTAGGCATACACACTGAGGAAACCAGAAGGGAAAGAGACACGTGCACCCCAATGTTCATCGCAGTGCTGTTTATAATAGCCAGGACATGGAAGCAACCTAGCTGTCCATCAGCAGATGAATGGATAAGAAAGCTGTGGTACATATACACAATGGAGTATTACTCAGCCATTGAAAAGAATTCATTTGAATCAGTTCTAATGAGGTGGATGAAACTGGAGCCTATTATACAGAGTGAAGTAAGCCAGAAGGAAAAACACCAATACAGTATACTAATGCATATATATGGAATTTAGAAAGATGGTAACAATAACCTGGTGTACGAGACAGCAAAAGAGACAGTGATGTATAGAACAGTCTTATGGACTCTGTGGGAGAGGGAGAGGGTGGGAAGATTTGGGAGAATGACATTGAAACATGTAAAATATCATGTAAAACGAGATGCCAGTCCAGGTTCGATGCACGATGCTGGATGCTTGGGGCTGGTGCACTGGGACGACCCAGAGGGATGGTATGGGGAGGGAGGAGGAGGAGGGTTCAGGATGGGGAACACATGTATACCTGTGGTGGATTCATTTTGATATTTGGCAAAACTAATAAAATTATGTAAAGTTTAAAAATTAAATAAAATTAAAAAAAAAAAGAAAGATGTAACATTTTTATATTAGCCATTATTTTTTATTTTCTGCCAGGAAAGGTCTTTCTAGTCAAGGTTATGGTTTTTCTAGTAGTCATGTATGGATGTGAGAGTTGGACTATAAAGAAAGCTGAGCACAAAGAACTGATGCTTTTTTTTCTTCTTCTTCTTTTTTCTTTCTTTTTTTTAAATTTATTTTTAATTTTATTTTATTTTTAAACTTTACCATATTGTATTGGTTTTGCCAAATATCGAAATGAATCCACCACAGGTATACATGTGTTCCCCATCCTGAACCCTCCTCCCTCCTCCCTCCCCATACTATCCCTCTGGGTCATCCCAATGCACCAGCCCCAAGCATCCAGTATCATGCATCGAACCTGGACTGGCGACTCATTCCATATATGATATTATACGTATTTCAATGCCATTCTCCTAAATCATCCCACCCTTTCCCTCTCCCACAGAGTCCAAAAGACTGTTCTATACATCAGTGTCTCTTTTGCTGTCTTGTATACATGGTTATTGTTACCATCTTTCTAAATTCCATATATATGCGTTAGTATACTGTATTGGTGTTTTTCCTTCTGGCTTACTTCACTCTGTATAATAGGCTCCAGTTTCATCCACCTCATTAGAACTGAATCAAATGTATTCTTTTTAATGGCTGAGTAATACTCCATTGTGTATATGTACCACTGCTTTCTTTTCCATTCATCTGCTGATGGACAGCTAGGTTGCTTCCATGTCCTGGCTATTATAAACAGCACTGCGATGAACATTGGGGTAAACGTGTCTTTCAATTCTGGTTTCCTCAGTGTGTATGCCTAGCAGTGGGATTGCTGGATCATAAGGCAGTTCTATTTCCAGTTTTTTAAGGAATCTCCACACTGTTCTCCATAGTGGCTGTACTAGTTTGCATTCCCACCAACAGTGTAAGAGGGTTCCCTTTTCTCCACACCCTCTCCAGCATTTATTGCTTGTAGACTTTTGGATCGCAGTCATTCTGACTGGTGTGAAATGGTACCTCATAGTGGTTTTGATTTGCATTTCTCTGATAATGAGTGATGTTGAGCATCTTTTCATGTGTTTGTTAGCCTTCTGTATGTCTTCTTTGGAGAAATGTCTATTTAGCTCTTTGGCCCATTTTTTGATTGGGTCATTTATTTTTCTGGAGTTGAGCTGTAGGAGTTGCTTGTATATTTTTGAGATTAGTTGTTTGTCTGTTGCTTCATTTGCTATTATTTTCTCCCATTCTGAAGGCTGCCTTTTCACCTTGCTTATAGTTTCCTTTGTTGTGCAGAAGCTTTTAAGGTTAATTAGGTCCCATTTGCTTATTTTTGCTTTTATTTCCAATATTCTGGGAGGTGGGTCATAGAGAATCCTGCTGTGATGTATGTCAGAGAGTGTTTTGCCTATGTTCTCCTCTAGGAGTTTTATAGTTTCTGGTCTTACATTGTGGTGTTGGATAAGACTCTTGAGAGTCCCTTGGAATGCAAGGTGATCCAACCACTCCATCCTAAAGAAAATCAGTCCTGGGTGTTCACTGGAAGGACTGATGTTGAAGCTGAAACTCCAATACTTTGGCCACCTGATGCAAAGAACTGACTCATTGGAAAAGACCTTGATGCTGGGAAAGATTGAGGGCAGGAGAAGAAGGGGACAGTAGAGGATGAGATGGTTGGATGACATCACTGACTCAATGGACATGAGTTTGAGTAAACTCCCAGGAGTTGATGATGGACAGGGAGGCCTGCCATGCTGCAGTCCTTGGGGTCACAAAGAGTCGGACACGACTGAGCAACTGAACTGACTGACTATAATTTACATATACCAAAGAAATGTTTTATGATACAATTTTAAAAGTGAAAAATATTTGTGTGTTTATTTATTTATTTATTTTTGTTAATATAGATGCAGGTTTTTTTGGCAGTAAATCTGTAATTTTATTTGCAGTTTTCTTTACAACATGGCATGATATTCTGAGTAATTCCACTTTTTTTCAGATTATTACATGTAGCCTATAATGCAAGATTTACATTTTCCATATACTCTCCAATATGTTTATAAGCAAATTAATGTTTTTATTATACAGTTACCCTTGGAAAACATGGGTTTGAACTGTGTGCATCCACTTATACACAAAGTCTTTCAATAGTAAATACTGCAGTACTACACAATCCATGATTGTTTGGATCCACGATGAAGCCAAGTGGGTGAAGTATAAAGTTATATGTGGATTTTTGGCAGCACAGTCTGTGCTCCTAACTCTTGCATTGTTCAAAGATTAACTGTAGTTGTAGTTATATACTTGGAATATTATAACATTGTGTTTTAAGATAAATGTAGAAAAATGAATTACTTGATAACTGTAATGGCATAAATTTAAATGTTGGCATCTACTATTTAATTCTTAGATTTTTTTTTCTATTCAAGTAATATAAACAACCTCACACACCCACATACACAGCTATGTACACATATACAGAAATAAACATATATATACTTCTTTCATGTAGGTGTGAATGCACACAACATAAATACATTCTATACTATAAATATATATAGTATGTACAAACACACATGCATTTACTATACCCCTTATGGTATAAAATATATGTTCTATATCAAAAGATCAAAAATGTGCAAAGAGTAACAGACAATAAATTTTTCTCTTGGCTACTGAAGAAAGAAGAAGGTGCATCATGACATTTGTTTGACATTCTTTCTTTTTTATAAAGACAATCTTAATAGAAAGATAGAAGCTTACAAGATTATTTCCAAAAGTAGAAGCAGTAACAAAACTGATTTTTGCAGTATAAATAGCATTTCCTGGCAATCCTGAAATTGTCACAAATTCACTGTGTGAATTAGGGTATTTCTAAAATCTGGACTTTAGATGCTTTATTGGTATAATCAAAGCATTGAAAAAGAGCTGTGACATTCAATATATTTTTAAACTTCAACAAACTGTAGTAAATACATTTAAGAATGAAAGACTAGGTGACACAGACCAACTCCCTTTTAAAGGATGTTTAGAATAAAATGTGTGAAATATTAGAAATGCCTGCCTGAAAAACAGGCAAACTAACCAGATAACAAATAAATACTGGTCCAAATTGAAAACTGGATAGAAATCCAAAGTTTTTGTTAATTTGGATTAGGGCCATTTTTGCCTTTGGTGAATTGCTGATCTCAAAGACATGGATTAAAATTGTGCAGTTCTTTTGACAGTCTTGAGGGTCTCAGTTCAGTTCAGTTCAGTCGCTCAGTCATGTCTGACTCTTTGGGACACCATGAATCACAGCACGCCAGGCCTCCCTGTCCATCACCAACTCCCGGAGTTCACTCAGACTCACGTCCATCGAGTCATTGATGCCATCCAGCCATCTCATCCTCTGTCGTCCCCTTCTCCTCCTGCCCGCAATCCCTCCCAGCATCAGAGTCTTTTCCAATGAGTCAACTCTTCCCATGAGGTGGCCAAAGTACTGGAGTTTCAGCTTTAGCATCATTCCCTCCAAAGAAATCCCAGGGCTAATCTCCTTCAGAATGGACTGGTTGGATCTCCTTGCAGTCCAAGGGACTCTCAAGAGTCTTCTCCAACACCACAGTTCAAAAGCATCAATTCTTCAGCGCTCAGCCTTCTTCACAGTCGAACTCTCACATCCACACATGAGCACTAGAAAAACCATAGCCTTGACTAGACGAACCTTTGTTGGCAAAGTAATGTCTCTGCTTTTGAATATGCTATCTAGGTTGGACATAACTTTCCTTCCAAGAAGTAAGCGTCTTTTAATTTCATGGCTGCAGTCACTATCTGCAGTGATTTTGGAGCCCTAAAAAATAAAGTCTGACATTGTTTCCACTGTTTCCCCATCTATTTCCCATGAAGCAATGGGACCAGATGCCATGATCTCAGATTTCTGAATGTTGAGCTTTAAGCCAACTTTTTCACTCTCCACTTTCACTTTCATCAAGAGGCTTTTTAGTTCCTCTTCACTTTCTGCCATAAAGGTGGTGTCATCTGCATATCTGAGGTTATTGATATTTCTCCTGGCAATCTTGATTCCAGCTGTGCTTCTTCCAGCCCAGTGTTTCTCATGATGTACTCTGCATATAAGTCAAATAAGCAGGGTGACAGTATACAGCCTTGACGTACTCCTTTTCCTATTTGGAACCAGTCTGTTGTTTCATGTCCAGTTCTAACTGTTGCTTCCTGACCTGCATACAGATTTCTCAAGAGGCAGGTCAGGTGGTCTGGTATTCCCATCTCTTGAAGAATTTTCCACTGTTTATTGTGATCCACACAGCCAAAGGCTTTGGCATAGTCAATAAAGCAGAAATAGATGTTTTTATGGAACTCTCTTGCTTTTTCGATGATCCAGTGGATGTTGGCAATTTGTTGTCTGGTTCCTCTGCCTTTTCTAAAACCAGCTTGAACATCAGAAAGTTCATGGTTCACATGTTGCTAAAGCCTGGCTTGGAGAATTTTGAGCATTACTTTACTAGCGTGTGAGATGAGTGCAGTTGTGCGGTAGTTTGAGCATTCTTTGGCATTGCCTTTCTTTGGGATTGGAATGAAAACTGACCTTTTCCAGTCCTGTGGCCACTGCTGAGTTTTCCAAATTTGCTGGCATATTGAGTGCAGCACTTTCACAGCATCAAATTTTAGGATTTGAAATAGATCAATCGGAATTCCATCACCTCCACTAGCTTTGTTCATAGTGATGCTTTCTAAGGCCCACTTGACTTCACATTCCAGGATGTCTGGCTCTAGGTCAGTGATCACACCATCATGATTATCTGGGTCGTGAAGATCTTTTTTGTACAGTTCTTCTGTGTATTCTTGCCATCTCTTCTTAATATCTTCTGCTTCTGTTAGGTCCATACCATTTCTGTCCTTTATCGAGCCCATCTTTGCATGAAATGTTCCTTTGGTATCTCTGATTTTCCTGAAGAGAGCTCTAGTCTTTCCCATTCTGTTGTTTTCCTCTATTTCTTTGCATTGATTGCTGAGGAAGGCTTTCTTATGTCTTCTTGCTATTCTTTGGAACTCTGCATTCAGATGCTTATATGTTTCCTTTTCTCCTTTGCTTTTAGCTTCTCTTCTTTTCACAGCTATTTGTAAGGCCTCCCCAGACAGCCATTTTGCTCTTTTGCATTTCTTTTCCATGGGGATGGTCTTGATCCCTGTCTCCTGTACAATGTCACAAACCTCATTCCATAGTTCATCAGGCACTCTATCAGATCTAGTAGGACATAAAATACAGGAAATGCCATAGTGAATTCTCATCATTTTGGAATAAAATTCTGAAACCTATATTCTAGAAATAAGGGGGGATTAAAAATTGAGTGGGGTTTCTCCATGAGTCATCAGGGTGACCCAGGACAATTTAACCCTTTATTGTCTTTGGGCATTGGTCAGAAGCAAATTAAGAATCTTCTCTAGGGGAGTAAAACATCATCCTAGATCTCAAATTATTTCTAAAATTTCTTAAATACAGCATCTGTCCACAATCAATGGATCCAGATATTGGAATTTTCAGACAACTCACTTAAACATAACTCTGCTTTTTTTTTTTTTTTTTTATTCAATGACTTAAACATTCAACAGAAAGTTGGAATATATAAAGTGGTAATAGCAACTTTGAAATAGTATTAAATAAAAACTATACATTAATATATTAGCTAAAATTAAGACTTTAGTAATAAGTAATTGGAATACAGAGGTAAACTAAATTTAAATGAGCAAATAAAAATAGAAATCGATTACAGGTTTCAATATCAAGTTACTGTTTGAGCTTGTTGTTATTGTTTAGTCACTCAGTCATTGAGACTGAGGCTCTTGAGACTGTTTGGACTATAGTCTATCAGGCTCCTCTGTCCATGGAAATTTCCCAAGCCAGAATACTGGAGTGGGTTGTCATTTCCTTCTCCAGGGGTTCTTCCTGATGCTCAGTAACTCATGGCAAAAGAAAAAAGCACCATTGAAATTTGAAATAATTTGAAATGGATAGTTAATGAAAATACAACATCCAAATATTTTTTGCATGAAGGTAAATATAAAAATGATGATATATACTTAAAGCCTCAGATACATGTGTTAAAAAAATTAAAAACATAAAATTGATGTTATTTATATATATAAATAAACATACGTATACAAAGTAATAAAATTAATCATCTAATAAAAAAATTAACAAAACTGTATTATAGCTTCTTGAGCATACTGAGTCTGATGAACAGTGATAGGACAATACAATCAATATCAGGGATTAAAAGAGACTAATTCCTCTAGATCCTGAATATGTTAGCAGTATAGTAAAAGAATACTTGGATAAGCCTAATGACAATATCTTGAAAGCTTAGATGAACAAATTCCCAGAGAATGTTACAACTTATCCAAGCTAGCACAATGGTATATAGAAAATCTAAAATTTTTTTCAATTTATTATGAACATTTAAAAATATGTAGAAAAGTAAAAAGAATTTTATAATGAACACTAATATACTCATCACCTAGATTCTATTACTAATATTTTACCATACTTTGTTTTATAATATAACTAATTATTCCTCTATCTAGCCATCAACCCATCTTATTTTTGATGCATTTGAAAGTGAATTTTAGACATCAGTATAGTTCTCCCTAATTAGCATGCATGCTGTTAACCAGAGATCAATTTTTACATACATTTTTCTACTGGGTAAAACTTGCATTTATTGAATATTACAAACCATAAGTGAACATTCAGCAAGTTTTGACAAATGTATAAACCTGTGTAACTGTAATCCTGTCAAAGTATAGAACATTACTTATTAGCCCTTCTAATCAATCTTTGCTTTCTCCCAGTATAAACACTCTTTTTTTAAAATATTTTTAACTTAAATATAATTGACTTACATTATATTAGTTTCAAGTGTACAACAAATTGATTTGATATTTTTATACATTACAAAATGATCATGATAAGTCTTTGGCCTAATTCAATTCAGTTGTGTCCAACTCTGTGACTCTATGGACTTATAGTCCATCAAACTCCTCTGTCCATAGTATTCTCCAGGGAAGAATACTGTAGTGGGTTGCCATTTCCTCCTTCAGGGCATATTTCCAACCCAGGGATCGAACCTGCATCTCCTGTACTGCAGGCAGATTCATTTTTTTTTTTTTTTAGCCATTTAAATCTATTTATTTATTTATTTTAAATGAAACAAAGAGCAAAGATGAATACCTTTAATGATAAAAGATAAAATTCACACAGATCGACATTATAAACCATTAGACACCTAACAACATAGAAACAAAGATACATAAAGCAAAAATCAGAAGAAACATAAACAGTGAAACATATTAACTATGAAAATAAAAAAAAATACATAAACAGACTGAGACATATTAACATTTTTCTGAGAATATTTATCAAGTCCAGAAAAAATAAGAATAGGAGCATCTTCAATGATATCACTAATAATTTAAATATAACAGAGGACTTCCTTGGTGGCTCAGATGGCAATCCAGGAGACCTGGGTTCAATCCCTGGGCTGGCAAGATCCCCTGGAAGAGGGCATGGCAACGCACTCCAGTATTCTTGCCTGGAGAATCCCCATGAACAGAGGAGCCTGGCAGGCTACAGTCCACTGGGTCTCAAAGATTTGGACATGGCTGCGTGACTAAGTACAACACAGATTTATATTTAATGAATTTATATTAATCTTATATCCTACACAAATAAATTTAAAATTTTGTGTCTCATATGTTGTTATTGGATATCCATAGGACATTGAGAAAAACTGGCAAAAAGATAAGCATTACTAAATTTCAAAAAGTAGAATTCTTTTGTGTGTGTGTGATTCAGTTATACATATACATATATATCATTTTTGAAATTATTTTCTATTATAGATTATCAGAAGATATTGAATATAGTTCCCTGTGCTATACAGTAAAGCTCTGTTGATTGTTGCAAATCTTTTTTTAAATTAAAACTCTAGCATTCTAGTCATAGGTTTTTTTCAATGAGTTGTGCAGGTGGTCAAAGCGTTGGAGTTTCAGCTTCAGCATCCATCCTCCCAATGAATATTAAGGGTTGGTTTCTTCAGGATTGACTGGTTTGATCCCCTGGTGGTCCAAGAGACTCTTAAGAGTCTTCTTCAGCACCACAGTTTAAAAGTATCACTTCTTTGGCACTCAAACTTCTTTATGGTAAAACTCTCACATCTACATATGACTACTGGAAAAACCATAGATTTGACTATACAGACTTTTGTCACAAAGTAATGTCTCTGATTTTTAATATGCTGTCTAGGTTGGTCATAGCTTTTCTTCCAAGGAGCAAGCATCTTTTAATTCCATGGCTCTTGTCACTGTCTGCAGTAGTTTTGGAGCCAAAGAAAATAAAGTCTGCCACTATTTCCAATTTTTCCCCATCTATTATCCATGAAATGATGGGACTGGATGCCATGATCATAGTTTTTTGAATATTGACGTATAAGCCAGCCTTTTCATTCTCCTCTTTCATCTTCATCAAGTTATTTAGTTCTTCTTAGCTTTCTGCCATTACAGTGGTGTCATCTGTGTATCTGAGGCTATTGATATTTCACCAGGCAATCTTGATTTGAGCATGAGCTTCTTCTGGCCTGGTATTTCACATGATATACTCTGCATATAAATTAAATAAGTAGGATGACAATATACAGCCTTACGTACCTCTTTTCCGATTTTGAACCAGTCCATTTTTTCATCCCCAGTTCCGTTGCTTCTTGACCAGCATACACGTTTCTCAGGAGGCAGGTAAGGTGGCTATTGAGAGATTCCTGGGCCATTTTCAGTTTTTGACTATGATGGACGAAGCTGATATAAACATCACTAAAAATTATTTCTAAAATGTATTAGATGAAAATGACAAAACATAGTTAAGGCATATTTGAAAAAGACCGAAATTTGAGGATTTGTTTTACAGGGCTTTAAGGCTTAGGATAGACAAATATATCCACTCCACACTGGAGTGGATATATGTCTTGCCTGTTGAATTCCATGGACAGAAGAGCCTGGCAGACTACAGTCCATAGGGATTGTACAGAGCTGGACGTGACTGAGTGACTAATACTTTCACTTTCATCAACAAATACACCCATGAATTGTAATAGAAAGCTGCAAAAAAAAAAAAAAACACACACACAGGAACTTAATTTATGAAAGAATTAAGTGAAAACCTTCATATTGAAAGAGATCTAAAGAAGAGTTAGAAAAGAAGGTAGAGAGGAAACTGTTGAAGAATATTGCATCAATCTATAAAAATGAGAATGCTCCCATAGATCACATCTGGAAAAAAAAGAATAATGTTTATACTATGAAATTGGCCACTTCCTACTTGGAAATTGTTATCTGGAAAAATCTGCTGGCATATCCAGAATTACTTTTTTTTTTTTAACCAAAGATTATGATGAGGATGTGGTTCCCCATTAGTTTGAGTAGATATAGAAGTTACCTGGACTCATGAAGATACTAGTCTTCCACTAAAGAGACTGCCTGGAAAGGTCTCCTAAGCTTCTCCCACATGTGGTCTCAATACAGAGGAAACACTGGTTCAGTCGTTTCGATCCATGAGAGTGGGACAGCAGAGCCTAAGCTCCTAAACATCACCCAGTCTTAGCTGGGATTTGATGGGAGCACTAGCAGAGAAAGCCTGCCAAGAACTGTAAGACCAGATGTGGGTCTCCTATGACCACTGTGTGTTCCATCAATCTGTCTCTATATCTCTCTCCCTGTTTCCTTTGGGGATGGGCCAGGAAGAGAGAGGATAGATGAGCAGAAGAGCTCTTCAAAAGTAGTGAAAACACAGCAAGGGCACTTCTAATCATGACTTCACTGTTAGCTTTTTTTTTTTCATGCCAGTCGTTCTTTATTTTTTTAAGTAGTTTACTTATTTTAATTGGGGGATAATTAATTTACAGTATTGTGATAGTTTTTGCCATACATCAACATGAATTGGCCACAGGTATACATGTGTCTCCCCCACCCTGAACCCCCTCCCATCTCCCTCCCCACTCTATCCCTCTGGCTCATCACAGAGCACCAGCTTTGGGTGCCCTGCTTCATGCATCCAACTTGCACTTGTCATCTGTTTTACATATGTTAATGTACCTGTTTTAATGCTATAATGTTAGTTCTTGAATTTGATTACAGAGCTTGTCCAAGAAATACTAGATTTAGACTGAAAGATTAAAACACTTAAGTTAAAATTATCTATCTTACTGTCATTGCCAAAAGTAATAAGTACCTTTAGAAGAAGTTTGTGTAATAAAAATATTAATATGTGCATACATCTGGCTTTGTAGGTACCAGTTGTATAAAAATAACATATAGTAAGATAAGAAAATTAAAAGACGCTTACTCCTTGGGAGGAAAGTTATGACCAACCTAGATAGCATATTCAAAAGCAGAGACATTACTTTGCTAATAAAGATCCATCTAGTCAAGGCTATGGTTCTTCCAGTGGTCATGTATGGATGTGAGAGTTGGACTATGAAGAAGGCTGAACGCTGAAGAATTGATGCTTTTGAACTGTGGTGTTGGAGAAGACTCTTGAGAGTCCCTTGGACTGCAAGGAGATCCAACCAGTCCATTCTGAAGGAGATCAGCCCTGGGATTTCTTTGGAGGGAATGATGCTGAAGCTGAAACTCCAGTACTTTGGCCACCCCATGCGAAGAGTTGACTCATTGGAAAAGACTCTGATGCTGGGAGGGATTGGGGGCAGGAGGAAAAGGGGACGA
Organism: Bos mutus; assembly: GCF_027580195.1. Taxonomy (NCBI): domain Eukaryota; kingdom Metazoa; phylum Chordata; class Mammalia; order Artiodactyla; family Bovidae; genus Bos; species Bos mutus. The sequence goes on from NC_091617.1 coordinate 29,115,869, forward strand.
CAGAGGATGAGATGGCTGGATGGTATCACCGACTCAATGGACGTGAGTCTGAGTGAACTCTGGGAGTTGGTGAGGACAGGGAGGCCTGGAGTGCTGCAATTCATGGGGTTGCAAAGAGTCAGACACGACTGAGCGACTGAACTGAACTGAACTGAAAATGAGAAAAAATGTTGTTCCTTATTTGATCTCCTTGAGACTCATTTCAGCTGCTTTGCCTTCATGCATCTACTAACCTGGGGGCAGGAGGAGAAGGGGACAACAGAAGATGAGATGGCTGGATGGCATCACTGACTCCATGGACATGAGTTTGAGTGAACTCCAGGAGTTGGTGATGGACAGGGAGGCCTGGCGTGCTGGGATTTATGGGGTTGCAAAGAGTCGGACACGACTGAGCAACTGAACTGAACTGATCTACTAACCTGCATATATAAATTCTTTGTGACAGTGAGCATTTCTGATTCTTCCAGTTAGGTGGATCTTTAGCTAAGAGGATAGATGTGTAAGAAATAAGCCAGGATCAATCAGTGATGAGGGACTTCTGTGGAAGCAGCAGTGCTTCCAATATCTTATAAAATTCTTCTAGTATGATATGAAGAAGTCTGGAGAAAAATTCATGATGTAAGAACAAATGATGAGACAAAATGTAGGAAGCATGAGAGAAAATAGTGTTAAATGTGAAGAAGCAGAGGAAAAGAGAGATAAAATAAATAAAATATTTCATCAATAATGAAGAACTCCAAAGCACACAGGGTCCACAGCCTATAACTTTTATACTGTGAGCAGCACCATGTTTCACTGTGGATATTCTTAAAATAAATGATAATAACTGTAATCCACAATAGTCAGTAAAACAGTGATATTCACCATGAGACAATCATCACCTACTTCAGAAGAGTTTCTCAAAACTTATCCTTCTTGTAGACTATTGGAAGGCAAAATATCAAAACTCCTCTGTGTAGCAAGTACAATATCATGATTCACCTCTGCTAAGAATAGGAAATCTTTACCCATGTCAATTGGCAAGGTGTTCCACAAATGTCAGCATCGTAGCTTGTTTTTTTAACTTTATCAATAATATCAATTGTACTCTACTTGATTTTAGCCATTCAGAGAAATCCAAATATACACTACATTCTCCAGGGCCTCAGGCCCTGAAGAGAAGACATCAGCTCTAAAAAAGGAAGAAACAGAAAGGTGAAAAGGGAGTTTTTGAGAATGTGTAACAAAAATGAGAATAAATAAATAAATGTGTGTGTGTTGGATATGAGTTAAGTTTCATCAAAATCACAGTATGATACAGTCACTTTAATACCAAAGACTTTTAAGTTCTATTGCTTTTATTATTCTAAATACACATTTTTATGATTAATTAGATTATTTGATTATGAAGCATATTCTGATACATCCTGTGGCTATCATACCTGAGTTACTGAGTATGGAAAATTGTATGGATTCGTAGATAGAAATGGAATATCTTTCCCAAAGATTTTGTGTGAAGTTAATAGATAGTCCATGAAAAAGGGGATTATAATTGATAAGTTTGATAAATATTGGCTTAAAAAGTTCAATAACTATGTATTTCAGAATTTCTCAGAAATTTACAATCTTAATGAGAACTGTAACAAAATACTAATGGAAAATAATGAGCTTAGAGGTTACTTTGGATGACCAAGAAACAAGATGCTTAAACAGGTGGAAACTGGTACTTAACAGGAACGTTAAAAAGTCACTAGTGTTGCGGCATACAGTGAGGTTGGAGAAACACCCAGATATCCAATTGTGTGAGGTTTGTAGGATATGTTAAAATTTTGTTATTTTAAGAGAAATGTTAAGGGTTTAAAAGATTTCAAACAGAGAGGCAAATAACCTGGGTGCAGCAATATAGAATGGATTTAGGCGTGGAAGGAACAAAAGAAGGGAGGTACAGGTCAAAAGATTGTGCTAGTATTTGAAATGGGGACTGCACGGAGATCCAACCAGTCCATTCTAAAGGAGATCAGTCCTGGGTGTTCTTTGGAAAGAATGATGCTAAAGCTGAAACTCCAATACTTTGGCCAACTCATGCCAAGTGTTGACTCATTGGAAAAGATTTTGATGCTGGGAGGGATTGGGGGCAGGAGGAGAAGGGGACGACAGAGGATGAGATGGCTGGAAGGCATCACCGACTTGATGGACATGAGTTTGGGTGAACTCCGGGAATTGGTGATGGACAGGGAGGCCTGGCTTGCTGCAATTCATGGGGTTGCAAAGCGTCGGACATGACTGAGACTGAACTGAACTGAACTGAAAAGATCTTTCAACCAGAATGGTGCTGAGACTTGAATACTTCGAAGAAAATTTTATTAATTGACCCATATATTGTTAAAAAATTAGTATGGACTATGAAAATAGAGCTGTTCTAGCCAGGAGCTGTATCTTTAAACAAATCATAAGAACTCTGGTTTCCTACAGCTTACATTCTACTAGCTCCAGAAAGACAAAAACACAAGTAAACAAACAAATGAATAAGTAATATAGTTAATATGGTAATAATGATTCTGCAGAAAAATACACAAGTACAAAGCTATTTGTAAAAAATCGATTAGAATACATAGAATGAAAATAAAAGTGTTGAAAATACAACTAAAGTGGACAAAGTACTATTGAGAATAAAACATAAAGAGAAAAATAAATTTTAAAAATATATGGAAAAAAGATGAGAGAAAAGAAAGATATTTATGATGATCAGTTCAGTTCAGCCACTCAGTGATGTCCAACTCTTTGCGAACCCAGGGACTGCAGCAGGCCAGGCTTCCCTGTCTATCACCAACACCTGGAGCTTACTCAAACTCATGTCCATTGAGTTGGTGATGCCATCCAACCATCTCATCCTCTGTCATCCCTTTTTCCTTTTACTTCAATCTTTCTCAGCATCAGGGTCTTTTCTAATGAGTCAGTTCTTACATCAGGAGGCCAAAGTACTGGAGTTTCAGCTTCAACATCAGTCCTTCCAATGAACACCTAGGACTGATCTCCTTTAGGATGCATTGGTTGGATCTTCTTGCAGTCCAAGGGACTCTCAAGTGTCTTCTCCAACACCACAGGTCAAAAGCACCAATTCTTCAGTGCTCAGCTTCCTTTATGGTCCAACTCATACATCCATTCATGACTACTGGAAAAACCACAGCTTTGACTAGATGGACCTTTGTTGGCAAAGTAATGTCTCTGCTTTTTAATATGCTGTCTAGATTGGTCATAGCTTTTCTTTCAAGGAACAAGTGTCTTTTAATTTCATGGCTGCAGTCACCATCTGCAGTGATTTTGGAGCCCAAGAAAATAAAGTCTGTTACTGTTTCCATTGTTTCCCCATCTATTTGCTGTTAAATGATGGGACAGCATGCCATGATCTTAGTTTTTTGAATGTTGAGTTTTAAGCAAGGCTTTTCACTTTCCTCTTTCACTTTCATCAAGAGGCTTTTTAGTTTCTATTCACTTTCTGCCATAGGGTGGTGTCATCTGCATATCTGAGGTTATGGATATTTCTCTCAGAAATCTTGATTCCAGATTGTGCCTTGTCCAGCCTGGCATTTTGCATATGTACTTTGCATGTAAGTTAAATAAGCAAGGTGATAATATACAGCCTTGATGTACTCCTTTCCCCATTTGGAACCAGTCTGCTGTTCCATGTCTAGTTCTCACTGTTGCTTCTTGACCTGCATACAGATTTCTCAGGAGGCATGTAAGGTGATCTGATATTCCTATCTTTTTAAGAATTTACAGTTTGCTGTGATACACACAGTCAACAGCTTTGGTGTAAATGTTTTTCTGGAACTCTCTTGCTTTTTCTATGATCCCACATTAGAAAACTGATCATGTTTTGTTGGGTGTTGATTTTAAGTGACGTAGTGATATCTGTTGGAATACTGAAACTGTGCCGTATCATGGATGTATACAAAACTGTTTGTATCAAGCAATATTCCCAAATCACTCAACTTACTGTGTATTAGCTACATGCACACACAAAAAAAGAGAGAATAAACAATTGAATAATTTGTCTAATTATAGTTTTACATGCAGAGTAAGAAGTGAATGAATAAGAAGCAAGGAGAAAATTACTGGAAAATTTCCAATGATAGCTTTGTTCAACATTTTTTGGAAAATAATAGTCATGAAGAAAGAAGAGACTCTATAGGATTAACTTTACTGGGTGAGAAGATACTTTGGGTTTTGCTTATGTTAGCTAATTATTTTAAGGCTCTCTTCAATAGCCCTGTAGCTCCATACTGAATGTTCATGTTAGATAGTGTGAGGAATAATCTGTAACAGATGGGCCTCATGCTACATTTAGCATATTGGGTGTGAAAATTATTATAGTAATTAATTTAAAGACCTAAAAGAGAGGAAACAGACGGCTTACTAGAAAGTATATTAGGATTTGGAGTGTAAAAGGAATGAATACTAAAGCTCTAATACTACTTTTAAAGTAATTGGTGCCATTTAGAATAATCAGAATCATGATTCTTCTTTACATCTTATAGGACCATGTGAGAGGTATAAGAACATCTTCTTTAACTTGTAGATTAAAAATGTGAATTGAATACATGCTTATTAAAACAAAAAAGTCTTAAGCATTCCAGAGTTAGATTTTCAACTCTTACTCATTATTTCCTTTTACTCATCCTTCATTTTCATGACTCCATAGTTTCCCTGTGATATCCAGTTGTATATTCAATACTGACTATTGGAAAAGTCATATCATCTTTAAGCAAAGTGCAGTATATGATACTATACTATTCCTATGTATAATCCACAGCATTTTGCACAGTTTGCACCACAAGGATGCCTATAACTATTCCTTAACAGCTGATTATCTCTTTACTCATGAGCAAAAATATTACTGCAGATTCTGTCACAGGTTATGTTCTCTAGGAGATGCTTAGATAGAATTTCAGATACAAGATGTATGTTATGAAACCACACTGGGGCTTCCTTGTGGCTCAATGTAAAGAATCTTCATGCCAATGTAGGAGACATGGGTTCGATCCCTGATCCAGGAAGATCCCACATGCTGTGGAGCAACTAAGCCTCTACCTCCCAATGCAGGAGATGTAAGAGATGATGGTTTGATCCCTGGGTTGGGAAGATCCCCTAGAGGAAGCCAGAGCAACCCACTCCAGTATTCTTTCCTGGAGAATCCCATTGACAGAGGAGCCTGTTGGGTTACAGTCCATAGGGTCGCAAAGACTCAGACACAACTGAAGCAACTTAGCACAAGTATGACATGATCTTATGTGAGATTTCATATTAAAAGAGCAAACACTTCCACAGGTTCTCATATTGTAGTGCTGACTGGGCCCTGCAATTAGAGGAGACCAAGGCATAGATGGAATATGTGATGATCTCTATGAGAATAAAGTGCTACTAGTCCAGGATGGGAGATTCCAAATGTAGACAACTTAAACTATGTAATTGTTGGTCTCTTTAAGGAATTGTGCCATAACAGGGGCTCAGCACTGTTCTTTGTTGCTGGCACATTCGTATCAGCAGAAATGGTTCACTTTAGAAAAGCATGGATTCATGGTATCAAACATGGGAGAGTCCTTCTCTGTCACAGTGGCCACTTCACACTACATACATGTAATGTATCCATTACAATGAACTGGGTTGCACAGTGACTGGATAGTTTATTTTATTGGTCTAAATAATTTTACCTTTTCTATGATGGGTGCTTTCTAGTGGGCATTAGAAAGGTAATGTAATGCCAATTTACTTTTATATCCACTCATATATGCCCATACTCATGATTTCACCCATCTTCCTTGTTTTCCAGTCTTTAGGAGAATTTCCCTTTGCTAATGCTTTTTATGGTCACCTCTTAGGAGAATGCAGCCTTTGTCTATGTCAGTTAGTACTCACATTTGTAAACTAAGATTGTTTCTTCTTCCTTCAATTGGCCATATGGCATTCTTCCATAAAAACATAGGCTGATATTAAGGGAAGATTACTGGTGCAAAGATGGTTGATGTCATAATATTTACAACAGCTTATTCTTGTTTATGCTTTTACTACTTTATCTTGCAAGAGATTATTTTGGGAACATGGCTTGGTACATCTGACAGAATCCAGCTTATGATGGCAACTGGTTTTTAGTGTCCCATAATTAAGTCTTCAAAATCACTGCAGATGGTGTCTGCAGCCATGAAACCAAAAAGATGCTTACTCCTTGAAAGAAAAGTTATGACCAACCTAGACAGCATATTAAAAAGGAGAGACATTACTTTGCCAACAAAGGGCTGTCTAGTCAAGGGTATGGTTTTTTCAGTAGTCATGTATGGATGTAAGAGTTGGACTATGAAGAAAGCTGAGTGCTGAAGAATTGTTGGTTTTGAGCTGTGGTGTTGGAGAAGACTCTTGAGAGTCCCCTGGACTACAAGGAGATCTAACCAGTCCATCCTAAAGGAAATGAGTCCTGAATATTCATTGGAAGGACTGATGCTGAAGCTGAAACTCAAATACTTTGGCCACCTGATGCGAAGGGCTGACTCATTTGAAAAGACTCTGATGCTGGGAAAGATTGAGGACAGGAGGAGAAGGGGATGACAGAGAATAAGATGGTTGGATGGCATCACCGACTCAATGAACACGAGTTTGAGTAAACTCTAGGAGTTGGTGATGGACAGGGAGGCCTGGCATGCTGCAGTCCATGGGGTCACAAAAAGTTGGACACGACTGAGCGACTGAACTGACTGACTGATTAAGTCTTCTATGCTTATCCAGGTCTAGGGCAGGGTTCCCCAGCCTCCAGGATCTACTGCCTGATGATCGGAGGTGGAGCTGATGTAATAATAATAGAAATAAAGTGCATAATAAATGCAATATGCTTGAATCATCCTGAAACCATCCCCACCTCATGCCATCCCACCCAACCCCTGGTCCATAGAAAACTTGTCTTCCATTAATCTGGTGCCTGGTGCCAAAAAGTTTTGGGACTGTTGGTCTCAAGACATACCAAATGTTGTTTCTCCAAAGTCATATAATTCTCTGGTGGAAACTTTATGGCCTTCCTTCAGAAACTATAACCTGTGTCATAATGTTTCTAATATTCTTGCCACAAACTCTCACCAAGTTCATAAGATGTGACAGATAATATGGCCACAGTGGCAGGAATGCTTGTATCATACCTTGGAGCTATTGCAGAGCCCTTTCCTTGTTTAGGTCCCACCCAAAGCTGGCAGTTTTTTGCTTGCCTGGTAACTAGCCAGAGCATATCCCTGGGTGTGAAATTTCTATCTCTAGCACTAGAAGAGGTCCACCAGAAATTGTGCTTCCTTCTTTGTGGTAGGAAGTACAAGGTGCAATAATTTGTCTTTTGTTTTGCAGATTATAGGTTTACATACCCACTAGACCCTTACAAATTTTATAACAGATGTTTGGGTATTCAAAAGATTAATCTCCTGGTCTCTGGAGTGTATGCATCTAACCAAGATTTTCAGTCTGTCCAATTATTGCTTGGCCTACCCAGTCAACACAGTGTCATCAATATGAGACCAATCTGATATTCTGTAAGATATTCAGACTGTCAGGGTCACTGTATTGTACTATGACAGAGGGCAGGGCAGAAAATTAACATGGCCTTGGGAGGAAAATGAAAATGTGTGCTGCTGGCTGCTTCACATCAGTGCTACAGCATCTAATTCTCCTTTCTTATAAGGATGGAAGAGTTCAGTTTTCAAATCAATGGCTAATATGATGTATCTGAATATTCTTAATATGCTCTAGCAAAAATACCACCTATAGCATGGTGGCTATAGTCAGGGATACAATATTGTTGAGCTTGAAATAGTCTATAATCATTCTTCAGCAGCCATCTTGCTTTTGCAGAGATCACACTGGTGAAATAAATGAAGAGTAGACAGATTACACCACCTGAATACTTTGGATCCTTAAAAGTACCACTAGTTTTTGCCAAAGACTTTATTCAGGATAAGATATGGTTTTTATTTACTATCTTGCCTGGATGTATGTAATCTCAAAGACTTCTTCCTGATTTACTCATTAAAATAACCTATACCCTAAGACTATGAACCCAGTATAGAGATTGTGCCAGTTATATATTTGGGGATCAGGAGAATGATCACCAGTTGTCTTTGCAAAATGAAAGTATACACTGCCAATCAGACTTTGGTCAGGACTCCCTTTATTGTCCCAGCCCTATGTACTCACACTCCAAAGATACCATGATAATGGTACTGGCTATGAATCTCCTCTCAGTTTAAGTATCTATGAATCTTTACAATGTCTGGGTATTTTCCCTTGCTCACTGTATACTTAGTGCCTATGTAAATGGCCATACAGAATTTTGAGGACATTACTGAAAGATCCATTATTTTGTACACTTGCTATATTGTAATAGGATCTCTCCTCCTGAATACCCAGCCACATGTTCAGTTGATAGATTCCACAGTAGTCAAATAGCTCAGTTGTGGAAACTGAACAAAAAATCATAGCTTTGTATTGGGTATATGGCCTCAGCTATCCAGTCACTCATCCTTGATTTTTTCCTGCATAGTATTACCCTTATCAACTGTCCATTTATTTTGCCATAAAGGACAATATCGGAGAAGGCAATGGCACCCCACTCCAGTACTCTTGCCTGGAAAATCCCATGGATGGAGGAGCCTGGTAGGCTGCAGTCCATGGGGTCGCTAGGAGTCGGACACAACTGAGCAACTTCACTTTCACTTTTCACTTTCATGCATTGGAGAAGGCAATGGCACCCCACTCCAGTACACTTGCCTGGAGAATCCCAGGGATGGGGGAGCCTGGTAGGCTACCATCTATGGGGTCACACAGAGTCAGACACAACTGAAGTGACTTAGCATGGCATAGCATAGCAAAGGACAATATGTTTCACTAGACATCTCCATAATTCTCTGTAGGTCAGAACTTTTTGGATGCCACTTAGACCTTGCAGGTTCTTACAATAATTATGACACCCCGACCTCTGGACTTCTGGACATTAAATATTTCTTTTGTTTCTGCATTCTATCATCCCTATCCTTCCTTTAAGCTATGTTCTATAATAGTCTCTCATATAAATTTTTTGGAGTGTTTTGGAATTGAAGAGCTTCCTAGGGATGTAAGAGAAAAAGATGTATAATTAGGTGCATGCCTCATTACCCAAAGTTTTTCACACCATTCTTTAGCATTTGCCATGGCAATTCTGGTGTTTCAGTTTACTCCATTAAATTAGCATCATTTTTTCTGTGCATCTAGGAGGCACCTTAACGATGAACTGACACCAGTTCCTGGGGTCTCTACCATGATGTTAAATATTTTCTCTTTGAAGAGGTTTCCCAAGTTAAAAAAAATTCTCTCCAGTTTTGTGGTTGGTATTCTTTATCCTTTGACTTCTCACTAGAGGAGATAAGCTTTGTGTGTAAGGAGGAGTCTGGCTTTTATTCCTGGCTTTCAGTTGCCAGTCACCCACCCTCTGTTCTTTGTTGTCTTTAAATAGAGAACTGGGGTGCCTCACAATATTCTTTCAACCCCTTATCCTTATAGCTACTATATCTTCAATACATTTCTAATGTCTAATATCACGTAGGCTAGTGCACTCTATTCCACAAGAATAGCCTCACAATTCATCACTGGTGAAAGTTTTAACAAGTGGACTGCCACCCTGTGCTAGTGGTTGCCTGCGCTTATACTGCCAACCACGTGGTGAATCACCCAGCTCTGAAACCTCATTTTATCATTTGCCTTCTTGAATCATATACTCCCAGTGCAAATATTGCAAGTAGCATTCGCTAGCAGCAGATACTAAGATTCAGTTTAAAGTGTAAAGTTGTTATTAGAGATCATAACCAATGGAAGGAAGAAGAAAGAAAGATTATTGGGCAGAGGAAGTAGTTGAGCTTCAGTTCTGCACCCCCTCATCTTGATCCATCTGACCAAGAGCCCATTAGATATTCCTACATCAAGCCAAGACATCAAACCCAACGCTTGTGGCACTCCTCTCAGACACAAGATGTGGGTTGCTCTGAGATCGCTGTAGCTGAGACAGTTCCAGGAGGGCCTCACATCTGGAGAGTGAGTATTTACTGCTCTCCTCAACTGTACAACAAATTCTTCCTTGAAAAGAGAGATGCAATTCTGTATTTAACACAACCTTGTTCTCTGATGTCATGCTATCAGAGAATACACTTTTAACAAATCATTTGTTTGCCCTATTGTCACTTGTTCCTATATTCTTAATAAGAACATTTATAGAAGTTAAATATATGTTAATAGTGAATGTAATTTTACATAAAATCAACATTGACATCATAGAAAAATTAATGATATATATAAGTAAAAATATATAAATGTATATAGACTATATATAAATGAAGGGTATTGAATGATAGTTTGGTCCTATGTGTACCAGATCAAAATAAAAACACAGATAAATTAGGATAGAGTTCAGCTGCCTATAATGAATACCTGACATAAAACGACAAACAGGGGTAAAATGGGTAGTTAGGTTTGTCTTTCTCATGTTACAAGTACTTGGAAGGTAGGTATTACAGGACTGGAAGAGCGGCTCAAAGTCCCAGGCTCCTTTTATCTTTCTTCTTCACTATGCTTAGCCTGCGTCTTTCATCCCCATGGTTATAAGATGGTAGCTACACTACAGGTGTGAGATTCTGTATCAGACACAAAGGGAAAAGGGTAAATGGTAAAGATGGTTGATGACTGTTTTCTTTTATCAGGAGAAAAAAAAATAGCTTTCACAGAAGCCTTCCTCTGGAGATTTATCCTTAGATCTTGATGTTTAGAATCATCACATGGCCACCGCTACCTGCAAGGATGCCCGTAGGTGCAGTTTTCTACCTGAGCACATTGGTACCCAAAACTATGCTAAGATTCCTTTGTTAAAGTAGAGCAGGATGCAACCTGTAGTGTTTGCCACAGGGCATGTTTAAATTTTTAATTATCGTTGACTCTTAATACTATTAATATTGTGGAAACACACTTGATAGAGAAATTTAATATTTTTAGCATTATTGATACACACTATGTTCAGTTTATTTTATTTGTAGATTGAGCCCAGGTTCACCAAATCATTTTGCCCTGAAACTCTTTCAGGTAGTTAACAAAATAAAGGCACATATACCTGATACAATCCTTTCAAGTTTAAAGCCATTCTTCCAAGATAAAAAAAGAAAGGAAATGAACGTTTCTATAGTTATCTATCAGAAAAACATGTTAACCTTTTAGCCCAGATGGTGTTGCAACGTGCTGTAAAATTCCCCCTTCCTTTCACCATGTATCAATAATAAATGATTTATTTTTAAAAAGAAAAAAGAATATAAGACCATACTCCAAACTAAGTTAAACATCCTAGTGGATCAGAAATAGAAACTCAACAAGATAAGGCTAATGCCTGAGGCGGGAGGGCAAGACTTGAGGCAGAAAAGAGGGGTCAGGAGGTCATTATCTGTGGCATAATTGACAACTGAAATGTTCCTTCCAAGATTATAGGTCACCAAAGTCAATTTTACCATGTGAAACTGGGGACTAGAGCCTGGATCTTCTATTCATGTAAAAGTGAAAGTGAAGGTGTTAGTCACTCAATCGTGTCCAACTCTTTGAGACCCTGTGGACTATAGCTCACCAAGCTCCTCTGTCCTTGGAATTCTCCAGGTAAGGATACTAGAGTGGGTTGCCATTCCCTTCTCCAGGGGATCTTCCTGACCCACAGCTTGAACCCAGATCTCCTGCATTGCAGGCAGATTCTTTACCACCTAAGCCACCAGGGAAGCCATTTTAAAATGCATGCAAAGTTGCTTAATGCAGTCATAGTTAGGGCTCCAATTCCTATCAAGTTTCTTCCTAGAATGTCAAGAGGAAGCAGTCAGAGTCTCAAAGCTAGAAGTTTACTGAAGTCACCTACTAAATTTCCCATCATCTGCAAGATCCCCAATAGGACTGGGGTCAGGGCCCTGAATCTGTTTTTATACCAGGGAATCCCAAAGCTAACCTGTTGGTGACAGGAAAACCACCGGACAGATAGACGAGTTCCAGAGTTTCTCCATAACTCCAGCCCCACTTGCAGTCATTCTCTAAATTGTTTGAAACCTTTCCCTGTCTCCTTTTATCTCTCTTCAGTGGTTTGAATCCTGTTTTCAAAAATACTGATCTTAGAAATTCTAATAACCCCATCACAGCAATTTACTTACATAGCAATATTTTGTTTCTTTAAAAAGATTTTAATGTCAATGTGTCACCTCTGCCACTATTTTAAAAATAAATGTCCTGCCCCACCATAAGATATACTAATGAAATTAAGCAGCATAAGACTATGCTTTCTCCTAGATATATCATTTATCAAATTAATACCACCTAACTATGTTAATAAGGAAGGAAATGGAAACTCATTCCAATATTCTTGCCTGGGAAATCCCATGGAAAGGAGTCTGGTGGGATACAGTCCATGGGGTCACAAACAGTCTGACACAACTTAGTGATTAACAACAACAAAATATGTTAAAAATAGACAGCTTTCTTATGTACCAATGAAATGTAAAACTGATTCAATGTAAGAGAAGAAAGCAAATAAATGAGGCAGGATTTCAACAGCATCTGAGCTTAGCAGAGGCAACAAACGTGCTGTAGAAGGCAAAATGTTTGATTAAGCTGAGACCGAGACTAATTTTTGACAGAAGTGGAACTCTCCAAACATTATCTTCTTAAGGATCCAGCCTGGAAATTCCAAAGTCATCTTTTTTTGACTCTCCTAAAAACTCTACTTATGCTTAAAAAATATAATAACTTTCTGTGAAAGAAAATTACATGATTTCCTCATCCAAATACCACCCTTTTTGAACTAGGTCTTATTTATTTAGCCCTACATTTTTTTGTATTTTCAGTAAACTAGAGCTAATATTGATGTTTCTTCTAATTTGCAAACCTATGAAACAGATAATACCTAAAGTTTAGTGAATTATTTTTAGTCAGACAAACAAATTCCCCTGTGATTTTGGCAGAAGATAGTAAACAAATTTCACTTTACTCTGGCTGCCAAAATGGACTAGTTAGAAGCATAAATTATTTGCTTTGTCTTTATAGCATATGCAGTCATAACAAAGTAAGAGAAGACTATAATATAGTTACTTTAATTATGTATACATAAGCAGATATTTAAGTTTTTCCTAAGAGAATTGAGAATTATAGATAAACATGTTTGCATGCGAACACACACAAAATGTTAAGCATGTAATCATTTTTGGTGGATCTGATATTCCAATTCTGTTCATTTCAGGGGCAGAGATAGTGCTTATGAAACAGTCCACCAGACATCATGTTTAGATTTGATATGAGAATAAATAGATTTTACTGTTACTTGTCTGACAAAATTGTAATATGTTCCATTGATAATTTGGTCTAGAAAGCTTGGATCATAACAAAGATTGTAATAAACCTTGAATTTTTTCTTGGTAGATGGGCACTGGAGTATATGAAATTTATTTCTGGCATTCTCCTTTCTCCTTATCAATCTCTCTCTCGTTCCTCTCAGACTACTTGCCTATACTACCCCAAACCTTTTTATAAATCGCCCCAACTCATGCAAATTATATCACTGTTGTTATTGTTCAGTCACTAAAGGCTTCCCTGTCCTTCACTCTCTTCCAGAGTTTGTTCAAACTCATATCCATTGATTTGGTGATGCCATCCAGCTGTCTCACCCTCTGTCACCCCCTTATTCTCTTGCCCTCAATCTTTCCCAGCATGAGGATCTTTTCCAATGAGTTAGCTCTTCGCATCAGGTGCCCAAAGTATTGAAGCCTCAGCTTCAGCATCAGTCCTTCCGATGAATATTCAGGGCTTATTTCCTTTAGGGTTGACAGGTCTGGTCTCCTTGCTGTCCAAGAAATTATATCATATTTCAGTGCTTTGTAAAAGAGGTCATAAACCATTGGCTCCACACTTCATACAGCTCTTAGATGTCTTGAGTGGTGCTTGCACTGTGGAAACACAAATTGGCAGCAAATACTAGTTCTTAAATCTAGATTTACAGCTTTTCTTGGAAGCAATTAGCAACTTTGAGCCTGTTATCTCTGCCTTCCCACATGACAGTGATTGTTCAGGGCTGACTAGAAGCTGCTCCTCTAGAAAGGTCATGTGGTCTCCAGTTTACAGAGCCTCTTCTAGCCTCCCTTGCATTATATTTGAACTTAGATGTTTCTGCAATTTGCATTAACAGCATGGTCCTGTGGGCATTTGAGTTTGTGACCCCTATTACATATCTTTCTCTCTCAACTGTCAGCTAAACCCAATTAACATGTTTATTGATAAGACAATATCTCCCACTGGTATGTATTAGTTCAAAATACTTGAAAATATTCAACACTTTAAATCTTTCAAAATCTTTATAAAAAAGAAGTGTTTAAATGGAACCTCTGTTTATATAAGTTGTTGTTTCTAGACAAGTCTCTTTCTAAAAACTTCTCAATCATGGGATGGCCATTCTAGCTTCACCATTTGGCCAAACAGTCCTCTTGCTGCTGCTAAGTCGCGTCAGTCGTGTCCGACTCTGTGCTACCCCATAGACGGCAGCCCAGCAGGCTCCCCTGTCCGTGGGATTCTCCAGGCAAGAATATTGGAGTGGGTTGCCATTTCATTCTCCAGACATGAAAGTAAAAAGTAAAAAGTGAAAGTGAAGTCGCTCAGTCATGTCCGACTCTTCGAGACCGCATGGACTGCAGCCTACCAGACTCCTCTGTCCATGGGATTTTCCAGGCAAGAATACTGAAGTGGGGTGCCATTACCTTCTCCCCATTGTCCTCTTACTCCTAACTTTTTGAAACTTTATGTCTATATCTGTAAGTGTAAAATAATTAGATGCTAAGATCTTCTTTCCCTACTTCATTACCTCCATTTTTATCTTGATTCCTTCTATCTATCCCTTACTTTCTCTTCATTTTAAAGTTGAGATTCATTTTTTCCTTTGGGAGGATATATTCTAGAATCACTCTTAGAGCTTTTTGTATTCCCAAGTTTTTATGTGGCTGTTTGTGTGACAGCCATTATACACTGAGTTATGTTTTTTTTAAATATGTTAAATGTTTTGTTTCACATATATAGTGGGGATGAATTTTTTAAATTTGCAGCAGTAGTTCAGTTCAGTTCAGTCACTCAGTCATGTCTGACCCTTTGCAACCCCATGAACAGCAAAACTCCAGGCCTCCCTGTCCATCACCAACTCCCGGAGTTCACTCAGACTCATGTCCATCGAGTCAGTGATGCCATCCAACCATCTCATCATCTGTCGTCCCCTTCTCCTCCTGCCCTCAATCTTTCCCAGCAACAGAGTTTTTTCAAATAAGTGAGCTCTTCGCATTAGGTGGCCAAAGGATTGGAGTTTCAGCTTCAACATCAGTCCTTGCAATGAACATGCAGGACTGATCTTTAAGATGGACTGGTTGGATCTCCTTGCAGTCCAAGGGACTCTCAAGAGTCTTGTCCAACACCACAGTTCAAAAGCATCAATTCTTTGGTGCTCAGCTTTCTTTATAGTCCAACTCTCACATCATATATGATCACTGGAAAAACCATAGCCTTGACTAGATGGCCCTTTGTTAGCAAAGTAATGTCTCTGCTTTTTAACATGCTATCTAGGTTGCTCATAACTTTCCTTCCAAGGAGTAAGTGTTTTTTAATTTCATGGCTGCAATCACCATCTACAGTGATTTTGGAGCCCAGAAAAATAAAATCAGCCACTGTTTCCATTGTTTCCCCATGTATTTGCCATGAAGTGATGGGACCGGATGCCATGATCTTAGTTTTCTGAATGTTGAGCTTTAAGCCAACTTTTTCACTCTCCTCTTTCACTTTCATCAAGAGGCTCTTTAGTTTTCCTTCACTTTCTGCCATAAGGGTGGTGTCATCTGCATATCTGAGGTTATTGATATTTCTCCTGGCAATCTTGTTTCCAGCTTGTGTTTCCTCCAGCCCAGCATTTCTCATGATGTACTCTGCATATAAGTTAAATAAACAGGGTGACAATATACAGCCTTGACATACTCCCATTCCTATTTGGAACCAGTCTGGTTTTCCATGTCCTGTTCTAACTGTTTCTTCCTGACCTGCAAACAGTTTTCTCAAGAGGCAGGTCAGGTGGTCTGGCATTCCCATCTCTTTCAGAATTTTCCACAGTTTATTGTGATCCACACAGTCAAAGGCTTTGGCATAATCAATAAAGCAGAAATAGATGTTTTTCTGGAACTCTCTTCTTTTTCCATGATCCAGCGGATGTTGGCAATTTGACCTTTGGTTCCTCTGCCTTTTTTAAAACCAGCTTGAACATCTGGAAGTTCATGGTAAGAAGTGTTTAATTTATTTGTATCTCTAA
The DNA here is from genome assembly GCF_027580195.1 of Bos mutus. Classification (NCBI taxonomy): domain Eukaryota; kingdom Metazoa; phylum Chordata; class Mammalia; order Artiodactyla; family Bovidae; genus Bos; species Bos mutus. Next base: position 29,132,244 of record NC_091617.1, read on the forward strand.
ATTTGGTCTTTAGGCCGTATCATTTGTTCCAGTGCTGCAACTTCTTATCCAGAGGGAAGTACAACTCTAGGCTTGTTAAAGTGCTTCCTTGTTTAAAGAACTTCCTCCTCCTTAAAGCTACAAAAGATTCCCATGAGATCAAACACATTGAAGAAAAATCCCTCTCTGTTTGCATTGAGAGAGTTTCCACTGCTCTCTCTCAAGCTTGGATAGGGTTGTCTTAGCTGAAGCCAGAAGCTTGATGCCTAAAATTCAGTTTCCTTTAGTAATTCATTCAACCTTGGTTACCTGGTTCTCATACAGGTCACTTCCCAGAAATTACTGAACCACATAGCCACCCTGCCTCAAGAAAATTACTTATTTATTTTCCTTCAAATAGACATCATTCTGTCACTTCTAAACTTCAGCATGTTTGTTTGCCTTCTTGAATCCCATCTCCTTTATTAATCTGGGTAGGGGTTAAATTTTAGATACTTTCTGAATTTTCCTTTGGTCCTCAAAAGTAGTTTGTTAACAACCTCTGTGGGGAAAGAAAAACGAAAACAAAAAATATTAGCAATCTTGTTAGGATGGACATTTTGAAAACAGAATTCTCAGATGACCCCATGATTCCTTCTCCTAGATGTGGAAAGTTGTGTAATTCTCTCCAATAATGTATCAGTGAGCCTGACCTCATCAGGTGAAAAACATTCCAAAATAAGTTCTATAATTCAGAGACATGGGAAATCAGATAGATTTAAAGTGGCATCCAATGCTCTTCTGCAGATCTTAAATGAGCAAATTGCTACGTTATGGAGAGGGCTGTATGGTGGGCTTCCGTGGGCTTTCTGAAGGATCTCAGAGTGATTCTTAGCTGATAGGCTAGGCTAGGCTAAGCTAAGTTGCTTCAATTGCATCCAACGCTTAGCCACCTATGGACCATAGCCCACTAGGCTCCTCTATTCATGGGGTTCTCCAGGCAAGCATACTCGAGTGGGTTGCCATCCCCTCCTCTAGGGGATCTTCCTAACCCAGGGAATGAACCTGCATCTTTTATGTCTTCTGCTTTGGCAGGCAGATTCTTTACCACTAGCACCACCTGGGAAGCTGATAACTAACAATAAAACAGGGACTTTCATCCTTAAACTTCAAGGAAATAAAATTTAAAGGCAGTTGATAAGCTTAGAAAAGACCCTGAACTCTAGAAGAGAAAATGACTTGTTTGACATTGATTTCACTTTTGTTGAAGTCTGACCAGAATACCTAGTTCCACAGGATACAGACATCTGACCTATGGAAATTGTGAAACAATAAATGGGTATTTTTTAAACTGCTGATTGTGGTAATTTGATATGCATTTTAAAAACTACCATAGAGATTTATATAAGAGCTGGAGAAAAAGACAGTATCTCAAAGAGTTACCCTGTACTATCTATCCCCGAGTGTTTCTTACTTAATTGTAATTTCACTCAGCGCAGAGATTTTTATTTTTTTCTTTGTAGTCTCAGTATTATTTTCATATCTGCATAATAGTAGAACACACATCTTCGAATGGATAAATTTATGGAAACATAAATTAACAAACATTATTCTAAGAACTTTTATTACTAAGTTCAGTTCAGTTCAGTCACTCAGTCGTGTCCAATTCTTTGGAACCTCATGAACCGCAGCACGCCAGGCCTCCCTGTTCATCATCAACTGCCAGAGTCTACCCAAACCCATGTCCATTGAGTCAGTGATGCCATCCAACCATCTCATCTGCTGCCATCCCCTTCTCCTCCTGCCCTCAATCTTTCCCAGCATCAGGGTTTTTCCAAATGAGTCAGCTGGTCACATCAGGTGGCCAAAGGATTGGAGTTTCAGCTTCAACATCAGTCCTTCCAATGAACACCCAGGTCTGATCTCCTTTAGGATGCACTGATTGGATCTCCTTTCAATCCAAGGGACTCTCAAGAGTCTTCTCCAACACCACAGTTCAAAATCATCAATTCTTCAGTGCTCAACTTATTTTATAGTCAAGCTCTCACATCCATACATGACTATTGGAAGAACCATAGCCTTGACTAGACAGATCTTTGTTGACAAAGTAATGTCTCTGCTTTTTAATATGCTGTCTAGGTTGGTCATAGACAACCTAGGAGTAAGCGTCCAAGTAACTTCCAAGGAGTAAGTGTCTTTTAATTTCATGGCTGCAGTCACCATCTGCAGTAATTTTGGAGCCCCCCAAAATAAAGTCAGCCACTGTTTCCACAGTTTCCCCATCTATTTGTCATGAAGTAATGGGACCGGATGCCGTGATCTTAGTTTTCTGAATGTTGAGTTTTGGGCCAATTTTTCACTCTCCTCTTTGACTTTTATCAAGACGCTCTTTAGTTCTTCTTCACTTTCTGCCATAAGAGAGAGAAACAAATATTGGGGATGATTTGAGGAAATAGAAGGATTGAATATAATTCTTTTATCAGAGCATATATTTTACCCAATGTATAAATTTAAGCAAAAGAGATGGAACTTCTATGTATAAAAGAACAAGTAAGGTAAACTATCATACACTTAATATGATTGTTATCACATAATGAGATGTGGATAGTCTTACTTTCCAGTTTTGTTTTAGAAAGACTGCCTGAGGACATGAGAAAACTTCTATTTCTTAGAAACATTTATATATAACACACAGTAAAGTCACTCACTCTAAGCTTTAACAGTATGAAAGTGCACACACATATGCACACACACATAAAATGAATTAACTGAAAACTAGTGCCCCTGACTGGAAAAGGTCAGTTTTCATTCCAATCCCAAAGAAAGGCAATGCCAGAGAATGCTCAAACTACCGCACAATTGCACTCCTCTCACATGCTAGAAAAGTAATGCTCAAAATTCTCCAAGCCAGCTTCAGCAGTACGTGATCCATGAACTTCCAGATGTTCAAGCTGGTTTTAGAAAAGACAGAGGAACCAGAGATCGAATTGCCAACATCCGCTGGATCATGGAAAAAGCAAGAGAGTTCCAGAAAAATACCTATTTCTGCTTTATTGACTATGCCAAAGCCTTTGACTGTGTGGATCACAATAAACTGTGGAAAATTCTGAAAGAGATGGGAATACCAGACCACCTGACCTGCCTCTTGAGAAACCTATATGCAGGTCAGGAAGCAACAGTTAGAATTGGACATGGAACAACAGACTGGTTCCAAATAGGAAAAGGAGTACATCAAGGCTGTATATTGTCACCTTGCTTATTTAACTTAAATGCAGAGTACATCATGAGAAACGCTGGGCTGGAAGAAACACAAGCTGGAATCAAGATTGCCGGGAGAAATATCAATAACCTCAGATATGCAGATGATACCACCCTTATGGCAGAAAGTGAAGAGGAACTAAAAAGCCTCTCGATGAAAGTGAAAGTGGAGAGTTAAAAAGTTGGTTTAAAGCTCAACATTCAGAAAATAAAGATCATGGCATCTGGTCCCATCACTTCATGGCAAATAAATAGGGAAACAGTGGGAAAAGTGTCAGATTTATTTTTGGGGGCTCCAAAATCATGGCAGATGGTGACTGCAGCCAAGAAATTAAAAGACACTTACTCCTTGGAAGGAAAGTTATGACCAACCTAGATAGAATATTTAAAAGCAGAGACATTACTTTGCCAAAAAATTCTGTCTAGTCAAGGCTATGGTTTTTCCAGTGGTCATGTATGGATGTGAGAGTTGGACTGTGAAGAAAGCTGAGTGCCAAAGAATTGATGCTTTTGAATTGTGGTGCTGGAGAAGACTCTTGAGAGTCTCTTGGACTGTGAGGAGATCCAACCAGTCCATTCTAAAAAAAATCAGTCCTGGGATTTCTTTGGAAGGAATGATGCTAAAGCTGAAACTCCAGTACTTTGGCCACCTCATGCATAGAGTTGACTCATTGGAAAAGACTCTGATGCTGGGAGGGATTGGGGGCAAGAGGAGAAGGGGACGACAGAGGATGAAATGGCTGGATGGCATCACTGACTCGATGGACATGAGTCTGAGTGAACTCCGGGAGTTGGTGATGGACAGGGAGGCCTGGCGTGCTGCGATTCATGGGGTCGCAAAGAGTCGCACGTGACTGAGCGATTGAACTGAACTGAACTGAACTGAACTGAACTGAATGCCCCTGAAAATCCTACATTTGAAGTAAGGTATATGTGAACACGGAAGGCACAAGAGGCATTACAATATAATGTTATACAGCAACAAAATCTAATACAATTTGAAACTTCATATGGAGAGCAATCATATCAGGGAGTAGGAAGGTAATAGTTGCTCTTTACTAAATTCTAGCAACAGCATTGGGAATACATTGCACATTCAATACTAGGGGTCTCTGGAATGGAAAAAAAAAAAAGAAATTCATCAGCTGGAATTGGTGAAAGAAGAGGAATTGAGGATTGGGGTCTTAGAAGGATTGAGGCATTTTGGGAAAATAAGAAAATAACTTATAACATCTAATTGACCCAAACCATCTGGAGTAGGCGAAATTTTCTTCAGTTACATGGAGAATGTAGTCACAGAGGACACTGAAGAAATTACTAGGGCACTACTTCCCAAAGGTTACCTTGAAAACAATTTCCTTAGGAACCTGAATGGATTCCCAGAAGCAGTTCAACCTTAAAATTTTTTCTCCCAAATGATATTTCTTATCACTTCCTACTCTTAATTTTTTATTTAAAATTTTTGTACTGTCCAGCGCTTTATCCTTTCATTTTTTGGAAACTGTCACTTCATATAAAAATTCATCCAAGTTTTGTTCTTCTTCTTATTATTACCTTTATTATTAACAGTGGAAAGACTGGCAGTTTTAAATTTTAGGAAAGTTAAAGATGCATACATTCTTAATTAGCAGATGATGAATTTGCTAATCCAATTATGCAACTAAAATATAGATAATATTGGTGATGACATATTGAATTGTTATGCATTTAAGTATGCTTTAGAGAAATCTAGAATATAAAAATACATTATAAAATGGCAGGATGCTGTTCCTTAACACTTAAGTATTTCCAAATCCTAAAATAAATGCATTAAGCCATTGGCTTCATTTTCACAGTCACAACTCTCTGATGGCCATGTTTATACTGTAGTTTAATTTATTTCTTCTCTTTCCTAAATATATTCAATTTTTATTATCAATCATACCTCAACAAAGCTTGTAAAAATTTTTAAGCAACAAGAAATACACATAATTTTTAAAAAATATTTAAAAATTATTAGAATACCATACATTGAATGGGTTGTTATCAGAGTATTTTGTAAAATGCCTAAAATTACTTTAAAATGTTCAATTATTTCCCTCATGCTGTTTGCATTTAACACTTGGAACACTTGTTTTATTCTCACACGCTTAATGAGTTCTTCATCATGTCCCTTCTGAAAGAAGTAAGCCTACCAACAGGGACTTGCCCTTGTGAGGATCTTTCAGGTTTCTGTAAGGTGGATAATTCTTGCCTTCCAGTCTCCTAATAGAGCACTGTGTAATGCATGTCTCCCCTATAAAGCTCCTCCCTCCTCCTCCCAACTTCCTTTACAGCTTTATTCTTTGAAAGAAGAAGCCATTCAAAAATGTTACCTCCTTGCTTGGGCCTTTAGAGCAACGAATCATTTCTATTGTATCTCTTGTGACTGATGTGAGACAAGTGTAAGAAATTGAATCACAGTCTTTCAAGAGCAGAAGGATTTGCCTGCCACAAGAGGGCTAAATGATAACCGTCAAGTCCTCTTACTGAGCAATTGCGTTTCCATTCCATAAGTAGGTAAAGGCTTTTTAAACTGTATTTTCTTTTTAATAACTTATTTTCCTTTAAGTCAGTTCATTTTTGTCAATAAGAGTTCAACCATGCCGGGGTCCAACCCCGGTGGATCCAGGGAATTCGAAGCAGGGATGGCGTCAGTGAGGATCAGGAAACAATTGCTTAATTAAACGTTAATTAAGGATATAAAGAGTGGTTAAATAAGGATAGCTCAGTGAGGAAATTCAGTGGAGAAAAGAGGCTGAATAATTCAGCCAGAAGGTGAGAGAAAGAACGACATGGGGAGAACAAGCTTCAGTGAACAAGGCCTGCATTTTATTTTCAAAGTAGTTTTTATACCTTAAGTTATGCATAGAGGATAATGGGGGAAGGGGTAGAGTCATTCAGTAAGCCAGGCTTTCTTCCTGCAAACTTATCATATGCAAAAGTTTAGGTGATTTGCATCATCTTCTGGCCTGGAGGCCTGTTAACATTTTAAGACCCTTTCTTCAGAAAACTTATTTTTCTCTAAAGGTGATTAGTCAGATGCCACCCTCCAAAAGCATTAGATAAAGTTGCATTCCTATAGGGCAAAGGTGTGGTGGGCTATAACAAGAAAAAGAATTAACTCAAGGGTCCAAGGTTACAAACATTAAAGCTACTACTTACATTCCTATACACCAATTATATTAATCAATACACTGCCAGGGACACAGTAGGTAAGGGCTATGGAAACTTAGTGCAAACATTGACCCAACAAGTGAAAAACCCTTCACCAATACAATTTCCAATCAATCTTTTAACTGCTCAAAGGAATCTGTATTTAGACAGTTTAAACACTCTTGTCACGCCCAGGAACTTTATTAACTAGAGCTGTAAGTTAACTCTTTTTTCAGAGAGAGGTGGTGGGGGAGAGCCCCCCGTAAAGTCAGAGGTGTAGGTGAGAGCACAAAGCAGAAAGTAGGCAGACTCTGGTTTTGGGGGCAGATGCTTGAGAATTTCCAGGGGGACTCCTGAGGCTCGATCCCACCTTTGCGTATGCCGAGCCTCCTTCCTCATGACCTTTGCCACGGGCAGAGTTCCTCACGCTGGCTCCCATATGGCACAACCATATATCTTAAGACTGTTACCCAGTACATGATACTGCCATTTATGTTGTTGCTGTTCAGTCACCCAGTCGTGTCCTACTATTTATACCAGTTGTGAAATTGATAAATACAAGGGGTTGCAATTGGGATAAATGAAGGCAGTTAGTACTAATGATTCACCTCTCAGTAAATTCTTATAATTGGTTTCACAGAGGTCTTTCAACTCATTGGAGGCATCCATATAGAAATGCATTGCTTTTTCTCATATCATAGCTATCCAATGTAAAATTCTCTTTGCTGGTAGAAAATGAATGTCCTGGATAAAATTTCATTTTGATTCCCTTTTTGAAAGGTAACTTAGGTCTGAAATTTAGTGTGGTCAATTCGATTTCAATCTAATATTGATTTTTAAACTAATCCCTCCTACTCCAGCATAGGTGAGACCCATAGCTCTGGACTGAGGCTATGCAGTTGTTTATTCTCTTTCAATTCCTTCCATTTCTCTAGGATTTTCTCATGTCTACTGTGAGAGGAGGGGGAAAAGAAAAGATTTCTTATACCGGCACTCTTAGGGAGTAGGTTATCTTTCATGTCAGTAATAAATGTTGCTTACTTTGTGAGTAATTGCAAAGCTGTGAAGGCAGGTTGCTGACTCTTGGTATTCATCCCAGTGGTTTCATAGTTTATGGCTCAGTCCATGGCTGTGTATGGTGTAGAGAGGTCCTAACAGGTTTTGCTGGTGACCATCTCCCTAGGATGTGGTGGTTCTTTCAGAGATACGACTGCATTATCTGACTGTTTTCCACATGGTGACATCACACCACATTACTCAGATAGGCTCAATCCCCATGGATTCCATACTCCCTGATCTCGACCATCTTCCATGTTTCCAGTTCAGGGCACAGCCAGGAAAGGTAGAATACCTTTGTCGCTCAGTCGTGTCCAACTCTTCACGACCCCATGGACTGTAGCCTACCTGGCTCCTCTGTCCATGGGATTTTCCAGGCAAGAATACTGGAGTGGGTTGCCATTTCCTTCTACAGGGGATATTCCCAACCCAGGGATCGAACCCAGGTCTCGCCCACTGTAAGCAGATGCTTTACTGTCTGAGCCACCAGGCAAGTTCCAGTTGAGCTATTTCAAATCTTGAAAGATGATGCTGTGAAAGTGCTGCACGCAATATGCCAGCAAATTTGGAAAATTTAGTGGCCACAGGACTGGAAAAGGTCAGTTTTCATTCCAATTCCAAAGAAAGGCAATGTCAAAGAATGCTCAAACTACCACACAATTGCACTCATCTCACATGCTAGTAAAGTAATGCTCAAAATTCTCCAAGCCAGGCTTCAGCAATATGTGAACAGTGAACTTCCAGATGTTCAAGCTGGTTTTAGGAAATAAACATGCATCCAAATGGAGTAAGGTATTGATTCTAGCTTTTGAAAGGCAAGCACAAATTCCAGATGTTTTTCTTAAAGTTCTTCTTCCTTGGGTGTGGGAGCATGCTCAGTTGCTCAGTGGTATCCTGTTATTTGCAACCTAATGGACAATGTCCCGCCAGGCTTCTCTGTTCATGGAATTTTCCAGGCAAGAATACTGGAATGAGTTGTCATTTCCTACCCCAAGGAAGTACCATCTACAATTTAGAAGTGCTGTTGCCAGTTTCTTTAGGGAAGTAAGAAAATAGGGTAGCTTTTTCCCATAGACATTATATTTTCCCCAAACCCCCTACCTTCTAAAAGTTAAGGACCTAGGTGGCACAACCCAATCAAGCAATCTACTAAACCTGTCCAAACTGAGCAGCTTACTAAACAGGAAGTTTAGATGTACAGCAAGATTTCTGAATCATTCCTGAGTTGGTGTGCATTCACAAATATCTAGTCTAAAACATTTATAACCCTATGTAATGATTTACAATTTAAAAAATATGGTTTTATAGATTTCTAGATGATTATATGGATTTCTAGAATTCTAACTCTAGAAACGTAGAGTTACTGGATTTCTAAAATTAATTTTCATCAAAATATATTTATCATACAATAATTATGAAGAAAAATTTAACTAAAGAAGAATATTAAGTACTAACAAATAACAAAGAAAGGTGGTGACTCAAGTGCCACCTACTTGGAACTTTGTTGTGTACTCATAACCTCCAAGATTAATATCAAATATGCCTCATAACTTAATCATTGTTCTCAGGCTTTGACCTCATTCTCTCACTCCTCAATATCTCATACATTGCCTGGTCCCAAAGTTTGATACCACTTCCCTTTTTCTTTAGAGTATTACTTGGACTTTTGTGACTAAGCTGCCTTTAGCCCACCCAGGGTAATTATCACCTTTTGATCCAATATAGCTCTTATGAATGCTTCATAGAAACCACTCTTAACAGGTGCGTCTGCAGTATCATGAGCAGGGCTTAGATAATATAGGAGACTCTCATATTTTCTTCCCTGAGATGTCATAATTGCCATCACAATAATGCCCCTCCCCTTACCAAAAAAATGCTTGGCACTAGTCCTTTGTAAACTCTTCAAATCTATCAAAATATAATTTGGACTTATAAATACACAAGTATGCCCAAAAGTCTATAATTATGTTGTTCTTTTTTACTGCACTGGAATACACCATAAAAATGATTAGGATATAATGTGACAAAAGTTCAAATGTCATGAGAAATTAAAAATGCAAAATATAATCCACATTAATTAACCAATTATTCTCCAGGGTTCAACCATTGTTGTCTAAAACAAAAAATTAATAAGAATAAATGTTAAGTTTTATTTTCAAACTTTACTGTTAATTTGCAAACCATCTTTCCCATAATTTTCCCCCACCCACTCCCTTTTTAAACTTAATTTATTTCTATCCATGTGTGGTGGTATAGTGCTCTTAAGACTAATATGCTTTCAATTATCAAGTATGGAATTAAGTAAAGGTAGAGTTCTTGTGGGTCATGTGAGAAATTAGTATGATGTAATAGTAACCTCCAAGAACATTAATGGATATTGTATTTTTAAGATAATGGAACAAAAAACCTCTCCAACCCAAATTAAATCTTGAATCTTGTGGTTAATTGATGCAACTTAAATCAAGTAGCAAAAGGAAAGAGACTAGATAAATTAACATATTTAAAATAGGAGGTAAGGTAGGTAGAAACATCTTGGGATTAAACACACACACAAATTGATGAATAATCTCACAGAATCTGTTTAGGTATATGATCATTTAAAATATCTAATACAATATACATATTATTTTCTTATCTATGTCTTTGTAACAAAATTGTAAACTATCTCTATGATTTAATGTAGATTTACATGATAATTTTAATAAGTTCCTAGAATTATGTTATACATATATAACATGATTCTTTTGGTGATCCCATATTCTCAAACAATTAGCTATCAATGCAATGTATAAATTGTTCAATTGTTGAATAATTTCCTCAGAACCAATTTCTTGATGTGTGATATTGGTAAAAGGATGTATGTCTTCTTGGGGTATTTGAAAAGAAAAAATTGAAGTTATATGTTGTATCGATTTACAAAGCCTGTTGTCATCACCAGCATAGCTCTTGGGAATGATTTATCACTGAGTGAACATTAATGGGAACTGCTCTTAATAGGTCCTTCTGAAAGGTCAGATGGATATATAATTTTAATTTAATTTGCATTCCTTCACAAACAATATTTCAAACTTAGCAATTAATTACTTTACAATAATGAACACTTGAACTATTCATACAAATGCATGCATCGTGGGGATCCTCTTCCCTAAGTAAAATCACTGGGTTCCAGCTCTCTGTTTTCATAAAATATTCAATAAAAAACTTTTCAATATTTTTTTGTCTTTTCCTCTTGCCTTCCTTTTGTTTCCATTATCTTTTTGTTCCTTCCTGTCCTGAACAATTCAGTCCTAAATGTATTAGTAGAAGCAAAGTAAGATAGATGTCCATGGTTCAGGGACATGGGGACAGAAACCACAGTGACCTAGAGCAGGTGGTTAGGCCTTGAAGAAGGTGGGGTGGGTGTCCACACTGAAGAATGGGCAGTCCATGTGAAAAAAGTAGAGTGAAGATGGTGGCCTGGTTTGAGGTGTCACATCAAAGCACCATGAGGAAGGTTTGGATGTTGGGAGATGGACAACTGTTTTGTGATACTGGAGTTCAAGAAGGGAAGCATAGGGGTATCTATATGGAGTCAGTGACTTTGTAAGTTGTTGTAACTTGATCAAAAGAAGAAATGCATCCTAGAATTGTCAGATCTTGGGTTTTAATAGGGTGGGTGGGTTTAGGGTGTGATCAGACTGGTATGGTGACTTGGAGCTCAAATGAGATGAGAAAGTCATTCATACATTAGTGAGGCCGATATGCAGTGCCAGAGACTGAGAAAGGTGAGGAAGACTTTCCCATAGAGATTTAATGGCATGAATGTCAGGGTCCAAGCAAGGTCAGGAGGGTGTCTAAGTTGTGCGTGGTCTGCATAAGAGATCAGAGCCCAAGCAGAGGAAAAAAGTAACTACATGGGGGAAGTGGTGACAGTGAAAACAGGACATTTGTTACATATGAGAGAATTAATCAAGTAATTAAGTATAACATGTATAATGTAAGCCAGATTTCTTACTGTTGAAGGAAGAACTAGTAGATAAAGATATAAAAATATGTATTAATTGTGATAGTATATATTTGTTAGATACATATATTTGTTGGATATATTTCTATATATTTTTTAACACATAAAGATATACATATATGTGTATATTTGTACATATGGGTGAATATATGTAAATGGCAGCCCACTCCAGTATTCTTGCCTGGTAGGCTACCCTCCATGGGGTCGCAAAGAGTCAGACACGACTAAGTGACTCACTTTCAGACTTTCTTTCAGATGGATACACACACATATATAAAATATAAATCTGTTCATTCAGAAAGTTTGGGAATAATCTCAATAGCAATGAGTAAAAATATTTCATTGGAAAAGAAACTATGGCTTTATAAAAATGACTAATTTGGAGGCTGAGCCAGGGAAATAACAAGAAAATGAGGCTCTAACCTATTGTCATACCCCTAAATGTAAAGTGTTTAAAGAATTAAGGAGTTATGTTTAAATAACACAAAAACCAGTTTTTTGATTTTTTTTTTGGTTCCCTCTGGCCAATTGGGAATAACTTGAGTATCAAAATAATAGTAATAACAGATTTTATTTTGTATTGAATAAAACAGAAAATCATGAGTCTATACAAATGTAAGTAAGGGAATAAATAAGACTGTTTGATAAGCAATGGAATAGGAATGGTAATCTATATGTATAAGATTAAAAACATCACTTTGTAAAAAATGTATTAATTACAAAGGGGTAAAAAAATAACTTTATAGTGGAGAACCCTGGCAAGTAAAACCATAAGTGATCCAAGAGAACATCATCAGTAAGGAGACAAATTAATATTATGTATCACTTGATGGAAACAGTGAAAAAAATGTGCCATCATTGGTTGATATTTCTTCCTAACTTGCATAACAAAAATCTTAAGGAAATATTAGACAAACCCAAGTAGAAGCACCTTCTACAAAATAAATTACCTATAGCCTTCAAAAGTGTCAGACTCATGAAAATCAAAGAAAGACTGAAGAAATATTCCATACTGAAAGAGACTAAGGAAACAAGATATTTAACTGCAATGGATAATACTAAATGGGAACTTTTTGCTATAAATGACATTATTTATATCCTTGACAAAACTTGAAGACAGTATAAGGATTAAATGATATGGGACGTACCCTCTAAGATGCTCCTGATCGGAGTATTAACATCCTAATTCAGTCCCTTCCTTTAAGTGTGACCTGGACTTAGAAACTCACTTCTAACGAAAACAATATAGCAGAGCTTTCCTGGTAGCTCAGACAGTAAAGAATCTGTATTCAATGCAGGAGACCAGGGTTTGATCATTGGGTTGAGATCTCCTGGAGAAGGAAATGGTTACCCACTTCAGTATTCTTCCCTGAAATATTCCGTGGACAGAGGAGCCTGGTGGGCTATAGTCCATGGCCAGTTTCCCTACCCACAGAAATTGTGAAAATAAAATACATTTAAGTCTTTAAGTTTCATGACTTTTTGATGCTATAATAGATAACTATAATAGATAACTATAATAGATAATTATTATGAATTGTTTTAATAATACATCATTGCTAATTTCTAGATTTTGATGTGGAAAATACATACCAGGATATACACTAATTATATTTTCTGCAGAAATTCATTCCTTCATTAGTACAGATAACCAAGAGTTAACTGAGTAGAAATAAAGTATAGGAGGTGGGAAGGGAGTATTCTGAACCCAAGGCAAGCTCATTTCTTTCCTAGTTTGACATTAATCATTGTTATTTAGGAGCATAAATTCAAAATTAATTATATTTGTCATCAGGTATCAATCTTCACATTAGATATTAAGATATTTTATTTTCAATAATTACATTTTAATTCATGCATTTCAGCCCCTCCATAATTTGATTTTCATTTATGCAAACACTTCTCTTTAAAGCTGTCCATTAGATGACCTGTTTTAATGTCTACCTTTTAATCATAAAATAGAAAAAGTACAATTGTTAACATATAATAAACATATATCTATAGAATTTTTTATTCCTATGCTTACACTATTTTGAAAATATTTTTATAAACAAAGTTTTATGTCAATGCTTTCTTTCTTCAATTGTTTTTAAACAATTTTACTAGGTGGTTGATAACTCATTAGTATACCTGCTGAGAGAAATATTCCTAGGCTGAATCCATGAAGACTGAATGAGACTCTTTGTGGTATTCATAAATCCATAGTATCTGTAAATAGAAGGAACAATCATGCAATATAGGTCAGATTTAGGCAACATACAGTTCTTATATTTTCAAAAGGAACATGGGTCAGTTCTGGGAACAATATGCCTTTACATTATGTGACCTTGATTTTTTCTTTTCCTTTCTACTCTTTTTTTTTTGGTACTCTATCTCCTGCTTTCTTCATTCAATACTTTCTCTCTGACTCTTTTATTCTGTTTTTGTTTTCTGAGCCTTCATATTCCTGCTTTTGCTCCATCATTCAATACTGTTCTGCAAAGACAGACTCAGGTCAGATGTCTGTCTTTTTCAAAATTACCTTTCTTAATGATATTGAAAGATTTTATGGAACTATATGATTTAAAAATCATTACAAAGCTTAAGAAAGTGAGCATTAATTGAGCCAAATGTAAGGTAAGATTTTGTTATAGTTTTTATTGACGTATAGTTGATTTACAATGCTGTGTTATTTTCAGGTGTACAAGAAAGTGAGTCAGTTATACATATATGTATTTCCACTATCTTTTTTTTTTTTTTGATTCTCTTCCCATATAGGCCATTACAGAGTATTGAGTAGAGTTCCCTGTGCTATACAGCAGGTTCTTATTAGTTATCTGTATTATATATAGTAGTGTGTATATGTCAATCTCAATCTCCCAATTTATCCCTCCACCCCTTATCTTCTGGTATCCAGAAGTTTACTGTTTACATCCATGACATTACTTCTGTTTTGTAAATAAATTCATCTGTACCTTTTCTTTAGATTTTACATATCAGTGACATCATATGATACTTGTCTTTCTGTGTCTGACTCACTTCACCTGGTATAACAATCTCTAGATCCAACCATGTTTCTACACATGGCAAGATTTTAGTACATGTTTCTATCCTGCTAATACCACCAACATTTTTAAACCCAATGATATTATCAGAACCACTTCTGATATCTAGGCTGCATGATGTTGCAGTCAGAGGGAAAAGTCACATGGAGTAATAAAAATGTACATCAGCATCAATGTCAGTTGTCTTGCTGTTCTCTAGAAGTACATAGTGATATGGGAGTTATGAAACCCTTTATTAGAACATCAGTCTTGAAAAATTCTTCTTAAAGCATATTAGAAGTCTGTGTGGCTTTTTGTAAACATCTTAATTTTAGGAAATTTGGCAGAATGTTTAATTACCAGAAGGAGATCATGCTATTAATCAAATTTGGAATTGCTACCATTACAAATAAACGATTGTAGGCAAATTGAGGATTTAATTACTTCTTTCAGATGCAACATTCTGTTTGCTTTCTCTTTTGAAATTGTCCCCAAATGAAGACTGTGCAATAACATCTTGAAGGGAGTACTGATAAACCTCTTTTAATTTGTTTCCATGCCTTTTAAGATTCTACTCCTATTAAAAAGGAATGGCTTGTTGATAAGAAAGCAGTTCAGTATTATGACAGATTCAATCTCCCCAAACAACTGACTTTCAGCTTGGCACCAGTGAAAGATTATTGCCTCAGATGATATTTATTTTGCTGGCTCTCATATAGTTTACACCCCATAGTTGAGTCAAGATGTTAAAAGAATAAAATGCTCAGAGAACTCTAAGAAATCTTATTAATTTTGTAATGGTGTTGAAAGCTTACCAAAGGTTTTTGTTCTCTAAAGCTACTGTTTTGAGCAAATCAGAGGGGATTTCTTTTTAACTGCTAAAAACAAGCAGGGCTTTCTCTGGTTTGCTGTTTATAAAATGGCAAATGTGGAGTCTATGGAGGTCTTGTGGAAGCTTTTCTGACTAGTTGTGATTTTTTAGATACATACACATGTGTTCACACACACGCACACATATACGTATTGCACACATATGTGTACACATATACATGTATATGAGATGCACATATATGTAAACACAAACATGTGTATGTGTTTATATATGTATATGAAAGTAAAAAAGAAAGTGTTAGTCACTCAGTTGTGTCCAACACTTTGTGACCCCGCAGATTGTAGCCCACCCTCCAGGATCCTCTGGCTATGGAATTATTCCAGGCAAGAATACTGGAGTGGGTTGCCATTCCCTTCTCCAGGAGATCTTCCCAACCCAGGGATCGAACCTGAGTTTCCCATGGGGCACCAGGGAAGAACTTCAGCGGTCAATGCAAAGAAATAGAGGAAAACAACAGAATGGGAAAGACTAGAGATCTCCTCAAGAAAATTAGAGATACCAAGGGAATATTTCATACAAAGATGGACTTGGTAAAGGACAGAAATGGTATGGACCTAACAGAAGCAGAAGATATTAAGAAGAGATGGCAAGAATACACAGAAGAACTGTACAAAAAAGATCTTCACGACCCAGATAATCACGATAGTGTAATCACTCACCTAGAGCCAGACATCCTGGAATGTGAAGTCAAGCGGGCCTTAGAAAGCATCACTACGAACAAACCTAGAGGAGGTGATGGAATTCCAGTGGAGCTATTTCACATTCTGAAAGATGATGCTGTGAAAGTGCGGCACTCAATATGCCAGCAAATTTGGAAAACTCAGCAGTGGCCACAGGACTGGAAAAGGTCAGTCTTCATTCCAATCCCAAAAAAGGCAATAACAAAGAATGCTCAAACTACTGCACAATTGCACTCCTCTCACACGCTAGTAAAGTAATGCTCAAAATTCTCCAAGCCAGGCTTCATCAATATGTGAACCATGAATTTCCAGATGTTCAAGCTGGTCTTAGAAAAGGCAGAGGAACCAGATATGAAATTGCCAACATCTGCTGGATCATCGAAAAATGAAGAGAGTTCCAGAAAAAACATATATTACTGCTTTATTGACAAAGGCCAAAGCTTTTGACTGTGTGGATCACAATAAACAGTGGAAAATTCTGAAAGAGATGGGAATACCAGACCACCTGACCTGCCTCTTGAGAAATTTGTATGCAGGTCAGGAAGCAACAGTTAGAACTGGACATGGAACTACAGATTGATTCCAAATAGGAAAAGGAGTACATCAAGGCTGAATATTGGCACCCTGCTTATTTAACTTATATGCAGAGGACATCATGAGAAACGCTGGGCTGGAAGAAGCACAAGCTGGAATCAAGATTGTGGGGAGAAATATCAATAACCTCAGATATGCAGATGACACCACCCTTATGGCAGAAAGTGAAGAGGAACTAAAAAGCCTCTTGATGAAGGTGAAAGAGGAGAGTGAAAAAGTTGGCTTAAAGCTCAACATTCAGAAAACAAAGATCATGGCATCTGGTCCCATCACTTCATGGGAAATAGATGGGGAAACAGTGGAAACAGTGTCAGACTTTGTTTTTGGGGGCTCCAAAATCACTGTAGATGGTGATTGCAGCCATGAAATTAAAAGATGCTTACTCCTTGGAAGGAAAGTTATGACCAACCTAGATAGCATATTGAAAAGCAGAGACATTACTTTGCCAACAAAGGTCCGTCTAGTCAAGGCTCTGGTTTTTCCAGTGGTCATGTATGGATGTGAGAGTTGGACTGTGAAGATAGCTGAGTGCCGAAGAATTGATGCTTTTGAACTGTGGTGTTGGAGAAGACTCTTGAGAGTTCCTTGGACAGCAAGGAGATCCAACCAGTCCATCCTAAAGATCAGTCCTGGGTATTCTTTGGAAGGAATGATGCTGAAGCTGAAACTCCAATACTTTGGCCACCTCATGTGAAGAGTTGACTCATTGGAACATACCCTGATGCTGGGAGGGATTGGAGGCAAGAGGAGAAGGGGACGACAGAGGATGAGATGGCTGGATGGCATCACCGACTCGATGCACATGAGTTTGGGTGAACTCCGGGAGTTGGTGATGGACAGGGAGGCTTGGCATGCTTCAATTCATGGGGTCGCAGAGTCTGACACGACTGAGCGACTGAACTGGACTAATTATATATATATATATGTGTGTGTGTGTGTGTGTGTGTGCGCGCGCATGTGTGCGTGTGTGTGTGTGTCTGTATGTGTATTCACACACATATGTATATGAATATTTAACAGTACAAATATGAATAAATGGAAAGTATAAATAAACCAGTTGAGGGAAATCGTGTTTATGACTGTGATGAACACATACATGACTTTAGCTATTATTAAAGTGATAGAAATGCCACAAGTGGTTGTTTATGAAAAAAATGTGTTGTATTTTTAGGAGTAAATATAGGAATTAATAGCAAGTGAATGCCAGCAGATAAAGGAGTAGTAATATTAATAGAGAATACATATTGTCTTAAATATCTGTAAATAATGCAAAGTGGAAACCTCCCTATTTCTGTTATTTTGTGTTTTCATGCATTGTGTCCAGTCCCACCTCTTTGTCAAAAGAATCACCTGTTGTCATCAGGCCTTGGATACTGAGAATGGATTGAAGTCATGTAAATCCATGGTCTTCCTCATATCTCTCAATATTTTTTTGCATATATTTTATTTCTGTTTAGAATTGACCCTTGTGAAAATCCCAGGTGGCCCTAGTGATAAAGGACCAGCCTGCCAATGGAGGAGACATAAAAGACATGGGGTCAATCCCTGGGTAAGGAAGATTCCCTAGAGGAGGAAATGACAGTCCACTCCAGTATTTTTTTCTTGAGAATCCCATTGACAGGGGAGCCTGGAAGGCTACAGTTCATATAGTTGCAAAGAGTCAAACACTTCTGAAGCATGTGTATGCATTGTGAAAATTAGATGATAAAAGTAATTTTATTTTGTTCATTTCTTTGTTTTCTTCCCAATGCCTCAAGGCTTTCTCTGCTCCAAGTCTTCTAGGTTCATTCATCTAGTCCACAAATATTTACTGAGCATATCTTATGAGCCAGACACTCAACTAATTTCTAAATATACTTTGAATAAACAAAAATTTTTTTAAGTAAAATTTCTTTCCTTTTGGAGGGAAGAGGGCTGGATCCCAATTTAATCAATTGCCACCTATAATATTTAGATACACTTAGAATAAAGGAATGTGTCCTGCTAATTTCTAATAAAATGATTTATTATCATTGTAATATTATTATATTTATATCTTTTGATAACAATTTCCTAGAAATACAGTATTCTTTAATTTCTAAAGTGTTACTTGCTATGTATGTGTTTATGTATACATAGATATAAGTATTAAATGGAACATATATCATCTAAAAATTATTTATTTTGGGGCCCAGAATTTTTTAAAGAATACTTCAATGAAATTTTTCAAAAAAATTTTTAAACAGAAACTCCAAATATTAATATTTTTATCCCAGAAACCTATAGACTTTATTCTCTTTCTTTAAAAAGTAGGTACAAGACATCATCCCCTGTAGGTTTGTTGTTGTTTTCTGAAATTCTGTACTTCAGGAAGCTTTTGGAATTCTATTTGCATTTATCCATCATCTATGGGGCTTCCCTGCTGGCTCAGATGGTAAAGAATCTGCCTGCAATGCAGAAGATCAGGTTTGATCCCTGGGTCAGAAAGATCCCCTGGAGAAGAGAATGGCTACCCACTCCAGTATTCTTGCCTAGAGAATTCCATGGATAGAGGAGCCTGACAGACTGCGTCCATTGAGTCATAAAGAGTTGGACACAACTAACACTTTCACTTTTCAGGGTCTGTAGTCTCCTCTGTGCCTTTGTCCATCCATCTTTCTCATAGTTAGAATTTACAAAACCATACTATAAAAATCTATCATTCTCATTTTGCTAAGTTTTTGGTAGAAAATAAGCTGATAAACTTAAATATAAGATAAATTATGACATGTAATACACAGTATTTAGTCTCTTAGACAATTGTTTATAGCATGCTTTAATTTTGAATATAGAATTTTACAATTTCTTATGTAGTTTCTCAATAACTGTGTAAATATTTCAATATTTCAGATATACTTTTCCTTTTATGTTATACAAAGGATTATTTTTCAGTTATTTATCTGATTTTGTGATCACTGAAAAAATAATGATTTGAAGCAAAGCTCCTACTTTAAATGTTGAATGTAATCAAAGAAGGAAATAAAATATGAAAGGAAATAAATGATAGAAAAATATATAAAGGACCATAAAATCTTGAAGAATGGCCCTACCATTTTCCAAGTGCCTCAGTAGTGAGTATGCTGTTTCACAGATACACTGTATGGAAGAGTGATAAACAATTTCTTCTCCCCATCCACACCTTACTTCAATGATAGGTAGGGTAGAATTACTCTACGGTTTAGCCTGTAAATTCCATGAACAGAGGGGCCTGTTAAGCTGCAGTCCATGGTGTCACAAACAGTTGGATATGACTAAATGACTAACATTTTCTCACTTTTTTCAGTGAAGATTCAAGTTTGACCAAAGTTCCAAATGATAGTTCTCTGTCAGGAACCCTCTAAAGCTCACAGAATGTACAGAATAAACATTTAGTATTTAAATTATGAAAGAAAACTTAGAACATATTGTAAAATATGTTCTGAGTAATCGTGTTTGTTTGAAATCAGGGAACAAGACACAAAGCAAATCTGGAAAATGTTTTAAAATATTCTAAAGTTATATTAGCAAATTTGCACCAACAAAGAATTGGCATAATGTGAATAATTTGAATATGGTGTGATTAAAATAGTGACAAAGCCATTACTTTGAAGAGTTCATGATTATTTCTCTATTCTTTTTGGGAATTACAGAAATAATAATAAGGATGTATGTTTTATATACAAGGCATAATAGAACTTCTGACTCATCCCACTATGTTTTGTCAGCAGTCTAAAACAGTAGTCACAGATGGGCATGAAATTAAAATAAAAGAGAAATAAGATGAGTGGCAAGATAGGCACTAATAGTACTGGTAGGTAGGGAGAGCTACAAAAATAAAAATATGATCCTGGCAGACTGTGTAACAATCATCCAGGAAATGATAAGAGAAGAGTAAAATACTGCTTTTTAAAAGTAGATTATAGACACAATTATAATTATGTATAAAGAATGCATGTCTAACACTCTAGATAACTTACCTGTGAATTTTTGTTTGATTAATTATTCAAATATTAAGTATGTGCTTACGAGGCACCACACCCTACTCTAGGTACTTCAGAAAAAGACAAGGAGTAACGCAAACCAAAGCACATGTTTTTATGGACCTTACTTTCTAGATGGAGGACTGACAAGGAACAAGCTAGTTAAGCAAAATGAATAGTAATTTATATACAAATACTGGTTTGGTCAAAAAGTTTGTTCTTGTTTTTCCATACCCTTTTACAAAAAACCCAGACAAACTTTTGGTCAACCCAATAAAGCCTATATTATAAATTTATATAGAGTTACTATACACAGCAAATATATCGTAATATAGATGGTGCTATCTGTTAAGCAGAGACACAAAAGTAGAGAAAGGGAATGAGAGTTCAAATTTAATATGGTGGTACCAGAAGGTATCATTTTGAATAAAGACATGGGGACAGTGAGGAACTAGCTCTACATATGTGGGAAAATAGTATTTTAGGTGCTTGAGCAGCAAGGAGATGGCCTGTGAGTGAGTAGAGCATGTTTGAGGAAGAAGAGTGGGCAATTTTGTTATAGCCACAGGAGGAGGAAGAGTGACCTAGGATGGGACATGATTCAGCAGTTGTAAGTCAAATGATGCAGTCCTCTGAGCTCAAAGGATTCTGACTTTTACTGTGTGAAGAGGAAAGCGCATGAGGAACACGATTTATGTTTTAAATATAAATTGTTGAAAATATTTGAAGTTGATTGTGGCATGTTGATTTTTGTGATGTTTTCATGAATGTATACATATGCTATGTGTTTTGCCAAGAGAATGCACTGGTCATAGCAAACACCCTCTTCCAACAACACAAGAGAAGACTCTACACATGGACACCACCAGATGGTTAATACCGAAATCAGATTGATTTTATTCTTTGCAGCCAAAAATGGAGAAGCTCTATACAATCAGCAAAAACAAGACCAGGAGCTGACTGTGGCTCAGATCATGAACAGCTTATTGTCAAATTCAGACTTAAATTGAAGAAAGTGGGCAAAACCACTAGACCATTCAGGTATGACCTAAATCAAATCCCTTATGGCTATACAGTGGAAGTGACAAATAGATTCAAGGGACTAGATCTGATAGACAGAGTGTCTGAAAACTATAGAGGGAGGTTCGTGACATTGCACAGGGGGCAGTGATCAAGACCATCCCCAAGGAAAAGAAATGCAAAAAGGCAAAATGGTTGTCTGACGAGGCCTTACAAATAGCTAAGTAAAGAAGAGAAGCTAAAGGCAAAGGAGAAAAGGAAAGATATACCAATTTAAATGCAGAGTTCCAAAAAATAGCAAGCAGAGATAAGAAAGCCTTCCTCAATGAACAATGCAAAGAAATACAGAAAAAACAACAGAATGGGAAAGACTAGAGATCTCTTCAAGAAAATTAGAGATACCAAGGAAACATTTCATGCAAAGATGGGCACAATAAAGAACAGAAATGGTATAAACCTAGCAGAAGCAAAAGATATTTAGTAGAGGTGGCAAGAATACACAGAGGAACTACACAAAAAGATCTTCATGACCCAGATAACCATGATGGTGTGACTAGTACCCAGAGCCAGACATCTTGGAATGTGAAGTCAAGTGGTCCTTAGGGAGCATCACTATGAACAAAACTGGCGGAGGTGATAGAATTCCAGTAGAGCTATTTCAAATTCTAAAAGATGATGCTGTGAAAGTGCTGCATTCAATATGCCAGCAAATTTGGAAAATTCAGCAGTGCCCACAGGACTAGAAAAGGTCAGTTTTCACTCCAATCCCAAAGAAAGGCAGTGCCAAAGAATGTTTAAGCTACAGCACAATTGCACTCATCTCACACACTAGCAGTTATGCTCAAAATTCTCCAAGCCAGGCTTCAACAGTACATGAACCGTGAACTTCCAGATGTTCAAGCTGGATTTACAAAAGGCAGAGGAACCAGAGATCAAATTGCCAACATCTGCTGGATCACAGAAAAAGCAAGAAAATACCAAAATAAATCTACTTGTGATTTATTGACTATGCCAAAGCCTTTGACTGTGTAGGTCACAACAAACTGTAGAAAATTCTTCAAGAGATGGGAATACCAGATCATCTTTCCTGCCTCCCTAGAAATCTGTATGCAGGTCAAAAGTAACAGTTAGAACCGGACATGGAACAACAGACTAGTTCCAAACTGGGAAAGGATTACATGAAGGCTTCATACTGTCATCTTGCTTATTTAACTTATATGCAGAGTACATCATGTGGAATGACAGAATGGATAAAGCACAAGCTGCAATCAAGATTGCTGGGAGAATTATGAATAATCTCAGAGAAGCATATGAAACCACCCTTGTGGCAGAAAGCAAAGAAGAACTAAAGAGCCTTTTGATGTAATTAAAAGAGGAGAGTTAAAAAGCTGGCTTAAAATCAATATTCAAAAAACAAAGATCATTGCATCCAGTCCCATCAGTTCAGTTCAGTCACTCAGTCATGTCCAACTCTTTGTGACCCCATGAATCGCAGCACGCCAGGCCTCCCTGTCCATCACCAACTCGCGGAGTTCACTCAAACTCACATCCATGGAGTCAGTGATGCCATCCAGCCATCTCATCCTCTGTTGTCCCCTTCTCCTCCTGCCCCCAATCCCTCCCAGCATCAGAGTCTTTTCCAATGAGTCAACACTTGGCATGAGGTGGCCAAAGTACTGGAGTTTTAGCTTTACCATCATTCCTTCCAAAGAACACCCAGGACTGATCTCCTTAGAATGGACTGGTTGGATCTCCTTGCAGTCCAAGGGACTCTCAAGAGTCTTCTCCAACACCACAGTTCAAAAGCATCAATTCTTCAGTGCTCAGCTTTCTTCACAGTCCAACTCTCACATCCATACATGACTACTGGAAAAACCATAGCCTTGACTAGATGGACCTTTGTTAGCAAAGTAATGTCTCTGCTTTTGAATATGCCATCTAGGTTGGTCATAACTTCCCTTCCAAGGAGTAAGTGTCTTTTAATTTCATGGCTACAACCACCATCTGCAATCCAGTCCCATCACTTCATGGCAATTAGATGGGGAAACAATGGAAACAATGACAGACTTTATGTTTTGGAGCTCCAAAATTACTGCAGATGGTGACTGCAGTCATGAAATTAAAATACACTTGCTCCTTGGAAGAAAAGCTTTGACCAAACTAGGCAGCATACTAAAAAGCAGAGGCATTACTTTGCCAACAAATGTCCATCTAGTCAAAGCTATAGTTTTTCCAATGGTCATATAAGGATGTGAGAGGTGGGCTACAAAGAAAGCTGAGCACCAAAGAACTGATTCTTTTAAACTGTGGTGTTGGAGAAGATTCTTGAGAGTCCCTTGTACAGCAAGGAGATCCAACCAGTTCATCCTAAAGAAAATCAGTCCTGAATATTCATTGTAAGGACTGATGCTGAAGCTGAAACTCCAATACTTTGGCCACCTACTTTCTTCACCTACTGTGAAGAATGGACTCATTGGAAAAGACCTGACGCTGGGAAAGATTGAAGGCAAGAGGAAAAGGGGATGATAGAGGATGAGATGGTTGGATGGCACTGATGTAATGGACATGAGTTTGACCAAGCTTCTGTTGGTGACAGATAGGGAAGCATGGCATCCTACAGTCCATGGGGTTGCATAGAGTCAGACATGACTGAGCAACTGAACTGAACGGATACATATGCTGAACTTTATCCAGCTGAACACTTTACATGCAGTTTTTTAAAGTGTAAATGCTTTAATAACAGCTGACAAAAATGATCTCTGGCTTCAGTGTTGAGAACAGAGTGTACCAGGAGCAACGTAAATTCAGGAAGACCTGTTGGGGGCTCATTCATTAATAGAATTGTGAGATCACAGTGCTTTGGACCAAGACGATAGCAGCAAGGATGCTGAGAAGTGTGCATGTGCTGGTTGTTTTTGTTTTTAACTGAAGTATAGTTGATACAGGGTTTCTCTGGTGGCTCAGATGGTAAGGAATAAGTCTGCAATGCAGGAGACACAGATTTGACCCGTGGGTTAGGAAGGTGCCCTGGAGAAAAGAATGGCTAACCACTCCACTATTGTTACCTGTAGAATTCCATGGACAGAGGAACCTGGCAAGCTACAGGCCGTGGGATCATAATAAGTTACAGATGTACACTCTAATGATTCACAGTCAGTTTTAAAGGTTCTATTCTATTTATAATTATTATAAAATATTGGCTATATTATCTTCCCTGTGCTTTACAATATATTCTTATAGCTTATTTTATACATAATAATTTGGGCTTTTCTGGTGGCTCAGATGGTACAGAATCTGCCTGGAATGCAGGAGAGCCAAGTTCAATCCCTGAGTCAGGAACATCCTCTGGAGAAAGAATGGGAATGGCTACACTACCCATTCAGGTGGTGCCAGTGGTAAAGAACCTAGCTGCCAATACAGGCAGACACAAGAGATGTGGGTTTGATCTCAGGGTTGGGAAGATCCCCTGGAGAAGGAAATGTCAACTGACTCCAGTAATCTTGCCCTGGAAAATCCCATGGACAGAAGACCCTGGAAGGCTACAGTCCATGGGATTGCAAAGAGTCAGACACAGCTGAGCAACTAACACCCTTCACTTTCACTTTTGCATCTCTTAAATCTCTTACACCGTTTTTGGCCTTCCTTTTTTCCTCTCACAGCTGGTAACCAATAATTTGCCCTCTACATCTGTGAGTCTGATCCTTTTTTGTTATACTCACTAGTTTGTTTGTTTAGATTCCATATATAAGTGTTCTCATGTAGTATTTGTGTTTCTCTGATTTATTTCATTTAGCATAATACCCTCCAAGTCCATCCATGTTATTGCAAACATGAAAGTTTCATTTTTTTTTTATGACTGAGCAATATTGCACTGTGTGTGTGTATGTGTGTGTATACCACTTCTTATCCAGTCATGTATTGGTGGACATTTTAGGCTGCTTCCATATCTTGGCAATTGTAAATAATACTGTCATGAACATTGGGGTACACATATCTTTTGACTTTGCTTTTTTTTCGTATATATACCCAGGAGTTGAATTGTTGGATCATACAGTAGTTCCGTTTTTAAGTTTTATTTTGAGAAATCTATATACCATTTTCCACAGTGACTGTACCAGTTTACATTCCCACCAACAGTGTACAAGTGTCACTTTTCTCCACATCCTCACCAACATTTGTTTTCATTTTCTTTCTCATGACAACCATTCTGATAAGTGTGAGGTGATATATATTTGTGATTTTGATTCACATTTATTTCTCTGGTGATTAGCAAGATCAAGCATTTTTTTCATATGCCTGTTTGGCCAGCTATTTCTATTTCTTCTTTGGAAAAGTGTCTATTCAGATCTTCTGTCCATTTTTTAATTGAAACTTTTTTATATTGAACTATATGAGCTATTTATATCTTTTGGAAATTAATCCCTTGTTGGTAGCACCTTTTGCAAATATTTTCTCCCAGTCTATTGTCTTTTCATCTTGTTTATGATTTCCTTTGCTATGCAAAAGCTTTGAAGTTTAATTAGGTCCCATTTGTTTATTTTTGCTTTTATTTCCACTACTCTAGAGGATAGATCATAAAACATATTGCTGCAATTTATATCAAAGTGTTTCCTTCCAATGTTTTCCTCTAAAAATTTGATAGTATCTGGTTTTACATTTAGAACTTTAATCCATTTTGTATTTATTTTTATATATTTAGTTAAAGAATGCTCTAGGTTCATGTGTATATATACATATTTTTTACATGTAGCTGTCCAGTTTTCCCAGAACCACTTATTGAAGAGACTGTATTTTCTCCATTGTAAATTCTTGTCTGTTTTGTCATAAATTGATTGACCATAAGTGCCTGAGTTTATTTCTGGACTCTATTCTGTTCTGTTGATCTATGTGTCTCTTTTTTGTCTGTGCTATGCTGTTGTGATGATCATAGCTTTGTCATATAGCCTGAAGTCAGACAGCCTGATTCCTCTAGTTCTATTCTTACTTGAGATAAGTTTGGCTACTTGGAGTCTTTGTGTTTCCAGACAAATTTTAAAATTATTTGCCTATTTATGAAAAAATGCTACCAGTATTTTGATAGGGATTGCACTGAATCTGTAGAATGCCTTGGGTAATATGCTCATTTTAGCAATATTAATTCTTTCAATCTAAGAATATGGTATATCTTTTCATCTGTTTCTGTTTTCAGTTTCTTTCATCAATCTTATAGTTTTCTGGATACAGAATCTTAGGTAGGTTTATTTCTAGGTAACTTACTCTTGGTTGTAATGATAAATGGGGTTGCTGTCTTAATTTCCCTTTCTGATATTTCATTGTTAATATATAGAAATGCAACAAACTTCCATATACTAATTTTGTATCCTGAAACTTTCCTGAATTCATTGATGTGGTCTAATATTGGGTATATTTTGAAGCTGGTGCTAACAGAATTTGCTGATATCATCATGAAAGGAGTGATAAGATGGTATATAACAAGATTTTTAGCCTAAACTAAAAATTTTATATTAACTAAGATGTGAAAGGTTGAAAGCATGCTTGGATATGGACTAATGGGAGCTCAATTGTCGAAGTGTTGAGATTTCTATTAAACATCCAAGTGAAGCTATCTATGTGGATAAATGTGTCAAGTTCAGCAGAGCATTCTATTCCGGTGATATCTATCAATTGTTTCTCTCTCCCTCTCTCTCTGCTGCTGCTGCTAAGTCGCTTCAGTTGTGTCCGACTCTGTGCGACCCCATAGATGGCAGCCCACCAGGCTCCCCCGTCCCCAGGATTCTCCAGGCAAGAACACTGGAGTGGGTTTCCATTTCCTTCTCCAATGCATGAAGGTGAAAAGTGAAAGTGAAGTCGCTCAGTCCTGTCCGACTCTTAGCCACCCCATGGACTGCAGCCCACCAGGCTCCTCTGGTCCGTGGGATTTTCCAGGCAAGAGTACTGGAGTGGGATGCCATTGCCTTCTCTCTCTCTCTCTCTCTCTCTCTCTCTATATATATATATATATATATATATACACATACTATATATAGTATATGAAATCCACCTATAAAATCACATGTCTATATATCTACTTCTGTGATGTTTACAAGTATAAAATTATGTTTTATTACTTAGACTGTAGCCAGTGAAGGGGAGACAGAAGTATGGCACTTTTTGGCATTTGCAGTTAGAGACTGGGGAGATGGTATAGGGTCAGTACATGAAACTTACAGAGAATATCCAGAATATAGAAAGAAAACAGAAGAAGATACAGTGATTAATCATGTAAATGTCTGCTAATATGCCACATAAGATGAACCCTGAAAAACAACCTTTAACAACACAGAATTAATGTGAATCCTTGGTAGTTGGGAGTGAAAACCTTATCAAAAGAAGTTTAAAGGAGACAAAGAAGGGAGAAATTGGGAACAGTGAATAAAAAAGAACTCTTTCTCAGTGTTTTTCTCCAAAGGAATGAAAAGAATTATGAATTAGTTGAAGAAAGAATTGGAACAATTTGTTTTAACATGGGAACAAATAATATATTTCATTATTAATAGGAATGAGTTTCTAGGCTGGAGAATTTTGAAGTAAAACAAAATTTAAAAAGAGTTGCTGAAATCATGACCTTAAGTCAGCAAAAAGAGATTATATTCAAGTGCACAAATATAGAAATTTGTCTTAAATAGAATGTGGAAAGCTCATCTAAAGATAGGACGCGTGCATTCAAATCAGATAAGTCGATAGATATGGCTGCAGATTATAAAAATCCTTATTTGATTTCTTTTTTTCTAATATAATGGGATGAAAAAATCATTAACAGAGATTAAGACTGGAGTAAAGGAAGCTGGAAGTTTGAGGAGAGAGGAGAAATTATAAAATAGGTATTTAGGAAGGTGAAGGAACTAGGGTTATATGATTGCCTGGAGACATTAAGACCTACTTGAAACACATGATAATGGATATAAGTGCTTATAAATAAATACCAGTCAGCACAGTATTATCACTTTTTGCTTTAGCCATGTTTCAAAGCATGCACATACTTACTGGATAGGAGGAGAGTTGGATTTAATCAGGACTGTGGTTTAGTCAAAATAAAAGTAATACAGGGATCAGAGATCTAAATCCTATTTCTCTGGCTTCAAAAGCCTTTTGCCTAGTTTTTCTACTAGATCCTTCCTTTCTATAGCAACCATATAGATCCTAGGAGGAAAGCAAAATAATGCTCTAAATGCTTAGAAGATGTAAAAATATCTAGATGCTAGAAATTTAAAAAATTAATTATAACCAGGTGTTCGCATTTTTGTTAGGTTAAGGTAATGCCTAGGTAAATATTTTGCAAGTTTTTTTCAATATGGTTAGATAAAAGTAGATAAATATTTTAAAGGGCCTCTTATCTACTAAATTTTTCAGCATATAAGGAAACATTTTAATAATTTTCTTCAGAAATACTGTCAAAATTGTTAATAGTAGAAAAGGCTCACTTGTTATAAATTTGATATATTCTGAAAACGACTGCTCTTAAGATTACTTTTGATCACGTATATAACAAAAATAATGCCCAGTGAAAAATAACCATGATATTTTAGGTTCAATTATACAAATTATTTTATTTCAAATAAATTGTAATGTTTAACATAGCTATGGATTATGTGATTCAAACTGAACCAAAATATTTAAATTTTAGTTAATATGAAGACAAAAATGCATTTTTATATCAAATGTTAGAAGTCAGCCTGAAACACATTATAAGAAATGAAAATTTAAGGGTTATATTTGACTACTCACATTTAGTACATTCTTATATTCCAGGTGCTATTTTCAGTTCCCACTTGAAGTTCACAAAAACTCTGAAACAAAACTAAAATTATTCCCATTTTACAGATAAAAAGATATGAAGGTTTAAAAACAAAGTCCTACACATAGTAGGAATTCATGTGCAAATGTCATTTATCTCTATAATGGTGCTTTACTTTGTATAAAATAGTGCACATATAATTTGAGAAATCACCATGTACTTATTTGGAATTTTGACATTTGCTATTTAAAAGAATGTTTCACCTTAATACAGTTGAAAACTCTTTGATTTAGGAAAGTTCAGATCATGGTCCAACAGAGAGGGTGGGGGGAAAAAGAGGAAATTTTTGTAGAGTTCATTTGTGATGTTGACATTTTGTATATTAATGACAAAATATTCCCATATATATCAAAGTTCTTGAAAGGACCTCTATGAACCTCCACTCCTCCCCTTACCTCACTGCTTTTTAAGTTCACATGACTCCACCCAGAATGTTCTGTTTTCCCTCAGACATGACAACTAGATTTATTTTTTGGACCATTGGACTTGACGGTCTATCTGCTTTTCTTTACATGATTTTTACTTATTTTTTTAATGTTTTACTAAATTCTACCTTCTCAGTGCTATCCAACTTGATCACCTGAATTTAAGTCACAAAATTCCCTTTATGGTACTGCTGCTGCTGATGCTAAGTCGATTCAGTTGTGTCCGACTTTGTGCGACCCCAAAGACGGCAGCCCACCAGGCTCTCCTGTCCCTGGGATTCTCCAGGCAAGAACACTGGAGTGGGTTGCCATTGCCCTCTCCAAGGCATGAAAGTGAAAAGTGAAAGTGAAGTCACTCAGTCGCGTCCGACTCTTAGCGACTCCATGGACTGCAGCCTACCAGGCTCCTCCGCCCATGGGATTTTCCAGGCAAGAGTACTGGAGTGGGGTGCCATATTCTCTTTATCTACACTTTGTTTTTGACACATTTAGTAGGCACATTTCATACCTATTTACATAGTATGCAAATTACATATTTAGTATTTTTATTATTATTATATTTTTACAATGTCACCTACACCAAGATTTTAAGCTACATAAAATCAGACATTTTCTTCCTGTTTTTTTTTTTTATTATTATTCATGTATGCCAAATGCCAAAAGTAGTGTCTCACATATAGTGATTGCTCAATAAATACTTATTGAATATACAGCAAAGTAGCAGCCATACGACAGTCTGGAAAATTGAAGTGGCTGAACTGGTAGAATACATGAGCTGGAGTATCAAGACTGGAGAGAAATCACTCTAAAATAGTACAAAGTCCATTCTGACTCCATGTGCCAAATACAAGGAATACATTTATCTTAAATAAATAAAAGAAAAACCCAAGGCTTACCTTAGAATATGAAAAATGTATGTCAAGTGACAAATATTAATACTTTTAAATAGTAAGTGTTACTCAGAGGCGTAAAACTGTCACATGAACATCTAAAAACCTCAGCTTGCTTAACTATGGTCAGAGAGAAATATTTAAAATGTGAACTCCTTTCCCTGTAAGAAAAAAATACCCTAAGGATAATTAAATGTCTGGCCTCATACAGAAGTCTTAAAAAAACAGATTTTTTTTTTCTCCTTGGAGCCCTTGCAAAGAGCTAAGTGTATTCACGTTAAAATAAGTCTATTATGTCCCTGCAGGACTCAAGTTAATTGTAATAACAAGCTATATATAATTTTATAATAGTAAAAAAAATCCTTGCTCCCTGTGAGGCAAAAAGACAAATACATAGACAAAGAAAGTTCCTCTTCATATGGATTCTCTATCTCTGTCACTACCTCTGTCTCTGTCTCTCTTTCTCTTGTACTTTTTCTATTATAAATTAGAAATAAAGTTTAAATCACTTAGAAGATTATTTTTTATACCCAAGAAGCCAAGCAGGAGTATAATCTATTCTGAAATTCATGAGAAAATCCTTTAAAATGTCAGACAACATTTAAAACATTCTATGATTAAGGCATATTTTAATTTTCTTAATGTCAAAACTCTGCTGTGGGAAAAGCTTATGAACACTCATTTGATATTCACATGAGCTGATATTAAAATGGAGCCACACTCTTAGAAGTATCAATATCAGGAATTGAGAGTATTAAAAAAAAAGAGAGAGAGAGAGACCAGCCTGACCTTCAGAAAAGACAGTGCAAAATAAGATGAACCAGAAATGAAACAATTTTGAAACAATAATTTTTCTCGTGGATGTTACTCATTAAGCACACTAACATTCATTAATTCACACTTACATTCACTAACAGACCTGGGACAGGTATGCGTGAGTTTGGAATCTAAGATATTTCTAGCCTTTTAAACAAAATATGGAGGAAAATGAAGGGGTGAATGGCTGCTTCCCAGGCATTGATAGTGGTTGACTCATTGAGTACATTCAATATTTTACAAATATTTCTTAAGAATATTCGTAAGAGTGTACCAAATTCTATATATTAAACAATTTCTTCCTCCATTAGGCATAGGTTTCTTTAGTGGATTTTTGTAGGGCACTGAGCTATGTGCTGTGAATACAGGAGTGCCTGCCCACAGAGGGTGGCAGTGTAATGAAAAATACACTAAAAATATAACTCAGAATTGAATGTCATGTAGTGAACTGTGTTATGGAGGAAAAGCAAGAGAAAAATATGGGGTACAATATGATGGGGAGGTGCTTTTCTTGATGATGGTCAGGAGAGTTCTTTTAAAGAGGGACGCTGAAGCAATGAGTGCAGTAATCTCGGAAGTTGAAGATGTAGGAGTTAAATATATGGAGAAGAGCACTTGTGGAAAGGGCATAGCAAGGTCAGCAGTGTTGAGTTGGAAAAATGCTTTGCCTATCTGTGGAAAATTACTGGAGCAGAGAAAACAACGGCAGGAGAATTGTAGGTGTGAGGTTAAGTCCAAGAGATTTATTTCCATGTCAGGAGGAACGTTGTAAGCCAATGGCAAGAGTTTTAGACGTTATATTAATTGTGGGGCGGGGAGCCATTTGGGACTTCCCTGGTGGTCCAGTGATTAAGACTCCACACTCCCAATGGAGCGGACGTGGATTTGATCCCTGGTCAGGGAACTAAAATCCTGCATGCTGTGTGGCATGGCCAGAAAAAGAAAGAGGCAGAAGACATCCACTACATCCATGTGTAATAAATCCATCATGTTAAAAAAGGAAAAGCGATTAAAAGGTTTTCAGTAGGGCAATCACAGAGTAAAATAACCCGAGTCGCACTTCAAAAGGCTGCCAAGAGTAAGTGTACTCTCTTCTATTTTGACTATGAAGAAATGCATTTACTCTGGGTTTGGTAATAGCAGCAACCAACAGCAAACTATATGTTATCTCCTATTCTACAGCTGACTTGCCAGATGCCAAATCTTACTAAACGAAATATAAGAAGTCATAGTTTATCAGGGAAATATCAGTGTCTTTTGCAAATTCTCTTTTTACCCAAGAGAAGCTTTTGACCATGGTCTGCTTAAGAAGGGCAAAAGAAATCCAAAAGCAATACATTTTGCTTGAAAAGTAGTGAAAAAGAGAATAGAGAAGACCTGACATGTTGAATGGTTATCAACATAATTATCAGGATGTTCAAATGGAGCATATAAAAAACAACAAGGAGATAGAAAACAAAAAATCTTTTATCCCTAAAATATGTTTAATATAAACATTGCAAAATGAGAATACCACAGTCAATTTAAAATAATGCACTTTTATCCTAACTCTTCTCTGAAACATCTGCCTTATTATGATACACATGTGTGGAAAATACTTTGCCAAATGGTGGACAGATTTCTTGGCAAAATGCTGGTTTAGAGGTCTCTGGAAACTGTACCAAAATAGTAACTTTATGAATAACAACTTTTAGAATACACTAACTCACGTTATATGCTACTAGGAATTAGTCTTTGGTTATACATAAAATTGAAATTCAGGTAATTTTTATTTACTTACAAGAATACAGGGAAGGACTAGAATTTCTGGATGATTTTGTAGACCAACAGGAAATATTTAACCTACTGAAAAACACAATTCAAGTCCAAGAAATTTGGAATAATATCTTGACATTTAAAAGGAAACATTACTTTAATGTTTGTTACTACCATAAAAAATTAGGTAATGGGAACATTATGAATATTTAAATGAAACCTTAGATGAAAGTACTTTTTCATGTAAAATTAAGGACAATGATTTTGTTGAATCTTCACTTAACATACATAGCATTCATTTATTGTTTTATTTGGATTTGTTACCTTGTTAAAATCTTTATTTTCCCTTAAAAAAAACAACAAAAGCAGTTGAACTGAAAGTAAATATGCTTAATCAGACCTAGGATCATATATGTTCAAATTGATGTTATATTTATTTGATGTTATTTGGATACACAATACTATATTTTTAAGTTCTTTAAATGCACAGTAAACTCAGAACTTGAACAAAAGTTTAGTCACAAGTATCCCTATTTTTCTTAAATGTAGTCCTTAACTTCTCCATAGCCTAGCTTTTTGTGTTACTAATTTTACTGCATTAGAAAAACATTTAACATATTGGAGAAGAATACTGCTAGACAGATTTTTCTAATTGTATCTTCATCTGATATATATGTGGATATAGGGTGACACATAATTTACATAGCCAATTGTTTGACATGAAACTAAACCTCCATATTATATTTGCACTTTAAGATACAAAAATGACCCCTTATCTGCAGTTTTGTTTTCCACAGTTTCAGTTGCCAATGGTCAACCAAGGTCTGAATGTATTAAATGAAAAAATTCTAGAAATAAATAATTCAAAAGTTTTAAATTGCTGGTTGTTCTGAATAGCATTTTTCTCTATACATATTTTCCTTCCAGAGATGCTTTCTTTTTTTGATTCTGCTTCGATATTACATCCATTCAAACAACTTTAAGTATTTTCTATGCATCATTGACTTTCAAATTTTTAATTTCAGCCTGTTCACTCTTCTAAGCTCCAGACTTTTGGCCATACCACTTGCTTGTTATATCCACTTAGATGTTTCATAGGCATGTCAAATTTGCTAAGGTTAAATTAGAATATTTGACTTTATCCAACTACCTAGAATATTTCTCAAGTCTTCCTTCTCTCAGGGCTCAAGATAGAAACTTTTTAAGTCTCTTTTGAAGCTGAAGTATCTCTCCTCTTAGCCAAAATATCAGCAGGTTCTATTGACTACTTGCCAGTGTATCTTGAACCTATGTGCTGTGCTTAGTTGCTCAGTAGTGTCTGACTCTGCACCCCTGTGTACTGTAGCCCAACAGCTCCCCTGTTCTTGGGCATTCTCCAGGCAAGAATACTGAAGTGGATTCCCATGCCCTCCTCCAAAGGATCTTCCCATCTCAGGGACTGAACCTAGGTCTCCTACATTGCAGGTAGATTCTTTACCAGTTGAGTTACAAAGGAAACCTCTATCTTGAACCTATGCATGCTTTATATTTTTACTGTCACTAACTTTATCCATGGTCATCATCCATCATCTCAGTATCCATGATATACCTCTAACTGATTCACTTCTTATTCGTCTTCTTGCCTCCCTACTGAAGGAAACCAGAATATGTCATCCAGAAATATGCCTCTTTGACATAGAAATTATTTTGAGCTGAAGGCAAATAAGCAGCAATAAACACAGACAAAGCTCCCCTTTTTGTGCTTAAAGGTAGGATTTTTTTTTTTTGGGGGGGCGGTGCCTAGACTCTTGTTAGGAGTCTAGAAAACTTCCTTGGTGGCTCAGATGGTAAAGCGTCTGTCTACAATGCGGGAGACCCGGGTTCGAGCCCTGGGTTGGGAAGATCCCCTGGAGAAGGAAATAGCAACCAACTCCAGTACTATTGCCTGGAAAATCCCATGGACAGAGGAGCCTGGTAGGCTACAGTCTATGAGGTCACAAAGAGTCGGACACGACTGAGTGAATTCACTTCACTTGTTAGGAGAGGGTGTCAAGGGAATCTGAAAGGAAGAAATCCATGCTAAACTCACTCTTATCTTCCTAGTTAAGTAAGACTCAGACTACCATACCCATAGAGCAAACTGCAGCTGCTGCTGCTGCTAAGTCGCTTCAGTCATGTCCGACTCTGTGTGACCCCACAGACAGCAACCCATCAGGCTTCCCTGTCCCTGGGATTCTCCAGGCAAGAACACTGGAGTGGGTTGCCATTTCCTTCTCCAATGACAAAAGTGAAAAGTGAAAATGAAGTCACTCAAAAACTGCTAGATCTTGTCAATTCTTCACAAGTCTATAATTTCTCTGTCTTAAAAAATGTAAAAGCTTCCTGAGCTGGTCTCTTCTTTGGGTCCTCATTCTATGAAGGCTTCCTTGTACATGTAAAACTTTAATAAGATTTGTATGCTTTTCTTCTGTTAATCTGTCTTTATCAGTTTAATTTTCAGACCCAGTCAAATGAAAATGTTCAGAAATATAGGGTGTAACTTCACTCAAGTAATAGTATTTGCTATGTATTTGTACTCGGTCTCCCAGTTGGGTCCAACTCTTTGCAGTGCCATGAACTGTAGCCTGCCAGGCTCCTCTGTCCATGGAATTCTCCAAGCAAGAATACTGGCTGCTGCTGCTGCTGCTAAGTCGCTTCAGTCGTGTCCGACTCTGTGTGACCCCATAGACGGCGGCCCACCAGGCTCCCCCATCCCTGGGATTCTGCAGGCAAGAACACTGGAGTGGGTTGCCGTTTCCTTCTCCAATGCATGAAAGGGAAAAGTGAAAGTGAAGTTGCTCTGTCGTGTCCGACTCTTCGCGACCCCATGGTCTTCAGCCTGCCAGGCTCCTCTGTCCATGGGATTTTCCAGGCAAGAGTACTGGAGTGGGGTGCCATTGCCTTGGAGGGTATGCCATTTCCTACTCCAGGGGATCTTCCTAACCCAGGAATCGAACCTACATCCCCTGAATTGCGGATGGATTCTTTATCACTGAGCCACCTACTGGCATATGCTATGCATCATAATAATGTGCTAATTTCTTGCTTTAACATTGATCTGTGCATTCTTAGTAGAACATGATCACAGTGCTGCAAATGTAACCTTCATCAACTTGTGATGTATATCATACACAAATAATCTGTGCCTGTACTTAAACAACTATTATTACTTTTGGGATATGATCTCTGAAATATTTTCTGCCCTATTAGTAAACACGAATGTCACAGTCATCAGTGTTTGCAACCTTCCAGTGTAAGCTGGTGTGCCCTAAGGGCACTTTCAATGGAGAAAAATATCAGCCATCAGACTGCAGCACCCTATGGTGAGCCCCAAGAAAGCTCAGGATGTTACAAACACAGGATACTGGCTCCAAAACCTGAAGTGAATATGAAATGGATGATTTCAGTGAGCTCAGACTCTTGCATACTCTCATATATAGAAAAGCACTAAACTCCTTAACTTGGGATATCTCATTTTCTTTAACTAACAATAACATTTCGATGTTAAGACTACCTGCCCTTTGCTACAAAACTTCTATATAACCTGGTTCCTCCTCTCACCTCCTTGGAGCAGTTCTCTCAGGGTCACTTGAGATGCTGTCTACTGGGCTTGAAGTCTTAAAAATTCCCATGGAATAAAATATAACTTGCACCTTTTAAATTAAACTTAATTTTAAAAAATTAAGTCGACAGAAAATATAGAGAAAAATACATATATAAGAAGGTTTTTAAGATATAGGTGCCAAGTGTAAATTTGAAAAGGATAATAAAATGCAAGTATTTTTGTGGGTTGAAAATAGTAAGAACATGGTTGATATGTGTTTATTTTGGTAAATAATAATCTCTGGTGGCCTTGGCCTGCAGCAACTTGAAGCAGGGCTTCAGTCCACCAGCCAGAGATTGAGGTTGGGTCACAGTGGTGAGAGCACCATTCCTAGCTGCTAGATCAATGGTCAGTAACAAGGTCCTGGCCCTCCGGCTCTGCATAAAAAGAATTCCTGCAAAGACAGAGAGTAGTAAAACAAGTAAAGTATTTATTAGGAAGAAAAATAGTACAATATGTTTGGATAGATACATTGGCAGACTCAGACAGAGAAAGAGTCACTGAATCATGCCCTCGTGGCAGTTTGAATTATTTTTATCAACTATTTCTTCTGGTTTTCCTCTGACCAATCATTTTGATTTACCTGATTCAGAATTCATATCTGATATATCTCAAGATTCTCCCACTCATCTCTTAGCCAAGATGGATTCTACCAAAAAGGCATATGGGTAGAATATGCCTTGGCATCACTCACCTTTTGACCTCAAAGGAGCCTTTCTGTGCATGTGTAGTCTGGGAGCTCCCCTGTCTCTGAGAATGAGAAATATATGGGAGCAGGGGGCAGGGTCAAGCCCCCTTTCTCAATTGTCCTGCTATCCTTGTACTAAGTTTCCATCCACAAGGAATGAATCTCCATTCACCTTACCCTGAGGTGTTGGGGGGGGCGGTATCTACCTCCTGCCTCAATAGTATCATGAGAAAAGAGTTGGGGACCATGAAGAATGAAGGATACAAGTAGGGACAACAAAAGGTATGTGAAAGAGTTGGTCACTGCTGGGATAAATGGGTTCATCCCCATTTAGATCTTCCGAAGAGACTTGTCATGAACTTCAGAACTGTCTACACAAAGAACAGAAAATGTATCTAAGTTTCTATTCTTTTCTACTCAGGGAATGCTTATAGGTGTGAATTCCCTTACACTTCCAGGCTTGCTCAAGCAGAAGGGCTTCCCTAGGCACCCAGGAGGGTCATTTTCCAAAAAAAGATGTTGTTCTCTGCTCTTGACTCAATTTAGACTTTTCAACATTTGGATTCTTATGATTGTATGCTTCAGAGGGATGGTCTGGGAGCAAGGGGCATTGATTTCTCTCTTGGCTTCAGTCTCTGGAATGCTCTTAAAATTATGCAATATTCATTCAGCTGAGTTTTCTTGAGTGAAAAATTAATCTAGATGCCATTAGAGTAAAATATACTTAGAAATGCATTTCAACTTGAATATAAAACTGGTAATTAGAGAACTTTGCATATAAAAAAGAAAACTCTTCACCTGAAATAACCCACTGCCTGCTGTTCATTTGCATATCCTCACTTTAACAGTTAGATTCAAGCAGTCAGAATATGTTAATAGCTGCACCCATTTCATATCCTAATGCAGGAAATCCAATAGCTCAATGATAGGCATATATGTGCTTTACAGAGAATCTCTGAAATTACTTGGCAAAGAAAAATATTTCTTGCAGCTCCGCACAAGTTCTCAGAAAGCCCTTTCAGGCACTTCAGTGAGCAGTCCATCGGCACCAGTTTTAAACTGCAGAAATGGCATCTTTCTACCACAGGCACTATGTAATCTGAATTTTAATCATCTGCTTTTCTTACCATGTCTAATCCTTCTCTATCTATTCTCAAACAGCCAATCAATATAGCTTTACCTTATAAAGAAATCTGTTACATAAGTTCTTCTTTGGGAGAGAAATTCTGTGGCAGCTAATGAAATGTTCTTGGTTCAAATTAGGAGGTAGAAATTTAAAACTTAGTTAAGTAACCTTATATGACTCCCTGTTACTACACTAAATCTCTGTTTAATTTCATACTTCAGATTGCCTAAGCATCACTCAAGGCATTGTTTGGAATGAAGGTCTCTAATACCTACACCTGGAAATGTAAATTTAATTAGTACAGATGTGATCTGCATTTCAATACTTTTAGCAATCACATGGGTTATTCTTATACCATCTTGAGAAATTTTATTTTAGACTGTTGACAAAAAATACATGAATTGTGTAGCAAATGTCAATGGTATGCAGGAGTTACAAACACATACCTATATATGCTTAGTCGTTCAGTCATGTCCAACTATTTGCAACTCTGTGGACCATAGCCCACCAGGTTCCTCTGTCCGTGAGATTCTTCCAGGCAAGAATACTGGAGTGGGTTGCCATGCCCTCCTCCAGGGGATCTTCCCAACCCAGGGTTTGGACCCAAGTCTCTCCCTTGCAGGTGGATTCGTTATGGTCTGAGCCACTGGGAAGCCCATCTATATAATAAAATCTAAATCAAATATTTTCATGTATTTCAATAACTTCCTTCTCCCTAGTTCCCAAATATGTATATATAATTTTGTTTCTCTCTATGTGTGTGTATATATGTATGTATATGTATGTATGTGTGTGTGTGTATATATATATATATATATCCAACAGGAGAACATAATTGCAGTTGTAAATTAGAACATTGAATCCTAACTAGAAAGTATTAGCTCAAGTTGCCAAATGCTCAACACCTGCCTGGTTCTTTGGGATAGTATATAATAAAGTCAACAGATGTGATTTTTCACTGGACCAGAGGAGGATAATGTCAATTAGTTAATAAACTCAGCTTTATAGACCACTTGGAGATAATTATCCTAGAATGTGAAAATGTAGTACATGCTTTCACAATATATAATAGTTTATATATAATTAATCCCAACTCTGGTTTCTGTTTCATGTTCTATTTGCTTATTAATTTCTGAATCTGCAGTTCCTAGACCTAGAAAGTACTCAGTCAATGTTAGTAATTGAATAGATACTTGCCTATGAGTATATTTTTGGAAACTACAACAGTTAACTGGTATACTCGGACCCAAATGGTATCTCTCTTTACTTCCTTGTTTTGCTTGTCATAACCATTTGTATTAAAAGCCAATTTTGGGGGGAGGGCTGGTGGCAGCATTTCAAACTGAAGAGCCCTGCTTGGTGAGATAGTTTTAACACTTCATTTCTTGAGCGATATTTTGGAATACTTCCCAGTACTACCTTGAAAACAGGTGGGACAGGGAAAAGATGAGTCTGTCAACAGGGCTCTATTACTACTTCAGTTTCTGTCAAATAGTCCACTGGCACATTTACTTTTCCTTCTTAGCTATTCAAGATCCAAACATCAGGCTGTTGCCTGATGAACTGCTCCCTGTCAGTGTAGGCAGCAGTCTGGACAGAACACCAGTACCTCAGCAGCCTACTCAGATGAGAAGCACACAGCAACGTTCCATGTAGGAGGAATAATTAGTGGCGACCATTTGAATGCGTCAAACTTAATCCACATGGAAGTAGAATGAGCTTTCCATTGTGTCTGAATCCCCAGTTTAAAGTCAAGTTCACTTTTTTAAAGAATGCTTACTGTTGTCTGATTGAGTTTGGTTGTATGACGGAAACATAAATCTGGCATATAATGAACAGCATGCTAAATATACAGAAACCACTGTTTGA
Organism: Bos mutus; assembly: GCF_027580195.1. NCBI lineage: Eukaryota > Metazoa > Chordata > Mammalia > Artiodactyla > Bovidae > Bos > Bos mutus. The sequence continues at coordinate 29,172,904 of NC_091617.1, forward strand.
GCAGTTTGATTCAGAGGTTTAAATAGGCCACATTTTATTCATCTGCCGTTCACTGAGTTAAATAAAACACCCATGTGCCAGGAACCTTCTCGAATAAAGGACAGTGTATTAGTATAAGTTTAATAAAAAACAAGTGCTACTGTTTTTATCATATTTGTTTATTAAAAATAGCCCGAAAAATAATTTAGGAGTGCTCCCTGAGAGACTGTTTTGTAGGTATTTTCAACTGTTTTTATATATTTTTGATTTACTCTTCTGCTTCTTGTTTCACATTCATTATAAAGTTGTTTTATTGTATATATTGCATGAAGATAAAAATAAATTAGAAATTAAAGTGAACTTTAAGTATAGGCTTCTTTCTGATTTTGCTTAGCTGAAAAGGTAATATTTAATAGGTATCAAAGGATTCACTTTTGAGAAAATTCATTCAAAAAACACTTCTTTTGATATCTAATCAATTCCCAAGTATACACTGACAAATTTTGAAAAGTATGCAAAAATAGAAGTGATAATATTGTATATTTCCAAAAGTGATTTATAAAATTGTTCACTTTTGTCACAGCAAAACTATTTTCTTTTTTACTTATACTTTATAAAATTACTGTAATAATGTTGATTTGCCATAAGTTCTGCCCAGTAAAGTTTTCAATAACTTCTAGAAAATGGTCAAATCTTACAAAATTATTTTTCAACTTCAATTCAAATTAATTGAAAGAATTGCCCTGAAATAGTCCAACATAATAAGTTGGAATAAACTAGAAACGAAGTAAAATTTTAAAAGAACATTTCTATTTAAATTGATATTAAGAAATAATATCATTTTACCAGTCAACACTTTCATAATGCAGAGATATAAAAGAAGCTTCTTATCTGTAAGGAGGCAGATGCTCCTGAATTAATTTTTGTATATCACTTGGAATTTACTCTTTAGGTGACATAAAATTTATCATACATGGTATAAGGCAGAAATATTACAAAGAACCTCTGTGTCATTTATTGGACTCTTTTAAGAAAATAACTGAAAAAGACAAGGATCATTCTCTTAAGTATTCTTGTTGATGAGTTATTTTTATTCTATCAAAGATGTCAGCATTCTCAATTTTTAATAATCTTAAAAATTATATTTAAGTAAAAATTTTTAAATTTGGAAAATAAGTAAAAGGTTTAGGAAAGTTAACATCTATTGAATACAATATCACATAAAATATTAGAATTACTCAAACTAAAAACTATTCTACAACTAACTCTAATATGCTCAGATTTTCATAGAACCAACGCAGTATCCTCTACTCGATAATTTATAATCTAGTTGGATAACCAGGATAAGAAAATTAAAAACACAATAAAATTGTGTATTATAGTAATTTCATTTTTGTTATACATTTTTCTGGGCTCCAAAATCACTGCAGATGGTGATTGCAGCCATGAAATTAAAAGAAGCTTACTCCTTGGAAGGAAAGTTATGACCAACCTAGATAGCATATTGAAAAGCAGAGACATTACTTTGCCAACAAAGGTCTGTCTAGTCAAGGCTCTGGTTTTTCCAGTGGTCATGTATGGTTGTGAGAGTTGGACTGTGAAGAAAGCTGAGTGCCGAAGAATTGATGCTTTTGAACTGTGGTGTTGGAGAAGACTCTTGAGAGTCTCTTGGACTGCAAGGAGATCCAACCAGTCCATTCTGAAGGAGATCAGTCCTGGGTGTTCATTGGAAGGACCGATGCTAAAGCTGAAACTCCAATACTTTGGCCACCTCATGTGAAGAATTGACTCATTGGAAAAGACTCTGATGCTGAGAGGGATTGGGGACAGGAAGAGAAGGGGACGACAGAGGATGAGATGGCTGGATGGCATCACCAACTCAATGGACATGAGTTTGAGTGAACTCCAGGAGTTGGTGATGGACAGGGAGGCCTAGCGTGCTGCAATTCACGGGGTCACAAAGAGTTGGACACGACTGAGTGACTGAACTGAATTGAACATTTTGTTAATATTATATATTACTGTATATTAGGTGGTCTTCACAGATGGCAGGTAGCCATTGCTGGATATTCAAGAGATTCTGGGTTTGATTCCAGGGATCGGGGAGATCCCCTGGAGGAGGAAATGGCAACTTCCTCCAGTATTCTCACCTGGAAAATTCCATGGACAGAGGAGCCTGGCAGTCTACAGTCCATGGAGTCATAAGAGTTCTATAGGATTTAGCGATTGAACAACAATTATATAGTGTATTCTTGCCTGGAGAATCCCATGGACGGAGGAGCCTGGTCGGCTACAGTCCACGGGTCGCAGAGAGTTGGACATGACTAAGCGACTTCACTTTCACTTTCACACTACTACTCAGTGAAGGATAAGACCTCTAAGTAAAAGCCTGCTTGGTGAAGAGTAGGAGTGCTAAGTAGTGGCTTCATGAAGGAAATGGACTTGATAGGATGGTTTGTTGTCGTTCAGTTGCTAATTTGTGTCTGACTCTTTGCTGCCTCATGGACTGTAGACTGCCAGGACTTCACTAACTCCCAGAGTTTTCTCAGATTCATGTCCACTGAGTCAGTGATGCTATTTAAGCAACTTATCCTATGCCTCCCCTTTTTCCTTTTTCCTTCAGTCTCTTTCATCATCAGGATCTTTTCCAAAAAAGAAGAAGCAAGGTCATCTCAGAGATAGAGGACAATATATTAGCGGGGTGGGGGGGGGGGTGGGGGAGGGAGCGCAGAGAAGAAAACTTAATAATTGAGTATGGAGATAAGGAAACTGATCTGACTAAATATACCTAACATTTCTTTAAGGACTTCTTTTATGTATAAAGATATGAAATCATCTAGGAAGAGAACCAGTCCATATAGATTTTGAGAATTTAGAAAACAAAGATGTTTTTGCACAGAGTATTTCAGAAGTGAAAGGGTGAATTATTTTTCTTTGTTTCATAAAACATTGGACTGGAATGAGCTTGAAATGTTGCCAAATTTGTTATGAGTTCCTATAATTAGTACAAAAAGACACCAATAATCTGAAATTGCTGTGATCTTTACCTCTAAATGTATAAAGAAATTTTCAATGATCGTTTCTTCCACCCAAAGTTGGAATTAAATGACAAAAATCATAAACATTAAAAGGCATATCTTCTCTTTCCTTCTTCCAATCCATTTTAGTCCAGCAGAATATATTCTTATCCTTCCAAATATACTTCCATATATTAACACTGTAAATGAAATAAACTAATCTCTTCTTATTTTATGGAGACAATTCTCTTCTTCTTATGGCTTTATCTCCATATTTTTTCTACTTTTCCTATTCCAAAGTATTAAAAAGTTATTTTTCTCAGAATGTTATTTTATGGTTTTGAGCATTCACAAATTTTAAGAATCAAGTAGAAGAGTGATAAAGAAAAGAAAAAGGGGGGGTAGTGAACCTGATTTTTTCTCTTTGTGATTCATTTTAATAAGGAGCCAGAACCATTTACAGTAGTTCTTTAATACAACAATCAAAATTAGAATTTGAGAAATACTTGATGACAAAACAAAAGAATGACAAAGAGGAGTGAAAAAGATAAATGGAGAAATTTTAGTTGAAATAATCTTGTTTTACATTCTTCTAATGCTTAAGTTAAACACATGGTCCTAATTTTGTCTGTTTTGTTCAGATACACAGCAATATTCTAAAATTGAAACAAAGAGCAATAGTGAAATATCCCTCATTAAAAGATATCTGTTTGCAACTACTCTGTTTCTCTACTCAACAAAAGGAAAACAAAAATTCTCAGATTTCTAGAAGTGGAAGAAATAAAAGAATTAGTCAATCAAGTGATATATATATAAAGCCTAGAAGATTTGTAATTTTGAAGAACATACATGCAATACAAAGCTTACATTTATTAATATAACTATGTCTTTTATGTTATTTATTTTTAATTGAAGGATAATTGCTTTACAGTATTGTGTTGAAGTGAAGCGAAAATCTCTCAGCCATGTCCGACTCTTTGTGACCCCATGGACTGCACAGTTCATGAAATTCTCCAGGCCAGAACACTGGAGTGGGTAGCCATTCCCTTCTCAGGGGATATTCCCAACCCAGGGATCAAACCCAGGTATCCCTCTGCAGGCAGATTCTTTACCAGCTGAGCCACCAGGGAAGCCCCACAGTGTTATGTTGGTTCTACCAAATATCAACATAATTCAACCATAGCTTTATCTATCTTATATATATATCCAATTCTATATATAAATATATCCTCACATATCCATCTATCAGATCTATATTTCCATTCTAATATTTTTTCTAATATGCCGAAACAATTTTATCCCAAACAGCATAACTACTGTAATATATAATATCACATACGTATACATGCTCACTGAAGAAGAATTAGAAGCATGAGAAAGATGAAGAGAATGAGGAGAAGGAGGAGGAAAAAGTGGAGAGGATGGGGGAAGGAACGAAGAAGGAAAGAAGAGAGGAAAAATAAAGCTTAAAAAATCCTTTAAGGTTTCTCAGGATATATGAAAGATCACCTACTATGTTTGCATAGTGTGAAAAATTTTTACCTTGATTCAATTTACCTTGATTCATGGATTTAACATTCCAGATCCCTATGCAATACTGTTCTTTACAGCACTGAGCTTTACCTTTGACACCAGACACATCCACAACTGAGTGCCATTTGTACTTTGGCCCAGGCTTTTCATTCTTTGTGGAGCTATTTCTCAGCTCTTCCCCAGTAGCATATTGGATTACCTACTGATGTGGGGGTGGGGGTGGGGGTGCAGAGCGGGGCTCAACTTCTGGTGTCATTTCTTTTTGCCTTTTCATCCTGTTCATGTGAATCTCAAGGCAAGAATACTGAAGTGGCTTGCCATTCCCTTTTCCAGTGGACCATGTTTTGTCAGAAGAGGTGGTAAGAATACACAAAAGAACTATACAAAAAGATCTTAATGACTGGATAACCACAATGCCATTGTCACTGACCTAGAGCCAGATATCCTGTAGTGTGAAGTCAAGTGGGTCTTAGGAAGTGTCACTGCAAACAAAGCTAGTGGAGGCAATAGAATTCCAGCTGAGCTATTTCAAATCCCAATAGATGATGATGATAAAGTGCTGCACTCAATATGCTAGCAAATTTGGAAAACTCAGCAGTGGTCACAGGACTAGAAAATGTCTGTTTTCATTCTAATTCCAAAGAAGGGCAATGCCAAAGAATGTTCAGATTGCCTCACAATTGTGCTCATTCCACATAATAGCAAGGTAATACTCCAAAAATTTCAAGCTAGGCTTTAGCAGTATGTGAACCGAGAACTTCCAGATGTGCAAGCTGGATTTAGAAAAGACAGAGGAACCAGAGATCAACTTGCCAACATCCATTGAATCATAGAAAAAGCAAGGCATTCCATAAAAATATCTAGTTCTGCTTCATTGTGCTAAAGTCTTTGACTGTATGGGTTACCACAAACTGTGGAAAACTCTTGAATAGATGGGAATAGCAGGCAACCTCACCTATCTCCTGAGAAACCTATATTCAGGTCAAAAAGCAATAGTTAGCACTGGATATGGAATAACAAACTCTTCCAAATTGGGAAAGGAGTGTGTCAAGGCTGTTTATTGTCACCTTGCTTATTTAACTTAGTGGAGAGTACATCATGAGAAATTCCAGGCTGGATGAAACACAAGCTGGAATCAAGATTGCTGGGAGAAATATCAACAACCACAGATATGCAGATGACACCACCCTAATGGCAGAAAAAGAAGAAGAACTAAAGAGCCTCTTGATAAGGGTGAAAGAGGGGAATGAAAAATGTTGGCTTAAAACTCAACATTCAAAAAACTAAGATCATGGCATCCAGTCTCATCACATCATGGCAAATAGATGGAGAAAAAGTGGAAACAGTGACAGATTTTATTTTCTTGGTCTCCAAAATTACTGCAGATGGTGACTGCAGACATGAAATTAAAAGACACTAGCTCCTTGGAAAAAAAACAGCTATGACAAACCTAGGCAGCATATTAAAAAGCAAAGACATCACTTTGCCAACAAAGGTCCATATAGTCAAAGCTATGCTTTTTTCCAGTGGTCATGTATATGGCTGTGAGTGTTGGACTATAAAGAAGGATGAGTGCCAAAGAATTGATGCTTTCTAATTGTGGTGTTGGAGAAGACTCTTGAGAGTCCCTTGAATTTTAAGAAGATCAAACCAGTCAATCCTACAGGAAATCAACCCTGAATACTCATTGGAAGGATTGATGCTGAAGGTCCAATACTTTGGCTGCATGATGCAAAAGGCTGACTCGTTGGAAAAGTACCCTGATGCTTGGAAAGATTGAGGGTAGCAGGAGAAGGGGGTAACAGAGGTTGAGTTTGTGCAAACTCTGGGAAATAGCGAAGAACAGGGAAGCCTGGCATGCTGCAGTTCATGAAGTCACAGAAAGACAGGACTTAGGAATGGAACGACAATAATAATTTTTGGAAATCTCATGTGTAGTGAATTGTTTTTTCATATAGAAAGGTATGGGGAGGGGATGCTTATTCAATGCCTTTCTGCATATCTTGTGATAACTTTTTGCCTAGAATATCTTTTTAAGAATGTTTTTTATAGCATTCTTCTGATTTTATCTGCACCGCTCCCCACCATAGGACTATCAGGTAAGGGAAACCCATGTGAACATAAAACATACAACATTTGTTGTGTTATAGGTAATGAAGTCATTTGTCTCTGACCCAGAAATCTCATGTCCTCTGCCATCTCATGACACCACGGTGGGATAATTTGTTAGTTTGCAAGTATGGTAAAATCTCAAAGACTTCAGTTTTTGACTGAGGGAGATTTCTCTTTTGGGGGAAAGTTTCAATGAGGACCTTATAGACATGCATGGGGATATTAGATTAGTTGTCAATTCTACTTAATGAAACTGTGATTAATTTACTCTGTAGTCCAATGTAGTCAAATAACTGTATAGTAAAATATAATCACATCACAAAATCTTGCTCAAAAATGAAGCATATTCTGTAATGAATGAATTCTTCACTTTACCGAGATGATGGGCAAGCTTGGCTTTTGTTGTTTGGAGAATGAGGCAGAGCTTCAACCTCCACATTTGTCAATCTGTGCCCGTTTATTAGCACTGAAATTGTTCTAGAATCTAGCATCTAGTTAAGAGTAATTGGTAGATGATTTGATTGAAACTGCTGTCACCCATGTACCTGCTTTTTACAGCAAGACTGCAGATGTTAGAATATTATTTGTCAAGCACACAGTGAGTTAGAGAATTTAGAGATGCTATTTTTCCATGCCACAAAAATTAGAGAGGATATGCTGAAAAGATAATATACTGTACAGCTGGGTCAATCTTCCAGGCCAAAATGGAATGTCAAAGTGTCAGTTGTGATAATTATAAGATACATTATGATTAAATGGACTTCCATCTGGAGCTCTGGCAGAAGAATTATGCCTTGAGAAATTATGCCTTGAGAGATATAGCTCAAAGGGTTGATGGCACTTAGTACTGAGTAACCCCTGAACACATTCAATTGGCTATACAGCAGAATTCAGATTGATGGTCACTGACCAACTTTGGCACTCTGCTGAAATATTGCTACAATAGACATATCTTAATTGACTGTTAAAAATAAAATAGGAGCTTCCATATGATGTTAATAACCAAAAAAAATAAAACTTAGGATATGAATTTTTAATATTTAACTTAATTCTAAACATATTCTCTTTCTACTCTCTTAATTAGAATAATTAATGTTTTCTTTCCAAAAAACAGAAATTGCCTTCATGTCTAAATAACCTCAAATGATTGTAGTGTATCTTTCAAATAAAACCTTCATATCTTTGTACTGAATTAACACTGATGTGAGATTTAGGTGATCTTGCTCTCCCCTAATAACTTAATGTGATATTAACAAAATTTGTACTCAGAATTTGTGAAAATGTTCAAAAATTTAGTATCTAATTTCACTCAAGTAATAGTATTACTATTTGCTATACACATACTATTTCCAAAACATTTAATAGAGGTAATACAAAAGGAAGATATTTTAAGGACATTGATATTGAAACACTTACAAACAAATTAGGGATACAAAATTTATATGTTTGAAAGGAGGCAAGCAGTTAAATTAATTTAGAGATTACTAATTTGGGTATATATATGTGATTTGAAATTTTAATGCTCAGTACACTGAATATTATTTGTAGCAGTTCATTGAAAGTGCATGAATAATGAAATAATCAGAATATAAACCTTCAAATCATGTTAATAGTCATGATTTTCTTCTCTGGATACTACTGTGACATTATCTTCCTGGCTGGAAGGTTTAATTTTATGTATAAATTTAATATGTAAAAATATTAAATACTGACCTGTACATAGAATTTTAGAAGGCACTGAACTTAGCAATCTCACCAATGTGACTGTGATTCATTGAAGAAAAAAAATTGTTTTTTTACATTAATCCCTACTCTTCCTACTAAAAACCTGTGTTTAGAGAAAGTCAGTATATTCTTGGCTTTTTTAGTCTCACAGAAAAGTATAATTCATCTATACAGTTTACCTCAACTCTCTTCTTTCTGAGTACTGAGTACGTATTTAATACAAGTCTATCTGTTTCAAATGGTTTACATAAATTTTCACTGAAGTTAAACAATAAACTCTAACCTACTAGGTCTTATTGCAAAGAATTAAAATCTCAAGTTTTCAGTGAAAAATAATTATTGAAGTATAATTAACAAATTTGTAAGATATTTAAAGTGTACATTGTAATAATTATATATATATGTATGTATATATATATAGTGAAAGAATTTCCTGACTAGTTAATTAATGCATCCGTCAGCTCACATTTCTCACACATTAATCTTTGTGTGTGTGTGTGTGTGAGAACATTTAAGTTCTATACCCTTAGCAAATCTCAGTTATATAATACAGTGTTATCAACCATGTGCTGTGCTTAGTATCTCAGTCATGTCTGACTGTGACCCCATGAACGATAGCCTTCCAGGCTACGCAGGCCAGTGGATTCTCCAGGCGAGAATACCGAGGTAGGTTCCCATGCCCTCCTCCAGGGGTTCTTCCCAACCAAGGGATCAAACCCAGGTGTCCCACACTGCAAGTGCATTCTTTACCACCTGAGACACCAGGGAAGCCCGGTTATCAACTATAGTCATCATGTTAAACAATCATCATGTTATACATAAGTCTTGATTCATTCTACAGCTGAAAGTTTATATCCTGTTACCAACCTCTTCCTAATTCTCCCACCACTAGCCCTTGGCAATGCACTTTTCTAATCTCTGTTTTTATAAATTTTACTTTTTTCAGATTCCATGTATAAGTGATACCATGCAGTATTTGTCTTTCTCTATATGGCTTCTTTAACTTTGCATAAAGCCCTCAAGATCCAGCCAGGTTGTCACAAATGGAAAGATTTCCTTTTTCCTATGGCTTAATAATATGCTATTGAATACATATGTCTCACATCTTTATTCACTCATCCATTGACAGACATTCAGGTTGTTTCCATACCTTGGCTATTATAAATAACGCTGCAACAGATATGAATCTAGATACATCCTCAAGATATTGATTTTGTTTTGTTTGGTTATACACCCTGAGGAATTAATGAATCATATGATTGTTCTATTTTTAACTTTTTTGAGGCACCTCAAAACCAGCATTTTTTTTTATAATGTTTATAGTGGTTGCACCAATTTACATTCCATCAACCATACACAGTGTTTCCCTTTTTCCTACATTCTTGCCAACACTTGAAATCCCTTGTCTTTTTGATGATAGTCTTCCAACAGGTGTGAGGTATGGTTTTGGTTAACATAAAATCTCATTTTAATAAGCTAATATTTATGACTAATTTTCTTTCTAGATGTTTACATTTTCTTCTCTATTCATCTTTACTTACATTAGAGCTTGGGATTTGATTTCTGCTGATGGTGATATCTTGTTTTTCAATTTTTAGTTTTGCAAATGATATTTCATCTGGGGAAAGTGATATATCCACTGACAGATGAAAACTACATAAAGTGCATCAAGAGATTGGCATATTTTCTAATATCTCTTAAGTATCTTTTTTATCCACTGCTTTTTTTCAGATATGTGCTATCTTCTCATCAGATATTTTTACTTCTCAGGCATATTTCCCCTAGTCTTTATTTTAAATTCTCACCTTGTTATTTTGAATTTAGCTTCCATTGCTGATTTTCTAAAGCTTTTGAGAAAGGCTGGCAAAATGGAAATGAGGTCTGGCACAGGGGTGTTGAGATCTCCTGCTACTCAGAGAGATATAAAATAGATAAGACCATGAAACAAAATGTCCTTCTGGGTATTGGCAATTGTAGTGCAACTTTCATTGCTGTTAAAATAGTTTAGCCTCTAAGTACAAAGACCATTTTGTGGTTCATGCAGCTGTTTCAACAGATTGTCTTCTCCAGTGAAGTACAAGAAGAAATAAGAAGTGGATATTTGTAAATGACATCTGAATTTAATTATTTCTTAATTAAGAAAATGTTGTTGCATGATACCAAAGCACAACACAAAGAAATAGAATCAAATGGCTAAAGAGATTTTTTTTTAACCAATACAATATGAAGCAAAATGTAGAAAGAAAATGTCAGTGAAGATAAAAAGCAATAAGAGATTTAAGGAGAGACCTGACAGAAGATAAGTTATATCAGGAGCAAGACTCGTCATTTTGTTTTATTGCTTTTCTGACATTAATTATAAATGACAGGTGACCCGTCAGCTAAGTACAGGGTGTTCACAGAGACTGAGAAAGTTTTAGATCCTCTAGCAACTAGCCTGGGAACAAAGCGTACAATTTCAAGTTAATTTTAGCAAGACTACATTATAAATAGTGGTGTTAGCACTAATCAGCTATTCAAAACATTACAAACATTTGCTAATTAATTCTTGCACTGTTGATAAATAATGCTTTCATTTACCAAGGCATAGAAAAAACAACTCTCACAATGTTAAATCTCCGAAGTTTCTAAGTTTCAGGCAGTACAAAAGCCTATCTTTTTCATTTCTCAAATCGCATACATGAGAAACACACATATACATGGACTTAAAAATATACTTTCATAATAAAAATTAAATAACATTTTCATCACAAAAGAATGTTCCATAAGACCTAGTATAGGCATAGGGTGCAAACCTGTAGCCCATAAATTTTCAGTTTCCACTTCTTCATCACCTGACCTTCCTAAGTCCACATTAGATTGCTTCTTACTTCTGCAATTTAGTATTATCTTGATTATTCCCTCTCTGCAATTTATATTAATTTTCAAATTTGTTTTTATTTGAGATTTTTGACTATTTTATGTCTTCTCTGTTAGAAAGCACAATCCATGAAAGTAAGGACCATGTTTATTTCATTCATCACGTATCAGGTAGTCAAATATTTATTAAGGCAATGGCTTATCTAGAGGCATATGAAAGTATTATACTTTATACAAAGTGAGATTCTTGTATATTCTAAAACAGAAAACATACTTTTATTAATGTGTTTGTGTCTCACACGTGTACAGCTCTTTACAACCCCATGAACTGTGGCCTGCCAGTTTCCTCTGTTCATGGGATTCTCCCGGCCAGAATACTGGAGTGAGGCGCCATTTCCTCTTTGAATGTGTTTACACCTTTGCAATATTTAAGTAAATATGCATGTACATTTTAGAATCAATGTGAGTAGAAAAGTGCAATTTAATTTTAAAATATTTTCAAAGACTTCCTCTGTCCCTTGATTCTAAAACAGATCATTTCAACCAAACTAAGTACATTATTTGTTTCTTCTTTCTTGGCTGTGGAAGATGTTGAATTTTGAAAAGAAACACAAGAAATTGTAGGTGAATAATGAGAGCTACCATTTATTGCACCCTTATTAAAGGTCAGTATACTTTCTTAATGGCAGACGTATAAACTAGGTATTATTAGTATGCCTGTTATGGCCACTGACTCCAGTATTCTTGCCTGGAAAGTCCCATGGACAGAGAAGCCTGGTGGGCTGCAGTCCAGGGGGTCGCAAAGAGTCGGACACGACTGAGTGACTTCACTTTCACTTTTCCCTTTCATGCATTGGAGAAGGAAATGGCAACCCACTCCAGTGTTCTTGCCTGGAGAATCCCAGGGATGGCGGAGCCTGGTGGGCTGCCGTTTATGGGGTTGCACAGGGTCAGACATGACTGAAGTGACTTAGCAGTAGCAGCTATTTTGCATATTTAGAGAGTTAGGTAACTAATCAGAGTTATAAAATGAAAATACTTGTTTTTACTAGGGAATACACCTTCTAGCAAAACATTGCTGAAGGTCCTTTTTTTTGTTTATTGTGACACATCATCTTGGTAAGATAAAGAGTGCCATCTCTGCTGACAGTAAATAGCCAACAGATACAGATCTGGCATTTCTATCTCAGACCAGTACGGAGAGAAATGATGGCCAAAACTGTCCAGGAATTCAAGCAGCAGATCATTCTAGTTCTTGTTCACAGTAGCCATGATACTAAGTAAAATCTCAAATAAGATTTATGCAGTAAGGTCAGTATTGCTATAGGCATGTAATCAAAATCAAAGTTCCTTAAATACCTATAGCAAACTATCAAAGAATAAAAACTATGTAAGAAGGGATCATAGTTACGCTCTTTTAGTACTTCAGCCTCATCTCCAAAAGACAGCTCTTCATAATTTGGTATATAACTAAAGTCTCATGGGCTTCAGCTCTTAGTGAGGACAGGTATTCTATATTTGTAGGAACGTCTACATCTAAGCAATACTCTCAACACCTACACATCTGCACTAACACCACCTCTGCCCATCCCCAAAGATATCTGCAAGTATAATTTGAACGTTCCCTATACTCCATCAGTTCAGTTCAGTTCAGTTCAGTTGCTCAGTCATGTCCGACTCTTTGCAACCCCATGAATCGCAGCATGTCAGGCCTCCCTGTCCATCACCATCTTCCGGAGTTCCCTTAGACTCACATCCATCGAGTCGGTGATGCCATCCAGACATCTCATCTTCTGTCGTCCCCTTTTCCTCCTGCCCCCAATCCCTCCCAGCATCAGAGTCTTTTCCAATGAGTCAATTATTCACATGAGGTGGCCAAAGTACTGGAGTTTTAGCTTTACCATCATTCCTTCCAAACAACACCCAGGGCTGATCTCCTTCAGAATGGACTGGTTGGATCTCCTTGCAGTCCAAGGGACTCTCAAGAGTCTTCTCCAACACCACAGTTCAAAAGTATCAATTCTTCGGTGCTCAGCTTTCTTCACAGTCCAACTCTTGCATCCATACATGACCACTGGAAAAATCGTCACTTGGGTGCTATCCAAGATCACTTTCCCTTTAAAAGGTCAGATTAATTCCAGTTTTTATAAAGACTTCTGATTAAGCCCTTGACCATGTAACCTATGTGCTTCTGCAAGATTACAGGCAAACTTCTCTGCCTTTAATCTCTGCCACTGTCAACCTCTGTAGGAGATATTTGAAAAGACAAGTATCACAGTTTATTCCTTTGTCCCAGAGATTTCCTTTCCCCATTCTTTATTGGGGCAAGGGAGCCTCTTAACATAGTATATTATGACACTATGCAGTTTTTCCTTGAGAATAAAGCTGCAAGGGCTAACATCAAATGCTTGCCTGTTAGACAGTGGCTCAGCATATACAGGTATAGTTTAAAAAAATCACAAGACATTGAAATAATGCCAAGAAGACTAAAATAAAATGTGATTATGTGTTCAACTACTGGGAAAGTTAATTGTATTTGTAACATGAGCAAGAACTACTCAGGGAAACATCATTCTTTAGAAGCCCATGGGATTAAATACTGAGTGACTGAGAAACACCACCTATTTTGGGGATCATTTTAAAAGATGTTCCTTAGATTTAAATATTAGAGCAGATGGACATAGAACTAGACTGAAATTTAGAGATTTTTTTACAATATAAAGACCAAAATCCTTTCCTGATTTAAAAGAAAGAAAAGTAAGGAAGAATACAGTCTAAATTATCTGAGTTCATTTTGTACTTTTATCCTCCACATAAGCCATATTCTGCCAAACTATATTGTTTTCTTAAGTAGTAGTGAAGGATCCAGAAGAAGAATAAGACGCTATAATTTTCAGAGAAGGATATGGTGATTTCAGTAAATTGTTATTCTTCTATAGTGAAACTCTAGAATTGTTCATCAAATGGAGCTTATGTGACAATTGGGGAACATGGTAAAAATATGAAATAGAAAAGAAATAGGAAAACTGTAAGTGATCAAATGCATTCTCAAAAGCTATGCAATTTTTAGTCTCCTTTCCTTTTTTATTTTTCAATACATTATCAGATTCCTAGTCAAGAGAATGTTTGAGGTATGAGACAATGATTTAAAAAATCTTCATGTTTGGGGGTGTATTTTGTACATATGCATGAATAGTTAGATATACTCATAACGTATTAAACGGCTTTTAAAAAAGAAGGTTTTTAAGGATGAACATTAACCTGAGAGGAGATCTCTATGTGTACGTTCTTGTGCTGTCATGATAAATGTATTCATTGTGTTGAATTAAAAAAAGATAAAACATGCTCCTCAAATTTTTATATTTCTTTTCTTATTCAACAAACATTTATTAGATTATCAAATTACTATGTCCAAAATGAATAAGACATAGCTCCTACCTTTGAGAAACTCACAGTCTACTAGGGAAGACAGATGTAAATAACTACCATAAAATATGAAAAGTGCTATAATGGATGTGTATGTCAATGATTTAAAGGGAAATCTAATGGATGACAGAGGGTTGCATTGATTACAAGATCAATGAGTCAACAGTGTGATGACTGCCAAAAGATTAAACAAAAAATCTAGCTTAGATTTGCATATATTTAGGGCTCCAAATGAAGGAAATTATTTTATAATAGTTTAAAAACTTGGCCATATTTGGACCATTTCTCACTTTGGGCTATTACATTTTAAAAATAACTCAAAGTAGGACCATTCTAGAAATGGAATCCAGGATAAAGATTTATGATGTTCTGATATTGAAATACATAGAAAATGATAGGACTGTTTAATGTATAGAATTTAATGAGGAGAGTACATGGGTATATAAGTGCAGACTTCAAATATTTGAAGAGTTGCCACATTAAAAAATATCCAGATAGTTTGGAAGTGTATAGCTAAGATGATTTGAATCATTGCAGGAAGGAAATTTCTGTTATAAAACAAAAAGCTGCTTTCTAATACCAGAACTACTCAGAAATTGAAGGCAATATCTTAAATTTGCTCTTTTTGACTTCCTCAACTTAGAGGTGGTGAATGAACTGCCAGAACTGTTGCAGTGTGGCTTGGTATACTGGGTGGATGATGAGTGAACTGGGTTACTTCATGTTGTTTCTAAAGCTCATCTCTCTCAATTTCTCTGTCACACACACACACACGCACACATACACACACTCATCGAATCTGCATTATTTCTCTCAATCTTCCTCATAAAATTTCCCATCATTCAAATACACATTTATATATATGCAGTATATATCTGTGTAAATATTGATAGAAAAAAACAACTATCTGGATTATTTGGAACAATTTTTATTTGAAATGAGGCGAGGGAAAATCCTTTAACTATGGAGCATGTCAACAAAGACACATTAACCAATGATTATACATAACAATGAGTATATGCAAAAGAGATTATTCTAAGGAACTGCTTAATCTTTGAAAGTGGAACTATTTTTAAGTGGAGAAAATTATAAGGACCTTAATATCAGTAGCTTATAATGTTAGCATCTAATTTATTTTATAATAGGCTTGGCCTTCATTTTTTAACCTGGTTCTTATAAATAGGCTTTTGCAAAGATCCCCAGTGCCAGACCCATTCCTTGCACTCTAATTTCCATGTGCAAACCTATTTTTCATTTGCTTGTTTGTCTAGCATGAGGATGCTCAGTGGTTTCCAAATCTTTGTGACCCTATGGACTGTAGCCCACTAGACTTCTCTATCCATGGAATTACCCAGGCAAGAAATACTGGAGTGGGTTGCCATGTCCTTCACCAGGCAATCTTCCTAACCCAGGGAACCCCCAACACAGGGATTTAACTCGCAGCTCTTAAGTCTCCTGCACTGGCAGGCAGATTCTTTACCAATTGCATCACCTATTTTTCATTTGCTTGTTAATTTGTTTTTAAACTTTTGTCTGCATCCTTACCTTTGAGTTCTGCTTAGTTCCCCACTATTTCTAAAATCCCCACACCACTTTTCTCACACCTGTTATCTCCCAAGGACTTAGTTCCTGCATTGTTAGACTATTGATGATTGCATCCCACTTGCTTTGTTGCTGGGCTTACCTGGAATCAATTCCCTGGTTTTATATCTTTGTGTTGATTTCTGAGCAGATCTCCCTGAGACTTGAGCCATTTTTTAAAGTTAGACTTACCTTTCAAGTCTCTGTTGTTGACTTCCTATTACAAACTGAGCTACAAATATGACATTATTGTTTTTAACGGAAACAGTTGTCCTTACAAAAGTTGAAGGCTCATAATGTATTAGACGTCAAGTTAGTTCTTTAAGAAACATTTTATCATTCACCGCTCATAATACCATCCTATAAGCTGAATTGTAATTCCTCCATTTAAAAGAGATAATGACTAAGTCTCCAAATAAGATTTCTGTCAATGTCTCACACACTTTTAGTATTGAAGATAAAAATTAAACCCAAGTCATGTATTTTAAAGTGAAGCACTTTATAAACAAGTTAAAATAGGAATATTCCTCCTAAATTTTAGAGTTTAGATTTCCATCATGTGCCAAAAATTAATTTCCTAGATAAGCACAATAAAAAATTAATACAGTAGCACAAACTTAAAAATGGAATGGGCAAAGTAATAATATAATATCTAATATCATAAGAATAATCTATTAGGGAAAAATAGACTAGGATTTAGACATTAAACTATGTATAGTTACAAGAGATGAAAAAATGAAAGAAAGTTAATAGATATGAAAGAATATTACATCTAAATCAAACTTATTTTAAGAGCACTTATAATTTGGCTTTCTCAGTTATTACTATGTTCTCCATATTGTTTATCATGTATTTTTATATCAGTTTTCCAAGTAAATACATTAATATTATTTTAATGGTAAATGACATGTGCCAAAACATAAAACTGACTGAGATTAAGTAGGGTTAAAGAAGCAAAATTATTTCTATAACAGAGAAATAATTCTTTTTTTGTGCACTAACAAAATAATTATTTTGCTATTTTCCATAGTACTCACGGAGAAAGTGACGGCACCCCACTCCAGTACTCTTGCCTGGAAAATCCCATGGATGAAGGAGTCTGGTAGGCTGCAGTCTATGGGGTCGCTAGGAGTCAGACACGACTGAGCGACTTCACTTTCACTTTTCACTTTCATGCATTGGAGAAGGAAATGGCAACCCACTCCAATGTTCTTGCCTGGAGAATCCCAGGGACGGGGGAGCCTGGTGGGCTGCCATCTATGGGGTCATACAGAGTCGGACACGACTGAAGTGACTTAGCAGCAGTAGCAGCATAGTACTCAGGGCCCAGAATCCTGTGCCTACTCTGTCTATAGCATTAGAATACTCAGTAGAGAAAGGTCAGGAAGTTAGTTTCTTGTAATTTCAATTTTTTATTTTTTGTGACATTTTTAATAGAAAGAGACAAATCCCTAAAATTAGTACTTATTATAGATATGATTTTATTTTTTAAAGAGGCAAAGATATTAGGCTATGGTAACAATCTTAAATTTCAGTATCATACATTTAGCAGATATTTGAAGCTCATTCATATGACATGTTGACTATACATTGGCTGCAGCTTTGTAGCTTTGATTTCTCTTATCCTTTAATTTGTGATTCAAGCTAAAGGTATAACTGGGTTTTGTGACAGAAGGAAAAAAAGACATTAATAAAGCACATAACGGCTCTTAAATCTACTGAGTGGATACGGCATAACTTACTTCTACTTTCTCTTTTCTATTGGCCACTAAATCAAGTCACATGATCACGAGGGGGAGAAGTATATTACATGAATGTGGGAATGACCAGGAATATATAATCTCTTTTAAGGTAAGAAAGTAAATAACTATTAACAATAATATAATATACTATCTACTGTTTTATTTTCATATATTCATTTCCTATCTCTGTATACAAAACACATCTGCATATATTCAAGGAAGATGCCAAAATTTCCACCTCATCAAGACTCAGATTAAAAGTCTAGAATTTCAAGATAATCCATACATCAGGTCTGAATGTATCTCCACTCGATTTACATACCTAGGAACTAAAATATGATAACACAGAATGGTTCAGGAGGGTCAGATAACTACCATAAACACTTTGTTGTATTCTATAAAAGAGTAGACAATAGAGATGCATAGCAAAGTTAAAATACTGCTGGGCAGATGTTTTGAAGACCCTCTCTCTTGGTGGTATAAACTATTGTTTTATAACGCCCAGATTTTATTCTCTGTGATCAGCTCTTGGTTTTGACCTCTGGAAGATTTTTTTTTCCCCCCATTACCTTCTTTGGATAAAGCTGAAGAAGACATTGGAGATTGTCATTCTTAGGTTTGAATATCTTTCCAACTAGCTTTCTGCTCATAAAGATTAATGTATCACATAAAGTTTGCTTTCATCACCCAAAAGAATGCCGATGAATGTATCTTGTAGTCAAGGAGGCAATGCTGCCTACTACCCCTGACCATGATTTCAAGTTACCCTAGGGGCAGAAGTCACAAAGCTGAGATCAAGTCATAGGTAAAGCAGTTATTACTGGACACATTTAAAGTCCCAGGCCACAGTCAGTGGCCTATTAAAGAGCAGTAGACCCTGAAAGAAGAATCCCACAAGGGATATTCTTTATAGTATCCATTTTAGAAGATGTTATGGATTGCAAAAGAAACTGATTTTTCACAGATCAGAAGCTTATGAGAGTCAGGTTTTCTGCCATTTTCAATCAAAAAATACTAAATGAGATAAAATTCCCCCCTTTCTACATATTTATATTAATGGTGTGGAAATTACATGATTCATCAATTTGTAAGGAGTCATTCTTTAAGAATGCATTTATTATTTTTTGGAAATATGTTTTACATGAATATTTATATGAATCTATTTTAATATTCATTATTTTTATAGGGAAAAAGTACACTTGTGTAGGTAAAGGGTTATTGGTGAATATTTCTACTTCCTTCCATTGGGCACATGCTGGGTGTGGTAGATTACAATAATGGTTGCCATTTTTTACCTCTTCATATATTTGCAACCTTTGCCATGTGATGTCATTTTCTCCTACTAAATAGGAAGAACATATTTTCCAGTTTCTGAATTTATATTTGGGCTTATGACCTGTTGTGGACATTTGAATAAAATAGAAATGTCATTGTGCCAGTTCCAAGTCTAGGTGTTAGGGGGACTTTCATACATCTGCTTATCTCCGTGTACTTCTACTATTATTAAAAGCAGAACTTGCCTGAAGAGGCCTTTGACCCAGGACAAGGAATGGAATATCTGAGTGAGAGCTGATGTCTGAGATACCAATGAACCCAACATAAACAGCAGAGCTCCCAGGTCAGCCAGCCTAAATCAGCCATCACCCAGCTGATACCCAGACTGATAAGCTCATTGTTTGCATATTTATAAGGCTCTAGTTATGTGATACAGTAGAGTGATGTTCCCTTCCACTTAAATCTAGCTGTAGCCATGTGTCTGCTTTCCCTTTGGAAATTTAGGAACTGATATGCAATTTGCAAATCTCTGTGTGTCATAACAAAAGAAGTACTCTGAAGAAAGAAGGCTCCAATAATTCATATCTTTGAGTGCAGACAAGTTATACTAAAACTGTAAGAGAATCAAGACAGGCAACAGACATAAATGAGAAATAATACTGTTGTTCTTAGCCCCTTGTAACTGGTAAGTTGTTGTTTTTTCCTTTGCAAAATATTTAAAAACAGAATTAACAATAATAAAATAAATTTTTTAAAAATACTTATTCTAACATACATTGTAAATCAACTACACTCCAATAATTTTTTTTTTTTTATTTTTTATTTATTTTAATTGGATGTTAATTACTTTACCATATTGTGGTGGTTTTTGCCATATATTCACATGAATCAGCCATGGGTGTACATGTGTTCCCCATCCTTACCCTCCCTCCCACCTCCCTCCCCATCCCATGCCTCAGGGTCATCCCAGTGCACCAGCCCTGAGCACCATCTCATGCATAGAACCTGGACTGGACATGTATTTCACGTATGATAATATATATGTTTCAATGCTATTTTCTCAAATCATCCCACCCTCACCTTCTCCCACAGAGTCCAAAAGTTTGTTCTTTACATCTGTGTCTCTTTTGCTGTCTCGCATATAGGATCATCATCACCATCTTTCTAAATTCCATATATATGTGTTAATACACTGTATTGGTGGTTTTCTTTCTGACTATACTTCGCTCTGTATAATAGGCTCCAATTTCATCCACCTCATTAGAACTGATTCAAATGCATTCTTTTTAAAAGCTGAGTAATATTCCATCATGTAAATGTACCACAGCTTTCTTACCCATTTGTCTGCCAATGAACATCTAGGTTGGTTCCATGTCCTAGCTATTGTAAAAGGTGCTGCAATGAACATTCGGGTACACGTGTCTCTTTCAATTTTGGTTTTCTCAGTGTGTATGCCCAGCAGTGGGGTTGCTGGGTCGTATGGTAGTTCTATTTCCAGGTTTTTAAGGAATCTCCACAGTGTTCTCCACAGTGGCTGTACTAGTTTGCATATCCACCAAAGAGGGTTCCCTTTTCTCTGCACCCTCTCCAGCATTTATTGTTTGTACACTTTGATAGCAGCTATTAGGACAAGTGTGAGATAGTACCTCATCATGGCTTTGATTTGCATTTCTCTGATAATGAGTGATTTTGAACATCTTTTTATGTGTTTGTTAGCCATCTGTATGTCTTCTTTGGAGAAATGTCTATTTAGTTCTTTGGCCTATTTTTTGATTAGGTCACTTATTTTTCTGGAATTGAGCTGCAGGAGTTGCTTGTATAGTTTTGAGTTTAATTCTTTGTCAGTTGCTTTATTTGCTATTATTTTCTCCCATTCTGAAGGCTGTCTTTTCCCCTTTGTTATAGTTTCCTTCGTTGTTCAAAAGCTTTTAAGTTTAATTAGGTCCTATTTGTTTATTTTTGCTTTTATTTCTGTTACTTTGGGAGGTGGGTCATAGAGGATCCTGCTATGATTTACGTCAGAGAGTGTTTTGCCTATGTTTCCCTCTAGGAGTTTTGGTCTTACATATAGATCTTTAATCCATTTTGAGTTTATTTTTGTGTATGGTGATAGAAAGAGTTCTAGTTTTATTCTTTTACAATTGGTTGGCCAGTTTTCCCAGCACCACTTGTTAAAGAGATTGTCTTTTCTCCATTGTATATCTTGCCTCCTTTGTCAAAGATAAGGTGTCCATAGGTGCATGGATTTATCTCTTGGCTTTCTATTTTGTTCCATTAATCTATGTTTTTGTCTTTGTGCCAGTACCATACTGTCTTGATGACTCTTGCTTTGTAGGATAGCATGAAGTCAGGCAGATTTATTCCTCCAGTTCCATTCTTCTTTCTCAAGATTGCTTTGGCTATTCGAGGTTTTTATTAATTTCTATACAAATTGTGAAGTTATTTGTTTTAATTCTCTGAGAAATACCTTTGGTAGCTTGATAGGGATTGCATTGAATCTATAGATTGCTTTGGGTAGTATACTCATTTTCATTATATTGATTCTTCCAATTCATGAACATGGTATATATCGCCATCTATTTGTGTCATCTTTGATTTCTTTCATCAGTGTTTTATAGTTTTCTATATATAGATCTTTTGCTTCTTTAGGTAGATTTATTCCTAAGTATTTTATTCTTTTCGTTGCAATGGTGAATGGAATTGTTTCCTTAATTTCTCTTTCTGTTTTCTCATTGTTAGTGTATAGGAATGCAAGGGATTTCTGTGTGTTAGTTTTATATATGGGACCCTTACTATATTCATTGATTAGCTCTAGTAATTTTTTGGTAGAGTCTTTAGGGTTTTCTATGTAGAGGATGATGTCATCTACACACAGTGAGAGTTTTATTTCTACTTTTCCAAACTGGATTCCTTTTATTTCTCTTCTTCTCTGATTGCTGGGGCATAAACTTCCAAAACTATGTTGAATAGTAGTGGTGAGAGTGATTATCCTTGTCTTGTTCCTGACTTTATAGGAAATGCTTTCAATTTTTTACCATTGAGGGTAATGTTTGCATTATGTATGATATTGCATTATGTTTGCAATATTTGTATGATAAGGTTTATCATATATGGGTTTTATTATGTTGAGGAATGTTCCTTCTATGCATGCTTTCTGGAGGGTTTTTATCAGAAATGGTTGTTGAATTTTGTCAAAGGCTTTATCTGCATCTATTGAGATAATCATATGGTTTTTATCTTTCAATTTGTTAATGTGGTGTATCACATTGATTGATTTGTGAATACTGAAGAATCCTTGCATCCCTGGGATAAAGCCCACGTGGTCATGGTGTATGATCTTTTTAATATGTTGTTGGATTCTGTTAGAATTTTGTTAAGGATTTTTGCGTCTATGTTCATCAGTGATATTGGCCTCTAGTTTTCATTTTTTGTGGCATCTTTGTCTGGTTTTGATATTAGGGTGATGGTGGCCTCATAGAATGAGTTTGGAGGTTTACCTTCCTCTGCAATTTTCTGGAAGAGTTTGAGTAGGATAGGTGTTAGCTCTTCTCTAAATTTTTGTTAGAATTCAGCTGTGAAGCCATCTGGTCCTGGGCTTTTCTTTGCTGGAAGATTTCTGATTACAGTTTCAATTTCTGTCCTTGTGATGGGTCTGTTAAGATTTTCTATTTCTTCCTGGTTCAGTTTTGGGAAGTTATACTTTTCTAAGAATTTGTCCATTTCTTCCAAGTTGTCCATTTTATTGGCATATATTTGCTGATAATAGTCTCATGATCCTTTGTATTTATGCATTGTCTGTTGTGATTTCTCCATTTTCATTTCTAAGTTTGTTGATTTGATTCTTCTCCCTGTTTTTCTTGATAAGTCTGGCTAATGGTTTGTCTATTTTAATTATCTTCTCAAAGAACCAGCTTTTAGCTTTGTTGATTTTGGCTATGGACTCCTTTGTTTCTTTTTCATTTATTTCTGCCCTAATTTTTATAATTTCTTTCCTTCTACTAACCCTGGGGTTCTTCATTTCTTTTTCTAGTCGCTTTAGGTGTAGAGTTAGGTTATTTATTTTATTTCTCTCCTGTTTCTTGAGGTAGGCTTGTATTGCTATGAACCTTCCCCTTAGCACTGCTTTTACTGAATCCCATAGGTTTGGGGTTGTTTTGTTTTCATTTTCATTCATTTCTATGCATATTTTTATTTCTTTTTTTATTTCTCCTGTGATTTGTTGGTTATTCAGAAGTGTGTTGTTTAGCCTCCATGTTTGTATTTTTAATAGTTTTTTTCCTGTAGTTGACATCTAATCTTACCTCATTGTGATCAGAAGCAATGCTTGAGATGATTTCAATTTTTTTGAATTTACCAAGGCTAGATTTATGGCCCAGGATGTGAACTATTTGGAGAAAGTTCCGTGTGCACTTGAGAAAAAGGTGAAATTCATTGTTTTGGGGTGAAATGTCCTATAGATATCAATTAGGCCTAACTGGTCCATTGGATAATTTAAAGTTTTTGTTTCCTTGCTAATTTTCTGTTTATTTGACCTATGCATAGGTGTGAGTGGGATATTAAAGTCTCCCATTATTATTCTGTTTCTGTTAATTCCCCTTTCATAACTTGTTAGCATTTGCCTTACATATTGCAATGCTCCTATGTTGGGTGCATATATGTTTATAACTGTTATATTTTCTTCTTAGATTGATCCTTTTATTATTATGTAGTTTCCTTCTTTGTCTCTTTTCACAGCCTTTATTTCAATGTCTATTTTTTCTGATAAGAGTATTGCTACTCCTACTTTCTTTTGGTCTCCATTTGCATGAAATATCTTTTTCCAGCCCTTCACTTTTAGTCTGTATGTGTCCCTTGTTTTGAGGTGGGTGTCTTGTAGACAGCATATATAAGGGTCTTGTTTTCATATCCATTCAGCCAGTGTTTGTCTTTCGGTTAGGACATTCAACCCATTTACATTTAAGGTAATTATTGATAAGTATGATCCTGTTGCCATTTACTTTATTGTTTTGGGTTCGAGTTTATAAACCTTTTTTGTGTTTCCTGTCTAGAGAAGATCCTTTACCATGTGTTGAAGAGCTGGTTTGGTGGTGCCAAATTCTCCCAGCTTTTGCTTGTCTGTAAAGTTTTTGGTTTCTCCTTCGTATTTAAATGAGATCCTTGCTGGGTACAGTAATCTGGGTTGTAGCTTCTTCTCTTTCATTACTTTAAGTATGTCCTGCCATTCCCTTCTGGCTTAAAGAGTTTCTATTGAAAGGTCTGCTGTTATCTTATGGGGATCCCCTTGTGAGTTATTTGTTGTTTTTCCCTTGCTGATTTTAATATTTGTTCTTTGTGTTTGATCTTTGTTAATTTGATTAATGTGTCTTGGGGTGTTTTGCCTTGGGTTTATCTTGTTTAGGACTCTGTGGGTTTCTTGGACTCGGGTGGCTATTTCCTTTCCCATTTTAGGGACGTTTTCGACTATTATCTCTTCAAGTATTTTCTCACGGCCTTTCTTTTTGTCTTCTTCTTCTGGGATTCCTATGATTCAAATGTTGGGGCATTTAACATTGTCCCAGAGGTCTCTGAGGTTGTCCTCATTTCTTTTAATTCTTTTTTATTTTTTCCTCTCTGTTTCATTTATTTCCACCATTCCATCTTCCACCTCATTTATCCTATCTTCTGCCTCAGTTATTCTACTGTTGGTTCCCTCCAGAGTGTTTTTGACCTCAGTTATTGCGTTATTTATTATTGATTGACTTTTTTTTTTATTTCTTCTAGGTCCTTGTTTTTGCATCTTCTCAATCCTTGTCTCCAGACTATTTATCTGTAACTCCATTTTGTTTTCAAGATTTTGGATCATCTTTCCTATCATTATTCTGAATTCTTTTTCAGTTAGACTCCCTATCTCCTTCTCTTTTGTTTGGTTTGGTGGGCTCTTATCATGTTCCTTTACCTGCTGAATATTTCTCTGCCTTTGCATCTTGTTTAGGTTGCTGTGTTTTGGGTGGCTTTTCTGTAGGCTTGAAGTTTGTGGTTCCTCTTTATTGTGGAGGTTCTTCCCTGGGGTGGGGTTGGATGAGTGGCTTGTAAAGGTTTCCTGGTTAGGAAAGCTTGTGTCGGTGTTCTGGTTGGGACAGCTGAATCGCTTCTCTCTGGTGTGCAAAAAAAGTGTCCATTAGTGAGTTTTGAGCTGTTTATGGGTTTGGTGTGACTTTTGGCCACCTGTATTTTTGTACTCAGGGTTATGTTCCTGCTTTGTTGGAAAGTTAGTTTGGTATGTCTTGCTCTGAAACTTGTTGGCTCTTGGCTGGAGCTTGGTTTCAGTGTAGGTGTGGAGGTTTTTGGATGAGCTCTTGTCAATTAATGTTCCCTGGAGTCAGGAATTTTCTGGTGTTCTCAAGTTTTTTATTTAAGCCTCCTGCCTCTGGCTTTAAATCTTATTTCTACAGTAGCCTTAAGACTTCTCCATCCATACAGCACTGATGATAAAACATCTAGGTTAGTGGTGAAAAGATTCTATACAGTGGGGGACACCCAGAGAGGTTCACAGAGTTACATGGAGAAGAGAAGAGGGAGGTGGGAGATAGAGGTGACCAGGAGGAGAAGAGGGGGAATCAAAAGGGAGAGAGCAATCTAGCCAGTAATCAATTCCCTATTTGCTCTCTACAGTCTGAAACACTCAGAGACGTTTCACGGAGTTCCATAGAGAAGAGAAGAGGGAAGAAGGAGATACAAAGGAGATACCAAGAGGAGAGGAGTGGGATTCAAAAGGAGAGAGACCAGTCTAGCCTGTGATCAGTTCCCTAAGTGTTCTCCATAGCCCAGAACACCCAAAGAGATTCACAGAGTTAAGTAGAGATGAGAGTGTCAAGGGAGGAGATAGAGGTGACCTGGGGGAGTAAAAGGAGAGTCAAAAATGAAGAGAGCAATCAAGCCAGTAATCACACTCCTAAGTAAAAATGGGTATGAAGATTGCATTCTTAAAGGTACAGAATTGATAACAAATACCAAAAAGCAAAGATTAAAACTCTAGAGTAGAGGTTAGACTTTCAAATATACAATATTAAAAAACAAAACAAAATCGCAAAAGTTATTACAAAATATGAAATTTGCTTTAAAAATAGGGTCTGTTTTTTATAAGGTAATGCTGCTGCTGCTGCTGCTAAGTCGCATCAGTTGTGTCCAACTCTGTGCAACCCCATAGACGACAGCCCACCTGGCTCCCCTGTCCCTGGGATTCTCCAGGCAAGAACACTGGAGTGGGTTGCCATTTCCTTCTCCAACGCATGAAAGTGAAGAGTGAAAGTGAAGTCGCTCAGTCGTGTCCGACTCTTAGCAACCCCATGGAGGGCAGCCTACCAGGTTCCTCCGTCCATAGGATTTTCCAGGCAAGAGTACTGGAGTGGGGTGCCATTGCCTTTTCCATTATAAGGTAATAGTAGGTTTTAAAAAATGAAAATTAAAGGAGTAATACAGAACTTAAAAATTAAAAAAATAAAATAATTAAAAAATGATAATAGTGAAATATATCTAGGAGTTTCTCTGGAGCTGTTGAGGGCAGTGTGTGGTCAATTCAGTTTTAGACAGTTTCTTGTTCCAGCTTATACTTCTTCTCAGGGTCTACAGGTCCCTTCCAATGTAGCCAGTGCTAACTACAGGGTTTTAATCTCTTGCACCTGTCACTTCCAAAGCGATTCCCTTTTCTTTGTTCATTTTGGCTTCCTCTGTTTGCAAGTCTCTTCAGTATCTAACTTCCACCCTGACACAAGGAGGTGAAGGTGATCATTTATTTAGGGCCACTTGTTCAATTGTGTTTGCAGGGAGGGAGGAGCATTGCAAACCAATATCACTGGTGGGTTTGGGGAGTCCTCTCAGTGTCTGGGCCATACTGGGTTTGTCCCCGCTCATGGAGTATGCTCTTTCCCAGTCTACACTTCTCAGGCTCCAGAGTGCTCTGCAGGGGAACTAAGGAGGGGCCTAGGTTGCGTGCACTTCCCAGGTGTATGCTGCTGAGGTTCAGGTTCTTGGGTACTCCACAAAGGCACAGACTCGGTTGAGACTGTGTTTTGTGCCCTTCCCAGGTCCAGGCAGCTCAAGCGACCAGGTGCTTGGCGAGCACACTCTCCCCAGGTGCAGTGCATCTTATCACCTCCCGGTTCCAGCCACTCGGTTTCTCGGGTGTGCAGTGGGAGCACCATCTCAGGTGTGCTGTGTGTCTCCTCTGGGGAGCTGATCTCTGGCTGCGACCCTCCTGGTGGATGTCAACGATCCAGGATCCTAGGAAGACTTGTTTACCAACTGGGAGCCTGCTCGCAGTTTGGTACAGAATGCGATCTCTGGGGCCAAGTTTGCCCCTTGCCTTCAGGCTCTGGCTGTTGCCCACCTGCCTCTGGAGGGTGGGTAGTGGGTTGATCTGCGGCAGGCTAGCTCTCCTCTCGTATTTGCTCAGTCCTTTGTTGTGTGAGCAGCCAGCAGTGCCTTAGGTTAGAGTTTTTTGCAGGAAATTTCTTTCTCTTTCTTTTTTTTTTTTTCCTCTCTCTCTCTGGCTATCCCACAATTTGGGTTGCTGTCTCACGTTAGCTCCCTCAGATTGTCCTCAGGGCATTCAGGCCCGTTCCTTACCCTAAGCAATGCAGCCCACGACTTCCTGTTCAGCCCCTGCTTGCTGGTGGCGGACGCGAGCATCTGGGTTACCTCTTTGCTGGGAGTTGCAGTTAGGTGTGTAATCTGTGGACTTTATTTATTTATTTATTCCTCCTGGTTGTGTTGCTCTCTGAGATTCCAAAACTCCCCACAGACCCGCGGGTGAGAGGGTTTCCTGGTGTTTGGGAACTTCTGTTTTACCACTCCCTCCCCAGGATGGCTCTCTGTCCCTAACTCTTTTGTCTCTCTTTTTATCTTTTATATTTTGTCCTACCTCCTTTCAAAGACAATGGGATGCCTTTCTGGGTGCCTGGTGTCCTCCTCCAGCATTCAGAAGTTGTTTTGTGGTATTTGCTCAGCGTTTAGATGATCTTCCAATGAATTTGTGTGGGAGAAGTTGGTCTCCTATCCTATTCCTCCACCATCTTCTATTCTACCCTCCAATAATTAAAAAAAAAAATTTAGTCAATTGGGAATAGCATAAAATAAAAATAAGTATTCAGTTTTCTCAGACTCTGATAAAGTATTGAAATTTTGATCTCATAGTTGTATATTTTGAACAAATAGCAATAGTTTCTAAACAGGCAATTAAAACATTTTAATGGCATAAAGAGCTTTATTTTGTTTATAAAATTCTCTCAGATGTTGAATTTTGATACCCGTTCTCTTACAAAATCCAAACATTTTCATGTAAGTTTTATTATATTATGTCCTAAGTCTTATAACTAGAGGATAAAAATAAATCATACTGCAATAAACATATGGATGTTTAAAGACAGTTATCCAGAAATAAGAACACACACCTAAATAAATCAGGTGTGAAAATACGCTTTTATTTGATAAATATTTAATATGTATCATTCCCTGATATTTCAGTTGGTAAGAATCTGCCTGCAATGCAGGGGACCCTGGTTTGATTCCTGGGTAGGGAAGATCTGCTCAGGGAGGGATAACCTACCCACTCCAGTATTCTTGGGCTTCCTTTATGGCTCATCTACCTGCAGTGTGGGAGACCAGGGTTCAATCCCTGCGTTGGGAAGATCCCCTGAAGAAGGGAAAGGCTACCCACTCCAGTATTCTTGCCTGGAGAATTCCATGGACTACAGTCCTTGGGGTTGCAAAGAGTCGGACACGACTGAGCAACTTTCACTTTCATTCTCTTATAGCAAGCATTTTGAATCCATTATCTCATTTATTATTTCAGAAATTCCTTGAGTTAACTATAACCATCACCATTTTGTGGGGAGGGGACCTATATTCTGGGGCCTGTGCTTTGCCAGGCTCTACTGTCCCTCTTCTGGACACACCCCTCTCCAAAGGGTAAAGGGTCTGAGGCCTTAGTGGTATATGGCTACCTGTAGCTCATGTTTCCCATCCCAGACTATGCTCTGAGGAAACCCAGACTCTGAAACTCTCTCTCCGAAATTACCCATGTTCACTTTTAAGGTAAGTGTAAGCCTTTTTCTGGTGTCCATTCTCCCAGTACTTACTATCTTGCCAGATTTGGGGTGCACATGAGGATGAAGGGGCAGCTTCTTGAGGCAACTGTGGATGGAGATTGGAGGTTCTGGCTGAGGTATTCCTCACATCTTGAAAGAAGCTACAAGGTCTGAGACAGAACTAGGTGTCCAAAAGAAGTGAGGTAGGCTGAGGACCAGCTTTCCTAACCTACTACAAATGGCATAGAACTCTTGAGAGACCTCAGAATTTTAAACAGAAAGCTGACCTTGCAAGCTGTAATCATGTACTGTGTTTATGATGGAAGAGAATAAAACATGTTATTTAGCAGTTTTTGAATTTTATGTATCACTTTTAAACTAGATATATGGCAATTAGATGCCTATTTTTACTCCTGCCCCACTGTACAAATGAATTGATTGGGGCTTAGGTTAGGTCACTTTTTCAACTTCATGTAACTGGTAAATAGAAACCATAATGAAAACTCAGAGCATTTTAAAGCTCTACATGTTACTCATTTTAATTTCTCACTTCCCAGAAATGAAATGATACAGCTGAGCAGCAATAAATATTCAGGTTATGAGAAGAGTAAAATGTTACATAATTTAGCTAATACAAGGATATGTTATACATGTTTACTGGGGACCACCCAAACAGTTTGGTCATTTATCATTTTTATTGCAAAGGATCTAATATGTCTTAAATTTTTAGTAAAACTGTATAAATCCTTTGATCTTAATACCTTCAAATTAAAAAAGGAACATTGTATTTCCAATACTATATACAATGCCAAACATAAGAATAATTATTAAATAATAATATCTCATCTCTCTTGAAAAGATATAAGCTCCTTGAAGATATTTGTATATGACTTAATACTTATATGAATGAATTAAAGATTAAATGAAAAAGATTTCTTAGTACTTACTTCTATAATTGGCTCTGAAATCATTAAAATCCTGTAAGTAAAACAATAACCCTGGGCAAGGATTACAATGATTTCATTTTTTATCAATAATTGATTATAAATTCATAAGTTTGATGTAATTGTATCACCATTTGGTAATGTGAGAAAAGGAAACAAAAATCCTAAATAGAACAACTATTTCTAATAAGGTAAATATCTTATTTTGTTCACATATTAAGATTAAATTCCATATCATTTTTCCATTTCTACCATTTAATATTTTTCAGTTTTAAACATATATTATGTGTGGTCTTTCTATATACATTTAAATGAACTAAAGTTTCATCCAAGTTTCTTATCAAAATCTTTTAAAAGCAGAATGAGTTTCAACATATAGTAAAAATATTCTATCATTTAAAATTTTAAGAGATCAATTTGCTTTATTAAAGCATATAGAATCTCAGAAAAGTTCTCATTTTAAACTATATTTAATGATTTATTAACACCGGGCTGGATGAAGCACAAGCTTGAATTAAGATTACCAGGAGAATTATCAATAACCTCAGACATGCAGATGACACCACCCTTATGGCAAAAAGCAAAGAGGAACTAAAGAGCCTCTTGAGGAGAGTGAAAAAGTTGGCTTAAAGCTTAACATTCAGAAAACTAAGATCATGGCATCCGGTCCCATCAGTTTATGGCAAATAGATGGGGAAACAGTGGAAACAGTGGCTGACTATTTTTGTGGGCTTCAAAACACTGCAGATGGTGACTGCAGCCATGAAATTAAAAGACGTTCACTCCTTGGAAGGAAAGTTATGACCAACCTGCTGCTGCAGCTGCTGCTAACTCACTTCAGTCGTGTCTGACTCTGTGCGACCCCATAGATGGCAGTCCACCAGGCTCCCCATCCCTGGGATTCTCCAGGCAAGAACACTGGAGTGGGTTGCCATTTCCTTCTCCAATGCATGAAAGTGAAGTGTGAAAGTGAAGTCGCTCAGTCGTATCCGACCCTTAGCGACCCCATGGACTGCAGCCTACCAGGCTCCTCCGCCCATGGGATTTTCCAGGCAAGAGTACTGGAGTGGGGTGCCATTGCCTTCTCTGATGACCAACCTAGACAGCATATTAAAAAATAAAGCAGAGACATTACTTTGCCAACAAAGGTCCATCTAGTCAAGGCTATGGTTTTTCCAGTGGTCATGCATGGATGTGAGAGTTGGACTATAAAGAAAGATGAGCACTGAAGAATTGATGCTTTTGAACTGTGGTGTTGGAGAAGACTCTTGAGAGTCCCTTGGACTGCAAGATCAAACCAGTCCTAAAGGAAATCAGTCCTGAATATTCATTGGAAATACTTATCCTGAAGCTCCAATACTTTGGCCACCTGATGTGAAGAGCTGACTCATTTGAAAAGACCCTGATGATGGGAAAGATTGTAGGTGGGAGGAGAAGGGGACGACAAAGATGAGATGGTTGGATGGCATCACCAAATTAATGGATGTGAATTTGAGTAAACTCTGGGAGTTGGTGATGGACAGGGAGGCCTGGCGTGCTGCGGTCCATGGGGTCTCAAAGAATCAGACACGACTGAGCGACTAAACTGAACTGAATTTATTTTTACAAAGCTTTTTGTAAATATTATTTACAATAAATGTTATTTGAAAATTTATTAACTAAATAAGTTGTATTTACAAAATATTAATCTAAAATATTTCAAAGCTAATTCTAATTTCACAAAACCACTTCAGAATATTTCCATAATAGCTTTCAATCAAGTCAATTGTTTTCATCTCATATGTGTAATAGTTGTCTTGTTGTTTCTGGTTCTTGGAACATTTAAACAAAATTTTCACAGTACATTTAAATTAATACAGTGTCAAATTTATGAGATTTTTATGATTGCATCTCTGTGTTGGCTAACTGGTTTACCAACTCAGTTTGAAATTACTCTCAAATTAATACTGCCTCTGAAGGTTTCATGTACACTTCTTCCATATTGTCTTTGGAATGTATTTCTGACATAGTCAACTTATTCTCTCTTGATAATGTTTTAAATATAATTTTCCCAAAATAAAGCTTTTCTTGTAAATAAAATACAAACAATGGTTACTTGTAGCTTTTCTGCCCACTGACATACATTTATATCTTTCAAAGTGTAGCTGCAGATGTCAAAACAATGACATGCAGAGTAAAAAAGGGAAAAAAAGATTTCCCCATGATTCCTTTAAAAATAGACAGGAGTCATGGGAAATAAAAGCGATAGGCATTGCCCACAAACTGGATGTGTGTATAATAAAACTGAAAATAGTTAAGGTATTTTTTAAGGCAGACATGAGTCAATTAATTATAATATCTCAGTGGTTTTGAAGCAAATCACAGAGGTCAGTGTTTCCAACCAGGAGTACAGATGGGACACTTCTACAGAACTGTTAACAAATGTATGTGCTTAGGTCCCACCATAAACCTACTGAATAAGCATCTCCTGGAATCCATAAAGAAAAGAAACATGTATTATAAAGACTATTTAAATTATAACTTAGGAGTGTTACATTTTATATAGTCACTGACTGTGTCTATTGAGTGGGAAATAAAACATTCATATACATTATGAAGTTAAGTGTTATCCAAATAACAATGTCTTAAAAATCTCACTGTGATATTATAGTGGAAGCTGAGAAACCAATTCAATGTTGATATCATATGTTTTATATTTTCAGGAAGTAAGACATCTTTTCTATACCTCAGCTTTCAAATGTATTTGACCTTGAGACTTTGGATAGAGTGATGTTGTGATTTCTGAAACCATCCAAGAAACTGCATTGCACTGAAATAGTAGCTTAACAAAAGTTCAATTGCAGCATTTCTCATCTATGAGTGTAAAGTCAGTTTGAGTAAAGCCAGAAAGTCAATGCATTGTCTAATCATCTTCAAAACCATGCCTAGACAGAAAACTAAGGAAACTTCATTGATAATTCCTTGTTTGATGATCACTCCCTGTAAGTCTCCCAGAAGTGCATCCTGACATTTTATTAATATCTCAGATTCATAGAAACATTGATCATGAATTGAAGGCAATTTCAAGAAATTTTCTGACCAAGACTACTCATAAAATAGCTAATATTTATTAAGTGCTTATTGGATGCCAGGTATTCTTCCCAGCACTTTAAATGGATAAACATTTAATTCTTCTCACCTCCTTGTGAAATACCTTTATTATTATCTCACATTGTGGAGAAGGAAACTTATGTACAAAGAGCTTAAGTAAGGTGCCCACAGTTGTTCCAGTGGTAAGATCTGGCATTTGGACGCAGGCTGTCTGGAAGTTTTTGCACATAATGGTTATGCAATGCTAAATGTTACTATGTGTACTTTCCACATGGCTAGAAAAACCCAGGAAAATTAATCACTATACCCGAGGTTGAGTGACGTGAATCTGGTGTTTCCTTTCACTACATGTTTGAAGCTGTAGCACACTACCTCTCTCATTAATCCTTTATATCAGGCACTGTATCATCCAAGATCTGGATATCCTCCCCACCACCTTGGCTGTGCTACAGCACTGAAGATTTCTTATTTTCATTCTTGTATGTCTGGCATTGAAACATACCTGTTTTGAGTTTCTAGTTTCTAGCCCTCAGAGCTTCCTTGCCTTCAAAAAAAAAGACTTTGGATATACCACTATTATTGAGAAAGAAAAGACAGAAGAACTATTTCTTCATAAAGAAGCAAATGCACAGTCTAAACACAACCTGCTGGACTTTGTTAGCATGGTGAATAAAACATGCTTAGCAACAAGGTAATTCCTTCAGAGGGTTATCTCTCTATTGTTATTGTTATTGATCTCTGGCTGGTGGTGGAGAAAAATGAGCATTTCCGAGTTCTAAGTAACTGTTACTACTATCTCTTGAGGCGTAGAATAACAATGTTGTTTGCAAATGAATGGTTAAGAAACCAAAGGGAAAGTGTGAGGGTCTCTCAGAACTCTGGAAGAACAGACTGAATAATGATCTTATTTCAAGGCACTTTACAATGCCTTTTTTTGTTGTTGTTTTATGAAAAACTCATGCTATTTAGTCACTTACTTATTTTATTTTGCCATTTCTCCCAACGTGAATGTTCTATTCTAAATCATTCTTCTTGGTTTTAAATATATTAATTTAATACAAGATATCTAGAAAATACATTTTTCATTGCTGGTAATGTGGACTTTTCATCCTTTGTTTCAAATGAGGTTTATAATATATTATTAATAACTATTTATGATATATATTAGCAATTTTAATGTATTACACACATTTTATAAATATTTTTGCTTTTTCCCTCATCTTCTATTTTCAATTTAGATGTTCTTATATATAGTTTAATATTTTATAGCCCCAAACAGATTGTATTTTTCTTGATTTCACACACACAATCTCCCTTCCTCTTTTGGGACTGGATGAATATTTACCTACATCATCTTTTAGTAATTTTTATTTAATTTCTTAACATTTATCTCATTAAACTATCTTGAATGTGGATTGTGGATTGTTGGATTGTGGCCATTTGCTTTACCTGAGGATTTTTTCCTCTATTGTACTCCATAGAGACAAAGAAAAAAAACAACTTATACCTTTTATTTTGTCTCTTATTCACAGATATCTTTATTTACAGAAGTACTGTAGCTAAATCTGAAGTTTATATGAAAAAATTGTTTCTAATGTACTTATCTGAGACCAAAAAAAAAAAAACTTTTGTAATTGAAGAGCTACTTATTCTTTACATTTTGAAGTTAAGTTGAGGGGAAAGTGTGAAAATGTTCTACTTTAAATTCATTGACGTGAATGTGATTATTTAATGCAACAATATATAAAGGGAATATTTCATTTGGAAGTAAAACACTTCATACTACTTATATATACCTAAAGGTTTTTTTTTTTTTTTTTCTGGCAGAAAACATAGAATTATTCTATTATAGCATATTAATTTGGTAACTTTGTTTTTGTTGTTTAGTCTCTTAGTTGTTTCTGACTCTTTGTGTTGAAATGGTGATGCCATTCAACCATCTCATTCTGTCATCCTCTTCTCCTGCCTTCAATTCTTCCTAGCATCAGAGTTTTTTCTAATGAGTCAACTCTTCGCATCAGGTAGCCAAGTGTTGGAGCTTTAGCTTCAGCATCAGTCCTTCCAATGAATATTCAGGGTTGATTTACTTTAGGATTGACTGATTTGATCTACTTGCTATCCAAGGGACTCTCAAGAATTTTCTTCAGCACCACAGTTTGAAGGCAGAAATTCTTTGGTGCTCAACCTTCTTTATGGTCCAACTCTCACATCTGTACATGACTACTGGAAAAATCATAGCTTTGACTATATGGACTTTTGTAAACAAAGTGATGCCTCTGCCTTTTAATTTGCTGTCTAGGTTTGTCATAGCTCTTTTTCCAAGAAGCAAATGTCTTTTAATTTTATAACTGCCATCACTGTCCCCAGTGATTTTTGGAGCCCAAGAAAATAAAGTCTGTCACTGTTTCCATTGTTTCCCCATCTATTTGCCATGGCGTGACAAGATCAAATGCCATGATCTTAGCTTTTTGAATGTTGAGTTTTAAGCCAGCTTTCATTCTCCTCTTTGACCTTCATCAAGAAGTTTTTTAGGTCCTCTTCACATTCTGCCACCATGCAGGTGGTGTCATCTGCATATCTGAGGTTATTGATATTTGTCCTGGCAATCTTGATTACAGCTTGTGCTTCATCCAGTCTGGCATTTCATTTGATATACACTGCATATAAGTTAAGTTAAATAAGCAAGGTGACAATATACAGCATGACACACCCCTTTCCCAATTTGGAACCAATCCATTGTTCCATGTCCAGTTTTTTTTTTTTTTTTTCCATGTCCAGTTCTAACTGTTGCTTTTTGACCTGCATATAGGTTTCTCAGGAGACAGGTAAGGTGGCTGGTATTCCCATCTCCTTAAGAATGTTTCACAGTTTGTTTTGACCCACACAATCCAAGGCTTTAGTGTAGTCAATGAAGAAGTAGTACACGTTTTCTGGAATTCCCTTGCCTTTTCTATGATTCAACTGATGTTGGCAATTTGATCTCTGGTTCCTTTGCCTTTTCTAAATCAATCTTGTACATCTGGAAGTTCTCAGTTCACATACTGTTGAAGCCTAGTTTGAAGCATTTTGAGTATTACCTTGCTAGCATGTGCAATGAGTGCAATTGTGCAGTATTTTGAACATTCTTTGCCATTGCCCTTCTTTGGGATTGGAATGAAAACTGATCTTTTCCAATCCTGTGTTGCCACCATCAAATTATCCAAATGAATCATTTTGTGATCAAATAACCTTGCATTCTTATAAAGCTGCTCATCTATTATTTTAAAATAAGGCTAAAATAAGGCTTAAGAAAGTACTCCACCTTCCTACCTTCTATTTTCTAAGTACATACTCTGTAAACATTATAATTTGATTTTTTGCTGAGAAAACTTTTATATTTCTAAGTAATTGCTCTCTGTTTCCCTTCTCCCAAGCACATATACTCCCTCATGCTAGAGCCCCTGGCACAGTATCTGGTGTCTGGTTTCCATTTTAAAGAAAATAATGAGAATGAGAGCCATAAGACAGGCTTCTATCCACAAAATACTGTGTTTTAATGATCATATCCACTTACTGTCCAAAAATATGATGTACCAATATTTTAGGGCTGTCACATTCTTATTGACTCTGTTGACTGAAAAGTATATTTTAGTAAAAATAATTTTCTTCTGCCCAAACACATTTGGAAAGTTAAAATATTTAGATACAGTCTGAGTTAAACAGCTGCACTGAATTTTAAAAGGCAGTCTTTTTTTCCTTAGGTGCAAAATGGTTCCCAAAAATTCTGAAATATTTCTACAAAATTGGAGGGAAATTAAGACAATTATCCAGATTAATTCAGGATAACAAATTGCTTTTTAGGAAGAAAATGGTTGCTTAGATTTCTGTTATCCAGCTTAGCTATCTATATGGAAATTCTCCAGAAAATTTTTTTATACATTTCCTTGCTTTCAATATTTATATTAGTGTTTTATATTTAAAGGCAATTTTCTTGTAGCAAAATGTGACAGTGTGCTAAAAGAGAAAGTTTGTAAATTCACATTGGTAAAAAACAAACTTATGCTGATATTTCATACCTCAGCAATGAAAGTGAGCTACCTTAATTTTACATAAAATTTAACCAGTTAATGGATGAAAACACCTCTCTGTAATATAAAATGCTTCATTTTACAGTTTTTTTCCCTCAAAAAACTCTGGGTGTTAGCAATGGACAGGGAAGCCTGGCGTGCTGCAGTCCATGGGGTTGCAAAGAGTCAGACACGACTGAGTGACTGAGCTGAACAGTGAAGTTTTGTTCTTTTGTTCCTACAATCTAAGCACTGTTAAAACAACAAAGGAAAATAGCGTTTTAATTTAAACTAGGAATCATTTTATAAACTCCTCTTCATTTTGATCTATGGTTCTTTTATTGGCAGTATAAATAAAAAAAGAGTTCTAATGTTTTAAGGAAAAATAATTGTTAATATTTCATTTTTTTTCTTTTTTTCCCCAACAAACTCTGCAATTATTTTGTGAGAGCAGCCTCCTTTGCCTAATGCTATCTATTCTCCTCATAGTAAGAACTATAAAATTCTCATATTAGTTGCCTCATAAAGCAAAAGCTGTGTCTGAATATGATGGATATCAGGATGTGCTTCTTAGCATTACCAAGACAGACCAACTTTAATTCTTTCAACTATTTTCATAACCATGGGAATTGATTTCTTTATTTTCAAACAAAATGGGTATTGTCACTGAAATGTTGGATTTATCTTCTGTGGCCAGGTACAGCCCTGTACAAAATTTGATTCCACTTATTTAGAAGAGAATTTCATAAAGACCTATCACCAAAGAATAATTAAATGTGACCTAAGAAAGAGATTTACATGAACTTCTGATAATTCAAAACACTTACTAAGTATTGATCCACAATTATACCTCATGTAGTTACTTTCAGATCATTTTTAATCAAAAGTAAACAGATAAAGTTGGTATATCTTAAGCAATATACTATTAATGGTTGATTTCCTCTATTAAACTATATTTAGCTTTTCTCATAATGAGTAACTATGGACTATGAAATCATTAATATATGAGTGCTTGCTTAAAATACTAAATGCATTACTGATTCATCTAAAAACAAGACAAACATATGTAAGGAGAAAATCTTTGGAACAATCAAATAGCCGCTGGTATACTTTTCTTATTATCAAAATTCTAAATAGAATCCTTTACTGAGCATTAACTTATAAAACACATTTACTCCTCAAACATACTTTCTCTCAGGATACACTGGTGAAAATTGGAAAAACATGAGTCTAGGTAGCTCATGAGAATTGAGGTGGGTTTTTATGCATATGATCTTTGACCCTGGTGGATTTTCTCTGAATTGATTAGGTCCATGTACATGTTGCAGAGTACATCAGAATATAAATAATACAGAAAAAAGCTTTGAACAATTTTTAAGTTGTAGAAATTATTTAAGAAGTGGAGACTAAAAATAAGGATGATACATCAAGGTATGTGAAAGCTTAAAATTTTAAAATGAATACTACTACTAACCTGAAATATAAACCACTGTGTTATCAATTAAAATGCCAGGAAATATAAAAAATGTATTAATCTGCAATCGCAAGTGCAATTAATAAATCATCTATAGATCAAGACATGAAAGTCTAGTTAGTTAAGGCTGATAAAAAGAATTTAATATAATTAGTCTGGATTCATCAAATACATTTACCAAATAAAATAAATCACAGTATTAGTAAATATAAACATAAAAAATATAATTTTATATTGAAGACAAACTTTTCTCTCTCTCTATCTCTATATATATATAAACAAACCATAATTGGAATGTTATGTAAAGTTCAGAAAGATTAACTAGAGATAAAGAGTTCCTAGCTAGCAAAAACATATCAGCATATATTTGTAAAGAAACATTTTCTATTTGCTAAGAGATTATACATGTTTTAAATAGAATGTCTTAATTTCATCTAAAACCAACATAAAGATAGAATAACAAATTCATATTCAGAGAAATTATTATTTTACTATAGATCTTTCTTGTAATATAAATTGTGTTTATAAATTCTATTTTCCATTTTGTTTATGAATTCTCATTAAGAAAGTTAAAACATAAATGTAAAAACATTTCTCTACACTCAGAGCTGAATGGTCTCTGAAGTAGCTTGCAAAATTTATTTGCATATTTACATTATATGTAATTTATACTATGGATACCATCTAAGGTACAATATCACTAACTAAACTTCTTCTTAAGCTCTAACAAATACATTTCATTGGGTTTAGCTTCATTATCTCTATGAACGTTGATCTTCCATAAATTAAAACACAACCAAATTACAGATAATTCTAATGGTAACCAGTTCAGTTCAGTTCAGTTGCTCCGTCATGTCTGACTCTTTGCGACCCCATGAACTGCAGCATACCAGGTCTCTCTGTCCATCACCAAGTGCCGGAGTCCACCCAAACACAAACCCATGTCCATTGAGTCGGTGATGCCATCCAACCATCTCCTCCTCTGTCATCCCCTTCTCCTCCTGCCCTCAATCTTTCCCAACATCAGGGTCTTTTCAAATGAGTCAGTTCTTCACATCAGGTGGCCAAAGTACCAGAGTTTCAGCTTCAACATCATTCCTTCCAATGAACACCCAGGATTGATCTCCTGCCACCCTTATGGCAGAAAGTGAAGAAGAACTAGAGAGCCTCTTGATGAAAGTGAAAGAGGAGAGTGAAAAAGTTGGCTTAAAGCTCAACATTCAGAAAACTAAGATCATGCAAATAGACAGGGAAACAGTGGAAACAGTGGCTGACTTTATTTTTATTTTTCTGGGCTCCAAGATCACTGCAGTCGGTGATTGCAGCCATGAAAGTAAAAGACGCTTACTCCTTGCAAGGAAAGTTATGACCAACCTAGATAGCATATTGAAAAGCAGAGACATTACTTTGCCAACAAAGGTCCATCTAGTCAAGGCTATGGTTTTTCCAGTGGTCATGTATGGATGTGAGAGTTGGACTCTGAAAAAAGCTGAGTGCCGAAGAATTGATGCTTTTGAACTGTGGTGTTGGAGAAGACTCTTGAGAGTCCCTTGAACTGCAAGGAGTCCAACCAGTCCATCCTAAAGGAGATAAGAAATAAAAGGAATCCAGATTGAAAAAGAAGTAAAACTCTCACTGTTTGCAGATATGAGCCTGGTCAAACTCAAGTCCATTGAGTCAGTGACACCATCCAACCATCTCATCCTCTGTCATCTCCTTCCCCTCCTGACTTCAATATTTTCCAGCATCTGTGTCTTTTATAGTGAGACAGTTCTTCACATCAGGTGGCCAAAGATTTGGAGTTTCAGCTTCAGCATCCATACTTCCAATAAATATTCAGGACCAATTTCCTTTAGGATTGACTGGTTTGATCTCCTTGCTGTCCAAGGGATGCTCAAGAGTCTGCTTATAGCTCTTCCATTTGCATTCTTTATTATTATTTTTTTTTAAAGCAGGCAAAATTGTACCTTTCTTTTAATGGATACATCCATCATCTATTTAAGTAATCCTGTTTCTAGAGATGTCCTTTTAAATGTTTGAATATATAATTTAAAAATTCCATTTCAATTTTAAGTATCACTAAATATATGTATATGTATATATTCTTTTTCAGGTTCATTTCCCTCATAGATTATTGCGAAGTATTGAGTATAATTCCCTGTGCTATACAGTACATCCTTGTTGGTTATGTAACATCATCATTATGCTCAGTCACTAAGTTGTGACTGACTCTTTGCAACCCCATAGACTGTAACCCACCAGCTCCTCTGTCCATAAGATTTCCAAGGCAAGATTATTGGTGTGGGTTGCCATTTTTTCTCCCAGAGATCTTCTCAACCCAAGGATCAAAGTCTCAGACTTGTATCCCCTGCATTGGCAGGTGGATTCTTTACCACTTAGCCACCAGGGTATTATGTACAGTAGTGTCTATATGTTAATCCCAACCTTCTAATTTATCCCTCCCCAGATTCCCCTTTGGTAACCATATGTTTGTTTCCTAGATGCATGGCTTTTTTTGTATGAAGCTCTGGTGAAAGTCTTTGTTCAAGAAAAAAAATATGTATCTAATATGATTACTTGGTACTATCAACACAGTCAGCTTTCTATCCTTATGCATATTCTTCTTTGTCTCAATCAGCTTGTCTTGTTTTTAACAAAGTAAGAAAATGTCTTTTCCTTAGGTGGAGTATTCAAAATTATATTTAATTGCCTTCTCTTTTTGTGACTTTGAAAGCTCACCTAATTTTAGCTGAATGTGTAAGACTTAATTGGCAGGATGCTCTAGTAAAAAGAACAAGGATACTGGATTTAGTGGAT
Source organism: Bos mutus (assembly GCF_027580195.1). Lineage (NCBI taxonomy): Eukaryota > Metazoa > Chordata > Mammalia > Artiodactyla > Bovidae > Bos > Bos mutus. The sequence continues at coordinate 29,214,588 of NC_091617.1, forward strand.
TTAGGTCACCTAAGCGTTATCTTTTAGTAGGTAAATGGTTTTAAGCATGACACTTAAACTGCCTGAACGTCAATTTCATTATCCCTCAGTTTAAAATATTAATGTGTTTCCAATCTATACCAAAAGGTTATGTTGAAGGTAAAATTGGACAATGCAAACAGAGTACTTATGAACAGTAAAGTGTTATGAGAACATTTGTTCCCCTAAACTGTTATGTCTACTTATGGGGCTACGTAAAGCACCGTGTTTGAATTTTAGAACTACAATGGAATGCAAGTTTTAAAAATCTCTTTATTAGCATTCCCTCCTCACTGTAGATGAAAATAACTAATAAATCATCATGTTTTTGTGATCTTTGTTATTTGAAAACTATTGGTTTTTTTAAAAATATTTTTTTAAACTTTACTTTTTATGTGAATATTTCATAGGTTGCAGAAATTAGAGCAGTGCCAAGCAAGTGTCCGAGAAAGAGAGAAGAGGCCTACTGAACTGATACAGATAACATTATGCTTTTTATAGTAAACATGTATCTAGGGAATATTCTGAAGTGAAAAAATAGCAGTGTAAACAAAATACTGGTAAAATATTGGCAATAAAAAGTCACAGAGTTGAACATATAGTCAACTGAGGCTGACACAGGATAAGAAGAGAGCTCTGAAAAAATACATGAAATGAGATAATGCCCTTGTTCAGACTAACCATGTTACTTGCCATGGTTATCACCACCTAGAGATGAAGTGGGAGAAGGCAGTGTCACCCCACTCCAGTACTCTTGCCTGGAAAATCCCATGGATGGAGGAGCCTGGTAGGCTACAGTCCATGGGGTTGCTAGGAGTCAGACACGACTGAACGACTTCACTTTCACTTTTCACTTTCATGCACTGGAGAAGGAAATGGCAACCCACTCCAGTGTTCTTGTCTGGAGAATCCCAGGGACGGGGAGCCTGGTGGGCTGCCATCTATGGGGTCGCACAGAGTCGGACACGACTGAAGCGACTTAGCAGCAGCAGCAGAGATGAAGTATCCACCTGTTAGAGGTGCCAGATGGTTGGAAGTATCACTGGACAGAGTAAGAAGTTAAAGTGCTGCTATAGCAAGATTAATTACATTTTGAGTTAATAATATCAGTAATTAACATTGAAAGAGTGCTTCCTATGAGCCAGACACCTTCTTAAAAACTTAAACTCAGTATCTCATATATAATAATTATTATTCCCATATGTTGAAAAGCAGGATACATTTTAGAGTGTGGATTATTTACCAAGATCACACAAGTGGTAAATTGTAGTGTAAGAATTTGGATCAGTTGAACCAATGTTCATAATTTCTTTACAGTACTCTACTTCTTTTTAAATTCATGAGCAATTTCAATATATTATTTCAAAATAAAATTATTGTCTTTTTTTCAATCTCCTTAGACTCAACATGCAATGGTTCTTTATAGTTTTAAGGAATTACATTGAACAACAGTTGTCATTGTTGATCAATTTTTAATTGAGTGTTCGAAGACAGCATAAGCTCAGGGTTTACTTTTAGGAAGACCTGGTTAAAATCCTAAATCCCCCCCCCCTTTTTTTCCATTCTTACATGTAATATGAGGACAAGAGAATCCACTGTGAAGGATGGTTTTAAGGGATAGATGATGCCCTATATAAAAGTGCTTAGTTGTGGGCTGATAGCTGGCTTTGTGATTGTTTATTCCCCTTTATTTCTATTTCATATTCACAATATCTTTGTTATTTACATTTACATATATATATAACAGAGAAGGCAATGGCACCCCACTCAAGTACTCTTGCCTGGAAAATCCCATGGATGGAGGAGCCTGGTAGGCTGCAGTCCGTGGGGTTGCGAAGAGTTGGACAGGACTGAGTGACTTCACTTTCACTTTTCCCTTTCATGCATTGGAGAAGGACATGGCAATCCACTCCTGTGTTATTGCCTGGAGAATCCCAGGGACGGGGGAGCCTGATGGGCTGCCGTCTCTGGGGTCGCACAGAGTCGGACACGACTGAATCGACTTAGCAGCAGCATATATATATATAAAACAATTATAGAAGTTATTTAGAGCTACTGTTTATTCTTAAAATTCTGAATAGAATTCAGACATAGATAACTCCTATTGTCTCCTAACAGATAAGATTTTCATAGCAGTTGGATGAATACCATAGATTTTTTGGTCTGTGGTCTTATACTCTTTTAAAATATTAACATTTCCTTTTGTCTCAGAAATATTCTGATAACAGAAACCCTATCTCATTTAGGAAGATGAGAGGAGAGGGTGTCTATGCTCACTGGTCTTGATTGTTACATTATATTTTGCAGAGAAAAATAATAGGTAATATTGAATTTTGACGTTTAAAAGGTCTAAACAAAAGGCAATCTTTCCCTTCCACAGATGAAATCAGATTCTAGAAGATGAAAGCAAAGGGCAAAAATCAGATATACTTAGATGCTGATGAAAGTCCCCTAGAAGAAGTTCTGGAAATGATTTTGTGACTCACAATGAAGTAAAAAACCCAAAGATAGGATGAAATCCTCAATTAAATTTTGGAGTCTGTACAGAGGAATTCTGAGCATTGTTTCCCATATAGGATTGAGAAAATCAGCAAGGTTCCAGAATCCCCTCACAACTTGTGTGATTCAATAACACTAGACTACATATGATATGGCATGGTCGTCTGTCTGAATTTATTACGGACCCATCGTTACATAAGAGTGCTCAAAAATTCCCCATTGTTTACCAAAACGGTGTCAGTGTTACATGGAGAGTGTCTGTAGATTTGAAGAGTTTCATAGTCAGGATAAGGAGACCACTAAGTGATACATACAGACTCTTGACCAGATAGGAAATAAGACCCTGAGGAATTCAGAAGATACATACAATGAATATTTTTAAATTAATTTATTTATTATAATTGGAGACTAATTACAATATTGTGGTGGTTTTTGCCATACATTGACATGAATCAGCATTGGGTGTACATGTGTCCCCCATCCCAAACCCTCTCTGACCTCCCTTCCCATCCCATCCCTCTGGGTCATCCCAGTGCACCGGCTTTGAGTGCCCTGTTTCATGCATTGAACTTGGACTGGTCATCTATTTCACATATGGTAATATACATGTTTCAATGCTATTCTGTCAAATCATCCCACCCTTGCCTTCTCCCACTGAGTCCAAAAGTCTATTCTTTATATCTGTGTCTCTTTTGCTGTTTTGCATATAGGGTCATTGTTACCATCTTTCAAAATTCCATATAGACGTGCTAATATACTGTACTGGTGTTTTTCTTTCTGACTTACTTCACTCTGTATAATAGGCTCCAGTTTCATCCACCTCGTTAGAATTGATGCAAATGTGTTCTTTTTAATAGCTGAGTAATATTCCATTGTGTATATGTACCACAGCTTTCTTATCCGTTTGTCTGCCAATGGACAACTAGGTTTCTTCCATGTCCTGGCTATTGTAAACAGTGCTGTGATGAGCATTGGGGTACATGTGTCTATTTCAATTCTGGGTTCCTCAGGTGTGTATGCCCAGCAGTGGGATTGCTGGGTTGTATGACAGTTCTGTTTCCAGGTTTTTAAGGAATCTCCACACTGTTCTCCATAGTGGCTGTACTAGTTTGCATTCCCACCAAAGTGTAAGAGGGTTCCCTTTTCTCCACACCCTCTCCAGCATTTATTGTTTGTAGACTTTGATAGCAGCCATTCAGACCCGTTTGAGATGATACCTCATTGTGGTTTTGATTTGCATTTCTCTGATAATGAGTGAAGTTGAGCATCTTTTCATGTGCTTGTTAGCCATCTGTATGTCTTCCTTGGAGAAATGTCTATTTAGTTCTTTGGCCCACTTTTTGATTGGGTCATTTATTTTTCTAAAATTGAGCTGCATGAGTTGCTTGTATAGTTTTGAGTTTAATTCTTTGTCAGTTGCTTCGTTTGATATTGTTTTCTCCCATTCTGAAGGCTATCTTTTCCCCTTGCTTATAGTTTCTTTCATTGTGCAAAAGGTTTTAAGTTTAATTTGGTCCCATTTGTTTATTTTTGCTTTTATTTCCATTACTCTGGGAGGTGGGTCATGGAGGATCTTGCTGTGAATTCTGTCAGAGAGTTTTGCCTATGTTTTCCTCTAGAAGTTTATAATTTATGGTCTTACATTTAGATCTTTAATCCATTTTGCATTTATTTTTGTGTGTGGTGTTAGAAAGTGTTCTAGTTTCATTCTTTTACAGGTGGTTAACCAGTTTTCCCAGCACTACTTGTTAAAGAGATTGTCTTTTCTCTATTGTATATTCTTGCCTCCTTTGTCAAAGATAAGGTGTCCATAGGTGTGTGGATTTATCTCTGGGCTTTCTATTTTGTTCTGTTTTTCTATATTTCTGTCTTTGTGCCAGTATAATACATCTTGATAACTAGCTTTGTAGTATAGTCTGAAGTCAGGCAGGTTGATTTCTTCAGTTCCATTCTTCTTTCTCAAGATTGCTTTGGCTACTCGAGGTTTTTTGAATTTCCATACAAACTATGAAATTATTTGTTCTAGTTCTGTGAAAAATACAGTTGGTAGCTTGATAGGCATTGCATTGAATTTATAGATTGTTTTGGGTGGTATACTCATTTTCACTATACCTAGTCTTCCGATCCATGAGCATGGTATATTTCTCCATCTATTTGAGTCATCTTTTATTTCTTTCATCACTGTTTTATAGTTTTCTATATATAAGTCTTTTGTTTCTTTAGGTAGATTTAGTCCTAAGTATTTTATTGTTTCATCGCATTGGTGAATGGGATTGTTTCCTTAATTTCTCTTTCTGTTTTCTCATTGTTAGTGTTTAGGAATGCAAGGGATTTCTGTGTATTAATTTTATATCCTGTAACTTTGCTATATTCATTGATTAGCTCTAGTAATTTTCTGGTGATGTCTTTAGGGTTTTCTATGTAGAGAATCATGTTATCTGAAAACAGTGATAGTTTCACTTCTTTTTCAATCTGGATTCCTGTTATTTCTTCTTCTTCTCTGATTGCCATGGCTAAAACTTCCAAAACTGTGTTAAATAATAATGGTGAGAGTGGGCACCCTTGTCTTGTTCCTGACTTTAGGGGAATGCTTCTAATTTTGACATTGAGATAATGTTTGCTGTAGGTTTAACATATGTAGCTTTTATTATATTGAAGTATGTTCCTTCTATGCCTGCACTCTGGAGAGTTTTCATCATAAATGGGTGTTGAATTTTGTCAAAGGCTTTCTCTGCATCTATTGAGATAATCATATGGTTTTTATCTTTTAATTTTTTAACGTGATGTATCACATTGGTTGATTTGCAAATATTGAAGTATCCTTATATCCCTAGGATAAAGCCCATTTGGAAATGATATATGATCTTTTTAATATGTTGTTGGGTTCTGTTTGCTAGAATTTTGTTAACAATTTTTATATCTATGTTCGTAAGTGATACTGGCCTGTAGATTTCTTTTTTGTGTGACATCTTTGTCTGGTTTTGGTATTAGGGTGATGGTGGTCTCATACAATGAGTTTCAGAGTTTACCTTCATCTGCAATTTTCTGGAAGAACTTGAGTAGGATTGGTGTTAGCTCTTCTCTAAATTTTTGGTAGAATTCAGCTGTGAAGCCATCTGGTCTTTGGCTTTTGTTTGTTGGAAATTTTTGATTACAGTTTTTATTTCTGTGCTTGTGATATGTCTGTTAAGATTTTCTATTTCTTCCTGGTTCAGTTTTGGAAGGTTATACTTTTCTACAATTTGTCCATTTCTTCCAAGTTCTCCTTTATATTGGCATATAGTTGCTGATAGTAGTCTCTCATGATGTTTTGTATTTCTGTGTTGTCTGTTGTGATTTCTCCATTTTGATTTCTAATTTTGTTGATTTGATTCTTCTCTCTTTTTTTCTTGATGAGTCTGGCTAATTGTTGCCTATTTTATTTATCTTCTCAAAGAACCAGCTTTAATTGTGCCGATTTTTGCTATGGTCTCCTTTTTTTTTTTCATTCATTTTTGCTCTAATTCTTATAATTTCTTTTCTTCTACTAACCCTGGGGTTCTTCATTTCTTCTTTTTCTAGTTACTTGATGTGTAAAATTAGGTTCTTTATTTGATTTTCTTGAAGTAAGCCTGTATTGCTGTGAACCTTCCCTTTAGTTCTGCTTTTACTGAATCCCATAGGTTTTGGGTTGTTGTGTTTTCATTTTCATTTGCTTCTATGCATGTTTTATTTTCTTTTTGATTCCTTCCATGATTTGTTGCTTATTCAGTAGCATGTTGTTTAGCGTCCATATGTTTGTATTTTTAATAGTTTTTTTTTTCCTTTCCCCTGTAGTTGACATTTAATTTTACCACATTGTGATCAGGAAAGATACTTGAAATGATTTCAATTTTTTTAATATACCAAGGCTGAATTTATGGCCCAGGATGTGACCTGTCCTGGAGAATGTTCCCTATGTACTTGAGAAAAAGGTGAAATTCAATGTTTTGGGGTGAAATGTTCTATAGATATCAATTAGGTCTAATTGGTCCATTGTATCATTTAAAGTTTGTATTTCCTTGCTAATTTTCTGTTTAGCTGATCTATCCATACTATTAATTTCCCCTTTCTTATTTGTTAGCATTTGCCTTACATATTGTGAAGCTCCTATGTTGGGTGCATATATATTTATAACTGTTATATCTCCTTCTTGGATTGACCCTTTGATCATTACATCATTTCCTTCTTTGTCTCTTTTCATGGCCTTTATTTCAGAGTCTATTTTATCTGATATGAGTATTACAACTCTTGCTTTCTTTTATTCTCCATTTGCATGAAATGTCTTTTTCTAGCCCTTTACTTTCAGTCTGTATATGTCCCTTGGTTTGAGGTGGGTGTCTTGTAGACAGCATATATAGGGGTCTTGTTTTTGTATCCATTCATCCAGTCTGTCTTTTGGATGGGTCATTCAATCCATTTACATTTAAGGTAATTATTGATAAGTATGATCCTGTTGCCATTTACTTTGTTGTTTTGAATTCAAGTTTATATACCTTTTCTGTGTTTCCTGTCTAGAGAAGATCCTTTAGCATGTGTTGAAGAACTGGTTTGGTGGTGCTGAATTCTCCCACCTTTTGCTTGTCTGTAAAGCTTTTGATTTCTCCTTCATATTTGAATGAGATCCTTGCTGGGTATAGTAATCTGGGTTGTAGGTTTTTCCTCTATCATCACTTTAAGTATATCCTGCCATTCCCTTCCCGCCTGAGGAGTTTCTATTGAAAGAGCCACTGTTCTCCTTAAGGGTATCCCCTTTTGTGTTATTTGTTGCTTTTCCCTTCCTGCTTTTAATATTCTCTTTGTGTTTGATCTTCATTAGTTTGATTAATATGTATGTTGGGATGTTTCACCTTGGATTTATCCTGTTTGGGACTCTATGAGTTTCTTGGACTTGGGTGGCTATTTCCTTCCCCATTTTAGGGACGTTTTCAAATATTATCTCCTTAAATATTTTCTCATGACCTTTCTTTTTGTCTTCTTCTTTTTAGACTCCTATGATTCAAATGTTGGGGTGTTTCACATTGTCCCAGAGGTCTCTGAGGTTGTCCTCATTTCTTTTAATTCTTTTTTCCTCTATGTTTCAATTATTTCCACCATTCTATCTTCCATATCACTTATCCTATCTTCTGCCTCAGTTATTCTACTGATGGTTCCCTCCAGAGTGCTTTTGATCTCAGTTATTGCATTATTAATTATTGATCAACTCATCTTTATTTCTTCTAGGTTCTTGTTAAACATTTCTTGCATCTTCTCAATCCTTGTCTCCAGACTATTTATCTGTAACTCTATTCTTGTTTTCGAGATTTTGGATCATCTTTCCTATCATTATTCTGAATTATTTTTCAGATATACTCCCTATCTCCTTCTCTTTTCTTTGGTTTTATCATCTTCTTTTACCTGTGGAATATTCTCTGCCTTTTCATTTTGTTCAGATTGCTGTGTTTGGGGTGCCCTTTCTCTAGCCTGGAAGTTTATGGTTCCTCTTTATTTTGGAGTCTGCTCCCTGTGGGTGGGGTTGGACTAGTGGTTTGTCAAGGTTTCCTGGTTAGGGGAGCTTGTGTCTGTGTTCTGATGGGTGGAGATGGATCTCTTCTCTCTGAAGTGCAATGAAGTGTCCAGTAGTGAGTCCTAGGGTGTCTATGGGTTTGGCATGGCTTTAGGAAGCCTGTCTTTTAATGCTCAGGCCTGTTTTCTAGCTTTGCTGGAGAATTATCATGGTATGTCTTGCTCTGGAACTTGTTGGCTCTTGGGTGGAGCTTGGTTTCAGTGTAGCAGTGGAGGCTTTTGGGTGAGCTCTTGTCTATTAATGTTCCCTGGAATCAGAAGATCTCTGATGTTCTCAAGTTTTGTAGTTAAGCCTCCAGCCTCTGGCTTTAAGTCTTATTCTTACAGTAGCCTCAAGACTTCTCCATTCATATAGCACAAATGATAAAACATCTAGGTTAATGGTGATACAACTTTGCTACGGGGAGGGACACCTAGAGAGTTTCACAGAGTTACATGGAGAAAAGGGAAGAGGGAGATAGACATGATCAGGAGGAGAAGAGGGGGAGTCAAAAGAGGAGAGAGCAATCAAGCCAGTAATCACACCCCTGAGTGAAAATGGATACTGAAGATTAGATTCTTAAAGGAACAAAATTGATAACAAATACTAAAAAGCAAAAATTAAAAATCTAGAGTAAAGGTTAGACTCTCAAAATATTAAAAACACAAAACAAAATCAATCACACAAATTATAATATATATATTTATATATATGAAATTTGCTTTTAAATATAGGGTCTTATAATTTTTGGAAGGTAATAGTAGGCTATAAGGGAGAAGGCAATGGCACCCCACTCCAGTACTGTTGCCCAGAAAGTCCCATGGATGGAGGAGCCTGGTGGGCTGCAGTCCATGGGGTCACTAAGAGTCAGACACGACTGAGCGACTTCACTTTCACTTTCCACTTTCATGCATTGGAGAAGGAAATGGCAACCCACTCCAGTGTTCTTGCCTGGAGAATCCCAGGGATGGAGAAGCCTGGTTGGCTGCAGTCCATGGGGTCGCACAGAGTTGCACACGACTGAAGTGACTTAGCAGTAGCAGCAGGAGTAGACTATAAAATGAAAATTAAAGGGATAATAAGGAACTTAAATTTTTTAAAAAAGTGATAATAGAAAAAATATATCTAGGAATTTTTCTGAAGCTGTTGAGGGCAGTGTGGTGTCAGTTCAGTTTCAGATAGTTTCTTATTCCAGCTTGTACTTCTTCTCAAGTTCTATAGGCCCCTTCCAATGCTTAGTCAATGTTAACTACAGGGTTTTAATCTGTTGCACCTGTCATTTCCAGAGCAGTTCCCTTTTGTTTGTTTTGGCTTCCTCTGTTTGCAAGTCTCTTCAGTGTCTAATTTCTGCCCTGACATGGAGGGAGAAAGGTGGTCACTTATGTAGGCTCACTTATTTGGTTGTGTTGTGTGGAGGGAGGGATACTGCAAACAAATATTGCTGTCATATGTGAGGTGTGCTCGCAGTGTATGGACCACACTGGGTTTGCCCCAGCTCGAGGCAGTGTGTGCTTCCCAGGTCTACACTGCTCAGGCTCCAGGGTGCTCTTCAGGGTCACTGTCCAAAGTGGGCCCTGCTTTTAGTACATTTCCCAGGTCTAAGCCACTCAGGTTCTCAGGTAATCCGCAAGGGCACAGACTTGGTTGGGTGTGCATTTTGTTTCCTTCCCAGGTCCAAGCAGCTCAGGCAACCAGGTGCTTGGCGAGCCCACTGTCTCAGGTGGGCTGTGTGTCTTAATCGCCTCCCTGGGCCCAGTCACTCGGTTCCCCAGGTGCGCCAGTAAAGCACCATCTCAGGTGTGCCATGTGTCTCCTCTGGGGAGCTGATCTCAGGCTGTGACCCTCCTGATGGATGTCAACCATCCGTGATCCCAGGAAGAAGTGGTTAGCAACTGGGAGCCTGCTTGCAGTTTGGTGGAGAATGCAGGTCTCTGGGGCCGAGACTGCCCCTTGCCTTCCAGCTCTGGCTGTCACGCACCTGCCTCTCTGCCTCTGGCGTAGGGAAAGGGCCTATATGCAGCCAGCTAGCTCTCCTTGGTATTTGCTCAATCCTTTGTTCTGTGAGTGGGTCAGGCTGCATGTTAGAGCCTTTCACAGGAAAGTTCTCTCTCTCTTTTTTTTTTTTTTTCTCTCTCTCTGATGATCCCACAGTTTGGGTAGATCTCTCACGTTAGCTTGCTCAGATTGTCCTCAGTGCATTCAGGCCTGGTCCTTACCTTAAGCCCCGATTATACAGCCTGCACCTCCCTGTCCAGCCCCGCATGCTGGTGGTGGATGTGAGCATCTGGGCTACTTCTCCTCTGGCACCTGCAGTTAGGCGCCTATTCTGTGTTTTGTTGTTTTTGTTGTTGTTTTTTCTCCCGGTTATGTTACCTTCTGAGATTCCAAAACTCCCCACAGACCCACCTGTGAGAAGTTTTCCTACTGTGTGGAAACTTCTCCTCCTTCACGACTCCCTCCCCAGGACCGGTCTCCATCCTTAACTCTTTTGTCTCTCTTTTTGTCTTTTATATTTTATCCTACCTCCTTTTGAAGAGAATGAGCTGCTTTTCTGGGTGCCTAGTGTCCTCCACCTGTGTTCAGAAGTTGTTTTGTGGAAGTTGCTTAGCATTCAAATGATCTTTTGATGAATTTGTTGGGGCAAAAGTGGTCTCCCTGTCCTATTCCTCAGCGATCTTGGGATCGCCCCCGCATACAGTGAGCATTAAGCAGTAGAGCAGAAGAGAGAAAGAGCTAGGGCAGTGAATCCAGACAGGACTTGAATATGGGTAATTGTCTTTGATGAAACTTTTTGGAGCCAGACAGATAATTTAAAAAAATAATAATAAAAAATAAAAACCTGAATTCACTGAAAGAAACTAAGAGTGTGAGTAATTTTTCCACTTTAATAAAATTATTCTATTGCCACTAAACAGCAAAAAAGCTTGTGTTGGTTGTGTGTATGTGTGTACTCAGTCATGTCTGGCTCTCTGTGACCCTATGGACTGTAGCCCACCAGGATCCTCTGTCCATGGAATTTTCCAAGCAAGAATACTACAATAGGTTGCCATTTCCTATTCCAGGGAATCTTGCCAACTCAGGGATCAAACCACGTCTCTTGTGCCTCCTGCATTGGCAGGCAGATTCTTTATGTGTTGGTTAAGTTTAGTTTAAAAAGGTAAAGAAAATTAAAATGAAACCATCTCCACTCCTCCCTTGTATTTCTGCATAGTTGTAATTTATAACCAGTGTAATATTTTCCCCATTTTACTTGATGAACTTTCATCATCTAAGTTCATCAATTAAGAATACAGTATACCCAGATTGTCTCAGTTAAAATTCTGGCTTGGCCATTTATTAGCTGTGTAATCTAAGACAGATTTACTTGGGGGCCACTTCAGCTTAGTTTACTCATAAATAAAATGGAATTACATTTCCTACATTTCTATGTATTATAAAGGTTAAGTGAGATAATGTATGAAAGGACTTAGAAAGTATCTGGTGTCTGGCAAGTACTCAGTAAATGTTTCCTATTGCTGCTGTTACCAGTACCTTCACTATCAGCAATAACACTCTTGTGATAACAATGATCAAAAAGGAAGAACGCTTTCAAGAGAGCACAGTAAACTCTTTGCAGTTTTCCTCATGCATTTGGAACAAACCCTTAGAGTGATTCTGATGTTTAGTCTCCTTCATGCATTTATTCAATTATTTATTCCACAAACAAATTGAATACACTTAATCAGTACCTATTACATGCCAGACAGTGATATAGTAATGAACAGAAATAGATCATGGCTTCATGAAGCATATATTCTACTTATGGGAGCAAATAGTGAAGTAATAAATACATACAATTTCAAGTGGTAAACATTGGGGTAGGGCATCAACTGACAAACAACATCATCATCTCAGAGCTTGAAACAAAACAGTTTATTTTTCAATTATGTCACAAATAATACTGGGCAATGGTAGGCAAGGTGAAGTATGCTCTCTTCTCTGAACAGTCATTTAGTGCCCAAGCTCTTTAACTGTGTGGTTCTATGATTTTTATAGGTTACTCATTTGCCTGGTAGATAGGAAAAGGAGAAGGCATCTGCAGAATTGTGCCTTCTAGAATTGATTCTAGAATCCAGCCCTGAATAACTTCAGCTGTATTTCATTAACCAGGACTCAGTGACTCATTAAGTGCAAGAAACACTGAGAAATATGATCTTCATACCCACAGGGAACAAGAAATAGATTTGGTGAACATCTAACTTTGTCTTAGCAGTATGGTGACACTTTCTATATATATATATCCAATTAAGATGATACAGAAATGGGGCAAGTGTGTAGACAATATTTTAAGTGTGATCTTTCAGGAAGGGCTGACTGGGAGAATTTTGTGGTGACTTGAATTAGGAAGCAAGTGAGCTATTCAGATAGCTGAAGAAAGAGCAGTTCAAAATAACTTCAATAGAAAGATGGAAACCAAGGGTAGTGTTCCTGTAAGAATGCAAGGGCCATACTTTTAAAAAGGCAGTTTTAGTCCAATTGAGGGATACCCTTTAGATCTCTTTTCCTCAGATTCTTACCATGGGTTTGGCAAAATATTTTTGTAAATAACTGATAGTAAATATTTCAGTCTCTGTGGGACACATATGGTATCTGTCTTACCTACTCAATTGTGTCAGTATAGTATGAAAGCAACTATAGGAAAATAGCAAATTGTATGCATATGACTGTGTTCCACTAAAACATACTTTAGCAAACCAGGTAGAAAGCCAGATTTGGCTGGTAAGCTGTAGTTTTTTCTATGCATAGCAACATCTGCAGGGAACACAGAATTATTTTTTTATTTTTCATTATTCCCTACCAATCTAATTATTTTCTGCCTAACTTTTCTAACAAATGCATATTTAAGAAAATGCTACTTACTTTGTAGATTGACATGAATTGTTGTTGTTGTTCAGTCACTAAGTAGTGTCCAACTATTTGTGACACCAAGGACTGCCACATGACAAGCTTTTCTGCCCTTCACTATCTCTGGAGTTTCCCCAAACTCATGTTCATTGATTCAGTGATGCCATCCAACCATCTCAACCTCTGTCACTCCCTTCTCTTCCTTCCCTCCATTTTCCCCAGCATCAAGGTATTTTTTCCAGTGAGTCAGCCCTTCACATTAGGTGGCCAAAGTATTGGAGCTTCAGCTGCAGCATCAGTCCTTCCAATGAATATTCAGGATTGACTTCCTTTAGAATTGACTGGTTTGATCTCCTTGCTGTCCAAGGGACTCTAAAGGTTCTCCTGCACCACAATTTGAAAGGATCAATTCTTTGCTGCTCAGCCTTCTTATGATGGAAAGATCACTTTAATATGACAAATATTTATGGAAAGAATATTTTCAAAATTATTTCAGCATAAAACCTAGGAAAACAAGTCAATAGAGAGACTAAGAATTGTTAAAGATATTAAAGAGTGATTTTTCTTGTGAATATCTACCTGTGCTATAAATTTTTGAAATGCTGATACCTTAGATTTTTAAACAAAATACAGCTTTCTTTTCCTTTTAATATGATTAAATAGGTGGCTAATTTTAAGCTTGACTGAGGGAATCTCAAAGTCCACCTCCATTCCACTTAACTCAAGGTGTTCCTTGTAATTGCTGTTCATAAACCTTGATATGCCCTCAGAACTATGGAGACACATTTCATTAAAATAACTTTTGTTGAAAGTAGTGTCATAGAAACATAAACTTACTAAATTAACACTTGATTAATCAACTGCTTATAGTCTGATGAAAGATGTTACGATTTTAATTATATATTGCAAAAAAAACATTAAACATATACTTGTGTAATGAGATTTGTTTTATTTAACTGATAAGAGCTTAACAAATTGATAATAACTTTGGAAACTCTATTGTGCATAACCACTATTCACACAGTTAAATCATGGTCTTGATTTAATATTATTTCAGAGAAAGTAATCAGTTTTTGCTTGCTTTTAGTAAAATACATAGCATTCTCTGTTCTCAAATTGATGTGTCAATAATAGCAAAAAGAAATGATAAACAAACTGTGTGTATGTGTTTGTGTGTGGGGGGGTATGTGTATAAACACACACACACACATCTATTATACCTATATAATAATCTATCAGTCTAGATTAGAAACTTTGACAACTAAGACTATACTCTCAAAAATAAGAATAACATATTCATGTTTTTTATTTATTTTATTTTTTTAAGTAACCTAACAGAATCTGATGCAAGCAGCTGACTCACTGGAAAAGTCCTTGATGCTGGGAAAGATTGAGGGCAGAAGGAGAAGAGACTGAAAAAATGATAAATTATTCTAGAGATCATATATCTGGAAAATACTTTCTGCTTGTAAAATTCTTTAATTTTACCCACGAATGAAGGTATACAAAGTTGTCTCTGCTTGGAGAGCAATTTTAACAAAGGTTGGTTTCTCTGCTTAAGGTTATATTTTTGCCATTAAATCAAACGTCTAGATTAAAAATAAGTAAGGGTTTTTTCCAAGTCAAATATATTTCTTTTCACTGATATTGGTATGGGGAGGGAGGAGGGAGAAGGGTTCAGGATGGGGAACATGTGTATACCTGTGGTGGATTCATTTCGATATATGGCAAAACCAATACAATATTGTAAAGTTAAAAATAAAATAAAATTTAAAAAAATAAATAAATAAAACAAAAAAATAAAGTTCCACTTCTGTTTCATAATCTAATCAATAGTTTAAAAAGGCTTAAAACAATAGGAAAAGTAGAATTTCAAAAATTTCAAAGCCCTAAAGAAACATCATTGGAACGGCATATCTTTACAATTGTAACATGAGAAAAATCTAAATACAAACAAATCTTTGCATATAACTTTGCAAAACTTTGGATTATAACTCAAATAATTTAAGTATATTCATAATTTATTCCAAAATATCATGTAGCAATATGGGATTTAAAATTAGTCCTAGGTCAGTTACTTACTGACCAAATTAATTTGGGCAGGCCAGAATTCCCTCATGTGTCTGGGTTTTAGCATATAATCTTTTGGGTTTGTAAAATTAATGACTTGTGGTATGACATATGTGGTCCATTTGAAGACCTCTCATATTAACATCTCTGAATTCCCCTTGCTCTTGTCCAGGGGCAACCATTTTGTAATTGCTGTTGTTTGTAATTGTATAAACTGGAGAAGGCAATGGCACCCCACTCCAGTACTCTTGCCTGGAGAATCCCGTGGACCGAGGAGCCTGGTAGGCTGCAGTCCATGGGGTCGCTAAGAGTCGGACACGACTGAGCGACTTCACTTTCACTTTTCACTTTAATGCATTGGAGAAGAAAATGGCAACCCACTCCAGTATTCTTGCCTGGAGAATCCCAGGGATGGCGGAGCCTGGTGGGCTGCTGTCTGTGGGGTCACACAGAGTCGGACATGACTGAAGTGACTCAGCAGCAGCAGCAGCAGGGTACTTTTCACAAATGGATAAATGCAAACTTTTATAGATTCAGTCAACACACAATTTAAGCATCATCTGAAAAAGTAACATGAATCCTGGTTATTGTTTAAATACATTATGATGAAATTTTCTGGTCTGATAAGTAAAGTGATCTTCCAAAATTGGCTGAATGAGAGTTACAGTTTGGAAAAAATTCCAGTTGACAGTAATGTAAAACTTTTTAGAAATTATGCATCCTGATGCACAGAGAATATCTTCTGAAGAAACATAAATTCAGCAACACTAAGTAGAAAAATGTTTAGAAGATAAGATTCAAAAGATGTTTTAGGGATTCCTATCCAATTTATTACCCATCTATATTAATAATATCTACTTATATATGTCTAAAATTATGCAAATAAAACTAAAATAGTCCTCTTGACCATATATTAATAAGACAAATGTAATTACTTACAATTACTTTCTAATGAAAGCATCATATCACATTTTAATTGTCATATACGATGATGTATTTTACAATTTAAAGCATCTTTGATGTTATTAAAACAATTGAATTATATCATAAATTAAGGCCATATATGGGAAAAATAAAGTTTAGTAGTTATTTCTGAAAGCATTGTGCTGTAGTAACTTTCAGATAAATAATAAGTTACTTAATTTTAAATATGAAGAAGAGACAGTATAATTGGTTTAACAATGTATGTTGGGAGTAGTTGAGTGCATTACATCTTAAGAAATATAATAAAATAATTTACTGGACCAAAATTTATAAAGAAATTTGACTGCACCACCAAGCAGAGAATAAATAGATGTGATATTGATGGGGATTTCTAAATTTATTACTTCATATCTAAAAGCTAGGGTCTTCCTAGGTAGCAGTAGTGGTAAAGAACTTGCCTTTCAATGTAGGAGACATGAGAAGTGGGTTCATTCCCTGGGCTGGGAAGATACCCTGGCAGAGAGTATGACAGCCCACTCCAGTTTTACTATCTGGAGCATCCCATGGACAAAGAAGCCTGGCAGGCTACAGTCCATGGGGTTGCAAAGAGTCAGACACGACTGAAATGACCAAACACATCTAAAAGCTATCTCGTATTTCATTCCTTACACTTATTTTTTGAATATACAAAGTAATATTAGAATACCATAGGGAGATTAGAGAGATATATAACAAAAATAAATACAACCTCAATGCTCTCATGTATAGAATTATTAACTTATGAAGGACATATTAATATTTGTCATGTATTGTAATATGTTCTAGATGCTAGAGTTTTGGCAACAAACAAAAATGAAAATGTCATTATGAAGCATGTATTCTAAAAGGGTCAAAAAACAAGTAAATAAATCTAAGGTGTATATTTGAAGATGATAAAAGTTCTGGTGAAAAAGAGTAAGGGGAAAGAGAGCTCTTTGGGGGTTACTGTTTTATAGAAGATGGTCAGGAATGTTCTCTAATAATGGGACAATTGCACAGATATCTGAAATTACAGGTAGAAGACATTTGACTCTCAGATGCAGAAATGTCCCAGACAGACGGAGGATCATGT
Organism: Bos mutus; assembly: GCF_027580195.1. Lineage (NCBI taxonomy): Eukaryota > Metazoa > Chordata > Mammalia > Artiodactyla > Bovidae > Bos > Bos mutus. The sequence continues at coordinate 29,231,657 of NC_091617.1, forward strand.
GCAAAGAGTTTGAGATTGTGAGATCCTTTGATATAAGTGAATGTTTTGATAAATCAGCATAGAAGCTGGCATGGTAACACATCCTGTAATTTATTTGGATGAAAAGAGAAGTTACACAAATTGATCACCAGTAAATAAAAATAAAATGCCTTTAGTTCTCTTATCAGGCTTCCCTGGTCGTGAAGTCGGTAAAGAATAGACCTGAAATGCAGGATAGCTGGGTTCAATCCCTGGGTCAGAAGATTCCCTGGGAAAGGAAATGGGAAGCCACTTCAGTATTCTTGCCTGGAAAAATTCCATGGGCAGAGGAGCCTAGTGGTCTACAGCCCATGGGATCACAAGAGTCAGATGATGTGAGCAACTAAATCACCAGTGCTCATGTCAAGTTGAGGATTACCAGGAGGGAAATTCACTCCAACATCTGTGGAAGAAAACAAGAGAAGGGTAGCATCAGAGTTTTGATTGCAGGCAGGAAGTGGAACCAAAATGTGGATTCTCAGCTGTGCTTTCTGACCTTACCCCCTGCCTGGAAAGGCAGAGGGCATGCATGGGAGGTCTTTCTTATAAGTCCCAAAGATGGTAAGGTGAAAGAGTGCAAGAGGCAGAGAGGGAACCAGGGAGTCAATTTAAGATGAAATGATCAAATATCAGTTCAGTTCAGTCGCTCAGTTGTATCAGACTCTGTGACCCCATGAACTGCAGGAAACCAGGCCTTCCTGTCCATCAACTACTCCCAGAGTCCACCCAAACCCATGTCCATTGAGTTGGTGATGTCATCCAACCATCTCATCCTCTGTTGTCTCTTCTCCTCCTGCCCTCAATCTTTCCCAGAATCAGGGTCTTTTCAAATGAGTCAGCTCTTCACATCAGGTAGCCAATATTGGAGTTTCAGCTTCAACATCAGTCCTTCCAATGAACACCTAGGACTGATCTTCTTGAGGATGGACTGGTTGGATCTCCTTGCAGTCCAAGGGACTCTCAAGAGTCTTCTCCAACACCACAGTTCAAAAGCATCAATTCTACAGAGCTTAGCTTTCTTTATAGTCCAACTCTGACATCCATATATGACCACTGGGAAAACCATAGCCTTGACTAGACAGAACTTTGTTGACAAAGCAATGTCTCTGCTTTTTAATATGCTGTCTAGGTTAGTAAATAACTTTCCTTCCAAGGAGTAAGGGTCTTTTAATTTCATGGCTGCAATTACCATCTGCAGTGATTTTGGAGCCCGGAAAAATAAAGTCAGCCACTGTTTCCCCATCTATTTGCCATGAAGTGATGGAACCAGATACCATGATGTTAGTTTTCTGAATGTTGAGCTTTTAGCCAACTTTTTACTCTCCTCTTTCACTTTCCTCAAGAGGCTCTTTAGTTCTTCTTCACTTTCTGCCATAAGGGTGGTGTCATCTGCATATCTGAGGTTATTGATATTTCTCCTAGCAATCTTGATTCCACTTTGTGCTTCCTCCAGTCCATCATTTCTCATGATGTACTCTGCATATAAGTTAAATAAGCAGGGTGACAATATACAGCCTTGATGTATTCCTTTTCCTATTTGGAACCAGTCTGTTGTTTCATGTCCAGTTCTAACTGTTGCTCCTGACCTGCATATAAGTTTCTCAAGAGGCAGGTCAGGTGGTCTGGTATTCCCATCTCTTTCAGAAAATTCCACAGTTTATTGGGATCCACACAGTCAAAGGCTTTGTCATAGACAATAAAGCAGAAAGAGATGTTTTTCTGGAACTCTCTTGCTTTTTTGATAACCCAGTAGATGTTGGCAATTTGATCTCTGGTTCCTCTGCCTTTTCTAAAACCAGCTTGAACATCTGGAAGTTCATGGTTCACATATTGCTGAAGCCTGGCTTGCAGAATTTTAAGCACTACTTGACCAGCATGTGAGATGAATGCAATTGTGCGGTAGTTTGAGCACTCTTTGGCACAGCCTTTCTTTGGGATTAGAATGAAAACTGACCTTTCCAGTCCTGTGGCCACTGCTGAGATTTCCAAATTTGCTGGCATATTGAGTGCAGCACTTTCACAAAATCATTTTTCAGGATTTGAAATAACTCAACTGGAATTCGATTACCTCCATTAGCTTTGTTCATAGTGATGCTTCCTAAGGCCACCTTGACTTCACATTCCAGGATGTCTGGCTCTAGGTGAGTGATCACACCATCGTGATTCTCTGCGTCATGAAGATCTTTTTTTTTGTACAGTTCTGTACATTCTTGCCACCTCTTCTTAATATCTTCTGCTTCTGTTGCTGCTGCTGCTGCTGTTAAGTCGCTTCAGTCATGTCTGACTCTGTGCGACCCCATAGATGGCAGCCCACCAGGCTCCCCCATCCCTGAGATTCTCCAGGCAAGAACACTGGAGTGGGTTGCCATTTCCTTCTCCAATGCAGGAAAGTGAAAAGTGAAACTGAAGTCTCTCAGTCATATCCAACTCTTAGCGACCCCATGGACTGCAGCCCACCAGGCTCCTCAGTCCATGGGATCTTCCAGGCAAGAGTACTGGGGTGGGGTGCCGTTGCCTTAGGTCCCTACCATTTCTGTCCTTTATTGAGCCCATCTTTGCGTGAAATGTTCTCTTGGTATCTCTAATTTTCTGGAAGAGATCGCTAGTCTTTCCCATTCTATTGTTTTCCTCTATTTCTTTGCATTGATCACTGAGGAAGGCTTTCTTATCTCTCCTTGGTCTTCTTTGGAACTCTGCAGTCAAATGGGTATATCTTTCCTTTTCTCCTTTACTTTTCACTTCCCTTGTTTTCACAGCTATTTGTAAGGCCTCCTTAGACAGCCATTTTGCTTTTTTGCATTTCTTTTTCTTGTGGATGGTCTTGATCACTGCCTCCTGTACAATGTCATGAACCTCCCTCCATAGTTCTTCAGGCACTCTATTGGATCTAGTCCCTTGAATCTATTTGTCACTTCCACTGTATAATCGTAAGGGATTTGATTTAGGTCATACCTGAATGGTCTAGTGGTTTTCCCTGCTTCTTTCAATTTCAGTCTGAATTTGGCAATAAGGAGTTCATGATCTGAGCCACAGTCAGCTCCCAGTCTTGTTTTTGCTGACTGTACAGACCTTGTCCATCTTTGGCTGCAAAGAATAGAACCAATCTGATTTTGGTATTGACTATCTGGTGATGTCCATGTGTAGAGTCTTCTCTTATGTTGTTGGAAGAGGGTGTTTGCTATGACCGGTGTGTTCTCTTGGCAAAACTCTATTAGCCTTTGCCCTGCTTCATTCCATACTCCAAGGGCAAATTTGCCTGTTACTCCAGGTGTTTCTTGACTTCCTACTTTTACATTCCAGTCCCCTATAATGAAAAGGACATCTTTTGGGGGTGTTAGTTCTAAAAGGTCTTGTAGGTCTTCATAGAACTGTTCAATTTCACCATCTGCAGCATTACTGGTCAGGGCATAGACTTGGATTACCGTTATATTAAACGGTTTGCCTTGGAAACAAACAGAGATCATCCTGTCATTTTTGAGATTACATCCAAATACTGCATTTCAAACTCTTTTGTTGACTATGATGGCTACTCCATTTATTCTAAGGGATTCCTGCCCACAGTAGTAAACATAATGGTCATCTGAGTTAAATTCACCCATTCCAGTCCATCTTAGTTCACTGATTCCTAGAATGTCGATGTTCACTCTTGTCATGTCCTGTTTGACCACTTCCAATTTGCCTTGATTCATGTACCTAACATTCCTGGTTACTAGGCAAATTTGTTCTTTACAGCATTGAATCTTGCTTCTATAACCAGTCCCATCCACAACTGTGTGTTGTTTTTGTTTTGGCTCCATCCCTTCATTCTTTCTGGAGTTATTTTTCTACTGATCTCCAGTAGCATATTGGGCACCTATTATTGATCAAACATCAATGATAGACTATCTTTTTTATAGTTTAGTGGCTTCAGTCATGTCTGACTCTTTGGTGACCCCATGTTTGTCAGACTCCTCTATCCATTACAGATCTTTATTACAGGAAATTAATTCCAAAGCACATATGAACTACCTTATTAATATAATATTCTAGAAAGCATTAAAACATGAAAGATGTATAAGTATTGCAGAGTAATAAATGAAAAACAATTTGTTATAAAACATTTGAAATAAAATGTCAAAAATACTAATAGCTTGAGTTAATGAACAAAACAATTTAGTTTGTGCATGTTTCCAAGTGTTTTTCTTTTTAAGGAATTCAACACTGTCTAATTTTGTCTAAAATGTTTCTTTTTATCACCTGATATACAAATAGTAATCTCTTGCATCTCTCACATAATGAGAAATAATCTAAAAGTAAGTATATAAATGAACTTCCCAGGTGGCTCAGTGGTAAAGAATCCACCCGCCAGCAGAAGATGTGAGTTCGTTCCCTGGGTCAAGAAGATCCACTGGAGAAACAAATGGCAGCCTGCTACAGTATTCTTGCCTGGGAAATCCTGTGGGCAGTCACCTGGAGAGCTGCAGTCCCTGAGGTCACAAAAAGTAGACGTGAGTCAGTGACTAAATAGCAGCCGCAGTACATAAATATATGTGTTTAAAAATACATAAAATGTTCATAAAAGTTTACAGGCAGTTGGTCAAGAAGTTGTCAGAATAGGACTGAATCCAATCCAGAAGTTTCCAGGGCCTGTGCACTAAATCCAATATGTCTTCTGCTTTTGTAAATAAACTTCTAGCGAAACACAGACAGACCATTTGCTGTGGTATTGCCTGTGGCTACTCTAAGCTATAATCATGGAACTGAATACTTATGACAGAAACCTTATGATGAGCAAAGCTTCAAATATTTACTCTCTAGCTCTTTATAGAAAATGTTGGCCTACTCCCAATCTTGTTTTATTAATTTGATCTTTGCCATAAATTCATAGAAATAAAATTATGTTAAAGAATAATTAATGTGACACAGAATATTAGAGAACTCAAAAGTTTTTAAAAGCTGTGAAAATAAATATAGGAATTTCACATTAGGCTGTTCAGTATTCTGCTACTATTAAAACCTGTCATATAGTTTAAAAAGAAATTTAAAAATCTGGTTCACATCAGAACCAAAATAGATTTTTAAATCAATACATTAACTACTTCATAGTATTTAGAGGACTCTTCCATTTCCAGATCTAGAAAAATTTATGAATGACCGTTAATATTATCAAAAGAATTTCTTTTTCTAAGAACAAACGCTCACTAAAAATAATGCTTTTAATAGTCATTGATACTGTCAGCTATTCTTACTTTATTTTCATACTCGTCTCAGTGAACTTGCTGTGCCTCCAACAGTTCTTTATAATGTTGTATCTTGGGAAATCAGAAACAAGAAAATAGTAAGTGGTGATATTATAAATAAAATTGGAAAATCTATATATCAGGTAGCATTATATTAGATATCTTCCTACAGAATTTTCATTTCAGCTTTGCCCTAATCCTTAATCACTACCAATCTTTCCCAACAAATTCTCTCTATCCCTCTTCCTCTCTCTTTCTCTCTTTCATCCATGTCTCCTGCTCCTCCTTCTCTTTCTATATTTCTCTTTATTCCTTTCTCTATGTTTCTATCTTTTCCTTAAGGCTCTTTTCCAACATCATTTCTTTCTTCACTTTCTTTCCAATCCTGAAAGTAAATGAACCAGTCCCCACAGTCCCCAGGGTTCTAGAAACAAGATGACTAAGGAGCAATCATGCTTCAGAGTTTTAGCCTCATGATTATGACTCTTTATATGAATTAAATTCTGATTGATTCCAGACATTTCTGGTATATTAGAAGTCCCTCAAAAAATCATACAAAACATTTAAGTAATGGAAAGTTATTTTTGGTGAAACATACCCACAGGTTATGATGTACACACAGGTTACTGCTAATTGAAACAAATCTTTCTGATGAATCCTTTTATAAAACAAGAATCTTTGGGAAATAAACTCTGCCCTTAAAAATGTTTTCTAAGTTTAGTGTTTCACAAATGGCAAAACTATAAAATTAGATTCCTATAATTATAAAAATGATAATATCAATGGTTTAATTTTAATTGTACTACTTAACACTAAGCAGATGGCTAAACTACTTTCATTGTATGTAAGGGAAGAACCAACTAAAAGTGATTAAAATAATAAGGATGTTCTAAGCCAACTCAATGAACATGAATTTGAGCAAACTCTGGGAGATAGTGGAGGACAGAGGAGCCTGGTGTGCCACAGTCCATAGGGTCATAAAGAGTTGGACAGACTTAGTGACTGAACAACAGCAACAGCAAACCAATTCAACAAAAGCAAAGAGGCAGGGAGGCCCAGAGTGGTTCATATACTGGCCAGTTCTCTAATACCATCTACTTCCAAATCCCATGTGAGAAATCACCTCAGCCAGTAAGTTCATTCTTTCTAATTTCTTCCATGATTCCATAATCTGTGCAGCTATAGTTTTTCATAATATTGAATTGAAATAGTATTAATACTTATAATTTTTGAATGTTTAAATTTGCAATTGTGTATTCATACTTTGAGTTTATGTTTACGTCATTTATAAGCTCCCATAAGGTAGGTTTTTGCTGCTTCTGCTCATTCTTTTCTCCCTAGCACCAAGTTTAAACACCGAAATGATTTGTTTGCTTAATTAAAAAATGCATTGCAAGAATTTTTAATGGTATAAAGAGTATTAAAACATTCCATGTGATTGACTATTTAGTCCCTTACAATAGAGCAAGAGATGAGAAAGCATAAATAATAAAATCTGAAAAGGACTAGTTCAGAGTCACATACATAGGATGAGAGCAAGTGAGGTATTCATCAGACTCATTAAATAAAGGAGGTGATTGGAAAAATGCCCTTTCTATTTCCCTTGTACGTGAAAGGCACCTAGGCTCAGATAATTCTTTTATCATTTTCTGGAAAATATTCATATATGATAAATTATCTTCCTATCCTCTCATTCAAATTGAGTATTTCTTAAGATCATAAATCTTGTTTGTTTCTGCTTTTTAAAGAAATATGAGCTTTTAGTCTTTCAGTCTATTATTCAGATAAACTTAAGTGAAGGCCACAGCAATCATCTGGGTAGTTCTCTTTAGGTAGTTTTTCAAGCTGGATCATTCAGGTCAAATACAAATGTTTTTCATTTGTGCAGTTTTTTTTTTTCCTTCCTTGATTTAATTTCCTCATCATTCCACTTCACATTGCCTATGTAAATTAAGCTGTCGTGCTCTAAACCACAGTTCCCCCTTGTCTATCTCCTCAGTAACAGCTTCAAAGTACTAAAAAGCTAAAATAGCTACAAAAGAACAATTAATTTGTGCAAAATCACAGAGGCGCTGTAGGTATTAAAAACACTACAATAAGGCTTTTATCAGCAAGCTAAACTGCACAGCATTAAGCTCAAAACTAATAGGGCTGAACATGCAGCACAATGATGCGGATGATAAAGGAATCTCAAGGACATGCAGAGAACTAGGGTAACATGATTTAGAAGTGAGGCAGTTATTTCAAATAAACATCTATATAAGTACATAGGAAAAACGCTGATCTGTTGGGAAAAGCAAGTTTGGACCAGTAAGGAAATTTACATCTATTTTTGGAGAAACTTATATTTTTATGGAAATTACTGTTGAAGATTCTGATAATGTACCCTGAGGTCATTCTGTATATACTTGTTGATTAGCAATTGGCTGACAGTTTGATATTTAAAAACGCAAATCTCTGAACTGTTAAAAAAAAAGAGATGGCTTATTAAATCTAAAACTGCCTGAAAGGATAACACTAAAACATAATCAAGAGAACCACCTCCTCTGGTGTTGAAATAGCAATGGAAACAATTACTTTAATCATCAATTGTTTATTTAATGGCTGCTCTTAGCTCAGTTCTGTGTTAGGTGCTATGGGCTGGAAAGGAAGTTAAGCTATTGCTGTAATTTCTAAGCAAACACATTAAATGCTTTCAGAACTAGATAGAGAAGAATGAATTTCTAATTGTGAAGTAAATACAGTATGCACTAGGACCTAAAGGGACGGATGATTTTATGTTATAGAAACTATGTGAATATACGCCTTTATTCCTTTGCAACCAGATACATTCAGGTCTAAATTCCAAGCCCTCCACTAACATACTGTGAGATTTTTCTGCAAACTATTCTTTTTCTTTGCAATTAAGTTTTCTTAACTGGAAAATGAGAATACATAGAACCCACAGTTGTTAAAAAGAGGACATAAGACAAAATACTTTGAAGTGTAGCACATAGTAGGTTTTCAAAGATATTCTCAGTTTATATTGAATAAAAATCTTCCCATAATGGCAAGTGAAGAGGGCACAGAAGCCCACTCCAGTGTTCTTGTCTGGAGAATCCCATGGACAGAGGAGCCTGGCAGGCTACAGTCCTGCTGCTGCTGAGTCACTTCAGTTGTGTCCGACTCTGTGCGACCCCATAGATGGCAGCCCACTAGGCTCCCCTGTGCCTGGGATTCTCCAGGCAAGAACACTGGAGTGGGTTGCCATTTCCTTCTCCAATGCATGAAAGTGAAAAGTGAAAGTGAAGTCACTCAGTCGTGTCCGACCCTCAGCGACCCCATGGACTGCAGCCTACCAGGCTCCTCCGTCCATGGGATTTTCCAGGCAAGAGTACTGGAGTGGGGTGCCGTTGCCTTCTCCAGGCTACAGTCCAGGGGCGTGCAAAGAGCTGGACAGGACTGAGCGACTAAGCACAGCACAGCATAGCAGCAAATATATGCTCACTATTATTACTATAGCTCATAGGATTAAATTTATTAAAAATCGAGGTTTTCTTTTTTTAATAAGAAATTATTTGGTCTAATGCCTGAATTTATAAATACAAACATTAAGATTCAACAGCAGACCTCTGAGATTCCTTTCAAAAATATACACTATGTTCAGAGTGCTCTGTAAAGAGCTAACAAATGTTGCAATGCTTTTTGGAATAATAGTTCCTAGTCTCCATCTAAGCACAGGAGAATATTACCAGCCTGTTATTTCAGTCTCTCCTTCTTATTCCAATATCAAACTCCAAGAAAATCTGACTTATTTATTACCTAGATTTAATGCTTTCATTATAATGTGGCCATGTGTCAAATGTCCATCTGCCTATAATGTAATGGGTAACTTAATATATACAATAGACTCCCAAGTTTATTTAGACTGACTTGTGTGAAATACAGTGGGGGATTATGAAGAGTGATTTCTCTAACAGTTCTTAAATATTAGGAAAGAATATTAACAAAGTGTAAGGTATCTATACCCAGAATTGTGGAAAAAACCCACTGCTTACTTTCTGCAATAACTATTGTGCTAATTCAATATATATTATAAAAAAAAAATTCAGTAGCACTCCTCATTAACAGATTCTGTGATATGCAAACAATTAGTAAATGTTACCAAGCAAATGAAAAATTAATACAACAGTGGCCCTCATTTTCACACAATATTCTAGATAAATGATTTATGCTTTTCTACACAACATTTTACTCGAAAAATTTTCAAACCTGCAAAACAATGAGGAAAAAAAAGTGTAAGTATACCTTCACTGATATTCACACTTACTCTTTCTCTCTTTATTTCTTGTTGTTTTTCTGGATCATTTGAAACTACTTGCAAACATCTTAACTTAATACTTTAGTATTTAAATTATACACTACTCAAAGGGGAAAGTGGGTGAGAGATAAATTGGTAGATTGGGACTGACATGTACACACTACTATATAGGAAATAGATAACTAATAACCTACTGTATAGCACAGGGAACTCTACTCAATGCTCTATAATGACCTATGGGGAAGAGAATCTAAAAAGAAAGAGTGGATATATGTAAAACTGATCCACTTTGCTGTACAGCAGAAACTAATAAAACATTGTAAATCAACTATACACCAACACAAAATATTAAAAATTATATATTATTTTATACTGTTGGTGGGAATGCAAACTAGTACAGCCACTATGGAGAACAGTGTGGAGATTCCTTAAAAAACTGGAAATAGAACTGCCTTATGATCCTGCAATCCCACTGCTGGGCATACACACCCAGGAAACCAGAAGGGAAAGAGACACGTGTACCCCAATGTTCATCACAGTGCTGTTTACAATAGCCAGGACATGGAAGCAACCTAGATGTCCATCAGCAGATGAATGGATAAGAAAGGTATGGTACATATACACAATGGAGTATTACTCAGCCATTAAAAAGAATACATTTGAATCAGTTCTAATGAGGTAGATGAAACTGGAGCCTATTATACAGAGTGAAGTAAGCCAGAAAGAAAAACACCAATACAGTATACTAACACATATATATGGAATTTAGAAAGATGATAACAATAACCCTGTATATGAGACAGCAAAAGAGACACTGATGTATAGAACAGTCTTTTGGACTCTGTGGGAGAGGGAGAGGGTGGGAAGATTTGGGAGAATGGCATTGAAACATGTATACTATCATGTATGAAACGAGTTGCCAGTCCAGGTTCGATGCACGATACCGGATGCTTGGGGCTAGTGCACTGGGATGACCCAGAGGGATGGTATGGTGAGGGAAGAGGGAGGAGGGTTCAGGATGGGGAACACATGTATACCTATGGCGGATTCATTTCAATATTTGGCAAAACCAACACAATATTGTAAAGTTTAAAAATAAAATTTTAAAAAAGGCAAAAAAATTGTATATTATTTTATAAACAGAAAATTCAGTTTGTCAGATCAGTTTTCAAAACCATTGTTACACTGATATTCAAAGCTATGTATTATTTATATTCAGTTCTTCTGTGTCTCTCCTACAATAGCTGCTGCTGCTGCTGCTAAGTCGCTTCAGTCGTGTCCGACTCTGTGCGACCCCATAGACGGCAGCCCACCAGGCTCCCCCGTCCCTGGGATTCTCCAGGCAAGAACACTGGAGTGGGTTGCCATTTCCTTCTCCAATGCATGAAAGTGAAAAGTGAAAGCGAAGTCGCTCAGTCGTGTCCGACTCTTAGCGACCCCATGGACTGCAGCCTACCAGGCTCCTTCGTCCATGGGATTTTCCAGGCAAGAGTACTGGAGTGGGGTGCCATTGCCTTCTCCGCCTACAATAGCTGGATGATATTAATTTCATATAAACTTTTTAATGACATAATGAATATTTTCTCTTCATATCAGGTTTTGTTTTGATGTATTATAAAAGGTGAAGGAAAATTACATATTTCGACTGAGCGACTTCACTTTCACTTTTCACTTTGATGCATTGGAGAAGGAAATGGCAAGCCACTCTAGTGTTCTTGCCTGGAGAATCCCAGAGATGGGGGAGCCTGGTGGGCTGCCCTCTGTGGGGTTGCACAGAGTCGGACAGGACTGAAGTGACTTAGCAGTAGCAGTGCTCCAAATAATTACAGGCAAAAATTATCAAAAAAAGGTTGGGGTCAAGGGAAAGAAACATAATGGAGAAAATAAAATATAAAATATTTTATAAATATTTATAAACAAATATAATATTAAACAAATATTTATTATTTTTTTAATTTAATTTTATTTTATTTTTTAACTTTACAATATTGTGTTGGTTTTGCCATATATAAACATGAATCTGCCACAGGTATACATGTATTCCCCATCCTGAACCCTCCTCCCTCCTCCCTCCCCATACCATCCCTCTGGGTCATCCCAGTGCACCAGTTCTAAGCATCCAGTATCGTGCATCGAACCTGGACTGGCAACTCATTTCATACATGATAGTATACATGTTTCAATGCCATTCTCCCAAATCTTCCCACCCTCTCCCTCTCCCACAGAGTCCAAAAGACTGTTCTATACATCAGTGTCTCTTTTGCTGTCTCATATACAGGGTTATTGTTACCATCTTTCTAAATTCCATATATATGTGTTAGTATACTGTATTGGTGTTTTTCTTTCTGGCTTACTTCACTCTGTATAATAGGCTCCAGTTTCATCCACCTCATTAGAACTGATTCAAATGTATTCTTTTTAATGGCTGAGTAATACTCCATTGTGTATATGTACCATACCTTTCTTATGCATTCATCTGCTGATGGACATCTAGGTTGCTTCCATGTCCTGGCTATTATAAACAGCACTGTGATGAACATTGGGGTACACGTGTCTCTTTCCCTTCTGGTTTCCTGGGTGTGTATGCCCAGCAGTGGGATTGCAGGATCATAAGGCAGTTCTATTTCCAGTTTTTTAAGGAATCTCCACACTGTTCTCCATAGTGGCTGTACTAGTTTGCATTCCCACCAGCAGAGTAAGAGGGTTCCCTTTTGTTATATTATATAATGTATTTTATAAAATAAAATATTTGTTCAGGAAATTGAACAAAACATGGGAGAAAATCAATAGTAGCCATGCTTTTGAAACTTCTTAATACAAATACAAAGGTATAAATGGAAGGACATTGTCTCCTTTTTTTCCTGTTATATACTGTCGTTCCTCTTGGTCTGTTCTCATAGACAATTCAGTGGCAATAATCCTGCCCTGTGAGGAGCCAGAAGTATTGAGTATAGCAGAAGGCAAACAAGAGCAGCAAGAGTAATAATAGCACTTTCCTACTGAACCAAGTAAGAGGAGACTGATGTGGCAGGATGGCATGCCTTTCTGTCAAAGTTAAAATTGATTTGACAAGAAGAGAGCAAAGCTGGGTTGAATACACTTCTTGGGTGGCATAGCAGAGTTCCTTATTCTGATTACTATCCCAGAAGCAAATCTAGGTGTTTCTGAGTATCTTTCATGAAGCAATTTTAACTTTCTTGCCACGCATTATTCATTTCCCTGCTGGTAAGGAAACCAGGGGTGCTTTCCTACAGAAACACTTTAAATGAGTGAAAATGTTATAGATAACATAGTGGACACATAACTAAAGAGAATATACTAGTGATGATCACACTGTTCTGGGTTTTGGCATGAGAGTGTTAATCTCTTAGGCCTTGATTGCAAACACCATTTTTAATTAAAAATCAGAAGAGCTCACACCCATACATTCCTGTGATGTATCAATGACCACACACAAGACTAGAGAATGGTACACAGATAAGGTGGAAACCAGGTTTCAGAGAGAAAGCCACTAAGAAGGAAATACAATTCTTGAAGAGAAAAAGCAATTATGTGAAAATAGAACAAAGCATTCTTAAATAAGAAAACCAATTTCATAACAGGGAATTGTTCATGTTATTATCATCTCTCAATTTTGTGTTAGTTTTTACTTCCACACATACAGAAACAACAAAAACAATTTAAAAAATATTTTAGTAACTAAAATGTTGGGTTCAGATCTGTCATTCCACTTATTAGCAACTTAGAAAATTACATGTTTTCTGAACGTTAGCTTTCTCTTCTCTAAACTTGGGAAAATAACATAATACTACTTATATATTAAGAACCTAGCATGATGCCTGGCATATTAGGGTTCAGTATATTTTGGTTTCCTTTCTTCCAAACTGTTAAAATTTATTCAATTAATAAATTTCATTGAAAACCTAATATGAAGCTAGATAATAAAGAAGACAAACTCAAATACATGTATGAAGGCTCTAGTATAGAGAAAAAGAACCTAATGTACACAAAATTTTAATACAAAATAAGCACTATAGGTAAAACACTAACTTTATGGTTCTTTTAGTAAGAAAGTGCACAAACTGTTAAAATAAGACAGTATGTAGTTACATGGCAAATAGTGAAATAATTATTTGTGTAAGATCCCCCAAAGTGGAGAATAATAGTAACTGTGCTAATCAAGAAATATTTCATAAAAGTGGTGAGTCTTAAACTCGAAAAAGTGCAGGGTGTGGATAAAAATAGTGTGAAGAAACTATTCACACTGTGGTTAATGAGTAAGAGTGAGGTAAGAGTGAGTAAGAAATTATCCACACTGTGGTTAATGAGTAAGAGTGAGGTCAAAGCAAGTCTGCCAATAGCAAAAACCCAATAAACGTGTGCATCAGCATTACAGTACAGTCAAGAGTAGTTTCACTAGCTCTCTATTCACAACTTACATGACCAGTAGTAATTTAAAAGCAAGCAATTAAAGTGAATACATGGCAAGATATTATGTCCTTATTTTCTTAACATTTTTATGAACTCTTGTTTCTACAGACTTTGTCTATAAATTTCCCTAAATGCTGTTTTTTTTTTTTTTCCCCCTAAACTCTAATCCTGAAATGTGGACATACATCTCTGTGTGTTAACTTGAGTAACACTACGAAGATGCAACTTTAGAAAGATGTGCCAATAGAGGTACATCTTGATTCTTAGTTTCATATTTTCTATTATATTTTGTATATTTTATAAAATTGTAAATTAGATAGGAGTACTGTGAACCCTCATCACTCAGCTTTCACAGTTTTCACCATTTGCAAATCTTCAACAAATACCAATTATTATTATTATCATCATTTTGATATTTTGGTCCTAAAAAAATAGATATGATTTTATTTTTCCCATGAATATTGCAACATTCACCTCAAACAAATATAGATTTTGTTAAAACAGTGTCAACAAAGTTATTGAACTGAGCTACTTAATATTTACTCAACACTTTCTAAAACCTTGTTTCCATTCAAATTTCTATTTTTCTTTTATTTGTGAAAATTTATTTGCAGTAGATATTTGAAGTTAGAGCTAAATGAGTTGTGTTTGCTTGATATGTATCTTTTTCTTCAGTTTTATTGAGATATAATTGACAAAATTATAAGATATTTATATATACAGCATGGAAGTGGGATATAAATTTATTTGGTGGCAGTACTCCCCCCATTGAGTTAATTATCACATCCCTCTTCTCACATATTTACTTTTTTCTTTTAGTGAAAGCAAAAAATTTCAATTATACACTACAGTATTTTCAACTGTAGTCACCATGTTATATATTAGACCAGGGAACTTATCCATCTTGTATATGAATGTTTGAAAGCTTTTACAGTCTCCTCCTATTCCACAACCATCCAGTCCCTGGTGACTACTTTTCTACTCTCTATTTCTATGAGTTCATCTGTTTTTTCTTTAAAAATATTGAATTCTATATATAAGTGATACTATGCAATTTTTTTTTATGCCTGGCTGTTTTAGCTACATAATGCAACCTGTGTCAACCTATTTGTCACACATGACAGGATATCCAACTTATTTAAGGCTAAAAAATGTTTTATTTATATTTCTATAAATGTATTTGTATATATTTATATAAATATTTATATATCCACATACAAATATCTCCATTCTCATACCTGAACTGGAGAAGGCAATGGCACCCCACTCCAGTACTCTTGCCTGGAAAATCCCATGGACTGAGGAGCCTGGTGGGCTGCAGACCATGAGGTCGCAAAGAGTCGGAAACGACTGAGTGACTTCACTTTCACTTTTCCCTTTCATGCATTGGAGAAGGAAATGGCAACCCACTCCAGTGTTCTTGCCTGGAGAATCCCAGGGACGGGGGAGCCTGGTGGGCCGCCGTCTATGGGGTCGCACAGAGTCGGACACGACTGAAGCAACTTAGCAGCAGCAGCAGCAGCAGCATATATGAACATTATATATATAACATATATATCTGCACATATATACATAGTAATTTTCTTGATATATTCATCTATTGAATACTTAGGTTGTTTTCAGACCTTGACTATCATGACTATTACAGTGAATATGGGCATACAGATATATCTCTGAGATATAGTTTTGTTTCCTTTGAATATATACTCAGAAATGGAATTGCTAGGTCATATGCTAGTTCTAATTTTAACTTCTTGAAGAACTTTTATATCATTTTCCCTAGTGGCTGAACCAATTTGCATTCCCACCAGTGTACAAGGATTCCCTTTTCTCTATATCCTCTCCGCATTTGTTATCTCTTATCTTTATGACAATAGCCCTTCTGAAAGGTGTGAAGTGACATCTCATGATCATTAATATCTGCATTTCTCTGATGATTAGCAATGTTGAGCACCTTCTTATATACCTGTTGGCCATTTATATGGTTTCTTTAAATGGGTCTCATGTATTTCATATCTCTTCCATCCTGTAACATCTTCCCTTCCTCTTACTCCTAGTTTTTGGTTGAAGAAGTTAGATAATTTGTTGTGTAAAATTTAACGACTTTCAACTTGGTGGAGTTTTCAAACATATACTTCTATTTTCTGTATTTATTATAAGCCAATTTTTTTATGGAGGCATGATTAAATTTTTTAATAATTTTAGCAGTAAAACACTTTAACAAATCTGTTTATACTGTGTCTCAGCAAATCAGATGGCACATCATGTCTGATTTTCTGACACTTAGTCAAGTAATGTTTGATCAATAACTTCTGATGTTGATATCCTGATTCATCCATTGTCCTTTCACTTTTTCTCCAACTAGTTCTGCTAACTATTGATGTGTTTGCCTAGATTAATTATTTTGTTGTAAATGATGCAATGATGATTTTCTAATCCTATCAGTGCTTCTGCAATTATTACCAGGAGTCCTTCATTTAAGAACTCTCACTCATCAGCTATAGTTATCCTGAAATTGAGTTGTACAGGAAATGCAGTATCAATGCTTGATTAGAGTCATGCATTTATCATTTTCAGAATTGCTAATTGCATGTGTTTCAGTGAGTTTCAGTCTTTATTTTGTTTGATGCTCTGCCTGTCAGCCTTGGCCAGTGACTACCTCTTCAACTTGGCTTTTATATTCTATTAGAGACATTGATATTTTCCATACTTTCTGACAAAATAAAATACTCCAGGCCAATCTTGTATATTTTCTGACATAGATCCAGAATCATCCATTTCTTGTTCTTTTGGTGAAAAATCATATTTAGAGATCTCAATCTAAATTTTCTATGTGCTTATTGTCTATCATGATTCTAAAATGTTTATAAAGACAGAGATAAAAAATTATTTTTTAGAAAATAGGAAAAATGTGTTTATGTTTTTTTCTAATTCAGATCTAAGTTTAATTTCTTCTATTTTATATTTGTTTTTGTGCACACACAAAATGTTTTCCCTTAATGACATTTACTTAATTCCTATTTACTTTAACTTGTAACATTTCAGAATATTATTGTCTTTACTAAAATTAAGAACATGATGCAGTTTAAGAATTTTTTTAGCTATTGCTTTAGTGTAAATCTCAATAAGAATATGCAATCATGAAATAATTTTTATGTGTTATTATGGTACTATTGATTTAAAAGTTATGTTCATTGGTTTCCATTTAATTTTTTCTTGTAGTTACTGTGCAAAATGGATCATGTTAGAAATCGTTAAACTGGTGAAGGTAGAGTTTTTTCCATATGAGTTTAAAAGTTTATTTCAGATATGATTTTTTTCCTGTGGTTCTCAATTCTTTTCCAGCATTATCATCTATAGGCTTACAGAAATGCCTTATTCATTGCTATGGTATCTCATAACATTGCCTCTGTGAGTGCAAATAACACATTTTACAAAGCAAAATGTCAGCTATCAATGGGTCCGTGGAATTCACAGGTCCTACCACATGTTCCATTATCCAGTAACATCTGTCTTGACAGAATAATGAAGTGTTCTGCTGAAAGCTCAGTGATTGCACCAGCCAAGAGACAGCTTCTTGTTTGGCTAGGATGTGGCCTTATACCAGTGTCCACCATTTGATATCATTTTCCCTAAAGTCTGAATGCATTAGGGAAAGGTTAAAGGGCTCGTCTTTACCTTCCCTTAATTATCCTGTGCAGTGTGGATCTTACTGGTCTCCTTGTTGTAAGTGATTTAGAAGACCCCCCATTCCTTCTAAGGTACTTGAGCATACTATGCCACTAGTTTTATTGAAATATTTTTCTTTATTGATGTCCTAACTGATCGATTGTTTCTGTAAGGGGATTTGAGGAAATTTATAAACACAAATTGAGTGATCATTTTTCTCCAACTGTCCATTTGCTTTTTAAACTAGTGTGCATATGTGTGTGTGTTTGTGTGCACTTGCACACCCACACACATGCACTCAGTCTCTCAGTTGTATCTGATGCTTTGCAGCCCCATGGACTACATAGCCCATCAGGTTCCTCTGTCCATGGAATTTCCCAGGCAAAAATACTGGAATGAGTTGCCATTTCCTACTGCAGAGGATAGTCCCTTATACCAGTGTCTTTTATGTGCAGATTCTTTATCACTAGCTCCACCTGGGAAGCACTTTCCAACTATGGGCTCATTGGTAACGAATTGCCTGTAATGCAATAGCCATGGGAAACACAGGTTAGATCTCTGGGTCTGGAAGATTCCCTGGAGGAGGGCATAGCAACCCGCTCCAGTAATCTTACCTGGAGAATCCCATGGACAGAGGAGCCTGGCTGACTACAGTTCATAAAGTCACAGAGTCGGACACGACTAAAGAGACTTAGCACACACAAGGTACATTACTCACTCAATTCTAGCTTTAAGTCCAAGATGTTATCAGATCTTTTCTGTTATGTTTTTTTAGGAGAGAACTCATTAATAATTTTGGGTTGGAATCAGCAAGATTTGTGTTTTGATTTTTGGCTCTGCAACTAGTTTGAAAATTTTAATAATTTACTTAATTTTGAAAAATTTTAGTTGCCCTTTCTATAAAAACGTGATCATCATATTTACCTAAGGGAGAGAGGGATACATACATCAATTAATGTCTTAGAGAACTAGCCATAGTATTGAGACATGGACATTTATCTTTTCTTCCCATTATAATTTAATTTTCTATTCACTCACATTTTAATTTGTTAAAGACATCAATTAAAGAACAATGTATGCTTTTATTTTTAAATTCTGTACCTTAAGAATAAACTCCTTAAGAAGAAAATTGTCTAGCATCCAAAAATATTGAAGGAAAGACATTTGGTTTATTTATTTTTTTGATGAAATATTTACCAAATTAATGCTGTCCAATATCAGTTACATCAAAAATATTTTGGCAGCAAGCCATCAGAAAGTTTAACTGCTTTGGCTGAAAAGGTTGGTTTCATTAAAAATATTGACCACCCATTTTTTCCGAAGTACTTATGCTGATTTGTCATATCAGACAAATACACTTTACAAATAGTCACTGACAAAAAAGAGTAGAGCATGTTTGTGTCTTTAGTATTTATTTATAACCAATATGTATAATAGTTTCAAATATAAATTCCTAGAAATTGAAGACCATGTTGAAAGTATTTTCTGTATCACTCCTAACATATTGTGAAAGATCAATAAATATTAAACCAACACATTGTGCTTTCACAAAACTAGACATGAATCCATAAAGTGACAATCCAAGCACCAAGCAAAATATCGCATTTGGAACTAACCATGTAAAGAGGCAATAGGGAACAGATTAAAGGGCACAGCTGTCTCGTTTTGCCAAGTTTAGTTGGAAAATAGCCCAGAGGATATGGGAATATATGACTGTACATCTTTCCTATAGACTCATCTCTTCCAGGCTCCAGGGGTTTTTAACAACAGCACCTTTCCTCTTTGCTGCAGATCTGTGATGCTCACACATTGACAGCAGTTAGTTATTCTAATGATTGAACTAAAATTTTAGTGTGGCACTCACCCCCCAGTGACTAATGAAGATTCTGAAAAACATGCTGCTTTCAATTCAGTTTCACACAACCTTAGTTGCTTATATTTGAGATGATAGTGGAGAAATTAAAGAAAATGAAAAACATAGTTTACCTTTTCTTTAAATATTATTTCACCGATTTTTTTTCATCTAGTAAAGCTATATCTTTAGTCTTGAACTGCATTAAGGTGCAACTTATATCTTCTCATGTATCAGATATCACCAGACACACTGGTCTTTTAAAAATTACCATTATATATTCATTATCAGTGTTCTTATGTACTTAACATTGCGGAATGCTTCTAGGAATTCAGGAAAATAGTATCTGGGATTGGGTAAGGGGGAATTGGAGGAGAGTAGTCAAGGGTACAAACTTTCAGGTACAGGATAAATAAGTAGTAGGGATGTAATACACAGCGTGATGAATATAGTTAATAATGATGTGTAATGCAGAGGAAAATTAACAAAAAAAATCCAAAAATTTTTTATCACAAAGACAAATGAATCTTTTTTTCTCTTTTTATTGTATCTATGTGAGATGATGAATGCTAGCTAAGCTTGTTGCGGGAATTGTGCAATTTATTGATGTATGTCAATTATATCTCAATAAGACTAGGGGGAAAATCAAAACAGAATTGGAAAAGTTGCCATTAAATTAGTTAATAAGAGGTGATTTTAAAATTTCATTTTAAAATTAAATTAAGGATAACACACACAAGTTTACTCATTTCTCTGACTGCTGCCCCCACCACCTGCCTTTCAAAACCAATGATCTGTTCTTTATTATCTATTTATCTTGTTATTTCTTTGTTTATTCTACTCCACATATAAGACAAAACCCAGTCAGGTCCCATCTCTGGGTGGAAGAGGAGTTTGATCACCTCCTATGGTCTTCAGTAAGCAGACCACAAGTTAGGGACCATCCCATAGAGGGGAGGCACTGTGATAAACTCTGGTGTGAATGTGTGTGTGAGTGAGTACCCTGGTTTGTCCTCATTCTAGGGTACTTGTGTGGCTTCACGGCCTTCACAGCTACAGAGTCTGAGTGGGCCCTAACCCGTGATATTGTGGTGACCTCATATGGCTTAAGACGGTATCTGTCTCTGGGGGACCCGATTAAAATGGAAAAAGTCACTGTCTCCCTGGGCCTTTGTAATCTACTGAAGTAAATATATAAACAAGGCAATCACAAGATGTGCTAAGCACAATAAAAGCAATACCCAGGGTGTGATGCAGGAGGCCAGAGAAGGCCTCTGAGAGTTGGATAACCAGATTGAACAAATAAAATACAGGTCATCATTTAAATTTAATTTAAAACAGCCAACATATTTTTTTATTTGTATATATGTGTCCTGTGCAATAGTTGTAGCATTTCTACAGTAAAAATTATTGTTACTCTCAAATTCAAGTTAAACTAGGCATCCTGTATTTTAGCTGGGAATTGTAAAGTGACATTGAAACTAAGACTTGAATGAAATGAAAATGCTGACTAAACAATCCACACACAAAACATCCAATAGATGATCAGCTAAGTGTCTGAAGATATGCAAATGACACCACCCTTATGGTAGAAAGAGAAGAAGAACTAAAGAGCCTCTTGAGGAAAGTGAAGCAGAGAGTGAAAGTTTGGCTTACAACTCAACATTCAGAAAACTAAGATCATGGCATCCGGTCCAATCATTTCATGGCAAATAGATGGGGAAACAATGGAAATAGTGAGAGACTGTTTTTTTGGGCTCCATAATCACTGCAGATGGTGACTGAAACCATGAAATTCAGAAACCATGAAATTGCTCCTTGGAAGAAAAGCTATGATCAACCTAGACAGCATATTAAAAAACAAAGACATTACTTAGCCAACAAAGGTCTGTCTAGTCAAATCTATGGCTTTACCAGTAGTCATGTATGTATGTGAGAGTTGGACTATAAAGCTGAGCATGGAAGAATTAATGCTTTTGAACTGTGGTGTTGGAGAAGACTCTTGAGAGGTCCTTGGACTGCAAGGAGATCCAATCAGTCAATCCTAAAAGAAATCAGTCCTGAATAGTCATTGGAAGGACTGATGCTGAAGTTGAAACTCCAATACTTTGGCCACCTCATGCGAAGAGCTGACTCATTTGAAAAGACCTTAATGTTGGGAAAGATTGAGGGCATGAGGGGAAGGGGATGACAGAGGATGAGATGGTTGGATGGCATCACTGACTCAATGGACATGAGTTTGAGTAAGCTCTGGGTGTTGGACAGGGAAGCCTGGTGTGCTGCAGTCCATGGGATCTCAAAGAGTTGGACATGATTGAGCAGTTGAACTGAAGTGAACTGAAGTGTCTGAATCCAGAAAGGTTTTGATTCAGACTAAGCCATGAAATTAAAAGACGCTTACTCCTTGGAAGGAAAGTTATGACCAACCTAGATAGCATATTCAAAAGCAGAGACATTACTTTGCCAACAAAGGTACATCTAGTCAAGGCTATGGTTTTTCCTGTGGTCATGTATGGATGTGAGAGTTGGACTGTGAAGAAGGCCGAGTGCCAAAGAATTGATGCTTTTGAACTGTGGTGTTGGAGAAGACTCTTGAGAGTCCCTTGGACTGCAAGGAGATCCAACCAGTCCATTCTGAAGGAGATCAGCCCTGGGATTTCTTTGGAAGGAATGATGCTAAAGCTGAAACTCCAGTACTTTGGCCACCTCATGCAAAGAGTTGACTTATTGGAAAAGACTCTAATGCTGGGAGGGATTGGGGGCAAGAGGAGAAGGGGACGACAGAGGATGAGATGGCTGGATGGCATCACTGACTCGATGGACATTGAGTCTGAGTGAACTCTGGGAGTTGGTGATGGACAGGGAGGCCTGGCGTGCTGCAATTCATGGGGTCGCAAAGAGTCGGACATGACTGAGCGACTGATCTGATCTGATCTGATCTGAAGCTGGCTAAATAAATGTGCCATTGTGCTTTGATCTTGGTGAGTGAAGATAATGATGGTTCAAGATAATGTTAGAGAGATAAGTAGAGTCAGAAAGTATAGGTGAACCTTGGAGATATCATAGATTTTATTCCAGACCACCACAATAAAGCAAATATCACAATAATTTGAGTTCCAGGAATTTTTGGTTTCCTAGTGTATATAAATGGAGAAGGCAATGGCACCCCACTCCAGTACTCTTGCCTGGAAAATCCCATGGACGGAGGAGCCTGGTAGGCTGCAGGCCATGGGGTCGAGAAGAGTCGGACACGACTGAGTGACTTCACTTTCACTTTCCACTTTCATGCATTGGAGAAGGAAATGGCAACCCACTCCAGTGTTCTTGCCTAGAGAATCCCAGGGACCGGGGCGCCTGTTAGGCTGCCATCTATGGGGTCGCACAGAGTCGGACACAACTGAAGCGACTTAGCAGCAGCAGCAGTGTGTATAAAAGTTATATTCACACTATCTGTAATCTATTAAGCATGCAATAGCATTATGAGTAAACAGTAATGTACATGCCTTAATTAAAATACTTTGTTACTAAAACTGCTAACCATCATCTGAGCCTTCAATGAGTCATAATCTCTCTGCTGGTTGAAGGGACTTGCCTCAGCGTTGGTGGCTACTGACTGATCAGGATGATGGTTGCTGAAGATTGGAGTGGCTGTGGTAATTTCTTAATATAAGACAGTACTGAAGTTGGTTGCATGGATTTGTTCCTTTCACAAATGATTTCTCTGTACCAAGCAATGCTGTTTGATGCCATTTTACCTACAGTGGAACATCTTTCAAAATTGGAGTTAATCTTCTAATTTTTTGCTATTGCTTTATCAAGGAAGTTTCTGTAATATTCTAAATCCTTTTTTTGTCATTTTTACAATATTCATAACAGCTTCACCAAGAGTAGATTTCATCTCAACAAACCACTTTCTTGGTTCATCCATAAGAAGCTATTCTATAATCCATTCAAGCTTTTTCATGAGATTGTAGCAGTTTAGTCACATCTTCAGACTCCAATCTAATTATACTTCTCTTGCTGCATCCACTTCATCTGTGGGTACTTTCTCAACTAGTTTGAACCCTTCAAAGCATCCATGAGAATTAGAATTAACCTCTTCCAAACTCCTATTATTGTTCATATTTTGAGCTCCTTCATGAATGTTCTTAATGATCTTAGATGGTAACTCATTTCCAGAGGTTTTCAATTGACTTTACCCAGAT
The DNA here is from genome assembly GCF_027580195.1 of Bos mutus. Classification (NCBI taxonomy): domain Eukaryota; kingdom Metazoa; phylum Chordata; class Mammalia; order Artiodactyla; family Bovidae; genus Bos; species Bos mutus. Next base: position 29,255,351 of record NC_091617.1, read on the forward strand.
TCATCAGAGAAATCACTACTGTAGCAGCTAGAGACTTATGAAATGCATTTCTCAAATAACACAACTTCAAAGTAATAATGATTCCTTAATTCATGAGCTGCAGAATGGATGTTGTGTTAGCAAGCATGGAAACAACATGAATCTTATTGCATATCTCCATCAGAGCTCTTGGATGACCAGGCACATTGTCAATGAGCAGTTATATTTTGAAATTTTTTTTTTCCCTGACTAGTAGTTCTCAACATTGGGCTTAAATATCCAGTAAACTGTGTTGTGAGCAGATATGCTAGCATTCAGGGTTTGTTGTCCCATTTATAGAGCACAGAGTAGATTAGCAAAATTCATAAAAACCCTAGGATTTTCAGAATGGTAAATGAGCATTGATTTCAACTTCAAATCAATAACTGCTTTAGCCCCAAACAAGAGAGTAAGCCTGTCCTTTTAAGTCAGGCATTGGCTTCTCCTCTCTAGCTATGGAAGTCCTATATGTCATGCTCTTCTGATATAATGCTATTTTGTCTGCAATGAGTATCTCTTGTTTAGCTTAGCCACCTTCATTAAATATCTTATCTAGATCTGCTGGATAACTCCCTAGAAATGCTTTGCACTTTTGTGTTATGGAGAGGGCTTTCTTTTCTTATATCTCACAAACTAATCTTGGATATCTTCAGCCTTTCTTCTAACTGTCTCAGCTCTTTCAGGCTTCATAAAACTAAAGAGAGTTAGGGTTTTATTCTGGATTAGACTTTGGCTTAAGGGATTATTGTGACTTATTTATCCACTAAAACTTTCTCCTTATCAGCAATAAGGCTGTTTTATTTTTTTACCATTTGTGTGTTCACTGGAGTAGCCCTTTTAATTTTCTTTCTTTGGAATTAACAATTTGACTGTTTGGCACAATAATCCTAGTGTTTGACCTCTCTCTGCTTTGGATGTGCCTTCCTCATTAAGCTTAATCAATTCCAGCCTTTGATTTAAATTGAAAGATGTGTGTTTCTTCCTCTTGATTGAACACTTAGAGGTCATTTTAGTTATTACTTGGCCTAATTTCAATGTCAATCTGTCTCGGGAATACGAAGGCCTGAGAAGAGAGAGACAGATAGGTTAGTTAGTGGAGTAGTCAGAACACACACACACAATTTTATTAATCAACTTCACCATATTATATGGGTGTGGTTTGTGGTGCCCCAAAGCAATTATGCTAGTAACATCAAAGATCACTGATCACAGATCACCATAACAAATACAATAAAAATGAAGTTTGAAATATTGCAAAAATTACCAAAATGTGACACAGAGACAGGACATGATCAAGTACTGTTAGAAAAATATCACCAATAGACTTGGTGCAGAGTTGCCTTCAATTTATAAAAAAACAATTCTGTGAAGTACAATAAAGCAAAGTGCAATACAATGAAATATGCCTGTATTGAACCCTCCAGGTAAGGAACATGGACTATATTCTGAGTGTATCATATATCTCTTAAGAGGTTGTAAGCTAGAAAGATACTGTCTGATTTATACAGTAAATTCTCTAGTCTCTATATAGAAAATAGGTCGAAGGATGAGGCAAAAACCGAAGCAGTGAATGTGACAATGACAAAGTTTCTAAGGTTAATGTGAGAAACATTTTAACTTGAGTTCATTGGTAGTGGCAGGACAAGAGAAGGAGATGGATTTGAGTTTGGCATTTAAGATAGAATCTAGAAGACTTGGTAGGAGGAATGAGAAAAGGTGGAAATTAAGAATGACTCCTAGGTTTTAATCTCAAACAACAGGATGTATAGTGACGGCATCTCTTGAGATAAAAAAATGTTTAGAGAAAACATAAGGGGTGATCTTGGTAATCAAATGATCTTTTTTTTTTTTTTTCCCCCAATCATGGTAAGTTTGAGAGACATGTTAGACTTAGGAATAGAGAGGTCAAATCAATTTTGTTGCTATCTGAAAGAGGAGGGTAAGAGTCATCAATGAAAATGACTTCAGTTCAGTTCAATTCAGTCGTTCAGTCGAGTCCAACTCTTTGCGACCCCATGAATTGCAGCATGCCAGGCCTCCCTGTCCATCACCAACTCCCGGAGTTCACTCAAACTCACATCCATCGAGTCAGTGATGCCACCCAGCCATCTCATCCTCTGTCGTCCCCTTCTTCTCCTGCCCCTAATCCCTCCAAGCATCAGGGTCTTTTCCAATGAGTCAACTCTTCACATGAGGTGACCAAAGTATTGGAGTTTCAGCTTCAGCATCAGTCCTTCCACTGAACACCCAGGACTGGTTTCCTTTAGGATGGACTGTTTGGATCTCCTTGCAGTCCAAAGGACTCTCAAGAGTCTTCTTAGAGCAAGGCTAAGAATGATTCCAGAAACAAAAATAATTTATATAGAGAAAATCAAAAGGTTCATAATAAGTCCTGGTGCAATGCAACATTTAACAGAGTAAAAGTCAGCAACAGAGGCCTAAAAGAGCCTAAAAAGTTAAGTCAAAGATGCTAAGATAAAAAATATTTAGAAAAGACCAAATGACTGCTCATCTATACTGTAATAGATTGGTGAAACATATTTACAACAGTAATTTATTTGTTTGATTGGCTAAATGGGATCTTTGTTAACTTTGAGAAGAGATCTTCAAAGATATTAAGTGAAAAATTCAAATACAATTGTCAAATATTTTGTGACTGAAATCTAGATTTAAATAATATTTATATTGCTATTTTTTAAGATTAAAATACTAGAAAGTCTCTAATATAAACTACCCATCTCCAAAATATCATTCCCTATTAAATTTTCTTCCTTAGCCTAGGTTTTATATGCACCTATTACATAAAATCACTGATTTAATTTTTATGAATTCAAAGAAATTAGGGATGTATTTCTTAATCTCAGAAAAGAAAGTAGAAGAAACTGAAAAGTCTAAACAAATTATATAATACCACTTCATAAGTGCAAACATAGAAATATCAGTAAAGTTATACAAAATTCTGTTTGGGAAGTTTGGTGCATCTGCCTTTAAATCAGAGCACCTAACAATATGCTGACCCTTGAATTCCAACTAAGGAGTCTTTTTGAATTATTGCTTCTTCTTCCTGTTCCTAGATACCAAATCTAGTATATTACTTGCATTAAAAAAAAAAACAATTATCATCATATTTCTTACTGTCCTTTGGCATTCAAATGAAAATTTAGTGCTACATTATTAAAGAAGATGATATTAACATCACCCTACAAGTTAATTAGTTGTTTTAGAGCAGACAGAATATTATGAGAGGAATTTTAAAATATACTAAATATATCAATTATAATACACTCCTACTATTTTTTATCTGAAAGATCCAAATGCATTCTCTAAACTTTGTTAATTTAATCTTGCCAAATTTGCTGAAAAACAACTAAAATAATATGCATTTTTATCCTCTATGAGTTAGTCCATTAACATTGAACTTTATGAGTCAATCTATATTCTTGCCTTCCCTAGAGGCAAGAACAGCTCATATTCATGATCCTGATGCATATTTATGCTTCATTGTTTTGTATCCAATTAAAATGTGTTATAGATTCCACAAAGATGTGTTGTTTCATACTGATATTTGTAAAAAAAAAAAAATGTGTTCGGTCTTTCCATAATGCTTAATTGGAAAACGTTCCTTAATGAAAATAGTCTGAAAAGAGGAGTTTGAATGACTGGAATTATCATTACTAAGTCTGAAGTGAATGAAATACTATGCTGAGTCATATGTAGGGAGAAAAATATTATCAAATTTAAAATACTAGATGTATAATTCTCCCCCACATTAAATTAATGTCTCCAGAACATTGCAAATACCATCTCTATTCACCAGTGTCTTCAAAGAGAGTTACCAATTGAGCATTTTTCATTATAGTAAACAGCACAACTGATAACTATACTGGAATATTAATGTTATTGCTAACAAAAAGTGATAAATTATAAAAATATGATTTTTTTTCATAAGTTGGAGAAAAACACAAAAACTATGCTATATGATCATTATCATCAGCAACTAAATATCATAGACATACTTGTGGTCATCAATGTAAATAAGGAAATGGCAATATAATTCTACCAAAACATTTTCAAATGATTAGCTCATCATTGGAGTCAATTTCAGCTGAGAGTTTTATTATTGTGGGGAAAAAACTGGAAATAATCCTGTTTCCAGTTTAAAGAAAAATTAACTACTAGTTCAGTGACTTATGCTACTGGTGCTAATGAACAAATATTATAAAAGTTGCTTAAAGTAAATCTTGAAATTTATTATAGTCCTATGCTGTGAAAGTGCTGCACTCAATATGCCACCAAATTTGCAAAACTCAGCAGTGGCCACAGGACTGGAAAAGGTCAGTTTTCATTCCAATCCCAAAGAAACGCAATGCTAAAGAATGCTCAAACTACTGCACAATTGCACTCATCTCACACACTAGTAAAGTAATGCTCAAAATTCTCCAAGCCAGGTTTCAGCAGTATGTTAACCGTGAACTTCCAGATGTTCAAGCTGGTTTTAGAAAAGGCAGATGAACCAGAGATCAAATTGCCAACATCTGCTGGATCATCGAAAAAGCAAGAGAGTTCCAGAAAAACATCTACTTGTGCTTTATTGACTATGCCAAAGCCTTTGACTGTTTTGCATCACAATAAACTGTGGAAAATTCTGAAAGACATGGGAATACCAGACAACCTGACTGGCCTCTTGAGAAACCTATATACAGGTCAGGAAGCAACAGTTAGAACTGGACATGGAACAGCAGACTGGTTCCAAATAGGAAAAGGAGTACATCAAGGCAGTATATTGTCACCCTGCTTATTTAACTTATTTGCAGAGTACATCATGAGAAACGCTGGGCTGGATGAAACACAAGCTAGAATCAAGATTGCTGGGAGAAATATCAGTAACCTCAGATATGCATTGACACCACCCTTATGGCAGAAAGTGAAGAGGTACTAAAAAGCCTCTTGATGAAAGTGAAAGAGGAGAGTGGAAAAGTTGGCTTAAAGCTCAACATTCAGAAAACTAAGATCATGGCACCTGGTCCCATCACTTCATGGCAAATAGATGGAGAAACAGTGGAAACAGTGGCTGACTTTATTTTTCTGGGTTCCAAAATCACTGCAGATGGTGATTGCAGCCATGAAATTAAAAGACACTCCTTGGAAGGAAAGTTATGACCAACCTAGATAGCATATTGAAAAGCAGAGACATTACTTTGCCAACAATGGTCTGTCTAGTCAAGGCTATGGTTTTTCCAGTGGTCATGTATGGATGTGAGAGTTGGACTGTGAAGAAAGCTGAGCACTGAAGAATTGATGCCTTTGAACTGTGATGTTGGAGAAGACTCTTGAGAGTCCCTTGGACTGCAAGGAGATCCAACCAGTCCATCCTAATGGAGATCAGTCCTGGGTGTCATTAGGACTGATGCTGAGGCTGAAACTCCAATACTTTGGCTACCTCATGTGAAGAGTTGACTCATTGGAAAAGACCCTGATGCTGGGAGGGATTAGGGGCAGAAGAAGAAGGGTATGACAGAAAATAAGATGGCTGGATGGCATCACCAACTCGATGGACATGAGTTTGACTGAACTCCGTGAGTTGGTGATGGACAGGGAAACCTGGTGTTCTGTGACTCATGGGGTCGCAAAGAGTTAGACACGACTGAGTGACTGAACTGAACTGAATCTTAATAGTATAGTATTTGCCCTTTTGTTCTGCCTTAACAGTTACATTTTTACTATTTTACCAAATAAAATATACAATGATTTAAAAATTTGAATAATATTTATGAGTTTTGTCCATTCCACTCTATTTTCACTCCCTGGATGGAAAGATTCTCATCAGTTTTAGTTATTTTTTGTTAGTATTGCCTTCATTTTTATAAATAATGCTTCAGTATTTTTTTTAAATTGAAGTGTGATTAGTTTCTGGTGTACAACAATGTGAATAAACTGTATGTAAACATATATCCCCTGTCTCATAAGCCTCCTTTTTACCCCCATCCCACCCCTCTAGAATCATAGAGCTCGAAGCTGAACTCCCTATGCTATGCAGTAGCTTGCACTAGCTGTGTGTTTGACACATGATATGTGTATATGCCATTGCTTCAATATTACTATTTCCCCAGTTAACAGGAGCATACAAAGCCCTGGCTACAAGGGAGCTTCTATGAAGAGACCAAAGTTACTTCATATGAGAATTCATTTGTTCTGGTTTGGTGTTCAGTTATTTATTTTTTTTCTGCTAATTTCTTTATGTCATTATCATTGCCCCAAATATTACTCATATGTTTTTATATTCTCATACATTTGGCAGGGAGGAGAGTTTTTTTTTTTTCTTTTTTTCTCTCAACTTGAGTATCACAAGGGAATAAATAAAAATAGGTATTCAATTTATTGTTAACTTGGAAATCTAAATTCATTTTCAGGATCAAGTTAAACAAATATACTTTTGTCTACTGTTATACGGGATTCTATATTAAACTTTCTCTTTCATCTCAGTGTTTATTCTATTACATATTAGATCCTAAACAATAGAGATGGATTGATATATATAGTAAACAAAATCTAGTTGCCCATTATTCTGAGTAGTCTGTTCATTCATTTAGTCAACAAGTATTTATTGAATGCTTGAACTATGAATTAATAAAAAGCAATGATTTCTCCTCTCAGTGAGATTACATTCCAATGGGGAAGACAGGTATTAAACAATAGACATTATTATCCACAGTAAGTCTTTTTGTAAAAGCTATAGGATAAGTTAACTGTTACGTATGTAGTATGTTATACAGTGATACATTCTATTGAAAAATAAAACATAGAACAGGAAAATAGGATTAAGAATGCTAGTCAGGGTGAGGCAGGTACAAGTTGAAATATTAACTGATGGTCTTCATGGGTTTTATTTTAGAAGTTAATATCAGCAAATTCCTGAGGGAAGTAATAGAGTAAATCAAATGGATATTTGGTAGAAGAGGGAGCATCTAACTAAAGATGCCAAAGCAGGAGTGTCAGTTCAGTTCAGTTCAGTCGCTCAGTCGTGTCCAACTCTTTGGGACCCCATGAATTGCAGCACGCCAGGCCTCCCTGTCCATCACCAACTCCCGGAGTTCACTCAGACTCACGTCCATCGAGTCAGTGATGCCATCCAGCCATCTCATCCTTTGTCGTCCCCTTCTCCTCCTGCCCCCAATCCCTCCCAGCATCAGAGTCTTTTCCAATGAGTCAAGTCTTCGCATGCCTTCCAACTAATATGTTCAAGCAATAATTAGGAACCTCATGGTTGAAGAAGGGTATAACAAATAGTGCTATGAATTTCAATGTGTACCTAGGGTATTGTATACAAAGCAATGGATTTTGAATTTTATAAACAGAAGACTTCAGTAGTTCATTATATTAGTGAAATTGCCTTTTTATTTATTGAATGTTGAATGGAACTGAATATTTATTCTACAAACATCAAAGTTATACTTATGTTAATTTTTCTGGAATTTTGCCCTCAAGAATACAGCATTGTTTGCTCCTAAGACTGCTTAGCATGAACACACATTTTCCTTGGCAACTTAAGTTAATTGCTAGTTTTACAGTTTTTTTTGTGCTAAAGTGATGACCACCTCTCACTTTTTAAACTTTGTTTCTAAAATATCTGGTACAAATTAAAAATCCATTAAATGTATAAAATACTTCCATAAATTTTAGAGGAAGAAATTATGATCCAACCCAAAATATCCAAATGATTTTAGCCAAGAGAAATAAAAATCTGTTGAACAGTAAAATATTTTAAATAAGCAACTAATACATTGAAAGTAAACAATTCATTGTCAAAATGTAATTAGTGAGTATTTATGCTACTTTGGAACTAAAAAAGGGAGAACTTAATATTGATTGGGTGAAGGAGGAATGTGAGAGAAACTTTCATTGGAAGCTGATAGAGAATTAGGTGATCAATTTTCAGCCAGACTACCTTTGTGACTTGAAGCTGATGGGTGTCTTGCATTCAAACTGTACTTGAACATAAAAATGCTGTGCTGTGCTTAGTTCCTCAGTCCTGTTCAACTCTTTACAACCCCATGGACAGCAGCCCATCAGGTTCCTCTGTCCTTGGGGATTCTTCAGACAAGAATACTAGAGGAGTTGCCAAGCCCTCCTCCAGGGAATCTCCCCAACTCAGGGATAAAATCCAGGTCTCCCACATTGCAGGTGGATCCTTTACCATCTGAGCCACCAGGGAAGCCCAAGAATACTGGAGAAGGTGACGGCACCCCACCCAGTACTCTTGCTTGGAAAATCCCATGGGCGGAGGAGCCTGGTAGGCTGCGGTCCATGAGGCCGTGAAGAGTCGGACATGACTGAGCGACTTCCCTTTCACTTTTCGCTTTCATGCATTGGAGAAGGAAATGGCAACCCACTCCAGTGTGCTTGCCCGGAGAATCCCAGGGACAGGGGAGCCTGGTGGACTGTCGTGTCTGGGGTCGCAGAGTCGGACACGACTGAAGCAACTTAGCAGCAGCAGCAACAGCCTATCCCTTCTCCAACTTGTTGCAACCACATGGACTACAACTTGCCAGGTCTCCCTGTCCCTCACAATCTCATTGAGTTTTTCTAAGTCTCTGCCCTCAGTCAGTTCACTCACTCAGTCGTGTCCGACTCTTTGTGACCCCATGAATCGCAGCACACCAGGCCTCCCTGTCCATCACCAACTCCCGGAGTTCACTCAAATTCACGTCCATTGAGTCTGTGATGCCATCCAGCCATCTCATCCTCTGTCGTCCCCTTTTCCTCTTGACCCCAATCCCTCTCAGCATCAGAGTCTTTTCCAATAAGTCAACTCTTCGCAAGAGGTGGCCAAAGTACTAGAGTTTCAGCTTTAGCATCATTCCTTCCAAAGAACACCCAGGGCTTATCTCCTTTAGGATGGACTGGTTGGATCTCCTTGCAGTCCAAGGGACTCTCAAGAGTCTTCTCCAACACCACAGTTCAAAAGCATCAATTCTTCAGTGCTCAGCTTTCTTCACAGTCCAACTTTCACATCCATACATGACCACAGGAAAAACCATAGCCTTGACTAGATGGACCTTTGTTGGCAAAGTAATGTCTCTGCTTTTCAATATGCTATCTAGGTTGGTCATAACTTTCCTTCAAGGAGTGTCTTTTAATTTCATGGCTGCAATCACCATCTGCAGTGATTTTGGAGCCCCAAAAAATAAAGTCTGACAAGGTTTCCACCGTTTCTCCATCTATTTGCCGTGAAGTGATGGGACCAGATGGCATGATCTTAGTTTTCTGAATGTTGAGCTTTAAGCCAACTTTTTCACTCTCCTTTTTCATTTTCACCAAGAGGCTTTTTAGTTCCTCTTCACTTTCTGCCATAAGGGTGGTGTCATCTTCATATCTGAGGTTATTGATATTTCTCCCGGCAATCTTGATTCCACCTTGTGCTTCTTCTAGCCCAGTGTTTCTCATGATGTACTCTGCATAGAAGTTAAATAGGCAGGGTGACAATATACAGCCTTTATGTACTCCTTTTCCTATTTGGAACCAGTCTGTTGTTCCATGTCCAGTTCCAACTGTTGCTTCCTGAACTGCATATAGGTTTCTCAAGAGGCAGGTCAGGTGGTCTGGTATTCCCATGTCTTTCAGAATTTTCCACAGTTTATTGTGATGCAAAACAGTCAAAGGCTTTGGCATAGTCAATAAAGCAGAAATAGATGCTTTTCTGGAACTCTCTTGCTTTTTCCATGATCCAGCGGATGTTGGCAATTTGATCTCTGGTTCCTCTGCCTTTTCTAAAACCAGCTTGAACATCAGGAAGTTCATGGTTCACATATTGCTGAAGCCTGGCTTGGAGAATTTTGAGCATTACTTTACTAGCGTGTGAGATGACTGCAATTGTGCGGTAGTTTGAGCATTCTTTGGCATTGCCTTTCTTTGGGACTGGAATGAAAACTGACCTTTTCCAGTCCTGTGGCCACTGCTGAGTTTTCCAAATTTGCTGGCATACTGAATGCAGCTCTTTCACAGCATCATCTTTCAGGATTTGAAAGAGCTCAACTGGAATTCCATCACCTCCACTAGCTTTGTTCATAGTGATGCTTTCTAAGGCCCACTTGACTTCACATTCCAGGATGTCTGGCTTTAGGTGAGTGATCATATCATCGTAATTATCTTGGTCATGAAGATTTTTTTTTGTACAGTTCTTCTGTGCCCTTAATACTCTCTGCCCTTGCTGCTGCTGCTAAGTTGCTTCAGTCGTGTCCAACTCTGCGCGACCCCATAGACGGCAGCCCTCCAGGCTTCCCCATCCCTGGGATTCTCCAGGCAAGAACACTGGAGTGGGTTGCCATTTCCTTCTCCAATGCATGAAAGTGAAAAGTGAAAGTGAAGTCGCTCAGTCATGTGCAACTCTAGAGACCCCATGGACTGCAGCCTACCAGGCTCCTCTGTCCATGGGATTTTCTAGGCAAAAGTACTGGAGTGGGGTGCCATTGCCTTCTCCGATTCTCTGCCCTTAATATTACTCAAAAGAAATCCTTATCATTGTCCTCTTTCCAGTCATATTCATGTGACACTCTATCTCCCAATGGATAATGTACTGTCGTTGTTGGTGTTGTTCAGTCACACAGTCATGTCTGACTCTCTGCAACCCTGTGCACTGCAGCATGCCAGGCTTCCCGTCCTTCACTGTCTCCCAGAGCTTGCTTAAACTTGTGTCCGTTGAGTCAGTGATGTCATCAAACCACCTTGTACTATTACCATTTAATATTTTATGACTAACATATACTTTCATATTAAAATTCAGTTATGATAAGAGAAAATAGAGAATGGCATGACTGTACCTCATAGCATATCTATTAAAGTGTGTTGTTTCTTCCTATGATTATGTTATCCTTTTATAATATTTTAAATGGTTTACTCTGGATTAACTCTAAAGCCTAGTTCTCAAGTAAGTTTACTTGTCAGCAGTCACTAAATTTGTATTTAACCGCTCAATTTAACAATAACATAAGTTGTTAACTGTTTTTTAATAATGGTGTGTTTTAATGTTTAGAAAGGCCCTATATGCATGTGAGAGAAAACCAAGACATTCATAATCTCTCACCACAACAAACGTTCTGTTTCTCAAATCAACATTTAATATTAGCACTAGAATTCATTAATATTGATAATTATCTTAGAAAATGTGTACAGTTCTCTTGAGAACTCTCAGTGTATTTGAGTCCAAATTAAGGAAACAGAGTTTATAAGGTTTATGACCATTTTTAAAAGCAAAGTTCATTAAAATATATCAAAATGATTTGTTAAGATATCTGAATATATTTATGCTTATATTTTAGGTAAAACAAACAGAACACTTTGAACAAAACAAGAGTGGAGAAAATTAGATATCCAAAATGGATTTTTTTCCCTCTTCTCCTTTAGCCAAATTAGAGATGTGTAATGATGCTGTGTAAAACGATTCAGTGGGAGTTATTTATTCTCACCACTCATTGAGCTACACAATTGTCCTGCTTTCCTTGGGACTTGCCTTTCCAAAGGTAGCTGGGTAAGCACCCAGAAACAATGAATAGGCTAAAAAAACAGTAATTTATTTAATGAGATCCAGGGTAAAAAAAAAAAAAAAACCTCTACAAATAGGCACTCAAGCAATTTAGAATGTTGCAAGTATCTACTTTCTTTACTTAATCACACAACTGCAATTTTCAAGAGACTGAGTTAAATGTACTTAACCTATGCCATGTTAATTCTTATAGTTTGTAATACCGCTAAATGTTGCAATATTATAAATGAGTGGCATGAACAAACACATAAACTTCTACACATTCTTGTAAATTTTTATCCCCTTCAAGTAATTGTTATGGGAGCTATAAGTATGCTAACTTTATAGAACTATTTTAGAGACTGGCCCTTTGGAAGTGTTTGTTTTGTCAAAACTTACCGGCTACCAGAATGTTGTTCCCACCAGCTTTTTATTTTTGAAAGATGACTTTCACTTTTTCAAATAGCTAAGAGTTCTTACCAAAATCCACAATCCTATTTCAATTCAAAAACAATGCCTCTAAAGTTATGAGACTGTTTACTTATGTGGATCAGAATTCTCTGTAATGTTAATTGTCAATGGTTGTAGACAATCTCAAGAGCAGTGACATTAACTTTGTAATAAAGATGATCCAAGACACAAAAGGCAAGTTGTTATTTAGTGATGTAGAATTTTTAATTTATATGAAAGTTATATGCAAATTATTTTTTAAATAACCTCATTAAATATACAAAGGTAAACTTCGTGTAATCACAAATGAGAAAAATATAATACCTGAAGATCAGATCAGATCAGATCAGTTGCTCAGTCGTGTCCGACTCTTTGCGACCCCATGAATCGCAGCACGCCAGGCCTCCTTGTCCATCACCAACTCCCAGAGTTCACTCACACTCACGTCCATCGAGTCAGTGATGCCATCCAGCCATCTCATCCTCTGATATAGTACAATATAATGATAACCTAGAAATTACCCCAGAAACTCTATCAGATTCTAAATGACATGTACAAATTTTCCTATTAAGAAAGGGATGTAGAAATGAAGATTTATAGGTTATCACAGGTTTATTCATAACATTGGAAAATGAAAACAATCTAAGTGTCCAGAAATAGAGGATGGATAATTGTGCAGTCATTAAAATGTTTGTGAAACGTATACATGCTGTAAGAAATTGTCATAACAACTGTAATAATCAGGATATAAAGTGAATGTACCATATAAGTGCAACAATTATTTATGCTAGAGTGGAGACACACAATAATAGCTATTTCTGTGGTGGCACAGGGAAAATATTGTCCGGTGACTAATTTTCTTTTTATGCACTTCCTATGATATATTACTAATAGCAAGCATGTCTTCCTTGTATGGTGAGACGGAAGGAACTGCGGTTGTGATTTACTACATTTTTAAAAGGAGATAAATAAGAGGGTCAGGACACAGATACTGACTCCAGGAGTTCAAAACCTTGTGCTGGTAAACGATTTGTGGATAGTGCTGCAGATTTTCTGAGAAATGCAACTCAGTAGACATATTCTTCCTGTCAAAGTTCCTAGAAAAGTTGTGAGGTTTAAAACAGACTTTAACCCCCTTCATGGATTTCTATCTAACCTCTCTAATTCTCTCCTTTACCTGCCCAAGCCCACATCTGTGGCTGCTTGCAAAAACAGCCCACTCTTCACTGCCTCTCTCCTTGACAAAATTCACTTCATTTGGTACTACATTAAATTAATTTTCAAAAAAAATTTATTATTTTTATGTGCAGTAAATAATGAATTATCATTTAAGTGGCAAGAAATGATAGGTTTAAATATCTAGGATATGTTTGGTTATTTAATGAGAAACAGTATTCTAGCCCCCAAAAATCTTATATTGAATCTGGGTAATTTCCTGTGTCCTTGAAATTATGCTCTAAGCACTTCCTTTTGTGCTATTAAAATTCATTTCTGAAAGCTAAGCTTAGCTGAATTTAGCCATCCAGTCTTTATGCATCTTTCATATATATCTCTTCTCAATAAAATGTATACATTTTATTGCCAAAGAGTTTTCAAACAGGTCTTTAAAAAATTCTTCTTTATAGCAACATTAAAGGAGCTAATGTCTTCCTTTCTTTCAGTGAAAACATTTACTGGGACATTTCTGGTGTCAAGTGGTTAAGACACCACATTTCTAATGCAGGGGACGTGGGTTTGATCCCTGGTTGGGCAACTAACATCCCAGATGGCATATTACATAGCCAAATATATATATATATATCTCTCTCAAATGAGTTACTTATTTATTTTTTATAGTTAGGTCTATTGAATTATAATTTACCTATAGAAAAATTCACAATTGATTTCTTCTTCTGGCCAAGATGGAGTAACAGGGACCAGATTTACATTTTGCATGAACCCACTTAAAATTTGGAAAATTTGTAGGAAAAAATGATTTTTAGATATGACTTATCAGGCAGTTCAGGACTGTAACCCATGACAAAAGCAAACCAAATAAAATGAATGCTATGATCGGCCCAAGATACTGATGCAGAGAGCTCCAGGTCACATCACAGGAAGGTGGAAACCAGAAGGAACCTGTTAGGATTTATGTGTTAAGGGGACGAAACTGAAAAAAATTCAGGGAGGATGAATAGATAATGTTTGCAAGACATTGAGCCAGAAAGCAAAGAGCTCCAGAAAGAGTTTGTGAGATCGTCAGGGTTCTTCTCTTAATATTCAGTTAAAAAGTATCAGCACATGTAGGTCAGGACATGAACCAATACTGAAGAAATAAGCACCCAAAAGCAGCAGATGGAATCACCTGGCTCACACAGAACCAGCAGTCATGTACAGATGTGAAGCCAGGACCATAAAAATGGCTAAGCAGCAAAGAATTGATGCTTTCAAACTGTGGTGCTGGAGAAGACTCTTGAGAATCCCTTGAACTGCAAGGAAAAAAATTTCCCTAAAGGAAATCAACCCTGAATATTCACTGAAAGGACTGATGCTGAAGCTGAAGCTCCAACACTTTGGCTATCTGATCCAAAAAGTCGACTCATTGGAAAAGACCCTGATACTAGGAAAGATTGAAGGCAAAAGGAGAAGAGGGTAGCAGAGGATAAGGTAATTGGATGACATCACTGACTCAATGGACATGAGTTTGAGCAAACTCTGGGAGATTGTGAAGGACAGGGAATCCTGGCATGCTGTAATCCATGAGATCGCAAAGAGTCGGACACAACTTAATGGCTGAATGATAACAACTTAGATGTATTGCCTAATAGTGGGGCAAATTGCACCCTAAAATTCTTCTGCTCCATCTAATAAAACTAAAGCAAACAAGAGTTTATAACTCCTCATTGCCTGAGATCTTATCAAGAAAGAAGAGGAAGTTTTTTCCTGGTGGGCTCTTCTATCGTTATAGGGTGCCAAATCTCTCTTCTAGTCTCTTGACTCTTTAATTGAGGATTCTCTTTAGAAATATTTGCATTAATAAAGAAACCAAAAGAATTTAAGGAACATAGGAAACATTAAGAAAATATGGCTTGTTCATAAGGAATATTCCTTCTAAAATCAAGCTTAGTTGTATGAATAACACAGATAAATCTCAAAATCATAACATGAGTGAAAGAGCATCTTTCAGAAAGACATATATGGTATGATAACATTTATGGAAATTTGTATAATATTAATAGTGTTATCAGTTCTTTTCAAATTTGTACATGTATGTGTACATGCAATATCACACAAAGCATAGACTTCACACACCAAATTCATAACAGTGATAGACTATGGTAACGAAAGAAGGGAGAAAAAAACGAATTGGTATAATTGAAAATTTGATTTCAACCTTATCAGCAATATTTTACTTTTTACTATTAAAATAACATAAAGCAATCATGACAAAATTTTCTTTTTTATTAAACATTTATCAAATTACACCATCATTTAGTTTACTCTATTTTTATGAATATTATGTTTAGAAGTTATAAAAATATTATATTAGTTATTTGTATTCAGTTTTAAAACTTTCTTGCTTTATTCTTTACTATGCTCTGCCTGTTCTAGGTGGAGAAGGAAATCGCAACCCACTCCAGTATTCTTGCCTGGAGAATCCATCTATGGGATTGCACAGAATTGGACACAACTGAAGCGACTTAGCTGCAGCAGCAGCAACAGCCTGTCCTAGGTGATATTTAGGTGTCCTAGGTGATGTCCTGTTTTTAAATAGGTGACCTTGTGTTTATCTCTAATGGATTTTATTTGTTTTAGTTTGAACAGTTAACTAAATCTTAAAGGCAATGTAGGTTAGTTTTTTTAAAGCTTTTAGAAACATTAGCTACATAAACAGTACTATTATCTATGAATTTAGCATATTGGCAATTCCTTTATCCATATCATCTAGATATTGTTACTGAATGAAAAGAAATAATGTTTCCTGTTGAATGCTACACAATTTTTCACCTTGAGGTGATGCTTGGCTACTGGCAACCACTCTTGCAGTTCAGCATTAATACCCATTGCTAGTCTAATCACCAGAGTCACTATTCTCAGAACTAATAAGTAGAGATCAATACTAAGGACTTTATTGTAATAGGGCACAGATTTACATAGTGATTTCTGATTAGCCATACAAAAATGCTATTAAACTTCCAAGTAGGGGACTAAAACCATGTGTGAATTCTAACAGAGTCTGAAACATTAAGTGTGAAAGTGAATGGTATATGAAGGTGTCTCTTCTCTTTTTATGAACAAAGCATAAGAGTGTGTGTCAGAGCAATCTGAGAGGCAAGAATGCATCATAGTCATCATCAAGTGTTCCCACAATCTTCTATAAGCAGACTTAGAAGCTAGGTCAAAAGTTTGTTGATAAAATAAAAGGAGTTTGAAACAAAAGTCAATATGAAAGCTACTAAGAAAAAGTTGGCTTAAAGCTCAACATTCAGAAAACGAAGATCATGGCATCCTGTCCCATCACTTCATGGGAAATAGATGGGGAAACTGTGGAAACAGTGTCAGACTTTATTTTTCTGGGCTCCAAAATCACTGCAGATGGTGATAGCAGCCATGAAATTAAAAGACGCTTACTCCTTGGAAGGAAAGTTATGATCAACCTAGATAGCATATTCAAAAGCAAAGACATTACTTTGCCAACAAAGGTCCATCTAGTCAAGGCTATGGTTTTTTCCTGTGGTCATGTATGGATGTGAGAGTTGGACTGTGAAGAAAACTGAGCACCAAAGAATTGATGCTTTTGAACTGTGGTGTTGGAGAAGCCTCTTGAGAGTCCCTTGGACTGCAAGGAGATCCAACCAGTCCATTCTGAAGGAGATCAGCCCTGGGATTTCTTTGGAAGGAATGATGCTAAAGCTGAAACTCCAGTACAAACCTCATGCGAAGAGTTGACTCATTGGAAGAGACTCTGATGCTGGGAGGGACTGGGGGCAGGAGGAGAAGGGGACGACAGAGGATGAGACGGCTGGATGGCATCACTGACTCGATCGATGTGAGTCTGAGTGAACTCCGGGAGTTGGTGATGGACAGGGAGGCCGGGCATGCTGCGATTCATGGGGTCGCAGAGTCAGACACGACTGAGTGACTGAACTAAACTGAACTGAAGAGCATCAAAGTAAGCACCTATTCAGATTTCTAGAATTCAATTAAATTGATTGCTTTGTTCTTGTCTATGTTGTCTGACAGTTATCATAAAGGAAAAAAATAATAAAAATCATCACCATTTAGTTAGTTACCGGCATGCTTCAGTTTATTGCACTTGACCTGGTGCTTTGAAAAAATTGAAGGTTTAGGGCAACCCTACCTCAAACAAGTCTCTTGGTACCATTTTTCCAACAGTGTTTGCTCACTTCATGTTTCTGTATCATATTTTGGTAACTCTCACAATATTACAGACTTTTTCATTATTAGTATATTTGTTATGGTGATCTGAGATCAGTGATTGTAGATGTACTATTGCAAACAGATTATAACTTGATGAAATCTCAGATAATGGTTAGCATTTTTTAGCAGTAAAACACTTTTAAAGTATGTGTATTTTTAGATAAAATGCTGCTGCACCCTTAACAGACTACAATATAGTATAAACATAACTTTTAAATACATTGGGAAAACAAAAATTTTGCATGACTTGATTTAGTGTAATACTTGCTTTACTGTGGTGGTCTAAAACCAAAGCTGTGACACCCTCATGTATTATTTCATTCAATAATCAAAATCATGATTACAATAAATGCATTTTTTTTTAAACTTAGAAAGTCAACCTATGTAGTCAACTATGTAGTTCCTTTGACTCTAAAATATTATCTGAATTTAGTTTTGTGTTCTAGATTCTTTCTGATTTCTATATCCATTTTAAGGAAACATTCTTTTGTATGATATGTATTTTCCAAGGCCATATGTTTTGTGGCAGTTTCTAATATACATGAAGATATTACACATTTATATTACTATCATTGTAAATATATTTTTACATACATACTTAGCTAATGTAGGGATTCACAGATCATATCTCACTTTAGTTTCCCTTATATAAATGCATTTAATTAGCAGCTTCTAAAATCTATAAATTTATTTTAATGATTGCAGGAATTAGGTTCAGACATAATTCTTAGTTTATTTGCATTTTCCTATTATTTGCAGTTGGGTTTTTGTTAATAAAATTTACAACTAAAACATCTGTGTTTTTAAAGTTTTCCAAAATATAAGAATTGTCTGCTTATTAATCAACCTATAAACCTTTGATGCATTTTATAAATTTTATTTGAAAGTTCAGATTACGTCAGTCGGAATATTTAGTGCAGATATATACGTCTCTCAAATTCTTTTCAAAAATTACTTTTAAAGACATTTGTCTCACAAACCATGCTCTTGCACAAAATATCAAATAATAGAATTTTTTAGTATTTATCTTGTTAGACATGCAGTCTATGATTTTCCAAGAAAACTTGACTGGAATATTTGGGATTAATGATTTATTGTGGAATGGATTTTAAGCTGACCGATATATAATAAGATCATTAAGAAAAAAATAAGAATGGACACAACATTTTCCTTTCTCCAGTCCTCAGGGACTCCTTGTCCTGCATGGTTTCCTCAAGATAATGGCAAATGGCTCATCAATGACATCTGACATTTCCTTAATTACCCTCAAGACACATGACATGGGGAGGTTCTGATTTGAATTTTTCCAGGAGATATTTTCTCATTTTAGCCTGATTCTCATTCCATGCTTCAGGTAACAGGTTTCTTCCAATGTTAAAAGCTTTATTGCTGGCTATTATCAGTTTTTCTCCTTACCTGTCAAAGTAAGGTAATTTCCTCTGATTCTCTTCCTTTTTTTTTTTTTTTTGCCTAATATAGTCACATACTTTAATTTTCTGGAAAGGCAGGTAATTTTTATGCACTGTGTGAGAAAAATGTGCTATCTCTGGCTTTCCTAATATTAAAACTACATATGTCTACTGATTAGACATTTTGCTTTTTTATTGATTTTGAATTATCTGTTTTATACATAGTTTTTAAAATCAACAATCAATTATTGCATTTCTAGGGACAGTTTCACATTCCATTTAGTACTACAGTGGGATTTCTCATCAAAATGAATTCCCAGTAAATGAAAATTTTAAATATTTTTTATTATATTCAAGCTAGAATTTTGCCCAGGCAAGAGTTAGTGGGAGAGTTACATCAGAAATATCTCATTCATGGGGGAGAAGTATTGAATTTGAAACCAAAGGATATAAGTTAAATAATTTCTCTTTGTGACTCTGAAACAATTTGATCATCCTTCTGTATTCTGTTCCAGTGTATAAGAAGCATGATTAAGAATCCCTGCCCTACGTACTTCACAAGGGAAAGTGCCTATGAAAACACTTGGTAGACCATGAATGCAGTCAACTGTTAAAAATATAGCCTGTAAAATACAAATAAAGAAAAGACACTTTTCTGAGGAAGTAAGAACTCCTGAGGTCATGCCTTCCAAACTTAAGCATTCCACGGCATGTACAGTAATCTTTCAAAAACTCCACTGTATATACTTTGTTTAGTCAGATCTTAGAGGGTATAGAAAATCTCCTGCTTCTGTAGCTTTATATTGTAAAAATGGATAATCCCTAAGTCATTCCCTAAGGGAATATGAGGCTATCAAAAGCTCTTCCCACACAACTCTCTCCAGCTGAGTTGATACACATACCTTTTCAGTTCAATGTCAAGCTCCCATTGAACTCTGTGTCAGTTGAACAGCTCCTTGAGCTTCCTTATAACCTTCATTGTGGGTTTGCTCACTGATGCTGAGATGTTGCCACTTGAAGCGCTCTCACTGCCTGTGCCCAGGGCTAAAATTCCAGCACACATATCAGACAACTGGAAAACATGAAATGTTCAAGTCTTACTGGGAGGCTGTCTTTCTTTAATATTTCACATTTGTCATTCTATCTTATGAGGTCGGACATTGTAGAAAACAAAGAGAAAAAGTGGCTTCGTATTTGCCTTAAGGTAGGGGATAAAGTGGAAAAGGAATAATGTATTTTATATTTGACACATTCAATTTTTAAGAAATTGATATTAACAGTTAAAGTGCCTAAAATTAAGTCCTACATAAAACTAGGTTTATTTTTTTTTCTTCCAGTGAACACAGTGACCTTTGCTTTTCTAAGATGATTACTTGGAATGTAATTACTTATTGGCTAAGTTCTAACCCTAGGCTCTGGGTAATTCACTCAACTTCCTTCAAGCTCCTTCTAAGATATAGAATGGAATTGATATTACTAACCTGGCCCAAATTTTGTGGAGAATAATTGAAATAATATACAGGAAAATATATTTTAAATGAGTAGACAACATTATAATTGGTATATTATTCACCTTCAGCAAGATCTGTACAATGCATATAGACAAATCTCCAGACAAAAAGGTAAGACATGAGACTGTTATATTAAAGAGCATAATATATAATTTTGGATCCACCAACCACTTACACTATTCAAGAACAGAATAAATAGATATAAATTTGCTAAACTTTGTGCCTCAATTATTTTAACTAAGTATTCAGGGAGGTGAAGGTTAATAAGCACTGAATTAGCAGGAAGGGTTACATAGAGATGTTCTGGGAGGCTTGGGAATATATAGGATTTATATAGGCAGAGGGTTGGACAGAGAAACTCACAGATGAATGGACTAAAACTCATGAGTGTATGATGAGGAGGTATATGTCTAGAGCAAGAAGGATATTAAGCTGTTATGAACAAAAAATAAGTCTGAAATATATTCAGGTAGGTAAGGTGAAATAAGGTTAGACACTATGTTAAGAGTAAAGATGTACTGAAATTAGTGACTGGACATAAAAATTAAATAAAAGTTTCTGAGCAATGAAATTTTTATAATTTTTCTGAATTGTTCTTTTTTTTTTTTTATTTTTAAAGAAATAGTCTAGCAATGACGAAAAAGAGAAATTGGATTTGGGGACTAGCTATGAGTTTGTGGTACCTATTTATGTTAAAGGTGATGATGTTATATACAGAAGTACTAAGGCAGAAATAAAGAAAATGAAAACAACTCACAGGAAAACAATAGTATGGTAGAGACTAAGCATCAGCTCTAAGAATGAGCAAATCACACTGTGAAGATCCTGAGCATTCCTCCTACCCTACCTATTGAATATGAGTAAAATCTAGTTAAAATTAACATCAGTAACAACTATATAGAAAGAAAATAATTCACCAAGAGGAAAATCTGACATCTATGTATTAACAAGAAAGAGTTTCTTTGTTCTCACAATGATAGCAGTTTCTGGATTGATTTTAAAAACGTTCAGATAACATCCACCTGATTTTTTTTTTTTTTTTTTTTTACCGTCAGCTTGCAAAGCTGTCTTTGCAAAGTGACTCTTTCAGTGACTAGGATTCAACAACATGGAGCTCTCAAGAGTCTGGGGTCTGAGCTGATTTTGCAAAATTGCTCTCTGCTAGATATACTTCTGAAAGCAGTTGTCAAATCAAACAAGGCTGCATTGGCTGCAAGCTATTGAAAGCAAAAAGACAAACATAAAATAAATGGTTGACCTGGCTCAGCACTGCAGTGAAGGAAAGCTAAGCATGTCAGTCAGATCACTGTACAATTCTTCCTGGAACAGATAAAACACATAGGAGGAGAAGGAAAAAATAAAACCTGAAACCTGGAAAAGGATGAAAGACCAAGGAAAGTAATAAAACCCTGTGGAAAACAAAAGGTAGGCACAGCACAGGAGAAAAGCCAGATTCATTTTTATTTAGTAGAAAATTTAAGCATTCATTTCCCCTTTCTTTCAAGTTGATCACCTTAAGGCCATAATGGTTCACAGAAACAACCCAAAAAGCACAGGAGAGCAGCAAGAGCAGCTGATGGGGAAAAGAATCAATGAAGACAGGCTGGTTTACCTTTGAAGAATTATTAACCACCAGAAAAGTCAAAATGCTTAAGAAACAAGGTGATGTAAGTCAAAGAGGAGAGTGTGAAAGATTTATTTTTAAATCCAGTTGACATGCCGGTTTACCCAGTCAAGAACTAAGGTAATAGCTTAAAACATCTTGGGAACTTTTCTATGAAGTATGGTAAAGCAAGAATAGAAAGGGCTTGCCAGCTCTGTAGGTATTCACATACTTATCGAATTTCTAATTACCCAAAGGCATCCTTTTTTATTTTTTAAAAAATCTGATGATCTTTGTTCACTGCTGCTAAAAATTTAATATCACTCTAAAAGTCACATTGACTGTATGATGAATTAAATTGGAAGAAATAATCCTTTCTGATGAGTCTCTGAGTTTGCTTTCAATGACATCCTTTATGTAATTGGACAAGTGGTGATTTTACTGAGAAACAAAGTCTGTGGCCATTTTCAACTTATTTAAAGAGAGTTTGAAAAATAATTTAATCATAATAGAAACCACCTCAAATTGTAACTTCATTCTAACTTACGTAATTATGGCGCAAGTTGCTTATGTACATAGTTTAGCTTCAGCGTATTTGACAATGTGCTAAAGATAAACACAAACTATAATGTTTCCCAGGTTTCCTATTACCTTTCAGTAATTAAATACCTAGAATCTTAAAAGTGCATTACAATTTTCCGAAGTATTTTACATACAGTTAATGTTTTGGGGAAACATAAAGAGACAAAAATGATAGCTAGACAGCCCTCATACACAGGCACACCAATATCTCCTTTGTAGCCCTTTGAAGACTAAAAAAAAAGCCTCACACAATGTAAGCATTGTGAGTTGTTTTATTTGAGGCAAAATGAGGACTATACAACAAAAGACAACATCTCATAGCTCTGAAGGACCGCTCCCAAGAGATAGATGGGGGAGGTCAGTACATAAGTGATTTTGGTGAAGGGGGTACATACAATCAAGCATACATCTTTGCAGAGAAGTGCTGCTGCTAGCCTCCTGAAGGGTATTGCTAGTCACAAAGAGCAGGTGCCATCATTTATGATTTTCGTGCTTTTCTCAAAATGAGGAGATGCAAGGATTGGGCTCATCAAATCTCCTGGAAATACCTAAATATTGGAAGACCTGTTCTGTCAGTTTTTGCCAGTGTACCCAGCACCTCATTCTTGTTCTCCATCCTAAACTCCTTTCAGAATGTGTTGAAGATCAGTGACTATAGTATATTATGACTTAATCCTAATAGAGGCAGGTGGGAGTCTATTGTATGTAGTTTCTCTTCCTGCCATCCCCGTTTCTGGCATAGAGTTTCTAAGACCTTAGAATCTTCTGTAATGAGAGTGATTAAGGTGTCCCTTGTTATGTTAATGACGGCTTTTGGGTCAAATAGAAAGATGAAGGCTGGTTGTCAGTGGAACCAATCACGTCACCAGAAGGTTGAAACTTTCAGTCCCACCTCACCCCCAATCCATTCAAGAAGAGGGGAAGGTCTGAAGATTGAGTTCAGCCACCAGGAGCTGATGATTTAATCAATCATGTCAGTGTAATGAAGCCTCCATATAAAGGAGAACAAGGATGGTGTTCAGAGCACCTGGTTGGTGAACTCTTGGAGATTTGGGGAAAGCTGTGCTTTTGGAGAAGATATGGAAGGTCCTCAGTCTTTCCCTTTCCTTGCCCTATGCATCTTTTCCATTTGGCTATCCCTGAGTTAGATCCTTTTAAAATAAATTGATAATCTAGAAAAAATATTCTCAGAGTCTGTGCAACTCTCTAGTAAATTAATCAAGCCCAATGAGGGATCTCAGGAACTTCCAGTCTATAGCCAGGCAGTCAGCACAAGTGATACAAGGAAGTGCAAGTGAAAATCTGGACTTGAGATTGGTGTGTGAAGTGGGTGAGAGGGAGCCAGTTTTATAGGACTAAAGCCTTAATCTGTGGGGTCTCAGAATGGAATTGAATTATAAGACAGACCACTGGTGTCTAAGAATCGCTTGGTGTTCATTGAGTTGGGGGGGAGAGGAAACACATTGTAATTGGTATCAGAATCACATTACCTATCTCACTTAAAAATTTCATGTCCTTTTGGCTCCCTTAACTTAGTTACTCTGTTCACCTTTTCTTCTACCTAATAATCTTCTCTAATCCCGTGACAGCACTACTATCTTATTAAATCATTTTTCACTTTTTTAAACTTCTAACCCTGTGATATCCCTATTGATTCTCATCCAATGATTTACAGTCTTAATTCAAAAATAGTAAGGAAGTAATCAAACAGAAAAGCCTTCAACTTTCTCTCATTAAGCTAAAACTCTTACATCTTCCCCATCTTGACATGGTTCTGTCTCTCTGTTCTACCTCTGTAATCTTCTGTCTGATGAATTTCTTCTACTCAGATTGTAATCATTTCCTAGCATTGATATCCTGAGCTCCTAACCTCCATCCAACGACTGTTAATTGCCCCTTCCAGTTACTCCCAAGGTTTTTCTCCTTATGTTTACTATTTCTTTCAGTTTATCTATTAACTTATTTCAATAGCATGTTGAATTAGATGAACCCTTCACCCTTCCAAACAGAGGCTACAATATTCACTTATATACATACACATATGAATACATATATATGCATGTATACACATAGAACACATACATATATGTATGTATACATATAAACATACATTTTTTCATTTAATATTCCAGTAAATCATATATAATTCATTCTCTGTGTGAATCCAGTCTTTCAACTACTTTATGAAGACCTTAACCAAAAGAACATCATCTTTTTGGTAGACTTTGTTTAGTACAATCCTAAATTACAGGAAAATAGAGAAATAATTATAGTTTTCATAAACAGAAAATCCAGTTTATCGTATTATTAACATCTTACTTTAGTATAAAAAATTGTTACAATTGATGAACTGGTATTAATACATTCTTTTTAAAGTTCATGGCTTAGATTTCCTTAGTTTTCTGTTTCTTCAATTTTATTTTTCTTTTATAGGATCCCATCCAAAACACCATATTACATTTAGTTAGTTTAGTCATATTTCCTTAGGCTTCTCCTGACTGGAACAGTTTTTCAGAATTTCCTTGTTTTTATGACAGAATTAATTGCTATTAGAAGAGGAATGGAGAGTGCCCCAGATCCCTAGTCTTATCAAGGCCTTATGTACATTTACCAGACCCACTCCCACAACATAGATCTTAAACTAACAACATTAGGACTAGCAATAGAAAGGGCTTACCAGACCCACTCCCACAACAAAATCTTAAAATAATAAGATTAGTCAGAAGGTGCTTGTTAAGAAGGAGAAACTTGTCCTCCTCCAGCAAGATACATTGTTGTTATATAATCATTAGTACAGAGCTTAAGGAAAAACATAACCTTGAGCAAGATGAGTTGTTTTGTTGTATAATCATCAGCTCTGGGCTTAAAATAAGCTTATGTGACTAAGACAAAGCAATGTAGAAAAAAAGCATTTGTCCTTTTCCTTGAGAGGCCCAGACCCCTTTCCCCTCCCCTCCTCTGGGACCCTGGACTTCTTATCAACCTACCTAAGAATTAACTCTCACTACCATATGGATCATTCTAGCCTATTACCTTTACTTATCTAAAAATTCCCACACCAATACTGAGTACCTGGCTCCCTTAATCTCCCATCCATTTCCTTGAGTCTGCACTTCTAGTACATTTATATATCTGTATCAGAATTGTCAATGATTTCACCTGTGGAAAACAATTGTATCTACTAGAGTACAGTGCTTGTGTGCTACTCATGTTGCCTTTCTTCTTACTGACATCACTTGTTTCCAGATAAATAAGATTCTGATGGAAACTTTTTCCCCGAACAGTAGAGCTTTAGTATGGATAATGCTCTGGGTATATTTTAAAGTGATGTCCCTACCCTTTCCAGAAATATAAGGATATTTTTCAAGAGCTGATGGGATTCCTGGAGATAGGACTCATGAATAAGTGGAGGTCCCCCTAAGACTGAGGCCCCCAGAATTTTCTCATTTTCATACTAGTCCAGACTCAGTTCAGTTCAGTTGCTCAGTCTTTTCTGACTCTGCAACCCCATGGACTGCAGCATGCCAGGCCTCCCTGTGCATCACCAACTCCAGAAGTTTACTTGGACTCATGTCCATTGAGTTGGTAATGCGATGCAACCATCTCATCCTCTGTCATCCCCTTCTCCACCTGCCTTCAATCTTTCCCAGCATCAGGGTCTTTTCAAATGAGTCACCTCTTCTCATCAGATGGCCAAGATATTGGAGTTTCAGCTACAACATTAGTCCTTCCAATGGATATTCAGGACTGATTTCCTTTCGGATGGACTGGTTGGATTTCTTTGCAATCCAAGGGACTCTCAAGAGTCTTTTCCAACACCACAGTTCAAAAGTGTCAATTCTTCGGTGCTACAGACTAGTCCAGACTCAGCCTTCAGCAAATTGTCAAAATTAGTATTTCAGTATTTCCACAATTTAAGCTGCTTTAGCAGCTGCTTCTCCAGGGAAGCAGATCTCAGTTGTGAGTCTCTGTATTCACCTGACACTCCAGATTTTGGGGTGACAGTTTGATAGATCTGAGAAAAGTAGTTGATTTATAGTTTGTCAGCTTTTCTGTTGTTGTTGTAAGAACAGGAGTGATGACTTTCAAGCTGACTTTACATATTGTAGCTGAAAACAGTTCCTCATGTAATTTTAAGGAAGCATCTAGACTAGGTAGACTTTCCTGACTAATTCAGATAAGCCTTTTTTATATGCCCCCAAAGCCATCTGAGAGCATTATGAATTCAATTATTGTACAAACTTACTCACTAGTTATCGCCTCAGGCCAAAAATTAGAATCAGAATTTATTCACTTGACATGTATAATCGTGAGGTAAAAAGTGTTATGGTAAAAGTTCCAGAGGTAGATGTTTTAACAACATGAATAAAAGCTGGAAAAAAAAATAGAGAAGACTGGGGAAAAGTAAAAAGCTGTTTCAAATACCAAACAGTGATGCCTGTGAGTCAACTTTTAGTGAAGGGACTCATAGTCTTATAAAATGCTATGTAGACCCTGCGGTGATTTGTATATTTTCACAGAACATAATAATTGAGACTTACATTTATAATCTCAAGTTATGAAAATGCCAGAAATACAAAACTATGTGTAATATATTAAATGTAATAAAGCAGGGATGCATCCCAATGTATTTTAGAGCAAACCCCATACTTATACATTAACACATACAAACTATTTGGGACTTAGTCAGTTTCTATCGTCTGAAAAATCACTTATACAGAATAACTCAGTCCACCAGTGTTCTCAGTGGTGGTGCTGGTTTAGTTGCTAAGTTGTGTCTGACTCTTGCAACACCATGAATTGTAGCCCCCCAGGTACCTCTCTCATGAGATTTCCCAGGTAAGAATACTGGAGAGGGTTGCATGTTGTTCTCCTACTGTCCTCAGTAGGTGAATCATTTCTGCATATTTTAGGTATGAACTATCTAGTATCATGTATAATTATAGAAAGCAGCAGCCATTTAAAATAAATATTTTTCTTATCCAGGTAATATTATTATGGATAATTCTCTACCAATATCTTGAAGATATGCATGCAATCAGAACTGGCTTATAGTTGCCTTCTTTTCAGTAAGAGTGAAAAGATAGCACTGGGATACTACCTGATGATAGATTTTCTTTTAGGTACATGGAAAAGTATTTGATTGTTAGTGACAGAACCATCCTTTACCCTTGACAGAACAACAAATGCTCACATTGTGACTGTATCTTGCAGGTATTGTTCAAAAGCACTTTGGAAAAGGTAACTTGCATTTTCCTTGTGAAGCTGTTTCTAATAGGTACTTGCAGTGCTTATGAAGCTGATTATTGATTCTTAGTGGAAGCCTTATGACTGATTAATGGTTCTTAATGACCAATAATTGATCAAAAGATCCTTCCAGATTGCACACAAACAAGGCATTTTTAGTAGAGCAGACACAAGTTACAAAGCTTATCATAGTTCAGAGTTATACTCCTTTACTTCAAAATCTGGCCTGGTGTACTTCAGAATCTTAGTAAAAGACTGACATTATCAAAATGATACTCTCAGGAGATGATTTTTGTTGCTGCTGGGTATAACAGGTTAGAGGAGCAGAAGCTGGTGCTGAAGAGGTTAGAAAGGAATCACTTTATAGACTTTTAGATTCAGGCTGAGTTTGGCTGAATAAGAACTCTGGTTTATGGCTAAAGCAATGCAGACTAATGGCAGGTATGTGAAAAATTAAGAGGAAAGCTTTAGCAAGATTTGGAGACACCCTGAAAATAAAAAGAAAGATGATAATATTTACTTGTCATCTTACTGAGTAGAAATATCATGAATTATGAATTTGGGAAAAATTTTATACAAGAAATGAATCATCTATTGTCTGTCTGAATCAAGGACTGGGCTATTTTACAAAATAATGAATGCTTCAATATGGGGAGATATTGTACATTCCAGTGGGATATGTGAATATATTGTCCAGTAATCACAATTAAAGCACAGTGCTGAGGGGGATATCTTGAATGGCCCTTTTTCCAAAAATGGGAGTTAGTCACTCTGTTAAAGGCCTTATTGGGAGTTGACAGAAATAGCTCTATTACTAGTCATATCCCTAAGCTCTCCTCAGAAAATAAGGAGTGAAAACAAACCACGTTGCTCTTTTTTGAAGAATACTAATATCACACAATGTATAGTATTTCCTTTTCTTATGTGATCTTTTTCTGTCCAGAACCAACTGAAGAAAGATCTAAGAACATCATCTGCAGAAATTAGAATATCCTGGAGAAAAGATGATAGTAGGGTTGTCAGATAAGATACAAAAAGCCTAGTTAACTACGGTTTTCTGATGAACAACAGAATGTTTGTATTTCAAACATGTCCTATGCAATATTTGGGGCATGCTTATAATAAACAAGCTATTATTCACCTAAAAATTCAGGTTTATCTGGGCTTCCCACATTTTAATTGGCTGAACATGGCAACCTAAATAGGGTAAACTGGATGATAGATGTCTTTCTCCTGATTGGCTACTCGAGTGACAGAGCATCTAGTTTTATTCTGATATTACTACCTGCCTCAAGCATGATTAGAAAAATTAGAAAAAATAAATAAGAGGGGCAGGGCTGGTTTTACAGTGGGAAGCTCCCCACCCTTGAAGAGACTAAAGAGAAACTGGCTACTAACCCATAGCGACTTCCCTGGTGGCTCGGACGGTGGGGCGTCCGCCTACAATGCGGGAGACCCCGGTTCGATCCCTGGGTCGGGAGGATCCCCTGGAGAAGGAAATGGCACCCCACTCCAGTGCTCTTGCCTGGAGAATCCCATGGACGGAGGAGCCTGGTTGGCTACTGTTCATGGCGTCACAAAGAGTCGGACACGACTGAGCGACTTCACTATCTAAAAAAAAAAAAAAAAAATTGTTATGGGAGGATCAGAGTGTGGTATGGTGTTGGGATACCTCCATGAACCAGTTGAAATATCCAGTGAGCATGCTTCTGAGATTTTTGTGATAAATGAAATTGTATTCCCACAAAAACTGGATGCCTGTCAAGATATTTCAAAGAATATAACTGTTTCAGAGAAGAACTCCTAAAATGTAATGTGCCAAAGAATCCCCTGGGGATCTTGATTCTTATCAAGAATATTTTTCAGAATATTTCAAAAGGTCTAGGATAGCACCTAAAATGTTACATTTCAAATAAATTCAAAGTTATTTCCCAGGCTGAAGTCCCATTTACCATACTTTAAGTAGCAATGTAGTTGACCATTATCTAGAGTCCACAGTCTGACTCACAAAATTTCACTAATGAAAAGTTGGTCTTATCAATGACCTTAGAGAGTTTTGTGAGCTAGAAACACTAAGATTTAATTAAACAAACGATTGATATAAGAATCCAGAATGCTATGCTATTGGCCACCCTCTTTCTCAATAATAAATTAAAACCTCACATAGAATGTCAGTTCTCTACTTAAAATGCCCTGAGCCTCCTATTACTCTCAGAGTAAAAACCAGTCTCCTCAGGGCATCTGAGGCTCTGTATGCCCTGGCTCTCCTTCATCCATCCTGACCTCATCTGTTGAGAAAGACTCTCTACTCACCCTCTCCATCTCCTCTCCTGCTGCCCTGGGTTCCCTGTTGTTAATATGAACACCAGACACTCACCTAATATACATTCTCCTGATCCCCAGCCTTGTTTTGCCAAACTCTCTTTCTTCCAACATCTACATGGCTTTCCTTCCCACTTACTTTAGGACTTTACTTAAAATGTACCTTTGGAATGAGAACACCCAGACAGGCTCATTTTATTATTATTATTTTTTTATTCTAATTTTATTTTATTTTTAAATTTTACATAATTGTATTAGTTTTGCCAAATATCAAAATGAATCTGCCACAGGTATACACGTGTTCCCCATCCTGAACCCTCCTCCCTCCTCCCTCCCCATACCATCCCTCTGGGTCGTCCCAGTGCAATAGCCCCAAGCATCCAGTATCGTGCATCGAACCTGGACTGGCAACTTGTTTCTTACATGATATTTTACATGTTTCAATGCCATTCTCCCAAATCTTCCCACCCTCTCCCTCTCCCACAGAGTCCATAAGACTGTTCTATACATCAGTGTCTCTTTTGCTGTCTCGTACACCAGGTTATTGTTACCATCTTTCTAAATTCCATATATATGCGTTAGTATACTGTATTGGTGTTTTTCCTTCTGGCTTACTTCACTCTGTATAATAGACTCCAGTTTCATCCACCTCATTAGAACTGATTCAAATGTATTCTTTTTAATGGCTGAGTAATACTCCATTGTGTATATGTACCACAGCTTTCTTATCCATTCATCTGCTGATGGACATCTAGGTTGCTTCCATGTCCTGGCTATTATAAACAGTGCTGCAATAAACATTGGGGTACACGTGTCTCTTTCCCTTCTGGTTTCCTCAGTGTGTATGCCCAGTAGTGGGATTGCTGGATCATAAGGCAGTTCTATTTCCAGTTTTTTAAGGAATCTCCACACTGTTCTCCATAGTGGCTGTACTAGTTTGCATTCCCACCAACAGTGTAAGAGGGTTCCCTTTTCTCCACACCCTCTCCAGCATTTATAAATTGCAGCTCCTTACCAAACCACATCCAAGATGATCCCTCGTTCTGACCTCATTTTTTCATAGCACTATTATCTAAGATGGTATATACTTTACTAATGTATTTAATCAATTGCTTATTACCTATAATCTCATGTTAGAATATAAACTACATGAAGGCAAGGATGTAACACCACTGCCTTGAATAGTATCTGCCTCGTAGTAAGCTCTTAGTACATAATTTTTCATTTGATTTCAACTAAATTATTTGAGAGGAAGAATTATTGAGTGGGAGGTTACTTTGAAAGACTTGAACAAGGGGGAGGATGTTGGAAAGTCATAAAATACATTTAATCCATGGAACAGTAAGTCTGACAAATCGTTCCTCATCCTTATCATGTCTTTATAAGCCTGATTGTTATTCCACTGGAGTCAATGTGCTTTTTAACTAATGAGTTCTAAAAAGTCGCTTTTCATATACTTGTTTTCTGTCTTATTCTCCTTTCTCCTTAATGGGAATACCCATTTTGTTAAATCAATATTTTTAATAATAGCATGGCAGAGTTAGGTATTATGTGCAAGCTGTCCATTTTTTTCCAGATTGTTTGGCAATTATTTGATATGATCCAGTATAAGCTGATTTTATAACCCACATTCTAAGAGATTTAGGAATTCAGAGTTTAAATAAAAATTTTTATTTTGTTTATCAGTGTCTGATAACATAAGATGTTTTAAAAAACTAATGGTAAAAACTAAGGACATAGAATTGTTCTTTGTGTAATACTCTCCATTATGAAAGAGGAGGAAAAAGTAATAGACAGTCCATGGTGTATAGGGAAAAGTTTACATAGAAAATTAGCATCAAACATTTCAACTGGCCCATATTTAGTAGTACAGTATATTTTTCTTTATTCCAATTTTCTTGAAATATTTGACATTTAAACATATGAAAAGGAACTACTTAAAAACAATAATGGTTGGTTAAGAAAATTAGGAAATACAGATGGGATACAGATTTTTATAAAATAATAAGGATAAGGGTTAGACAATAACATTGATTCATCAGGAATTTATTGAGCACATTCTATGTGCCAGCTATTTGATTTGGAGTACATTAACATTAAATGGAAATTTTAAAGTTATATTAAAGATAGAAAAATACCAAGGTTGTGGAAAAATATGCCTAAATTCTAAGGCAAGGAAATCATATGAAATATCATGTTTTTCCCCAAAAGGATTTTATACAGTTTTGGATTTAAATATCTTTTGTAGTGTCTTTTCTTAAATCTTTATCAACATGTTCTGTATAAAACTTTTTAAAAATTTTACTAAATGATTAAAGCAGTTATCAAAACTGCATTGGAAACAAACTTTTAGCAATAAAATTATTGAAAATGATTAAAATATCTTCTTTTTGTATCTTAAATCTAAAGGTAAGCACTGGCATGTGTTTTAATATTACTTTCAAGTTAAGACATAATCTTGAGAGCAAATTTGTGTTGTTGTTGATGTTATTGTTACTCCTTTATAAATAAGCTCAAACTCTTGAAAAATATATGATGAGTAGTTTCCTAATGGTCTATAATACACATATTTTATCTTATATTTAAAAATTTGAAATTGAGCATGTATTAGAAACTTTTTCTTTCCTCTATCAAATTTTAAAACAGCCTAAGTTATTATTATGGTGGAAAATATCATTCCCATCATGCTGAAGTGAATTATTAATACTATTCATGTAATGTTATAAAGAAATTTAAGGTTTCATATAATGTTCAAAGAACCGATTACTTTTCTTTTTACTATGGGTGTCAAAGCATTGCTATCTAACCTGGCCATATGCCAATTCCTGATCTGCAAGTGTTGCTTCTGCAGTAGAAAGACTTTGTACCATAAAGTTATCAACTCTTCACTCCCAACCACAGCTAATTAATTAAACTAGAAGGCAAAACCAGACCTATATCATCTAGCTACTTCATCCTCACTTAACAAGGTAAGTTGAGACAATCAGATTCTCTAATTCAGAAATCTAAATTCAGAGTCTAAGAAAGAACTGTCTACTTAAAAGTAAGAGGATAAAATAATATGTATAAATGCATGATTGGGCAGACTATGATACATCATGTAAAAGACAACCTAATGGAAAACAGAGTCTGTGAGTAAGCAGAATAAGTCAATTCAAAGTGTGATGAATAAAGCAGACATACATATTGTGAATAGAAACATATATGCAAAAAACTAGAGCAGAGATTGGTGACCTTCTCCCTCTAGAGTGACTTGGGCCAGTGTAATCTAATACTGCCCTCCTGCTCGATTCTCTTCAGCTTACCCTATTATAGTCTTCATGTTAAAACTCTCATAGCTTCATATGTATCATTATAACAATACCTTCCCATTTGATTTAGTTTGACTGCTTTCTGTGCTTCTTTTACTATCTAAACTATATCACAGTGGCTTGGATAGTGGCCCCCAAAAAGATTTGTCCACAGGAACTGTGCATGTGACCTCATTTAGAAAAAAGGTCTTTGCAGATGAATGAAGCTAGAGATCTCAGGATGAGATCAATCTCCATTGTCCTGGTGGGTCCAAAATCCAATGACAGGCATTTGTATGAGAGACAGAAATGAAAACACAGACCCAGGGGAAGGGCATGTGGAGACAGACGCAGAGATTAGAGTGATATAGCTGTGAGAAATGTTTTTCGTCAACCAGAACCTGAAAGAGGCACAAAAGCTTCTCCCCTCGGCCCTTTGAAGGGAGTGCAGCCCTGCTGACAACTTGATTTTGAATTTCTGGTCCAGAATCATGAGACAATAATGTCTATTATTTTAAGCCACTGAGACTGTGGCTACAGCAACCATAGGAAACTCACATGGATCTTAAGCATTTTTCCCCAGTAGGAAGTGAGTGGCAGGGGTTTTCATTAATAGGTTTTGAATGTATAAACCTTGCCTCTATTTTCTTAAATAGAACATTGAGGATGTAATTTAAACTGTTTCCTCAACTCTGGATATACTTTATAAACTTTGCCTTCATATTTTACAAAGATAATGATGTGCCAGGGACTGTAGATGTTGATAGAGCTGTTGGCCCCTTACACCAAGTGGCCCTAGGTTACCAGATCTTCTTGAATTATTATTTCTCATTTATGGCAGTATTTTAGTTTATTCATCTACTCTCTAATTGTTATGATATTATTTCTCATGAGTTAAACCATATTCTAACAAGAATTATTCATTTAGGAATTTACTATGCATAATAGTGTCTATCTTTTATAGACATGCAGTACCTTCTAAAGCTACTATCTATAAGATAGTAGAACAAAAAAACAATTGTGATTTTTTTGAAGTTATTTTTAGATTTGTTTTGTGTTTGAAGAGAGACATTAAACATTAGGTCTTGTCTATGGAATTTGGACCAAATTATTTAGCATCTTGTTACCTTAGTTTCCCTATTTGTAAAATGGAGATAAGGTTAATTACATCATAGATGTGTAAGAAATTATTAAATGTATATAAGCATTTTGATCAGTATAGTTTTATATTAAACATTCAATAAGTATGATTTAGTATTAACCAGTCAAAGCTGTTATAACTATTAATATATAGGAGGCTTCCTTGATGGCTCAGTGGTAAAGAATTCAACTGCCAATGCAGGAGACATGGGTTTGACCCTGGGTCCAGAAGATCCCCTGGAGAAGGCAATAGCAATCCACTCTACTATTCTTGCCTGAGAAATCCCATGGGCAGTGGAGCCTGGCAGGCTACAGTCTGAAAGTGAAAGAAAGTGAAAGTCACTTAGTTGAGTTCAACTCTTTGAGATCCCATGGACTGTATAGTCCCTGGAATTCTCCAGGCCAGAATACTAGAGTAGGTAGTCTTTCCCTTCTCCAGGGGTTCTTCCCAACCCAGGATCGAACCCAGGTCTCCCACATTGCATGAGGATTCTTTACCAGCTGAGCCACAAGGGAAATCCGAGAATACTGGAGTGAGTAGCTTGTCCCTTCTCCAGTGGATCTTCCTGACCCAGGAATCGAACCAGGGTCTCCTGCATCTCAGGTGGATTCTTTACCAACTGAGCTATGAGGGAAGCCCACAGTATATGGGGTCCTAGAAGAGTCAGACATGACTTAGTGACTAAACAACCTTAATTATTTAGTTATTAACAATTTTAGTTTTTTATATTTACTGGTATTTTCATCTCCTAGAAATGTACTTGTAGTAGGAACAACATAATTGCATTTTATATCTATCTATCTTCATATATATATTTTAAAGTATAAGTACATAGTCTCAGACGAATAACCAAAAGGGAGTAGAATTTCTTCTACCTGACTAAATTTTTGTGCTTGCTTTTATAGTACATATTTTTATTTCTGAGTCATTTTTTATATAGGCTATTCAAAACTAAGCTTGTTAATTCCCCTGACATCCTTCCTTTGATATACATGGACAAAAACATAGCTAGATTGTATCTTCCTCAAACTCAAACACAGAATTTATCTTCAATTTTTCTTCTCACCTTAAGATTATATCTAATTTGTTAACAATTCTTTCAATTCCAGCTCCAAGCCCCACACTTTTAGACCTAATCCTACTTCCAATTCTGTAGCTCAGGTCTTATTTTCCGTAGCATGAGATATGGAGAAAGCCATCTACTTTGCCTCCTCTAGAGCATGTGTGTGTGTGTGTGTGTGTGTGTGAGACTAAAGAAAAACAACATAATATATTCTCAACTTTGTGAATGATACATTTTAAAAGAAAGAAGCTGTTGCTAGCTCTCACTCACCTCTAATGTTTCAGAAGGCTTGCCATTCCTTGGTACTGAAAAACTTAAGTGTGATTAACAATTTTGACACAGTAAAGGTTAAAAAATCACCTGTACTATCCACAACTCTTCTTTCAAGTATTATTCCAGCTGCTAGCATCAGTCAAGTTCCTGGTAAAGGTCCCAAACCAAGCGCTAGAGGAAAACAGGCCCTTCCTTCTTTTTAGATACTCGGCTCTTAGAGTTTTTTGCATATTAAAATTATGTATAATGACAAAGTCCTAGAATTTCTACATTTCAGCAATAATTTGGTTAAAATAGGAGTTTATGACAAAACAATGCATTTAAGAATTTTAAAAACTATTTCTGAAGTTAAAACTAATGATACATAGATGGAAAGTTCAAGTTCAAATGATAAAATACATTTCAACAGACTGTTTCTACTTCATTTATGCATGTACTAACTGCATACATACACACATACACAAACATATGATTTCACAGACTAGTATGAAGTACTTGTCCCTATTAGAGCTTTTTATGCCTCCCCAATATTCTTTGGCGGAGAGAGGATTTTTACAAGATAATCACCAGTATTATACCATGAAAGAATACTAATATTGGCAAGATGAATTTATCGTCTTTGCGTAGTCACGCTACAGAATCTAATGATCCAGTTACCTATCCAAAGTGCCCACAACAGGATCAACAATGATACTCTAAAAATGTGAGAGTTGAGCACATCCTTGGCAGTCTAGTAGTTAAGACTCTGCTTCCAATGCAAGGGCACAGGTTTGATCCCTTGTCAGGGAACTAAGATCATACATGCTGCCTGGTGCAGCAGCCACAAATACAAACAAAAAATAATGATAAAATATTGGTAATTCCTTGGGACCAGTGGTTAGGACTCAGCACTTGAACTGTTGTGAGCCTGGGTCAAAACATAAATAAAAAATGAGATCTTAAAAAAAAAAAGAATAAAAAGTGAAAGTTAAGGCAGCATGTAAAAGGCCCAGATAAAAGAAATTTCAGAGCCCCCATGTGAGGTTCTCTCTCTAAGAAGTGAATGTATATTTCATTGCTTTCAGAACTTCCTCACAGGCACTTCATTTCCTTGCTTTGACACTTTTAGATGGAGTGAACATCCTTGGCAACTGCACCCAAAAATGTTTGCCAGGAGAGATAAGAAGGATCTATTCTCTTTAGAGACTGCTCTGCAATATTGAGAGAAACCTGAGAGGGCTGGAGCTATAACCGAGGGAATGGACTTGGGCTCTAGGATCAGGCAGCTGAGCCAATAGGCACAACAGTCTCAGTTCTTGCTGCCAAAACTACTCCAAGAAAGCCCCACCTGGCAACTCGAGGACTTCTCTTGGAGTCTTGGATCACAACAAAGATAAACTAGGAATAAACATGAGTGTTTTGTTGGTATGCAAGGCTGAGCCAAAATGGAAAGGACACTTTCCCATTTCAACCACACAGAATTGATAGTAGAAAAATGTCACTATCAGGAAAACTCTACATACACACAAATTCTTGGTCAATCTTCATAGCAGGAAATAAGAAAAAAACTACACTGAAAAAAACAAAAAGCTGACTCCAAGTCATAATAGTCAGGGAGAATTGAAATCAGCAATGACGCAAAACTGACAACCATCTAGCTATGATCTCAGGGTTACAGGGCATTGAGAGTTCAGAAAGCAATCCCAGATGCTCAGAGAGTTAAAACAGAGGTCCCTTTATAAAGCTGGGACCTGTGAAAAGTCAATCAGTTGGCTTAGAAAACTCTACAACTGTGTCTGGGAACACATCACAGAAGTATGCCACCTGGCTGGGCCATAAGAAGAAAATGCCTCTTGCTAGAAATCTGACCCACATAACAATGCTGTTTGCAGTGAATGGTTTGGATTTTAGATGTCTATGGATGGTAAAACCTAGTGCTCAAATTCACATGGATTTGGTTCCCATTGTAAGTACCAAGGTAGTCATGTTCAGAAGGTACTTGACTGCATTTGACTTCAGCTGTGTTAGATGCCTCTTGCTTTCTGCTCTAGGGCTTCTCTTGGTGGAATACCTGTAAGAACCTATTCAAGAATTCCAACTCATTCGTTAGCCTGGAAATTCCGGGGAATTGACACTGTAAGGGGCAGCCATTGACCAATTGAGAGCAGAAGCTCATATACATCTTTTGTGTTTCTTGCAAGCAAGCTTGCCAAGGGTAGCAAATAAAAATATCAGATACCAATTAAATTTGAATTGTATATAAAAAGGAAATTTTACTATAAGTAAGTTCCATGCAACATTTTGGATTTATTTTCAAATTGTTGTTTATCTGAAGTTCAGATTTACCTAGTACTCTGTATTGTATCTCCCAATCCTGCTTGAGAGAAAAAGTATAAGACACATTCAAAATCACTCCTCAGAGAATCCCCGTGGAGAGTAGAGTCTTATTTCCCCACAGCTGTTACCAGCTTGATTGCCCACTTTTCAACTGGCTTCCTTCTTTCTCATTTTATGCTGGCTGGTATCTCATTCTTCTATGTAAGGATCAGTTCTCAAAGTAATAACACACAGATCTTGTTTACTTTGAGAGAAACCATAAAAAAGTGACTCTAAAAAATACACCTTCAGGATGGAATTCTAGAACTAGATAGTTCATTGGGAAGCAGCAACTGAGCATTTGTATTCTCCTAAAATTCTGAAAGAGATGGGAATACCAGACCACCTGATCTGCCTCTTGAGAAATCTGTATGCAGGTCAGGAAGCAACAGTTAGAACTGGACATGGAACAACAGACTGGTTCCAAATAGGAAAAGGAGTACATCAAGGCTGTATATTGTCACCCTGCTTATTTAACTTATATGCAGAGGACATCATGAGAAACACTGGGCTGGAAGAAGCACAAGCTGGAATCAAGATTGCTGGGAGAAATATCAATAACCTCAGATATGCAGATGACACCACCCTTATGGCAGAAAGTGAAGAGGAACTCAAAAGCCTCTTGATGAAAGTGAAACTGGAGAGTGAAAAAGTTGGCTTAAAGCTCAACATTCAGAAAACGAAGATCATGGCATCTGGTCCTATCACTTCATGGGAAATAGTTGGGGAAACAGTGGAAACAGTGTCAGACTTTATTTTTTTGGACTCCAAAATCACTGCAGATGGTGACTGCAGCCATGAAATTAAAAGACACTTACTCCTTGGAAGGAAAGTTATGACCAACCTAGATAGCATATTCAAAAGCAGAGACATTACTTTGCCAACAAAGGTGTGTCTAGTCAAGGCTATGGTTTTTCCAGTGGTCATGTATGGATGTGAGAGTTGGACTGTGAAGAAGGCTGAGTGCCAAAGAATTGATGCTTTTGAACTGTGGTGTTGGAGAAGACTCTTGAGAGTCCCTTGGACTGCAAGGAGATCCAACCAGTCCATTCTGAAGGAGATCAGCCCTGGGATTTTTTTTGGAAGGAATGATGCTAAAGCTGAAACTCCAGTACTTTGGCCACCTCATGCGAAGAGTTGACTCATTGGAAAAGACTCTGATGCTGGGAGGGATTGGGGGCAGGAGGAGAAGGTGATGACAGAGGATGAGATGGCTGGATGGCATCACTGACTCGATGGATGTGAGTCTGGGTGAACTCCAGGAGTTGGTGATGAACAGGGAGGCCTGTTGTGCTACGATTCATGGGGTTGCAAAGAGTCGGACACAACTGAGCAACTGAACTGAACTGAACTGAACTGAAATGGACTGAGGGTGATAATTCTTAGGATCATTCTCATTGAATGGTAGTAGAATTATTAAAATTTTCATATATGATAGATTGGGATGGAGCACTGAGGAAAGTGGGTACTGATTTATCTCTCCACAGACTGTGTAATTAGTTAACTATTGTTAATGGTTTAAAAATCCAGTGTCTGTTAACTGCCTTGAAATAGAAAAAAAAAAAAAAATGAACAAACAAAACTATGGGCCAACTCTAAACTTGAGGAAATCTGCAAGAGGTATTTATGTTTTTATCTTTGTTTCTGTTATTGTTGCTTGTGATGTAAGGCACTCTTCAAGTTACATATTATCACATGAGGAGAATCAATTCCATCATTTCATTTATTGAAAAATTTGTCTTGTCTTCACTGGTTTGTGATGTGGTCTCTGTCTGATGT
The DNA here is from genome assembly GCF_027580195.1 of Bos mutus. Lineage (NCBI taxonomy): Eukaryota > Metazoa > Chordata > Mammalia > Artiodactyla > Bovidae > Bos > Bos mutus. Next base: position 29,295,333 of record NC_091617.1, read on the forward strand.
TGTTTTCATATCCCTGGGTGTCTATATCTGGGCTTTTTAATCTGTTCTATTTATTTTTCCCTGAACCAACGCCAAGGTATGTTAATTATTATAGTTTGGGCTTCCCTGGTGGGTCAGAATATAAAGAATCCGCCTGCAAAGCAGGAGACCTGGGGTTCCATCCCTGGGTTGGGAAGATCTCCTGGAGAAGGCTATGGCTGATCTGGGCTTTTTAATCTGTTCTATTTATTTTTCCCTAAACCAGCACCATGGTATGTTAATTATTATAGCTTAACACTAAGTATTTTAGCTGATAAAGAAAGTGAATATTCCATGTTGTTCTTCAAGAAAGAATATTGGATATTCGCTTAAAAAAAAAAAAAACACTAGGTTTTCTATGGGATTGCACTGTACTATAAATAAGTTTGGAAATAATTTTAGAATCCAAAAACATGCTGTGTTTGTCTATATAATTAGGCCTTTTTAAATGTTTCTCAATAGTTTTATGATTTTTTCCATTGAACATTCATACATACATGGTGAGATTTATTTCCAGATAATCCATATTTTCTCTAGTATTGTAAATAGTATCTTTAAAATTTTCATGGGTAGAAAACAAATAGACATCTATATTGATTTTGTATCTAGCATCTATGATAAACTTTATTATAATAATAATTTATCTGCAGATCTTCGGATTTTCCTCTGAACAAAACCATATTATCTGCAAATAATGACAGTTTTCTTTCTTTCCTGATGTTTCTTATATTTCCAATTATTTTCTTGCTTTACTTTACTGCTTAGGATTTCCAGTGAAGTTCTGAATAGAAGTAGGGGAAGTGGCCCTTCTTGTTACATTTCTGATTCTTTCAATGATCCATCACAATTATGTTTGATGTAGGTTTTCCACACTTGGGAGTTGAAGTTAAATAACCTTGTAGTCAATGTTGTTAAAATTCCGCATTTCTTTAAATTGGACTAGGCAAAATGCAATCCTAATTAAAATTCTGGAGGCACATTGAAGAAACTGGCAAGATGTTTATGAAGTTCATATTAGGAATGCATTTCTCCCCGCCTTTCTCATCTCTAAGCAATAGATTAATTTGTTCTTCTAGAGCTTTATATAAATGCAGTCCTTTGTGTGTACTCTGTTTTTTTTTTTTTTAATTCTTCCATTCAGCATAGTTATTTTGAGATTCATCCATGTTGTGTGTACAGTCAGTTCCCTTACTTTTTTAAAAAACTTAAGCATTATTTTTTTATTTTTTAGAGAAGCTTTGCTGCTGCTAAGTCACTTCAGTCGTGTCCGACTCTGTGCGACCCCAGAGATGGCAGCCCACCAGGCTCCCCCGTCCCTGGGATTCTCCAGGCAAGAACACTGGAGTGGGTTGCCATTTCCTTCTCCAATGAATCAAAGTGAAAAATGAAAGTGAAGTCGCTCAGTCGTGTCAGACTCTTTGCGACCCTGTGGACTGCAGCCTACCAGGCTCCTCAGTCCATGGGATTTTCCAGGCAAGAGTACTGGAGTGGAGTGCCATTGTCTTGGTTCACAATAAAATTGAGCAGAAAGTACAGAGAGTTTCCATATCTTCTTCCATATATTCCTAGTCCAACAGATACATAGTCTCCCTCAATATTGATATCCCTCACTGTTGATACATTTGGTATAATTAACTAATAGATACTGATAAATCTTTATCACATGAAGTCCATAGTTTATATGGGCTCACTCTTGGTTTTGTAGATTTTATGTGTTTGTATAAATGTATAGTGACATTATACCACTGATATAGAATAATTTCACTGTCTTAAAAATTCTCTGTTCTCTGACAGTTAATCTTTTTCTCCCCTGTAACCCTAAGCAACCACTGATTCTTTTATTGTTTCTATAGTTTTGCCTTTTCCAAAATGTCATATAGTTGGAATCAAGAGATATGTATTCTTTTCACATTGATTTATCTGACTTAGCAATATGAATTTAAGGTTCCCCCACATATTTTTATGACTTGATAGCTCATTCCTTTTAGTGCTGAATAATATTGTAGTGTCTTGGTGTATCACGGTTTATCCTTTCACCTACTAAAAACATGTTGATCACTTTTAAGACTGAGCAATTTAAATAAAGTTTCTATAAACATCCATGGGGCAGGTTTTTAAGTGTATATGTTTCCAATTCATTTGGATAAATAACAATGATCATGATTTTATGGTAAAAGTATAGTCATAAACTACCATTCTGTTTAACAAAGTATCTGTACCTTTTGCATTACCATCATCAGAGAATGAGAGCTCCTGTTAATTAAAATCCTGACAGCACTTGGTGTGGTCAGTGTTTTTGGATTTTAGCATTTTCTATCTTTCCTTTTTATTTTTTAAATTATGAAAATATGATAGCACATTTTCAGGAGACTTGGAAAATACAGAACAAAGTTACATATAGTTCCACTATATATTACAATTGCTTGTTTTAAGTAGAAAAATTAAGATCTTTAGTTTGAGTTTTAATATCAAACACTTAGAAAATAGTAGAATAAATGTATGGACAAGTAGAAGAATATAGTAGATCTGAAAAGCATTATGATGCAATATGACATAATTAAGATTTATACTATTTTCACATAACAGTGGGATACAAATTCTATTCAAGTTCCCATAGACTATAAACTAGGAGACACTGGAACATATCTAGAGACATAAGACCAGGTGCAAAAATTTCACATTCTAAAGGTATTGAAATCATACAGATTCTGTTCTCTTTTTAGGATTTTATCCTTTCTAATAGGTGTTTCGGTTTCCCAGATGGTGGTAGTGGTAAAGAACCCACCTGCCAATGCAGGAGACATAAGACACTAGCGTTTGATCCTTGGGTTGGGAATATCCCCAGGAGAAGATAATGACAACCTACTCTAGAATACTATTCTTACCTGGAAAATCCCATGGACAGAGGAACCTGGTGGGCTACAGTTCATTTGGTTGGTCAGTGGGACACAACTGAAGCAATTTATCACAATAGGTGTTCAGTGATATCTAATCGCTTTAATTTGTGATTCCCCAATCATTTATATTTACTTGCCTTCTATTAATATATATCTTCTTTGGAGTGATACCACTCATATCCTTTTATTTTTAATTAGGTTGGTTGTTTTCTTACTGTTGAGTTTTAAGATTTCTTTGTATATTTTAGACACCAATCTTTTATCAGATGTGTCTTTTGCAAATGTTTTCTCCCAATCTATGACTTGTCTTTTTATTCTCCTGGTATTGTCTTTTACAAAGCAGAAGTTTTTAATTTTAATAAAGTCCAGCTTATCACTTCTTTCTTTCATGGTGCATTTGTTATGATATTTTAAAAGTTATTGCCATACTCAATTTCATACAGATATTTTCTCCAATATTATCTTCTAAGAGTTTCATAGTTTGGTATTTTACATTTAGGCCCATGATACCTTTTGATTTACTTTTTTGTGAGGTTATAATATCTGTATCTAGATTTCTTTTCTTTTTGCATCTGTATGTTCAGTTTTTCTGACACCATTTTTTGAAAAGAATGTCTTTGCTCCATTGTATTTCCTTTCCTCTCATATCTGGGTCTCCGATTCATTTTGAGTTACTTTTTGTATATAGTATAAGATAGAATCCAAATTCATTATTTTGCATGTGGATTATATATTTATTTTTTCATATTAATTTTTTTAATCTGAAATGTTGTCTAAAATCATTTCATCAGAATTTATCCTTAAGGAGCTTTCTTTGTGGAGAAATCTCAGGTTTTCTTGGTGAATTTTCTATTTGCTTTAATTTGTGAATGGTACTTTTCTGGAGTAAAGTATTCCAGATTGATAGTTAATTTATTGTTGAATATTTAATTCTTTTTATTCACTTTTTGTTGATTTTGAGTCTTAGTTGTCAGTTTGCTGTGTATCCCTTGAAGATAATCTTTATTTCCTGCCTGTTCTCAAGATTTTCTCTTTAGCTCTGGGTTTTATCATTTTTATTACAATATGATCACATGTGTGTTTCTTTTTACTTTTCTCTTTGAGATTAACTTGATTTCTCAGGTTGTTGTTTGGTGTTTTTTAATAGTCATGGAAAGACTCAGCCATTGTAATTTCTACTATTAACTCTTTCCTCCTTATCTGTCTCATTTTTTGGAATGTCCATTAAAACTAAACTCTATTTTTTTGTGCACTATCTTTCTTCTGATGCAAACTCTAGTATAAATTCTCTTCTTCAATTGCATCTAACCCCTTGTTAAGTCCAATTTTTAAATGTTTCATTTTGAAAATTGTAGTTTTTTATTTCTAGAAGGTCTATCTGATTCTTTGTCTTTCTACTATTGGCTTTTATCCTGTCAGATTCCTTATTGATATTTTGAAGTTTTCATTTTGCTTCTTTTGCCATATTCAATGTAAAAGTTTATAAGATGTGACTGATAATTGTACATAAAGTCTTTCCCTGGAACATTTCTGGTTATCTTGATTCCTGGCACTTTGTTTCCATGTATGATATATCACTTTTCTGTTTCGGTACACTTATTACCTCTGAACAGTAATTTGAAACCTATTTCAGAAGTACTTTTCTCCAGAGTAGATTTTTACTTGCTTCCACTAAGCAGCTTGGCACTACCAATTCAGTTGGGTCCTCAACCCAGCTCAGAGTTTAAGGTCACCTGGACCTCCCCGGTGAGGGAAATCAAAACTGCTAATATGTAGCAGAGCCAGTTATTTCCACAGCATTTCAGAATCCTTTTTCCTTCCTTTTTATGGCCTCTGTTTTTCTCAGTGACAGGGCAAAATTATGTTTTGGTGTCAGAGATCAGGTTTGCTTGTCTTTTATCATTGTCTTGAAAACATGCATTAAGATCCCGTTTTAATATGTTGTAGTCTTCTATTAAACTAAACTCTTTGGGAAGTTGCATAACCTTTATGCCATCTCCTTTTCTCATGTAGACATCATATTAAGTTCAAGATAGCCTATTCAACAGATGCTCTCAAGACAAAACAGTTTATTATTCAGATCTTTTCATACAATCCCCATGCTTATAGTTTTCTTCTATTTTGACAAATAGTTTCTTAAATGCAGGATATTTCTTAAATATGCTTAAAGAATTTAAAAAATATTTTATTTAGCATTCCTCATTGTTTTCAATAGAAGTGGTTCAAATAGTCTTTTGTCTCTGGTAATAGAAACCCTTCCTTTATGATACTTAATGCAGGAGGAGATGTTGGGTTGCTTACTAATCTCCCATTTTGGTGTTAGTATTAAGGATGAAGACTTGAAGAACTTTACCTAATGAGAGTCAATCTTTATTAGTTGATAGCTTTAACAGTTTGACATAGGACCACAAAGAAAAATACTCTGTTTCAGATAGATGGACACAGGAAAAATCTTTTCAGTAGACTCATGCTCTAGGCAATAATTAGATATATGTTAGTGGTTTATTAGAAGAAAGCACAATATGTATTGCCAGTATATAAAGTCCCACCATACATAACTGCTAAGATATTGCATTGTAACATTTCCCTTAGAGAATTAAAGGAAAAAATAGAACTCACCTAATCACTGCTAAAGGATTAGCAAACCATGTTTAGTGAAGAGAGCAAGAGGGTGAAGGAAAAGCACAAATACCATATTCTCCAAGTTTGTGGGAATTTGAGTCATTTGTGCTGTTTTACTCGGAGAAGGCAATGGCACCCCACTCTAGTACTCTTGCCTGGAAAATCCCATGGATGGAGGAGCCTGGTGGGCTACAGTCCATGGGGTTGCTAAGAGTCGGATATGACTGAGCCACTTCATTTTCACTTTTCACTTTCGTGCATTGGAGAAGGAAATGGCAACCCACTCCAGTGTTCTCGCCTAGAGAATCCCAGGGACGGGGCAACCTGGTGGGCTGCTGTCTCTGGGGTCGCATAGAGTCGGACACGATTGAAGCGACTTAGCAGCAGCAGCAGCAGCAGCAGTGCTGTTTTACTGGAGTATCAGTTCAGTTCAGTTTAGCTGCTCAGCTGTGTCTGACTGTTTGCAACCCCATGGACTGCCATACGCAAGGCCTCCCTGTTCATTACCAACTCCTGGAGTTTACTCAAACTCATGTCCATTGAATCAGTGATGCCATCCAACCATCCCATTCTCTGTCATCCCCATCTCCTCCCATCTTCAATCTTTCCCATCATCAGGGTTTTTTCAAATGAGTCAGCTCTTCACATCAGGTGGCCAAAGTATTGGTGTTTCAGCTTCAGCATCTGTCCTTCCAATGAATATTCAGGACTGATCTCCTTTCAGATGGACTTGTTGGATCGCCTTGGTGTCCAAGAGACTCTCAAGAGTCTTTTCCAAAACCACACTGTGGCATATCAGTACCTTTCCCTTAACCTTAATCAGAAGACCTCAAACTTTCAAGGTAATGGTATGAGAGTGAAAGTGCAGATAATCTATTGGTGTCCAAACAAAGACTATGGAGGACTACTTAGGCAGATGCAACTGGAGATTCCTTAAGATTCATTATCACCTAAAACCAGTTGTGTCCACAGAAGGCACACCTGTACAGCTAAATACAGCCTCGTGTGGAGAACACAGTAGTATTACACTCCTGACTTCTGTATTTAAAAAGAAAGTAAGAAACATCACTCTCTTTTGCTATGATTTGAATTATTCTACCAAAGGGAAAGTGTGGCATATACTCTTTTTCTCAGCACCTTCAGTTCCAGTGTGAAGGAGACTTTTTCTTTAATAATGTAAGGATTAGTGATCAACATTAGCAAATGAGAAGTTGATTTTTTTCTCTATAAACACTTCAGTCTGAAACAACTGGATAGTGCACCACTACCCTCCGAAATTGGAAAAGGGAGTAGGTCAGCTCTCCCTATGGCTTGAACAGAAGGTGATAGAATAAAGAAGCAGTAACCTCGGCAGAGCATGGAAAATTAGAAAATTGGAGGGAGACCAAGGAAAAAAAGATGTCTATGGGTTCATGATTGGCTCTCTGTACAGCTTGTTTTTCTCAGGTCATCCATCATACCTGCATCAGCATACTCTCTCAGTGACTCCAGACCCTCAATACATGAATATATTTATCTAATACCAACATATAAAATTGCTATTTTGAATTTTTTGTTTGTTCATTTATCCAAAAAAAGCTAAAGCATTAGTTACTCAGTTGCGTCTGACTCTTTGCAACCCCCTGGACTGTAACCTACAAGGCTCCACTGTCCATGGAATTCTCCAGGCAAGAACACTGGAGTGGGCTGCCATTCTCTTCTCCAGGAATCTTCTGGACCCAGGGATCAAACCCAGGTCTCCTGCATTTCAGGCAGTTTCTTTACCATCTGAGCCACCAGGGAAGCCTGCTATAAAATAAAGCTATTGCAGGCTATTCTTCATATTTGATGATTATTTTAAAAGTGAAACAATCCTAGGATATTAAATAGATTTTTGAAAGATAACCTAAACATAGATACATTCATTTACTATAAACATATTCAGTATAATATATATTTGATCTAAATGTCAGAAATAAAATAAATTAGGTACTAGCAAGTTCAGGAGAGTTGACATGAAGAAAGCATTCTGATACTTAGAAAAGTAGTTTCTCAAACCTAAATTACCTCTAATTTCTAACAAAATTAAGTAACTCATTTCATCTTGTTTATTTAATTATCTGATGAAAATAAAAAGTCAGGGAGCATGGCTCAATCAAAGCAAAGAAATATTTAATTTTCATTTTACGGTAAGGCATACAGTTTACTTGTTAACAATAAAATGTTTTAAGCCATATGCTACTTATGGTTTTCTTTAAAGCTAGATTAAAATGTGCTAATTAGAGTGTAGGCTGCATATATAAATATACTGCTCTATTGCAAACCTGCTCTGATAAGGACCTATTTTGAATCCCAATAGAAAAAACTGCTATAATTGTCAGACACCCAAATAAGTAATTCACCTCAATCATGTTTTAATCTATCAAATGCCTGGTTCACAAATGGCTTAATCATATTTTATGTAAACTTTTTGTAATAAAATGTATGATAGATAACAATAGTGACATGTGTACCAATGATACATATTTTTTCCATATTCACCAGCTCTTAAATTTTCAGCACAGATTTATTTGGGGTTTCTCAATACTGTCTTCACATTGGAGACCATTTCATAAAATGAAGCACAGAAGTCTAGTTTTAATCTTAAGGCAGGTATTATGATACTTTGGCTCACCTACTAACCACTTAGCAAATTACTCTACACCATTCACTGTCCTTTTTGCTGAAATTACACTTTAACACAGATTTATCACTATTCCATGGGGTCGCAAAGAGTCAGACACAACTTAGCAACTAAGCATGCACATCTTTGTGTGAAAGGAAGATATTTTTGAAAACAGTATATTAATATAGTAAATGTATCTCAATAGTAACCCCTTATTTACTTCTGGAAAATTTTAAAAACTTAATACACAGCTTTAAAAGGTAGCAGAAAAACACAGATAATTTTGTTTCCTTCATACTTTAAGTTCTAAATTGAAGTCTAATGGAACAATGAAATTACTATTGTTTTCAATTGTTCCTGGATTGTGGAAAAAATAATCTTAAATATAAAAGGTAGAATTAAATGCACATTGAAGAATTAAAGATAAAAAATGAGAGAAGAATACTTAGAGGAAAAATTCATTTAAAAAATAAACAGCATTTTTTTAATGTTAAGGGAAAACTTTTTAAATTTCTATGAAAACTTTAAGCTTTCTAGTCAGAAAGGAAAAGAGCAGAAATATAGAGTCCAAAAAGGTGATTTTACCAGGTTTAAAAATGGAATAAAGCTTTAAATGATTTAATTTCTTTACCGTTTTGCGCTCCCTATTTCTATATGCATTTTCATATATCTCATTTCTTTTCACAGCTCCAATCCTTCAAATCTTAGAAGTAGGCTATAAAGGGAGTAAGGGTACAAGTATGCTACATGAATATTGGATTGAATTAAGAAAGGGATTCCTAGAAAAATGGTGTTGGTTACCTGGTCTTATTTTCAGAGCGATTTCTTCCTTTCTTCTCTCTTTCATAACTATCTTCAACCAGCTCTCTTGTAAAATACCCATGCATTTTTCCTGCTCAGTCAGACTTTATTAAATCTCAGTACGTTTTGATGTTATTGCTGCTTTGCCGTAACTGTGTTCATAAACATGGTGGATTAGTTCAAAGAGCTTAATTTTGTTAACATACAATATTGTGTTTCCTTATGACTTCAAATTAGCTTTGAATATAGAAATTAACTTGGTTGATCATACAAGTCATGAAATACCACATTATTTTTAACAATCTCTCTTGTCATTGGCCAACAGTTAACTAAATATGGACTTGGACAGAACGTTATTAGATTTGCACCCAAAGAAGCTTGCAAGGAAATACATGTCTTTTCACTGATGAATGGGAAGCATTGCTTGTTATTCTGGCAAGGATTTACCATGTCATTTTCTGGAAAGCCAAGTGTTGACATTGATCTTAATTGGTACCCATCAAATGCCATATCTTCTTGACGTAAGATTGAGTTATGGCCATCACCAATCATTAGCACTCTAAATATTTATATAACATTCCTTTACATTGGAGTTTAAAATTAAGTAAATATGCAAGAAGTAGAAGCAGGACTATCCAGATTTAAGTTACTAAAGAATTCTGTGCCTGAGAACAAATTTGACATACAGAATTGAGTGACATCTTCCTTTAAAATTCTAAGAATAGTTTTTACATTCCAAGGCTAAAAAGCAGTTTCCTATGGTTCCAACCTAGTAAATTTCCATGCTGAACACAAAGGAATTATAGAAACAGATACTATTAAGTTAATGATGAAAAATACATTCTAATTTTTAGCACTTATCTTTAAGTAAGTAAGAGACCCTACAGATTGTGTTTTGTTATTTCTAAAGCATTTATTTGCAGGAGAAAGATGAATTTTTAGAGATGTCTTATCAGGAAAAAAAAAGAGAGAGAAGAGATAAAAATCTATGTAGCGTCTCTCTCCTAAATAATAGGTGATTATATTCTAAGTCATTTTTGCTCCCAAAGAGATACTGAATTAGGGGGCCTATAAATATACTCTGAGGATTCTTAGCAGGCTTGTTTATTTTACCAGGAAAATATCCCATGCACAATCTTCTACCTGAGAAAGATGGGATAGAAATTTCTGGGAAAAAAAATGACCTTTTTATTCTCCAACTCTTTATTCTTCTCTATAATCAATATAGTTTAAAATCAAAGGAAAAATCAATACTTTTCTTTATAAATTATATTTTATATATAGTATAGGATTTTGTAACAATGAGACCTAATGACTTTTAACTGAACTCTCATACTAAAGCTTATTTAATCCTTGTGATGCCTGTTAAAATGCCATATTTTACAGAAAACATTATTCATTTAGGTTAACAAACTTTTCCAAAATCACAGACTTAATAAGTATTGAAGCTAAATTTCAAACCCAAGGCAACTTAACATAAAATTCTATATTCATTCCCATGCTTTCTAGTCACCTGAAAGCTTGTATAATAGTGCAGCTCCATCAGTCCACAGAAATGAATACCATTTACACTAAAACACTGCCTTGCATTCTATCAGGTAAAAAAAAAAAAAAAATTTTCAAATACATTGGCAAATACATAGAATTTTTTTTCTTATTTAAGGAAGAAGTATTTTGCCTAAGGTCACACAGCAAGTGACTGGCAAAACTTAAATGAAAATATAAAAGTAATTTAAACATATCTAACAGTGAATATTATAATTTATAATGCACACTATTTAAATGTCTCTCTCCTGCTGGGAGCATTTGATTAAAAAAAGACAAGGGGAAGTGTAATCAAATTATCTATTTAAACTACCTTGCCCTACAGAGTATATAGATTTAATAACCTAATAGCAGGTCCAGTAGTAAAATATGATCTATGATTTTTTATTAATGGAAAACCATTGCTGCTTAAGTGTACACTCTTCTGTCAAAAAGACAAAAGTTGAAACAAATAAAAAATAAATAGGAACAATATAAATGCCTACTGATATTTCTGTAGAAATCATTCATAAACTTTTTTTAAAGAAATCACACATGAATCTTTCAGAATAGAACAATATCCTAAACACCCCATCAGAAGAAAATGTTGACCCTTGCCTTATAGGATTTTACTGCAGCTGAACCACAACTAGCAAAGAATCTGGCAGAAAATAAGTAGTATTATATTTATAAATTGAATTTTACTTTATTTCAAGTGACCAGTTTTGTTTATTTGATGTCTCAGGTGATGTATGAATGGTATTTGCTTGACAACATCTGATTTTAATGTATCATTGGTAAAGAAGACAGTATCCTTTTAACAATTTTCCCTATTGCTTAGGAACATAGAGCAACAATAGTACCTATTTTTCTTCTTTAGAATTCTTCAGACTCCTTATTTTGTACTCACATAACTTTTTTTCTTGTGTTCTGCAGGTAATTCTACCTCTCTATTACCTCCCATTCTCTTAATATTCTTAATTTTGGTTTTAGTCTGATATCACTCAACAGTTTTAGCTGTTAAATACTTTGTGTGTCATTTCCTCCATATTAAAAAAAAAAAAAAAGATATAGCACACTGGAAAGTTCTAAACATTTAATAAAAATTTCATTTGCCCTGGAGAAATATGACACAGCAGTTTAGTTAGAAAGAAGTCAAATGAAATGACATCCCTACCACCCTGGTGAAATTGAAAATTATTTACTGTGTATATACTAATAATATTCTTCAAATGAACTCACTTAAATGGTGGTAAATCAAAGATGTCACACAAATAAGTTCCTCATTTTATATCCTTAGCAGACTCAATACTGGAATAGTAGTAAATCAAAGATGTCACAGAATTATGTCTCTTGTTTCTATCTTTACCAAGAGCAGCATTGGAAATTACATTATAATCTGCTCTCAAGCAGCCAGAGTTTTGGGGAAATACATAGCTTGAGAAGAGCAGTCCTGGGACAAAATAAATGATTCCCACAGAAGCAGACATGACCCCGAGTTAGCAAAATTCAAGCTTCAGTTGTATTTACATGTTCGTATATTACTAAAAATTATCTGGCAAAAAATACTTTGGCAAAATTTGCAATGTATGATATTTTTGAATTGTTTTCACTTAAGTTGTACCAAATCTCAGTTCAGTTGCTCGGTCATGTTCAACTCTTTGTGACCCCATGGACTGCAACATGCCAGGCCTCCTTGTCTATCACTAACTCCGAGTTTACTCAAACTCATGTCTATCAAGTTGATGATGCCATCGAGCCATCTCATCCTCTGTTGTCCCCTTCTCCTCCCACCTTCAATCTTTCCCAGCATCAGGGTCTTTTCAAATGAGTCAGCTCTTCACATCAGGTGGCCAAAGTATTGGGGTTTCAGCTTCAGCATATCTCTCTGATGTATATTCAGGACTGAATATGATTCTGATTCAGCCCTTGATTCCTTGACATATTATCTAGGGTATGAAAGTAACACTTTTTAGTCAAGTAGCAACATCATACACTCTTATCAGTGTAAAAGGCAGTAAACTCACCCATTCAACCTTACAATAAAATGTTTTAAAACCCTTAAATTATGTCACTAAACTACTAAAGCAGTGCACCTTTATTTAAATAATATCCTTGCCTTTCCTCTTAAGCTGATAATTTAAAAAATATTTAAGTAAAATTTATTAAAAATATATATGAATTATTCCTATATATATGAATTTAACACATATACATTAAAGTTATATTTTAATAATTTATCTATAGTTATATTTTTATCCCTATTTTATACCTGAGGAATCTGAAACACAGTTTCTTCACAGAAATTCTTGGTATTATACATAGATTAAGGGCTTCCCAGGTGGCTCAGTGATAAAGAATCTTCCTGTAATACAGGAGACACAGGAGACACAGATTTGATCCCTGGGTGGGGAAGATATCCTGGAGGAGGAAACGGCAACCCATTTCAGTATGCTTGCAGGGAAAATCCTGTGGACAGAGGAGCCTAGCAGGCTACTGTCTATGGGGTCACAGAGTCAAACACCACCGAGTGACTGAACACATGTACAGATTACTATGGTATGAACACACATAATAAAATTTCAAGGTGCTATGATATAAACTAATATAGGTTTTTATTGAGAACAGAAATCCAGATCTTTTCTTTACTTGAAATGATCATTGGGGAAAAAAAAGAAAAAAGGAAGTATTTAAAATGTGAGGACAAATTTATTTAAATTTGTGAAACTTTCTAATTTATCTCTTCTAGAGCTTGATTTATTAATCATCCTTCTCTCTTTTGTATCTGTAATCTGTCTTCCATGAATTCCTCACTCTCAGGTTACTTGTATATTCAAGAAACTTTTATTCTGAACAATAATAATTATAGTAACAATAATAAAATTAACAAACTTTACATTTAAATTTTACTCTACACCAGTATACAATGAATTGTATATAAATTTTAATGCTTACTGTTAAATTTCAGAAAGGATCATGTACTTTGATTTCTCCACCTTTCAACTGCTGATCCTCAATATCTACCACCATGATGAGAACATTCCAAAGGGCTCCCCAGTGCTCTCTTTAATTATCATCCCACTCTTGGTTCTCTGCATATGTAGAGTTCTGCTTCTAATATTCATCTTTTCTCTCTAGATTCCCTAGATAATTATATCCATTCCCAAAGTGCCATGTAGTTATCATTATGAAGGAAAGTTTGCCAAACATATTATCAAGTGCCTACTTTAAGGCACACTGTATTTTCAACTGCCTACTTGCATCTCCACCTAACTCTTTTCAAACTCAAACTGTCATTCAAACTCAGTGTATCAAAGACTAATTTCCTTCATCTTGCCCCCACCTCAAACATTGTTGATGATAATGAAGAAGATGAAGTTGCTGATTGAAGAGGATTCAAAACAAACCTGCTACTTTCTCTATCTCCTCTTTAGTTAGAAGTGTTACATATCCATTTACTAAGTCCTGCATATTTCTCTAGTCCTTACCTTCTCTTTTTTCCCCTCAGATGTTTCCTGTATTTCTTGTTTCTGGAAAAATATCTTTTAATTGATTTACATACAACTACCCTTTTCTTTTCTCTCAGCTCAGTTCTCTAGACAACTACATTGTTATTAAAACCAAATCTAATTTTGTCACATTTTTGTAAAATTGTTTACAATTATCTTTGGAATAAAAACCGAAGTTTTTAGCACTGAGTATAAGCCCCTTCCATCATATAAAGTTAACCTGTGCTTATAACTTATTATCCCATGCTTTATCCAATCACACTAAGTTATAGGCCACACAATACAGTAGGAAGCCTTCAATAACACTGATGATGCATGTAGTTCCTCTTCATGAACTTCTTTGTACCCCTTATAGAACAGATGAACAACTTGGGGAAATGTTTCCATTATCTGACATAGGATAGACATTCAACAAATGATTGTTAATGTGGAAAGATTAAATCTAGAGCCATATTTTCTATAAATCTATGGCAACCATGAAGATGCAAAGCATAGAACTTTCTTCAAGAGATAACCTGCTACACAGATTGCAATTAGACAACAGTCTTCAGCTGTAGCACTTTGTGGATTCACTGCAGCATTGCAGGTGAGGCCATCCTCTCCCCAGTTACCAATCAATGATTGTACACAGTAGGAACTCTAGTTCCTGGCCCCACTGACACTCATGGACAATCTTTGCACTGGAGCCAACTATTAGGGTGGTTAGGGCCTTCTCAGACATGCACTCAGTACTGAAGCTCCTCCAAACCAATCTTCCTTTCTTCCCCCTCTACTTCACAGGGGTCAGATCTTCATCACAGTCTGAAGCTCTCTCTAACAACTTCTGCCCTATCTACTCATTAATTTTTATCAGGTATAATCCCCAATAAATCTCTTGTACTTCTAACTCAACTTTTTCCTTATATTTACTTCATTGAAGTCTCAGGCTAACTAATACAAAACCTTTCATGATTTACAAATCAAACAGTCCTCATACTCACAGAGTTCTGTATACATAACACTATTTTTTTTCCAAATTATATTTTACATATTTATGTTGCTTTTTTCACTAGGATGCAGATTGTATCACTGATACAATAAATGAATATTTATTGTTAAATGAATTTATCCATTCATGGTTTTAAATTTTTAATGAAAATGAATTATGTCTGTGTGTAGATTTTTTTTTTTTTTTGCATTTGCACACACAAACACACTAATTTGGTTAAAATCATATTTAAATTCTCATTCAGGGAAATTTTCTGAAACTTCTGCCATTTACATATTGTAATAAATATCATGTAGGATGCATTTTGAGCATACTACAGTACTCAAAGAAATTTAGTACTTTGGGCTGAAACTAATTCTCCCATCTCTTCATTTTCAAGTCAGAGGATAATTATGACTATTCCTTTAAACCACACAAAGAACAAATATACTGAACTTAACAAAATTAAAAATGGAACCCAAAAAGAAGTGTTAAAAGTGAGAAGATAGTTGTAGTGTAGCTTTATACTCTTGACCAATGGTATTGATTATACAGTTAATAACTAGCTATGAAGAGAACCTGAGCAATTTAATTAATGGAACATATGAGTCATACTAAAACAATTGGGAAGAAGCTAGAGTAATAACCTATAAGCTTGCAAAGTGATACGATTTCAATAAAATTATATTTGCAATATGACTGTTTTTTGCACAACAGACTACTTTCCAAAAGTCAATTCTAAACTTACAATTCATACATATTAAATTAATGTGCTAGATTTTTAATTTCTAAAATAATTTCTTGTTGAACTAAATTAATTCTAAATTATAATAAAATCAACTAAGAATTACAGCATTCACTTTAAAAGACCACCTACATTTGATAATGTATAATTCATTTGCATTTCAATTTCTCAGCTTAAACCTTAAATAAATGCTATTCAAATTTACTCTCATGGTGTCTTATTTACATAATCATGACAGACACAAAGATATCACACCACTTTGTTGCTGTGTGATTTGGTGTTACTTCTGACAGTAGCTGTGAAATTTGTTACCACATTTTAGCTAAAATCCTGTGTATCTGCTAGTATTTTTCTATATGTCAATACAATTTTTATGTGACCATTGTTTACCAAGAAACAGAAGGAATAAAAACAAAATTAAAGATATATCTTATATCTTTAATGAACTTCAAACTAATGAAAAGACTACAGTTGTGTATCAGACAAAAAGAGCATAATAAAAGTTGAAGCAATGTGTTCCTAAGATGAATATTATCTACATCTGCAAATGCTTTATTCATAAAGAAAACATTGCTGTGCAACCATTGGAAATTTATAATAATTATGTGTTCTTGATGAAGACTTTACAGATAGAATTAATAGAAATTAGAAGAAAATGATTAAAAATAGGAAGAAAATAAGAACTGATATGATATGATATTATGATATGGTAATGAATATGATATTGATATGATAGAATATCATAATATCATATGATAGAATATGATATTATGTATGGAAATGAAGGGAAAACTAGAGATGAGTAATCAAAAGTGTAATTAAAAGCAGTGGAAATCAATGCATAGAACCATATTTATAGGAGTGTAAGAATATGACAGAATTAAAAGGTAAATTAAAAATTTCAAGAAAAAGATTTATAACAGGGTTAACATATATTTAAAAGATACATTTAGAAATCAAGAAGAAAGATATCAACTCTCTAATAATATAGCAAAAACCATAAATAAAGCATTCACAGAAAAAGTACAAATTGAGAGTAACATATGCCAAATCTTTAGCTTTACCAGTGTTGATAAAAAGAATAGTGGCACTCCCCAAAAATGTCCACTATCACTGGGACCTGGGAATATGTTGTGGTATGGGTTGAAAGGTGATGGAATTTGTCACCCTAAAATATGT
This sequence comes from Bos mutus, assembly GCF_027580195.1. Taxonomy (NCBI): domain Eukaryota; kingdom Metazoa; phylum Chordata; class Mammalia; order Artiodactyla; family Bovidae; genus Bos; species Bos mutus. The sequence goes on from NC_091617.1 coordinate 29,312,239, forward strand.
CACTATGGCATAAAGATTATTTTGAGCTAAAGGCACTTAGAAAACAGCAGGTACAAGACGAATTCTCTGAACTATCCTTTGTCTTCCTGAAAGCAGGAGATAAAACCCTTGTGAGAAAGATGCCCTCTTAATACCAGATGGCAAGACACATTCTTATCACCAAAGATGGGGAGTTGAGGCCCAGAATGTACTATAGAGACTCAGGTTGGTAAAATAACTTGTAGCAAAGTTTCTGAAATAACTAGAAACACAATTTTCAATTCAAGCAGATTTAACTGCCTAACTTCTGGATTCCACTTTTGGGCGGTGAGCCATAGCCCTTGTGGCTGCTCTGGTGTTCTTTCATCCCTAATCAGCATCCAGGGCAGAAACTCAGGAGTACCTGTCCTACATACTCATCTCAGTGTACTTGTTCTTATATCCGAGAGATCTTTATCTTCTGATATTGTCACATACATTTTCTTTGTTCATGTTTGACTGTTAAAATTCTCTGCAATCCATACCTTGCCAAAGAGAGAACACTTTTTAAATAGATTCTGTCATTTGAGTGCTTTCTGAATTATTAACATAGGAGTAACAATGGCACCCCACTCCAGTACTCTTGCCTGGAAAATCCCATGGACGGAGGAGCCTGGTAGGCTGCAGTCCATGGGGTCACTGAGGGTCGGACACGACTGAGCGACTTCACTTTCACTTTTCCCTTTCATGCATTGGAGAAGGAAATGGCAACCCACTCCAGTGTTCTTGCCTGGAGAATCCCAGGGACAGGGAGCTATGGGGTCTCACAGAGTCGGACATGACTGAAGTGACTTAGCAGCTTAGCAGCAACATATCTGAGGACTGCAAAGCATTTTTTTTCCCACTTTGAAAAACTTTTGTGTCATAAAAAAACTAATTTTTTTTTACTGTTCAACAAGTTGTATTGGCACTTCATAAGCAAGTTTATTTATAGGACTTGTGTGGGTAAGAATTCCATTGGAAATGACATTGCTTAAGAGATTTAAGGAAACATTTTACATAGAAGATGTGAAAATACCTCCTCTTTGTCCGCAGATCACCCAAATCTAGATAAAGACACCAGAACTCAGTGAAAAGGAGGGAATCAAATTAATTATCAAAGTTCATAGTTTCTAGAAAAGTTGTCATTCTTTTCAGATTATTGAAACTTTAAATCACACTGATAGATTTCGGGAATATTTTACTCTGTGGAAACAAAGGAAAACTTAGTCTTACAGACTCATAAATTACATTTTTAACTTGTTTCAGGTTTCTCTAAAATTGAAATGAATTTGTATGAGAAATGTGCTAGAGTTATGAAAAAAGAGGGTTTGTCTGTTGACTTGTGAAGCTTAATTTTTCTCCCAGCTAAAAAGATTTTTCCTTGAAATAGATAAAATATTAAATATGTCAAAAATAGTATTGATTCAATAATTCAATAAAAACATTGAATATCCACTATGTACCAGTTATTGTTCCACTGACCTTGGATATAAAAGTATACAATATAAATAAAAATTCTTTTTATTAGAACTTGCTCTCTGGCATAAAGCAAATAAGTAAGAATCATAAAATTAAATTCCTTTTATATTATAAATATTACAATATAAAATATTATATTATTTATATAAAATAATTATATCATTTACATAACATATATTTATATTTTATATATTATTTATACTTTATATTTATGATTTATTATTTGTTAGCCATGGAAATTTACTTTAGAGTACTGTAATTATTGAATTATGTTGCTGTATCTACAGGTACTAATTAGAGTAACACTTTTTTTGGTCTGGGTGATTATACCAAAATTAATGGGTCCACTATACATAACTGATCTTTCTTTCTCATCTTTCTTCTCTTTTATAAGTAACTAGGAAATTTGTACTATGTCTACTCAATGGATGAATCAGAATGAGAAATATCTGGTCTGTCTGTTGTTCTGGACTATAATAAACTAACTGCTTTTATTTTTGTCTCTCTTTCAAACAAGTCAATTGAGAAATAATTTCAGTTGTGCTCTTTGGGTGTGATTTCAGTAGCTTTATTGAGAGAAAAGTAGAAATATATCTCTGACTCTGCAATATATCTCTCATTTGTACTAAGTGACCTGACAAACACAGATACAGTTAACATGTAGTGGAAGGATTTCTAAGATAGCCAATAGTTCACTTGGGCTGAGAAGACCATTCTGAAAGCTAAGCAGATGACAAAGTCCAAAAATAAAAGGAGAGAAATTTTTTGAGGAATGAAAACAATGTTCAAAACATCAAACATAAAGTAGTAAAACCAGAAAACACTAGATAACTATAACAGAGAAATATTCAAGAATTATTTATTGAATGTCACCCAGCTGTTGTGCCTTAGGCCAGGTCTTGGCAAGGAGTTGGGGATGGTGCAGGCCAGACTTCGTTTTTTTAAGTTTATGGTCTACTCTGGGATGTCTCCTGGGGTATATTGACATTAAATAAAGAAACAGACACATATAAACAATATTATAAGTTATATTAAGTGCTGTGGAGGAAAATAATAGAATGTTATGAGAAAAAATCAGTGGAGTGATTTAATGCATATTGGTCAATAAAATAAAGCACTTTTCCTTCTCTGAAATTTAATTTAAGACCTGAAGCATGAGCAGAAAGAAGGCTCTAAGGAGTAAAAAGAGATTAGATCATTCTAGGAAGTAATAGATGGACAGGGTACCTTAACTATAGTTGAGTGAGGAGTGAAATATGAGTAGGTTTCAGGTTCAGAAGCTTGTAGGTCATCCTCATCATTTTAATTTTATCCTAACAACAACAAAACCCACTTAAGAGTTTTAAGCAAAGAGAAGTGAAAACATCAGCTTTGAATTTTATAAGGTATATATTGGCTTTCTATGGCAATAGTCAGAGGATTACAAAGTGGATGTGTAACAGTATATTTGAAAGACAATATTGGTTTCAACCTGATTCTTAAGAGAGGAAATGAAGGGTAATATAGAATATATATCTATATCATCTCTACCTCTATCTCTACCTCTACGCCTACCTCTATCTCTATCTCCACCTCTATCTTTTGTCAAAAGTTATTCTGTTTCCCAATCAACCCTAGACAGGATCAGGGCAGATTTTTTTTTTTCATAACTGCTTTACTATGTTGTATTAGTTTCTGATGTATAACAACGTGAATCAACTATATGTATACATTTATCCTCTCCATGTTGATCTTCCCTCTCACTTCCTAATCCCACCCCTTTAGGTTATCACTCAGCACTGAGTTGAGCTCCTGATGTTATACAGCAAATTCCCACTAGCTGCCTATTTTACACATGGTAGTGTGTATAATTGTTGATGCTACTCTCTCAGTTCCTCCCAGCTTCTCCTTCCCCTGCTATGTCTGCAAGTCCATTCTCTACATCTATGCAGATCATGAGACCTGAAATGATGATAGAGTACAGTGGTACAGATAGGAATAGATACAAATTTGCCACTTGCTTGATTGATAGCTTGGACTTAAGCATATTTAACTACATTAAGCTGTTTTTACTACTTGGTGTTAATAAATTATACCTTGGCATCAAATATAAGATATGTATATATATGCATATGTATATATACATATATATGCATATGTATAAGTGTGTCTAACAAATACAGTTTAAATGCCTTAAAAACATCACTGCCTACTCACTGCTGAGATTCAATCCTTTTAAAAAAGGATCAGCAAAATTTCTGTAAAGGACCAGATAGAAACTATTTAGATAGATGGTCTCTGTTGCAACTGCTTAACTCTGTCTCTATAGTGCAAAAACAGCCATGGTCAATATTTAAACAAGGGGTCATGGGAAGAATTGGCCAGTCTTTAGTTTGCCAAACTGTGAAACTTTTAAATAAACATAAGACAGAATGGAAAGAAGAGACATTGATATTCAGGTTGAAAGTGCTCCTCTCCACTAATAACAGAATGGTAAAAACTTAGTATGATAAATTGAGAAGCTTATCAAATATATGATTTTGAAATACTCCTGAACCACTGTTATTTTTAAGTGATTTTATCTATGACTTGAAGTTGAGCAATTTTGATACCGAAGTTTTTCATATGTTTCTGCAGTATTACCTATTGATACGTGTTGCAGTATATGATTGTCAAAATAACAAACAAATGAAAAAGTGTGAAAAATTGAAATGACAAGATTGTTGAAGTAGCTTCAACATGGTGATGTGCTGAAATCTAGGAGCTGAGATACACCATGAGTTTTGATATAGTGAAATTTAATCAATACCAGACAGTGACCAATATGTCTGACTATCCAGTGTGCCTAGCAGGCAACACTAAAATTCTCCCAGCACAAATAAGAAAATTGTCAATGAGACTGTCAGAGACCAAAAAAAGAAAACAGAAAATCATTTACAGACTAGCTGATTCTAAGAAGAATGCAAAAGGTTTTGTACAGAACTCCCAAAAAAGATTATCTGTTTTTGGCATTTTTATCTGCTAGTACTCCATAATGCAGCTGAATCAACTGAATATATCCAGTGCTTCACTGGGGGCAATTTGATATATATATCCATAAACAGTTATACATACACATGTGTGTGTATATTCAAATTTTATTTGCTGTGTGGTGGACAGAATATATTCTTCCCAATGATAGCCACCTTCCACTGCCTGGAGCATGTGAATATGTTACCTCAGTGGTAAAAAGGACTTTGCAGGTACGAGGGATTAAGGTAAGGATTGGAGATACAATTTTCCTGCATTATCTAAGTGGACCCGATGTAATCACTAGCATTCTTTTAAGAACGAGACAACTAAGTCAGTTGGTATTAGAAGCTAGGACTCAAAGTTGTAGTGATGCTAAGGAGCAACTAGGAGTCAAGGAATACAGGTAGCCTGGAAGAACTGAAAAAGACAAGGAAACAATTTTTCCCTCGAGCATCTAGAGAGAATGCAACCCGACTGACACTGTGATTGGAGATTTCTGACTTTCAAAACTCTAAGAAAATAAATTTGTGCTGTTTTAAGTCATTAAATTTGAGATAATTTGTTACAGTAGCACCAGGAAACTAATGTAATATGCGAAGTCGGTCATGCCCTGAATTACTTAGGAGTCTTTTTTCTAGGAGTCTTATATTTTGGCTGCTGTGATTGTCATAATTTTGTGGGCGATTAATTATGGAACTCATTTGTCATATTGTGTTTGATGTGGCTGAGCTTTCAATCTGAAAATTTAAATTTTAACTTCTGAGGGATATTTTTAACTTGCTGCTTATATAAGCTATTTTATTTTTTATCATCCATGTGTAAAACTCAGTGATATAATGCAGTTACAGGATGCAACATTATTTGAAATGTGAAACCAAATAAATTAGATAAAAATGATTCATGTTTGTTATTATGAAAGCAAGAGATCAGAATATCATACAGTAATACCAGCAAAACATTTGCTACTTTTGATAGGCTAAGAATTTAATTTTCAGCAAAAGTACATTCCCGAGTTTCACTTTTGTTTTGTAATAAAATCTCAATTTCAGGAGATACTGAAATGTAAACAGGAAATAGGTGTCAGCCTCAGGTCAGACCTGCATTACACAGTATATTTACTTGCACCAAGTATTTCACAATTGTTATCTTTAAACTAAATAATCATCTCTCGGATTTCTTCTTAGGATTAGACACAACTTTTGTATGTGCAATACTTTTATATTTCCTTTAAGGGATACTAAATACAAGTAAGGAGACATGTGCCAAAAGTGACGGATGTTGGAAACAATCTTGAGCTAGGAAGCAGCATGAGGAAATTGAAATATTTGAAAGATAGGTTATATCAGATGATATTGGATGAAGAGAGAAAAGGAATATATTATATTTTAGTTAGCTATCTCCAGTCTCTCCCCATTTTCTGTCCAATCAAATGCTTGGTATCTTTGGAAGAAAACAAAAGAAATGGGCAACAATAGCAACATCAAAAATAGCCAAAAGGAATAGAACTGAAAAAAACTATTTTGATGATAAATATTGTTACAAAATAAATTTTAGATAATTAAATGAATGAGAGTTAAGGTCATATTTTACAGTTACTAGTAATTGTGACTGAAGAGACAAGCAATACCAGGAACAGATTCTAAACTGCTACAGAAGGAAAAAAAAAGACTATGTAAAAGCATGAAACTCAACACTAGAAAAAATAGAAATAGGAAGGGGGAAAAAACTACTTAGTAATCAGACTACAGAAGTAAGGGCAGGCTTAACAACTAAGAGAAATAGGCCAAACAGTAAACATGGTGATCTGTATTGATACGTATTCTTGAGAAACTATTTGGATAATTTATGTATTTGACAATGGTATTTGTATTGGTGGTGCTAAGTCATGTCTGACTCTTGAGACCCCATGGTCTCTAACACACCAGGCTTCTCTGTCCATGGGATTTCCTAGGCAAGAATACTAGAGTGGGTTGCCATTTCCTTCTCCAGGGGATCTTCCCAACCCCAGGGGTGGAACCTGCATTTCCTATATAGCAGGTAGATTCTTTACTGCTGAGCCACCCTATGTGCTATAAACTACACTAAATATTGGAAATGCAGCTTATGTTTGGTGATGGAAGAGTCCAGACACATGTAAATATTTTTGCTGTGAAGGTAATGAACTGGAAAAGAAGTATAAAATGTGAAGTGGTATAGAAAGGAAGATATTTTAAAGAGAATTGTCAGGAAAGGTCTCTCAGATAAGTTTATATTAGAATAGAAATATGAAAGAAGGTCAAGGTGCAGAGTATGGAAAACTGTGGGAAAAGAGTCAAAAGCAGATAGAACCATATGTGAAAAGGCCCTCAGACAAGAGCATGCTAGATGTGTTAAAATAATAGCTAGCATTACTGAACCAAAGTATTTCCTTGATAGCTCAGTTGGTAAAGAATCTGCCTGCAATGCAGGAGACCCCAGTTCAATTCCTGGGTATGGAAGATCCGCTGGGGAAGGGATCGGCTACCCACTCCAGTATTCTGGCCTGGAAAATTCCATGGACTGTATAGTCCATGGGATCTCAAAGAGTCAGACATGACTGAGCAACTTTCCCTTCACTTCACTGAACCAAACAATTGTCTGCTCACAGTAAAATCAATCTACTGATATGAGGTTTTGGTTAAGGAAAGTGTAGCATTTATTGGAGGGTGCCAAGCAAGTAGCGCAGGCAACTAGTGCTTAAAAGACCCAGCTTTCAGGGAAAAGTTTCTAAAGATGAGGTGAGAGGGGTTGTGTGTGATCAGCTTGTGGACATTCTTCTGATTAATCAGTGGTGAGGTAATTGGGAATCAAAATCATCAACCTTCTAGTTCCATCCAGAGTGAGGGTCTACCTACTGTGGGCAGCATACAGTTAACTTGTTCCACCAGGTGGGGTTTTCAGTATCTACCGAATAGCTCAGAGGATTTGGCTCAGAAGATTATCTGCAGCCCTAGAGGAGGATATGAAGCCCTTGACTTTGTTTAGTGGCTGAACTATTACTTTGTCTTGCTTAACTCTTTTCCTTTATTTCTGCCTTTTCTCCCTTCTCTAACTAAAAGCATTCGGGGAACTTGGAAAGGCCTAGGAAACTAATGTTTTTCTATAAACAAGAGGCAGGCAGAGAGCACAGAGGGATCTGTCCTTGGAAGGCCCTGTAGGATCCTTCTTGGTTACACTAGGAATCCATTGTGGTTTGTATAAGTAGAGGAGGGGGTCCTGGAAGAAGCCTAGGCCAGAGAAGTAGATCTGGGAAAGAGTAAACACACCAGAAATTCAAAGGGATAAATTACAGATTTTATTCTGAGTGAGATGGGAAATACTTGCACCCCCTTGAGCTGAAAAGTCCTGTGTTAAAAGTTGTTTTAAACGAATAAATGTAGATATTGTGTGGTGAGTAATATAGAGTTCCAGAAAAACAGAAGCAGCAGGCACCATTGCAACAGTTGGTTAGCAGATAATAGTGTCTGTATTAGTTTGCTGCTGCTGCTGCTGCTGCTGCTGCTAAGTCGAGTCAGTCGTGTCTGACTCTGTGCGACCCCATAGACAGAAGCCCACCAGGCTCCTCTGTCCCCAGGATTCTCCAGGCAAGAACACTGGAGTGGGTTGCCATTTCCTTCTCCAATGCATGAAAGTGAGAAGTGAAAGTGAAGTCGATCAGTCGTGTCCGACTCTTAGCGGCCCCATGGACTGTAGCCTACCAGGCTCCTCCGTCCATGGGATTTCCCAGGCAAGAGTACTGGAGTGGGGTGCTATTAGTTTGCTAGGGCTGCTATAACAAAATACCATTATCTCACTGTTTCACACTGTTTGGTGAACCCAGGGTAGGCAAGGTGGTAGGCAGGAAAGCTGGAAGAAAACTCGAGGAGATGTAGGAACCGTAGATATGTTTATTCTCTCCAGGCAACCGTAAAAAGGGCTTCCTCAGGTGAGACTTATATACTTGTACAGAAAAAAAGTGGCCATGGCCAAGCAAGTATAATGTGAAGTGCATGCACAGTGGTATAAGTGATCTCAGCTATTACATAACTATGCAAAGTCATTGTTTACATATTGTGGGTGATTGATAGGGCGTGAGACCATGGGGTGAGACAGCTTTACTGGCACCGTTTAGCCACATGCTATTTTCCCCACAACAACAGATTGGTTGGTTTGTATGACAAAAATTTATTTTCTCACAGTTTCAGAGGATAGATGTCTAAAATTAAAGTGTTGTCAGGTCTGGTTTCCTCTGAAGTCCTTCCCTTGGCTTGCAGATGGCCACTTTCTAGCTGCGTCTTCCCAGGGATTTTCCTTTGTGCTCATGCATCCCTGGTGTCTCTTTGTGTGTTTTATCTTCTTTTCTTATAAGGGCACCAGTCCAATTGAATTACAGCCCAGACTAATGGTCTCAACCTAATTTTGTCAAATCTTTAAAGCCCCTCTTCCCAAATAGAGTCATATTCTGAAGTACTTGGGGTTGGGGCTTCAACATAGGAATTTGGAGAGGACAGAGTTTAACCCATAAAAGTACTGTAAACTCAGGAAGTGGTAGTGGAAAAGATGAATAGTCAGATCTAAGAAAAATATTAGAGCAAATAAAAGATTTACTGACTGAATAGGTATTCAGTGTCAAAGACATATGTGATGTTTTTGATCCAAAAACTGAAAAATGAAATTGCTAACAATTGGGATATGGCAGAACAGGAAGGAGTAAGTTTGCATTCTGAGTGGGGTAGCAAGAATTTAATTATTATGATATAAAATGTGAAATGCCCTCTAGATATCCAAGTAAAGATGTTAACCGGACAACAAAATACACAAGATGCCTTAGAAATATCCCTGTTAGAGACTGTGTAATTTTATGAGCCCAGCTGTGATGAGATTTCAGCCTGGGAGCTGGTGTAGGTGAGAGCAGACTAAGAAGTGTAGGCCAAGGAATTAAAGGAATTCACTATACACACCACAGTTTTTTCTCTCCTAGAGCTTAATGGAACAATCTATATTTTTATCACCTTCTCTTCCTGTTTTCCTGAAAAGATGATGAATCCAAACTAAAACAAAAAACAATATATTATTATCTGCAGCAGCATCTTATTTATATTTCTGCCAAATATTGCTTCCTTTCTGCATAGTTTTTATTTTTACCTTGAAATTTAATTTTTCATCATTCATTCAACTTCTTGCTACCACAATAAATAATGTATTAAGCCCTTTCTATGTGTTCAGTTCAGTTGCTCAGTCGTGTCTCACTCTTTGTGACCCCATGAACCTCAGAATGCCAGGCCTCCCTGTCCATCACCGACTCCCAGAGTTCACCCAAACTCATGTCCATTGAGTCAGTGATGCCACTCAACCATCTCATCCTCTGTTGTCCCCTTCTCCTCCTGCCCTCAATCTTTCCTAATGTCAGGGTCTTTTCAAATGAGTCAGCTCTCTGAATCAGGTGGCCAAAGTATTGGAGTTTCAGCTTCAACATCAGTCCTTCCAATGAACACCCAGGACTGATCTCCTTTAGGATGGACTGGTTGGATCTCCTTGCAGTCCAAGGGACTCTCAAGAGTCTTCTTCAGCACCACAGTTCAAAAGCATCAATTCCTTAGACACTTCTTATAAACGCTAGCAGGGCAAGTGTTGCAGACACCAATAAGGCAGATTTTTAGAAACTGTGAGAAAAAAAAAAAAAAACCAAATATGCTAGAAAGGAAGAAAAGGATACAGAGCATGGAGGCATTATGCTTTCTAGAAAGCCAATCAAAAACAGAAAAAAAAAACACATACATATATAAAGAAAAACCACAGAATTATAAATAGATATACACAAACCCATCTATACTGGGATGGAAGGATATTTAACAGAATGACAAAGGAAGAAAAAAAAACCTGTAGATGCTAAGTTTTCAGAATAAATACCTAGTGTAAACTGTTTGGATTGGTTTTTTTTTTTGAAAGAAAAGGAAATATGTTTTTGAATGTCTTGTTATGTAAGTGCCTACAGAAGAGTTTCAATTTCCCCTCTTGGGCTACAAACCTAAAGAGTTTACTGCTTGGCCCTTTACTGAGTATGTTTGCTGACTTTTGGTTTAGGGTTTTTCAGTATTTCTATATAACATATTACAGTAGTTGTTATTCAGTTTTCTCCAGATAAAATAAATTAGCTTTCTCACTATCCAAAAGTATTAAAACTATCACTCATTAGCATGTAGTTTTCAAGACACCAAAAGAAATATTGGTTAGTTTTACTTTGCAAGCAAACTAGAAGTTGATTAATGAATAGATTTCTCAAATATAGTCTTAACATTTCCTGAATATTGATTTATGAGATGGTAGGATTAAATCCTATAATTAGCTGAGTTACACCTGTCATACATTACTGGATCTCTTCGTATTAAAGGTTGAAAGAAAATCAAGCGTGTCCTAGAACTGTCAACATAAAAAGTTTCTTCCTACAGATCTTTTTGATTTTTATTTTGTTCTCTATGGGAAAGTAGATATCTTGACAAAAAGTAGATACCTTCTTTGGCATGGAACCAATGAATTGAAAATTTTTTCTGACCATTGGTAAACTAGGTGATATCAGTGTGATTCCTTGCATATTTCAAGTCAGTCAGTGTTGGAAGATGCAGCTTGGTGGGATTTGATAACCATTTAGAATATTTTAACAAACACATAAAATGTGATATTTCCTTTGTGTACTTCCACTCTACGTAGAGTGTTTTAATAATACAACTACTATAGCATTTAGCAGATACTAACGTATATACTGTAAATATTTTTTCAGATATATCACTCTCTGTAGGAAGCCAATTCACAGCAGTTTTCTTGTCTGTGCTTTAAAAAGGCCAACATTTTGTATGATTTAAGTCTTGGTTATAACACTTGCTTTTTCTTGAAAATAAATTCTCCTTTAACATTAATTTCAAATGTCCTGTGTTTTATGCATCTTAAAAGTTCATTCGAAGTTAGCACACCCTGTGCTTTGAAACAATTGTATGTGGGCAAAAATAATATGCCAGAGGCTGCCATTGATTATATCCATTGCTACTTCCACCTTCGTTGAAAGAGGCACTCAGGATCAAATTACTCTATCTCAGTGGGCATATTGTAAGGAAGAATTAACACTAAAGCTGTAGTTCTTTGTGATACTATAAGATGTCTTGGTTTCCCTTTTCCCACTTTTATCCATTTATATTTTCTGTGTTCAGTAAATTTAATGCTTGAATATACATTCTGATGCCATTTTATATCATCAAGCAGCTTTTATCTTTTACCTGATTCACCCTTTAGAAATGCTTTTCTTTTCACAAGAAATCATAGTAGTTTAGGACAGTTATGGATTGTGTACTACTACTACTAAAGAAATAGGAGAAAGAACCAAAGTACTCAGGTAATTTTTATACTTTTTATGAGGTTGCCATTTTCAACATTACATCAGTCAAGGATACTAAAGCACCAGAAGTCTCTGGGGACAGGTAGAGATGGTCGATCATTGCATTAAAGATAAGAGAAATCATCCACATGCATATACTACATACACAAATAAAATTCTGAAATTTGTAAAGCCTTCATTTGGAAAATATTTTTGCATTTGGAGGGGTATGCAACTTCTGATCATAAGCAAAAACATTCAAGTGTCATCAGGCCTTATCTAAAACTTTATGCCTTTTTCCTATAGCAGCAAATGAAAGGCAAGTTAAGAGAACACAATTCAGGGGAACCCAAAACTGATGTTCTTTTCCACTTATATTTGATCACCATATGACAAGACTACTTACACATCAGGCTCCATTTAGATGATGTCATCAGTGTAGTTCAGTTCAGTCGCTCAGCTGTGTCCAGCTTTTTGTGACCACGTGGACGACAGCAAACTAGGCTTCCCTGTCCTTCACCAACTCCTTGAGCTTGCTCAAACTCATGTCCATTGAGTGGGTGATGCCATCCAACCATCTCATCCTCTGTCATCTCCTTCTCCTTCTGCCTTCAAACTTTCCCAGAATCAGAGTCTTTTCCATTGAGTCAGTTCTTTGCATCAGGTGGCCAGAGTATTGGAGCTTCAGGATCAGTCCTTTCAATGAATATTCAAGATTGATTTCCTTTAGGATGGACTGGTTTCATCTCTTGTAGTCCAAGGGACTCTTAAGAGTCTACTCCAACACCACAGTTGGAAAGCTTCAATTTTTTGGAACTCAGCTTTCTTTATGGTCCAAATCTCACATCCATACATGACTACTGGAAAAAAGCATAGCTTTGACTAGACAGACTTTTGTCGGCAAAGTAATATCTCTGCTTTTTCATATGTTATCTAGGTTGGTCATAGCTTTTCTTTCAAGGAGTAAGGGTCTTTTACTTTCATGGCTGCAGTCACCATTTGCAGTGAATTTGGAGTTCAAGAAAATAGTCTCTCACTGTTTCCATTGCTTCCCCAGATATTTGCCATGATTTGATGGGACCAGAGACCATGATCTTAGTTTTTTGAATGTTGAGTTTTAAACCAGCTTTTTCACTCTCCTCTTTCATTTTATCAAGAGGCTCTTAAGTTCATCTTTGAATCTGCCATAAGGGTGGTGTCATCTGAATATCAGAGATTATTGCTATTTCTCCTGGCAATCTTGATTTCAGCTTGTGCTTCATCCAACCCAGAATTTCACATGATGTACTCTGCATAGACGTTAAATAAGCAAGGTGACAATATTAAGCCTTCACATAATTTTTTTCCCAGTTTGGATCCAGTCTACTGCTTCATATCCGGTTCTCACTGTTGCTTCTTGATCTGGATACAGATTTCTCAGGAGGCAGGTGGGGTGATCTGGTATTCCCATCTCTTGAAGAATTTTCCACAGTTTGTTGTGATAGACACAATCAAAAGCTTTGGCGTAGTCAACAAAGCAGATGTTTTTCTGGAACTCTCTTGCTTTTTCTATGATCCAAAAGATGTTGGCAATTTGATCTCTGGTTCCTCTGCCTTTTCTAAATCCAGCTTGAACATCAGGAAGTTCACAGTTCATGTACTGTTGAAGCCTGGCTTGGAGAATTTTGAGCATGACTTTGCTAGTATTTGAGATGAGTACCATTGTGCAGTAGTTTGAACATTCTTTGGCATTGCCTTACTTTGGTACTGGAATGAAATCTGACCTTTTCCAGTCCTGTGGTCACTACTGAGTTTCCCAAATTTGCCGGCATAATGAGTACAGCACTTTCACAGCATCATCTTTTAGGATTTGAGATAGCTCAACTGAAATTGCTCCACCTGCACTAGCTTTGTTCATTCTGATGCTTAACAAGGCCCACTTGACTTCTCATTCCAGTATGTCTGGCTCTACGAGAGTGACCACAACATTGTGGTTTTCCAGTCTTTTTTGTATACCTCTTCTGTGTATTCTTGCCACTTCTTAATGTCGTCTGCTCCTATTAGTTCCTTACTGTTTATGTCCTTTATTTTGCCCATTTCTGCATGAAATATTTCCTTGGCATCTCACATTTTCTTAAAGAGATATTTAGTCTTTCCCATTCTATTGTTTTCCTCTATTTCTTTGTATTGTTCACTTAAGAATGCTTTCTTATCTCTCCTTGCAATTCTTTGGAACTTTTGCATCCAGATGGGTATATCTTTCCTTTCCTCCTTAGCGTATCACTTCAATTCTTTTCTCGGCTATTTGCAAGGCCTCCTCAGACAACCATTTTGCCTTTATGCATTTATTTATCTTGGGTATGGTCTTGATCACAGCCTCCTGTACAACTTCACAAATGTCTTTCCATAGTTCTTCAGGCACTCTGTCTATCAGATCTAATCCCTTGAACTTATTTGTCACTTTCACTGTATAATAATAAGGGATTTCATTTAGGTCATACCTGAATGGCCTAGTGGTTTTCTCTTCTTTATTCAATTTAAGTCTGAATTTGGCAATAAGGAGTTCATGACTTGAGCCCCAGTCAACTCCTGGTCTTGTTTTTACTGACTGTATAGCATTTCTCCATCTTCAGCTGCAAAAAATATAATCAGTCTGATTCAGTATTGACCATCTGGTAATGTCCATGTGTAGTCTTCTTTTGTGTTGTTGAAAGAGGGTGTTTGCTATCACCAGTGCATTCTCTTGGCAAAACTGTTAGCCTTTGCCCTGCTTCATTTTGTACTTCAAGGACAAACTTACCTATTACTCCAGGTATGTCTTGAATTCCTGCCTGTGCATTCTAGTTCCCTATCATGAAAAGAACATCTGTTTTTGATGTTAGTTCTAGAAAATCTTGTAGGTCATCATAGAACCATTCAACTTCAGCTTCTTCAGCATTATTGTTGGGGCATTGACTTGGATTACTCTGGTATTGAATGACTTGCCTTGGAAATGAACAGAGATCATTCCGTCATGTTTGAAACTGCACTCAAGTACTGCATTTCAGACTCTTTTGTTGACTATGAGGGCTACTCCATTTCTTTGAAGGGATTTTTGCCCACAGTGGTAGATTTAATGGTCATCTGATTTAAATTCACCCATTCCGGTTGATTTTAGTTTATTAATTCCTAAAATGTTGATGTTCACTCTTTCTATCTCCTGTTTGACCACTTCGAATTTACCTTGATTCATGGACCTAACTTTGCAGGTTCCTATGCAATATTTTTCTTTACAGCATCGGAGTTGTATCACTGTCACTTCCACAGATGGATGTTGCTTTCTTTTTGGCTCCATCTCTTCCTTCTTTCTGTAGATAATGTCATAAGTTTTGTCAAATTAACTAAATGATTTTTCAAAATATCAGTGTCAGATAAACTGATTGTGTGTGTATGTTAGTTGCTAAGTTGTGTTCGACTCTTTGTGACCCTCTGGACTTTTGCCCACCAGGCTCTTCTGTCCATTGGATTCTCCAGATAAGAAATTAGAGTGGGTTGCCACTCCCTCCTTCAGGGGATCTTCCTGATTCAGGGATCATACCCTTGTCTGAATTGCAGGGAGATTCTTTACCACTGAGCCCCCTGGGAAGCCCTCTTTGACTGGAGGGACATATAAAACTATGCATTTAAATTCTAGTATCAAATAGACAATAGACTCCTATTATAAAATGTTTACTTATCATCACTTATATTTTTAACTGTGTATAATTAACTAGAAATCTGAGTAACTCTGAACTTTCACACGGCCCTTAAAGCAATTTGTATCTTCATCCTTTCCCCTATTTAGATAGCATTGCTATTTTTAAGTTTGTCAATTGTCCTAGGCAAGAAATATTGAAGAAAGGCATTTGTGTTTATAATTAGAAATTATATGAATAAACAACACTGATATGAGAAGATTTATTTGACAAAGGTGCATGAATTAGTATATTGTTGAAAAGTAAGGCCAAAGACTTGAATCCTTGTACAAGGAGAAAAAAAAAAAAAACCTTATAAGTAAAACTTGTAACATGCCAATTTGGCTTTTAATATGATTAATAAAAATAAATTATTTTTGCTTACTTGGCAAAAGGAATACTACCTATTCATGAGTCTTTTAAGGTCACCAGTATCTTGCTTTCCTCAAGCAATAATGTAAATAAATCAAACATGGAAAGACAAGTGAACCATGGAAAAAATCCAATTCTAAACATAGGCATATGGACATATTCCCTGGCAATTTAATAAGGTGCACACCTCCATAAAGGACTTGGAAACCCAGGATCACTTGGGTAGTAGTAATTAATTGAAGTGATAAAAGCCAAGTTTTCTATTTTGAATCACTTATGTGGCCACACATAATTCTGCTGAAGCTACAGTTGGAATCATGGGATTAAAACTTGGTTGCAGGAAGAAAGAATACAAATAAGAGTTAAACATTAGCAAGTTTAAGAATCATGGGTGGCTTTTTGGGGACTGAGTATTTTCTTTTTTAGAATCTATATTCTCCTTTCTCATATTCAGAATAGATTGAGAAAAAATAGAGATTGAGAGAGAGAGAGGGAGAAAGAGACAGAGAGAGAGAAACAGAGAGGGAGGTTACAGAGATTTACACAGCCAAAAATAATGCCTAGAGATTGTAAAGAGAATCTCTGGAAAGCACAGAAATACATACATTACCACCCCCCATATATTCCAGTTTTTAGACTTACTGACATATTTTATATAATACCTTGAGATCCTTGAAGCAAAGGTGTTGCAAACATGCAAAACCAAAGATCTCAGTGGAAAAAAATAAAAATGTGGGTTAGTTCATACAGAAAGAAAATATTGCTCTATAATCATTAAAAGTTTTAGTTTTCTTAGAGTTGGGAAGTTAGTGAAAGAAATAAATTGCAACACAAAGCAGAAAGTGCTCAAAATCTTTCAAGATTCTTATTACTTCCCTTCTCTCAGCCACTCATCCTTGGCAAGTCAAGGTAAGTACGTTCTATTATATAAACGTATGTAAGAAAGTGGAGAAAAAGACAGTACAATTTCATTGAGAGTATCTCAATACTTAGGAGATCTGCAGTCTCTTTTAAATGCAGTATTTTCTAACATTTGCCACAGAAATTTAACACATCCTACTACTTTCTTCCCATGCTTTTTACATTGCAAGAATTTTAAATAGGCTTATTCTGTCCCTCAATTACTTTATTTACATAGGCATACTGTGATTAGTAAACTCTTTGTTAAGCAGCTTAATCTGGTTAAAGAGTTTAAAATGTTATTTTAAGAGGTCAGGATGCATAGATTAGGAGCTTCATCATCAGATGTGTTGGCCCCAGAGATACTGTTTCATCTTGACCATTGTCAGGAGTGGGCAGGTGATGAGAACAAACAGTTGGCATACTGCTCCTATATTCTGAGCAAAGGAGAAGACACTGGATTTAACATCTTCGGAAGCACTTTAATGGGCTTACCAGGAGGCGTAGTGGTAAAGAATCTGCCTGCCATTGCAGGAGATGCAAGACTCTGGTTCAATCCCTGGGTCAGGAAAATCCCCAGGAGTTGGAGACGGCAACCCAGTCCAGTATTCTTGCCTGGTCAATTCCATGGACAGCATATGCTGTTGGGCTACAGTCCATGGTGTCACAAAAAGTCAGACACAACTGAGTGACTAAACACAAAAATCACTTTAAATCTAATGTATTTTACTTGCTGAATATAAAGCAGGATTCCATGGGCTGGTGTATGAGTAAGATGAAACGAGTAGAGTCCCTGGCCTCATATGCTGATGTGATACAGTGTGGCGAATACGCATGTGTAAAACTGAGACAGCTGGTTGATTGAAAGTAAGGGAGAAACACAGGTGTGGATTGAGTGAGAGAGTATTCAGATTCGTGATTATAACCTTGTGTGGAACTTCAGAAAGCATTTCATATTCTGAAGGTCTTAAACTTGTTTGTCCATAAGTCTTTATGGGGAAGTGTAATCTTCCACTACAGTACTTTTCAGAAATAATTTTGAAAATGTATTGTTCTACCCAGATATATACATACATATGTATACACACATGTGTTCTGTGCTATTTCTCCTTCTGCAGCTCCTTTAATTGTGACTTCTCTTCCTCCTTCTTTTTCTTCTCCTTCTCTTTCTCCTTCTTACTCTCCTTTTATTTTTTTTCCCCAAGCAGTATGTTTTAAAGTAGATGCTCCTCTTATGTTGGAGGCTCAAAGATCATGTTGGATAAATGGGACTAGTTTAAATTCCATCCTCGAGGCATGACCAGTACAGAAGAGTCCTCAGTGTTTCAGAGAAATTGTATAAGGGGTTTTAACACATGGATGACCAGAAACTTATTTAACACAATATAGAAACAACTACTGTATGTAGTGAAGATTTGGATATTCGATTTAGGAAGTACACATAGAAGTCTACTCCAAAATGGATAACACATACAAGATATAAAATAAAAACACTCCTTTTCTGTTCAGTTTCATTTAAATTGTTCTGACTATTCTTTTTTAATACGTTTGTCCAGGATCTCTCTGAATTGCAGACTCTGTGTTCCATTAGAATAATAGCTTCAGAAAGGGCCAGTGCAGCTACCCAAAGGACACTTTAGAGTTTTGTGAGCAATTTCTGATGAGCATCAATCGAAGGACATATTGCTGAACACCTTGCAGTGATCATAGTGGGTTATCTTAACAAATAGTTGTTAGTCATGTGTGTGAAATATTGCTGAATAAGACGAGAAGATAATAATTTGTACTTAATAGTCAAATACAAATTAATAGTCAAATGTTTTTGCACAATTTTAAGATATACATAGAATTTTCAAAAATGGACTAAAACCAAGGATAATTTGTATTTAATTCTGTTCAGATGCCCTTTGAGTTTATCACTATTTGGTAGAGTCATGCCATTGACAGCAACAATGCTCATGATACCTGCATCATCAGAACAACACACATCTCTGCGTAGGTACTGTAGAATTAGGTATAAGCATTTCACCCTGTCATTGTATTTTCTACTGTAACATTGGCTATTGGAATTCACAATGTTTTACTTTCAATTATCTTTCTCCTTTACCTTCTCTATGTTACTGGTACACTGTTAAATTGATGTGGATCTTTCTGAAATGACTTGTGCAGGTTGGTTATGGTATCTCTGACTGTTATTCCAGGCTAGGAACATTACAAAATATTTGTTATACAAAAGGAATGAAAGGTTTTATAAGCTTGAAAAGTGCTACATGTAAAGAGGTCAAAAATTCTTACCTTGACTGAGTTCCATAGGTATCAAGACTGCTAGACAGAGTAAGAAGGTCTCATTGGTTATCTAAAACCCTCCTATTGACAGATGATGCTGAGTCCTAGAATGATTAAATTTCTTTCCAATGGTGACATGAGCATTAGAACAATGATGGGAGTAGAAAATATGTCTTAAAAGTAAAATATTTTCAACATTGACAGGCATATGTAAGCCACATAGATCAGAAACTTGTTTCAACAATCAGGAACTGGGGTGGGAAAGCTTGCCTAGATGAAGTTGCATAAAATATATATCCCTGCTCCAGGTTCAATAGTCAGATATTTCACTACAGTAGGTCTTTATGCATTTGTATAATTCTTCTGCTTTATATTATGTGCTGGTAATGCCCAAAATACCAATGATTACTATGATGTCAAACGCATAATGATTTTTATTATAGTTATTAGGTTTAAAACTTTGATTCACATTCAGAAGTACATAATAAACTCCACCAGTCACACATAACACGTTGGAAATGACTTTCAAATGTGTGATCAAGTTAAACACACATTTCTCTGTTCTGATCAAAGGGCTGAAGTATCAAATAAATACCAAACAAAAATGGAAATTATGTGTTCATACATAAAGGGTAAAATAGTTTTCCATATATTATCATTTCATTTGGATTTGATTTATAAAACTTCAGTTTATCTTTCAATGTGTTCTAGTTATTATAAATTAAACCAAATTAGATGCACCTGTTATTTATAGTATGTTGCTGAATTAAAGCAATAGTAACATTTTTTGTTGTTGTTAAAATGGCAGTGTTTTCCTTATTTCTTATTTCAAAAGGTGAAAGTCACTACACTTATAATTGAATCATGGTGGAAGAAAGTAGGGAGATTTATGTAGTCTCAAGCAAGAGATAAACTATGAATAGGAAAATCTGGCTCAGTTCCATCATAGATTTCCAATTTTTTACCTGATTAGTTGTGAGATAATTTTAAATGGAAGTAAGGAGTGCTTCACCTTCTAAAATAGACCAGAAAATGCTGATGAAGTCTTTTGTTCTCATTACCAATATCAATGCAAATAGGAAAGAAGTATTTTCTTTTTTATCTCTCATGCAAAGTACATAGAGCTAACAAAGGAATTGAAAATATTCTATGAAGTTATTTTAAATATATATTTATATGTTTTATATATATATATATATATATAAACAGAAATAAAATACTTCTGCAATATTTTAGCTTTCACTATATTCATTTGGAATTACTCTAAGGACGTTGGCATCCTTCAACACACATGAAATTATAATGTTAAATTTTTCATCCAAAAGAATTAATTATTATACTTAAATACAATTGCTCTGAATTAACAGTTTTGACTAAAAAGAAAACAAACAAAAAAAACAAAACTATGTGTTGGCACTTCCTTTCAGAAAGATGGATCAGATACATTTCTCCATATTCTGAAGAGTAGAAAATAAAACAAACAAAATATATCCTGCCTGCTAGTATAAAAATCTTGGATATTATGTGTAAAACAAACATAATCAGAGTAAAAAAAAAAAAAAATTGGAAAGAAAAAAGTAAAAAAAGTAGTGACCTCTGGACATAAACACAAATATGATTTTGAATTCCCTAGCTTTTCAGACTATAGTACAATTTCACTTATTTCATATGCTAGTAAGTTTACACTCAAAATTCTTCACACCAGGCTTCAGTAGTACATGAGCCGAGAACCTCCAGATGTAAAAACTGGGTTTAGAAAATGCAGAAGAACCAGTGATCAAATTGCCAAAATCCACTGAATCATAGAGAAAGCAAGGGAATTCCAGAAAAACATCTACTTCTGCTTCATTGACTATGCTACAGCCTTTGTGTGGATAACAACAAACTAGATATTTCTTAAAGAGATGGGAATACCAGAACACATTACCTGTCTCCTGAGAAACCCATGCGCAGGTCATGAAGCAAGTTAGATCAAGACATGGAAAAATGGACTTCTTCAAAATTGGGAAAGGAATACAACAAGGCTGTATATTGTCACCCTGCTTATTTCATTTCTATGCAGAGTACATTATGCAAATGCTGGACTGGATGAATTATAAATTGGAATAAAGATTGCTGGGAGAAATATCAACAACCTCAGATATGCAGATGACCACCCTAATGGCAGAACGCAAAGAAGAGCTAAAGAGCTTCTTGATAAGAGTGAAAGAGGAGAATGAAAATGCTTAAAACTCAATGTTCAAAAAGAAAAATAAAGTAAGATTGTGGCATCAAGTTCCATCACTTCATGGCAAATAGAAGGGGAAAAAATGGAAGCAGTGAGAGACTTTATTTTCTTGGACTCCAAAATCACTGCAGCCACAAAACTAAAAGACGCTTGTTCTTTGGAAGGAAAGCGACAATAAACCTAGATAGCATATTAAAAGGCAGAGACATAACTTTGTCAACAAAGGTCCATATAGTCAAAGCTATGGTTTTTACAATAGTCATGTATGGATGTGAGAGTAGGACCATAAAGAAGGCTGAGCACTGAGAAATTGATGCTTCTGAATTTGGTGCTGGAGAAGACCCTTGAGAGTCCCTTGGAAAGCAAGGAGATCAAACCAGTCGAAGCTAAAGGAAATCAACCCTAAATATTCATTAGAAGGACTGATGCTGAAGCTGAAGCTTCAATTCTTAGGCCATCTGATACAAAGAGCTAATTCATTGGAAACGGCCCTGATCCTGGGAAGATTGAAGGAAGGAAAAGGGGACAGCAGAGGATGAGATGTTAACATCACCTATTCAATGGCCATGAATTTGAACAAACTCTGGGAGATATTAATGAAGGACAGAACAACCTGGAGGCTACAGTCTGTAGGGTCGCATAGAGACAGACATAAGTTAGCAACTGAACAGACAAAACAAAGCTTTTCATTTTGCCTCAGTTAACTAAAATGGGTGCCAAAGAATCCGATAACTTGGAAGTACCAATGGACACAGAAAATAAGTTGTCCAAACAAATCCTTCTTTTTATATCCAAAGACCCGGAAATAGAAATAGGGAACTTATCTAGACCAGCAACCTTTAGAAAATAACTGCACCATTACCCCCAAACATACAAAAACAAACAAACTAAGCACAGCAAACTGGACCACCCAGACCCAAATCACCAATGGCCAGGGGATGAGCACAGATTTCTACTTTTTCCTGGTCAATATAGTGTTAGTTGCTTCAGTTGTGTCTGACTCTTTGCAAACCTATGGACTGTAGCCCAACAGGATCCTCTGTTCATGGGATTCTCCAGGCAAGAACACTATAGTGGGTTAGGGTTGACAAAGGGTGGGGGTAACTTCTTTATTGGCCTGGTGGCTCAGACAATAAAGAATCTGCTTGCAATGCAGGAGACCTGGATTTGACTGCAACTCCCTTTGGAGAAGGCAAGGCAAAGTCCATGTGCGAGTCTGGTGGCCCCTGAAGCCTGCCAGGAACAGCCTCTGTAATTGCATGTAGTCAGGTCTAAAAAATCACACACAAGCTATTTAGCCAGGAACCAGATTCCTCACGTTCTAGCCCAGCGTTTTGTTGTTGTTGTTTTTTTTCCTCTTCACATGTTCTTGATACATTACTGTTCCATTGATTTCATTAAATAGTTTGTGACTTCTCATTGAATATGAAATATTCCAGGTCATTCAAATTTGAAGAAAAACAAGAAAAGAGACAAAGCTTTCATATTTGCTTCCCACTCCTGGGCCTGGAGAAGTTGAAAGGCAGAGTCTGAATGTTAAAGATAGGGGAAAAGGAGCTCACTTCAAATGGAAACTTTTACTCAAAACATTTAAGTTTTAGAAACTTCAACTTAAAGTGTAAATTGTCCAATTTAAGCAGAACACTTTAAAAACTTAACTGTCTCAATGATATGGATTTATTTATTTTGAAAATACAAAGAAACATATTCAAAAATATGTCTTTTCTTCTTAAACATCTGACAGTTGTGGATCTAGAAAAAAAAATCTTGTCAGTCACCTCAGTTTCCAATTCATGTAGAGGGCATTAATATCATCACCAGTAAAAATCCTCATAGTGGCTTTGGCTACAAATATGCATAATGTGTTTCAGATGATTGTTTTTCCCCTAAAGGAATATGAACTCAACTGAAATGCATTTTCTTACAGCTGACAATCCTTTACATAATCCTGATATTTTGATTAGTCTTTCAAAGACTTTATTAAAGGACAAAAAGCAGAAAATGTCACACATATGGTATCTCAATATGGGATTCAGATTGTGTATCAGATAATGTGAAGCACATGTCAATAAAATGATCGGATTTTCTTTCTGTTGCTTAGTTTCTGGGTCATGGTAGATGATGCTCCAACAGCATTAGTTCAGTGCTTCATACAGAACTCCTGAGAACAATTTCTAGTTTTTTGCTTTTAAATCTTCAATAAATAAGAGTCAACCGAAGTAATGACGCATAGATCAAAATGTACAATGCAGAGCAGACAAAAAGATATATGAATCCATTTTCTCTTCTAAAATTATCCAATAATTCTGTTTTAAATTTAAACTTTATTTTCATGTCCATAAAATTTGCCTTGTAGTCAAGTAAACGATTTGTTTATTATTTTCACAATAAAACTT
The DNA here is from genome assembly GCF_027580195.1 of Bos mutus. Lineage (NCBI taxonomy): Eukaryota > Metazoa > Chordata > Mammalia > Artiodactyla > Bovidae > Bos > Bos mutus. Next base: position 29,335,945 of record NC_091617.1, read on the forward strand.
CAAAGATTTTGTGAATTTTGATGAAGACCTCAAACTAGTTCTAAAATAAAAAATTTACAGGAAAATCAAGTTATTATTTTACTCAGACCTCTGAAGGAATAAGAAACTATGAAAGCATATACCCACAAACACATGTCATATTTAGCAACCATGTGTATTTTGTTATAGAACTTAGAAAGTCTTCATTAATTATAAACTATGAAATTCTCTTATTATTTCATAGATATCTTTTTTCAAGTTGAAATTCCTTCTTTCTATACCTATGAATCACTGCATATGAGTAGTTCTTATTTAAGACATTATTTTTCTCTTTGAGTGGTTTTAGAGTCAGAGCAAATATGAAAGCAAGGGGCAGAGATTTTTCATATAGCCTCTGCTCCCCCATATACATAGGTTCCCCAATATCAATATCCCCCTCCAGAGAGGTATATATTTTATAATTGATGAAACTACACTGATACATCAAATTCAACCAAAGACCATAGTTTATGTTAGGGTTCACTCTTGGTGCTGTACAGTCTAGGGATTTGGACTAATGAATGATTACATGTCAGACTTCCCTTGATGGCTCAGATGGTAAAGAATCTGCCTGCAATTCAGGAGACCTGGGTTTGATCACTGGGTGGGAAAGATCCCCTGGCAATGGGAATGGCTACACACTTTATTATTCTTGCCTGGAGAATTCCACAGACAGAGGAATGTGGCAGGCTACAGGCCATGGGGTTGCAGAATTGGACACGACTGAGTAACTAACACTCACTTTTCATGATGAGGTGCATCCATCATAGTAGTATCACACAGAGTATTTTCAATGCCCTGAAAATCCTGGGTTTCACCTTAACATTCTACCTTGCCCCACCCTCTAATAAACACTGATATATTTATTTTCTTCTTAGTTTTACCTTTTCTAGAATGTCATATAATGTTGGAGTTATGCAGTATGCAGTCTTTACAGAGTGGTTTCTCTCACTTAACAATATGAATTTAACATTCCTCCATGTCTTTTCACACCTTGATAACTCATCTCTTTTTAGCTCTGAATAGTGTACAATGATCTGGGCATTCTACAGTTTATTTAACCATTCACCTAAAATCTTGGTTGCTTCTGAGATGGAGAATTGTGAATAAAGCTATTATAAACATTCTTATGATGATTTTATGTGGACATAAGCTTTCAGCTTCTTGGTAAATACCAATGAGTGTAATAACTAGACTATATGATAACATTATGCTTCATTTTGTTAGAAAGTATCAAACATTTTTAAAGAGGCTGTACTGCTCTGCATTGCTACCAGCAACAAATGAGAGATTCTATTGTTCCAAATCCTCATGAGCATATGTTGTCAGAATTTAGGATTTTGACCATCTAACAGGTGTATAGTAGTTCTCATCTTTGTTTTAATTTTCATTTCCCTGGTGACATAAACTGTAGGGGATATTTTAATATGATTATTTGTCATTTGTATATCTTCTTTGGTGAAGTGTCCATTCTTTCACCAATTTTTAATGCAGATTTTGATTTTTGAGAGTTAATAGTTCTTTCTGTATTTTTGGACAACCGTCCCTTATCATATATATGTTTTGCAAATAATTTCTCTCCTTTTATCTTTTCATTCCCTTGACATTATCTTTTGCAGAGCTAAAGGAACATGCCTTTATTGTTGTATCTAAAAATCCATTGCCATACCCAATGTTATCTAGGTTTTTTCCTATGTTATCTTTCAGGAGCTTTATAGTTATACAACTGATTTTACATTTAGTTTTTTCATCTGTTAATTTTATGAAAGGCTTAAAATTTGTGTCTGCTGCTGCTAAGTTGCTTCAGTTGTGTCCGACTCTGTGCAACCCCATAGATGGCAGCCCACCAGGCTCCCTCATCACTGGGATTCTCCAGGCAAGAACACTGGAGTAGGTTGCCATTTCCTTCTCCAATGCATGAAAGTGAAAAGTTAAAGTCAAGTCGCTCAGTCGTGTCCGACTCTTAGCGATCCCATGGACTGCAGCCCACCGGGCTCCTCTGTCCATGGTATTTTCCAGGCAAGAGTACTGGAGTGCGGTGCCATTGCCTTCTCTGAAAATCTGTGTCTAGGCACACTGTTTTGCATGTTGGTAGCCAGTTGTTATAGAACCATTTGTTAGAAACATATTCTTTTCCTCCATTGTGCTCCTATATCAAATGTCATTTGACTGTATTCAATGGGGTCTATTCCTGGACTCTCTATTTTGTTCCATTGGTCTACTTGTCTATTACCCTTCCAATACTGCACTACTTAATAACTGCAGCTTTACAGTCTTGACGTCAGGTAGTGTCTCTCCTCCAAATTTGCTCATCTCATTCAATATTGTCTACTATACTGAATCTGTTGCCACCCCATTTTTTAGGAAAAAAAAAATAGATATCCATAAAATAACTTGCTGGGATTTTGATAAGGTTTGCATTGAATGTATAGATCAAGTTAGGAAAAACTGACATCTTGATAATACTGATTCTTCCTACCCATGAAAATGTAATGTCTCTCCATTTATTTAGTTCTTTGGTTTTGTTCATAGAGTTTATAGTTGTCTTTATAAAGATACATACAAAATTGATTTTGTTTATTAAATTTGTATCTTTCAACTATGCTGTATTTGCTTATTAGTTCCAGGGGTGTTTGTCAATTCTTTCTTTCTATTTAGACTATCATACAATCTGCAAGCAAATCTAGTTTTAGTCATTCTTTTCCAATCTGTATACTTTTTATTTCCTTCTTTGATCTTATTACATTAGCTAATACTTCCAGTACAATGTTGAAAAGTAATGTTGACAGAATATATCCTTGCCTTGTTACTGATTTTAGAGGGAAAGCTTTCAGTTTCTCACAATTAAGTAGGGAGTTAGCTGTGGGGTTTTTTGTAATCTATTTTATCAAACTTGTGGACATAGAATTGTTCATATTATTCATGTATTATACTTTTAATGTCCATGGGATCTGGTGATTATGACCTCTCATTTTTCTGAAATTAGCAATTTATTTCTCTTTTTTTCTTAACCAAGGTAGAGGCTTATCAATTTAATTTATCTTTTCAAAATATATTTAACTTAAAAATATATAATAGAACTAATGCATAAATATGGAATCTAGAAATATGGTACTGATGAACCTATTTGCAGAGGTGCAGTGGAGACATAGACGTAGAGAAGAGACATAAACGTGGCTGGAAGAGGAGAAGGAGAGGGTGGGATCTATGGAGAGTAACAGGGAAACATACATTACCATCTGTAAAATAGCCAATGGGGATTTGCTATATGACTCAGGGAACTCAAACAGGGGCTCAGTAACAATCTAAAGGAGTGGATGGGGTTGGAAGGGGGAGGGAAGTTTCAGTGGGAGGGGACATAGGTAAACCTATGGCTGATTCATGTTGATGTTTGGTAGAAACCAACATAATACTGTAAAGCAATCATCCTTCAATTAAAAATAAATAAATTATATGTGTGTGTGTGTATGTGTGTGTGTATATATATATATGTGTATATATATATAAAAATATAAAAAAAATAAATAAATTATATATGTGTGTGTGTGTGTGTGTATATATATATACACACACACATAGTAGAGATATACATTCTTTTAATATTCTCGAGAGTTGATTTTAATATCTGTGTCAATTCTGGGATGGTTTCAATTGATTATATTTTTCTGCCTAATGGCATCATATTTTCCTGCATCTTTGCATTCTGAATATTATTTCATTGATTGCCTAATGTGATGGTTAATTTTATGTGTCAAAATAGGTAGGCAGCAGTGTCCAGATACTTGGACAAACGTTACTTTGGATGCCTTTGTAAAGATGTTTCTTTGGATAAGATTAACATTTAAATTAGCGGATGTTGTGTAAAGTATTACATATGGTATCCTATGTAATATGGATGAGTACCATACAATCAGTTGAAGGCCTAAACAGAACAAAGACTGACCTCCCTCCAGCAAGAAGGAGATCTGCTAGATTCGAGTTGCAACTTTTCACTGGGATTCCAACCTACCAGTCCCCACGGCAGATTTTAGACTTACCAAACAAGTGATTGACTCTATGATCACTTGAGACAATTCCTTAAAATCTCTCGATACATACATACATACATATATACATACATAAATAGGCAGGTACACACACATCCTATTCTGTCTCTCAGGAGAACCCTAACTAATACACCAGACACTGTGTATTGCACTTTTTTGCATTGGATATTTTGTAGTGCTGCACTTATTATTGAGCTTTGCTCTGGAAAGTAATTATGCCTAATATTTCTTGCTTTTGGCAGTTGTTAGGTGGGACAAAAACTTTATCTAGAGTTAATCATTCCACCCAACCCTGACCGAGGGGATCATTCTGGGTAGTTTTCCCAGTTTCCTATGAATTTTGAAGCTTTCTTTTGTGAGTGCCAGATACTATTCATTTTAATTCTTTTGAATAGTTCTTTCCATGTTGTCTTAGTCAGTCTTGTCTACAATAACAAAGTACCAGAGAGTGGATGGCTTAGTTAAGGAAAAAAAAAGAATATTTTTCTCACAGATCTGGATGCTAAAAGTGTGAAACCAAGGTGTCAGCATGGTTAAGTTCTGGCAAGACCTCTCTATGACTTTACAGATTGCAGACTTATCCTTGTATCATCACGTGGCAGAAAAACAGAAAGCTAGTTTTCTGGTCTTTTCTTTTTTTAATTGTTTTATTATTTTTTAATATAAATTTATTTATTTTAATAGGAGGTTAATTACTTTACAGTATTGTATTGGTTTTGCCATACATCAACATGAATCTGCCACAGATATACACGTGTTCCCCATCCTAAACCCCCCTCCCTCCTCCCTCCCCATACCATCCCTCATCCCATTCATGAGGACTCTACTATCATTATCTCCACTTCATAATGCCATTATTTGGGGAATTAAATTTCAGCATATTAATTTTAAAAGGACATAAATAGGCCATAAAATTCTGTCCCTGGTAACTAAAATTCATGGCCTCATGTTAAAAATTACATTCATTCCAGCCCAATATTCCCAACAGTCTTGACTCATTCCAGCATTAAATCTGAAATCTGAAGTCTCATCTAAAATATATTCTAAATTAGACATGGATGAAACTCAAGGTATGATTCATCTTGAGTCAAAATATCTCCCCAACTTATAAAACCAAGCAAGTTATATGCTTCCAAAATGAAATGATAGAAGAATAGGTTAGACATTCCCATTCCAAAGGGATAAAAAAGGAAGAATAAAATGATGATGGTCCCAAACAAGTACAAAACTAGCAAGGCATGAGATATTAAATATTGAGAGTAAACTGTTTTGTTCCTTGCTCTTCTCTTCAGGCTCACTATGGTAGCAGTCCAGCTGCTACAGTTCAGCAGGAGAAATTTCTGTCCTATATTTCTGCTAAGTGGAGGTCAAGCCCCCATAACTGGGCAGAGATTGACTGTCCTATTGTAAATGAGACAATAGTCCCCACTTCTGAAACTGAAGAAATATCTCTGATAACTACTGAATCATCTTAGGGGTCATTCTTCCCTTAAATTAAAAAAATGGAGTATGTTCATAGCCAAATAACTCTGTGATCCCACCCTATAAACTTCTGAAGTCTGACAGCCTTTCTTAATTCTGTCCTGTCTCCTTTCTCTTTAGTTTAATCTGTAGTTTTCTTTTAAAGGTAGTTGGTTATATCCAGGGTTCATAAGTATCCAAATCTCCTTATCAAGGAGTTGCTTAGCCATACCCTTAGTATTCTCTTCTGAATATGCTTCCTCATTTTTTTGCAATATGGATAAACTGAGAATTTTCCAAATTTAAGATCTAGTTTCTCTCAATAGTTCAATCTTCAAGTCATTTCCCTCTTCTTGTGCTTCACTATAAGCAGTCAGGAGGACCAAAGTGCTCATTCAGTAATTTTCTCCTCTCCTAAATGTCTACTTTCATTGCTTGCAAGTTTTACTTTCCACAAAATACAGGAACAAGAACACAATTTAGCCAATATCTTTGCTACTTTATAAAAAATATCACCTTTTCTTTGCCAGTGTGTGGGTTAGTCACTCAGGCGAACAGACTCTTTGCAGCCACGTGGACTGTAGCTTGCAGATTCCTCTGTCCATGGGGTTCCCCAGGCAAGAATACTGGAATAGATTGCCATTCCCTTCTGAGGCTTTCTCTTTATTGTTCAGTAAGAGCCCATCATTTCTTCCTGAGACTTCATTAAAATAACATTTATTTTCCATGTTTCTATCAATATTTGGTATATGATTACATAGTCTGTAAGAAAACATCAGTTTTGTTTACATTTCTGAGACCTCTTCAGATTTGCTTTTAAAAATCCCTTTACAACAATCTTGGCTTCTTCTAGAGTGATTTTCAACTCTTTTCCAATATATTCTTACTGAGTTCAATACAGTTCAGTCGCTTAGTCATGTCTGACTCTTTGCAACCCCCGGATGGCAGCCCACCAGGCCTCCCTGTCCATCGCCAATTCCCAGAGTTTACTCAAACTCATGTCCATTGAGTCAGTGATGCCATCTCATCCTCTATGGCCCCCTTCTCCTCCTGACTTTAATCTTACCCAGCATCAGGGTCTTTTCAAATGAATCAGTTCTTCATGTCAGGTAGCCAAAGTATTGGACTTCAGCTTCAGTCCTTCCAATAAATATTCAGGACTGATTTCCTTTCAGATGGACTGGTTGGATCTCCTTGCAGTCCAAGGGACTCTCAAGAGTCTTCTCCAACACCACAGGTCAAAAGCATCAGTTATTCAGTGCTCAGCTTTCTTTATAGTCCAACTCTCACATTGATACATGACTACTGGAAAAACTATACCTTTCACTAGATGGACTTTTGTTGCCAAAGTAATGTCTCTGCTTTTTAATATGCTGTCTAGGTTGGTCATAGCTTTTCTCCCAAGAAGCAAGTGTCTTTTAATTTCATGGCTGCAGTCACCACCTTCAGTGATTTTGAAGCCAAAAAAAATATAGTCTGTCACTTTTTCCACTGTCTCCCTATTTGCCATTAAGAGATGGGATCTGATGCCATAATGTTAGTTTTCTGAATGTTGAACCTCAAGCCAACTTTTTCACTCTCCTCTTTCACTTTCATCAAGAGGCTCTTTAGTTCTGCTTCGCTTTCTGCCATAAGGGTGGTGTCATCTGCACATCTGATGTTACTGATATTTCTCCCAGCAACCTTGATTCCATCTTGTGCTTCATCCAGCCCTGCATTTCTCAGATGTACTCTGCATATAAGTTAAATAAGCAGGGTGACAATATATAGCCTTGATGTACTCCTTTCCCTATTTGGAACCAGTCAATTGTTCCATGTCCAGTTCTAACTGTTGCTTCTTGATCTGCATACAGATTTCTCAAAAGGCAGGTTGGTGGTCTGGTATTCCCAACTCTTTAAGTATTTTCCACAGTTTGTTGTTGTCCATGTAGTCAAAGGCTTTGGCATAGTCAATAAAGCAGAAGTAGATGTTTTTCTGGAACTCTCTTGCTCTTTCTATGATCCAGTTGATGCTGGCAATTTGATTTCTGGTTCCTCTACCTTTTCTAAATCCAGCTTCAACATCTGGACATTCATGGTTCACATATTGTTGAAGCCTGGCTTGGAGAATTTTGAGCATTACTTTACTGCATGTTAGATGAGTGCAATTGTGCGGTAGTTTGAGCATTCTTTGGCATTGCCTTTCTTTGGGATTGGAATAAAAACTGACCTTTTCCAGTCCTGTGGCCACTGCTGAGTTTTCCAAATTTGCTGCCACATTGAGCGCAATACTTTCACACCATCCTCTTTTAGGTTTTGAAGTAGCTCAACTATTTTATGGAATTCCATCACCAGCACTAGCTTTGTTCGTAGTGATGCTTCCTAAGGCCCACTTGACTTCTCATTCCAGGATGTCTTGCTCTAGGTTGGTGATCACACCATTTTGATTATCTGGGTCATGAAGATCTTTTTGTATAGTTCTTCTTTGTGTTCTTGGCTCCTGTCTTAGTATCTTCTGTTTCTGTTAGGTCTATATTATTTCTGTCCTTTATTGTGCCCATTTTTGCATGAAATCTTCCCTTAGTATCTCTAATTTTCTTGAAGAGATCTCTAGACTTTCCCATTCTATTGTTTTCCTCTATTTCTTTGCATTGATCCCTGAGGAAGGCTTTCTTATCCCTCCTTGTTATTCTTTGGAACTCTGCATTCAAATGGGTATTTCCTTCCTTTTCTTCTTTGCTTTTCATTTCTCTTCTTTTCACAGCTATTTGTAAGGCCTCCTCAGACAACCATTTTTGCATTTATTTTTCCTTGGGGATGGTCTTGATCCCTGCCTTCTGTACAGTGTCACGAGCCTCCATCAATAATTATTCAGGCATTCTATCTAATCCCTTGAATCTATTTTTCACTTCCACTGTATAATCATAAGTGATTTGATTTAGGTCATACCTGAATGGTCTAGTGCTTTTCTCTACTTTCTTCAATTTAAGTCTGTATTTGGCAATAAGGAGTTCATAGTCTGAGCCACAGTCAGCTCCTGGTCTTGTTTTTGCTGACTGTATAGAACTTCTCCATCTTTGGCTGCAAAGAATATAATCAGTCTGATTTTGATATTGACTATATGGTGATGTCCATGTGTAGCAACTTCTCTTATGTTGTTGGAAGAGGGTGTTTGCTGTGACCAGTGCATTCTCTCAGCAAAACTCTGTGAGTCTTTGCCCTGCTTCATTTTGTTCTCACTACCCAGTTCCAAAGCTGCCTCCACATTTTTAGTTGTTTGTTACATCAATACCCTACTTCTTATTACCATTTTCCGACTTAGTTTGTACTACAATAACAAGTCACTATACATTGAGTGGCTTAAACAATAAACATCATAGTTCTGGAGGCTGGAAGTCCAAGATTAGTGTGCTGAAGTTGTATTATTTTTGATGAGGACTCTCTTCCAGATTACAGACTGTAGACGCCTGTATTCTCACATGGAGAAAAGAGAGAAAATTAACTCACTGGCCTCTTTTACTAAGAGCACTACTTCCATTTATGAGGATTCAATCCACATGATCTGTGTACCTCCCAAAGGCGCCATCTCCTAATGGCATTGCACTGAGGATTAAATTTCAGTATGAACATTGAGTAGACACAAATATTTATAAATAAATGTTTTCAAAAAGTTATTATATGCAGTATGATGATCAACATTCTGCTGAGTACTTAAGACATACATTCTGCTGAATGTCTGCAGATTTCTTTCTCTGTACCACTTTTTAGTAAATGAAACTATATCCTGCAACTCTGTCTACTTTGGTTCGCTGCACTCTTGACTCTGTCTCTTCAAATATTATAATTTCTGGGTTCTACTTAGATTTCTTTTCCTGGTGTCATTTTTAAAACTGTCCCAAGATAGACTGTTAGGGCTTACCTCATCTCTTTCCAGTGTCCAAGTGTTCAATGTCTTCTGTTGTTTGATGTCCATTGTCTTGAAAACCATTGAATTAAATGTTTTTGTCTGTTTTATTGTTTGTTTTTGTTTGTTACAGGGAAAAGTATAAATATAACCTCTGTTACTGTCTTTTCATTGGTATCAAATATTTATTTAGTTGTATTTTTTTTTAATATTAAGAACACATGTATACCTGTGGCAGATTCATGTTGATTTATGGCAAAACCAATACAATATTGTAAAGTTAAATAAAATAAAATAAAAAAAAGAAAGAAGGATGAGGAAATATGTTATTTGCCAGTCATGTATCTTCTTAGCTATTAAATTGAGAATCATGCTGCTGAGATATGAAATACTCTGGCTACCGTTAAAGTTAAGAAAGGCAAAAGACATAACTTGAACTAATTTGAAGAAAGCCAAGACCATTTTAAGACTAAATTTCCAGATTTTAAAGATAGTGTAGTGTGTCAAAGGGTGAAATTCTGAACAGTGTGAAGCAGTGGCTTCAGCCATCTAAGCAGCATGGTATCCTGAAGATTGTCTTGTCATGCTGGAAGGTCAGGTTCAGAAGGCTCACTAGTGAGGTTTCTCCCCACAGAGAGGGACAGAGAGAGCGGCAGAAGTTCTCTGCATACTGCGAAGGTGACTTTGTTCTCAGCGTGAGAGCAGGGTGATCATAGCTCTCTAGGCTGAACTTGCTGTGAGCCCATCTATAATGCCTGTGCAGGGAGCAGAAAGGCCAGTTTGTCTGTAGCCTTCCCACCCCCGCCATCCCCCCTAACCTCATGACCTGGTAGCAAAAGTCTAGCTTATTTTCCAAAAGAAACGATGAAGGACAGGGAACACCAAAAATCTACCCAGGACTGGTACATAATTTTCACAAGAGGGAAATAAAGTCATGACACAGTTCTAAGCAATGGCATGAACTATGACGAGAAAGGGGAAATGAAGTAGAATGAAAGCACAAAAATCTTGTAGAAAAGGGGCCATATTTTTAAAAGTCTATAATGTTGAAATCAATTTCTCTGGGTTATTGCCTCTAGAATATGTCCATAACTTTTTTCTGTCAGTTTTATAGTTTAGATATTATAAATATAATATATTGCCAAATACTGTTAGTATGACCCTGATCAATGTTTTTACAATCTATGTGTTGAAAGACATTGGATGGCTTTTTCTTGAAGCATTCTTAGATTTGATCAGACTTATAAAATGAGTTTGGATCATTATCTTTCCCTTTATTCCACAGATTATATGTAAATATATAGATATAATTTTGTATAGATATTTATATGCAGATATAATATATATATGTGTCTATTAAAATAAATTTGAAATATGTTGACATATTTTACTTTACATGCTCTACTTAAGAACTACTTTCCTTCAAATTAATGATGACTTTCATTATTTAAAATCTTTTCATCATAACCTTGACTACTTTCTTCCTTTCCTTAAGCTTCTTTTATTTGTTTTTACATTTGATCTTGTTTATAAAATAAACTTTAAATTCTCTGCTGTTAAAGATTACACATACATTGCAAATGTATGGTGACATTTAAGTGTCAGCCGTCTTGGAACCATATTGAAACAGCTGTTTTGGGATTGTTCTCTTATAAGATTTAACACTGTTAACTATGGCATCCTAAATTTATATTGGTCTTGCTTTGGCTCCCAGTAATGAATTAAGATCATTTTTTTATATTTACCTGATAATTTACATATATTTTTTTCATTTGAAATCTATTTCCCCATATAAAAGTGATTTTTTGGAACATGTGTTAACCAATAACTTTTATCTAGTCACTGAAATTATATACCGATATATCACTGGTACATGATCCACAGTTTATAACAAGCAAAAATCTTGCTCTAAAAGTATTTAATAAACCAAAATGATTATGCATATGTTTCACTTGAAAGTCTTAAAAATTGACCCTGGAAAATTCAGCCTGATGTGTAATTTTCTTTTTTTGCCCTGTGTTTGAAATAATTTTAATTATGTTTATATAGACATATTTTATATATACATATATATATATATATAGTATATATATTTATAGTAGTTGTCAGGTCAGTTGATTTCCCCTTTTAATATAATAATAATAACATACTGTATGACTTTATTAAATAAACATTTGTTAAATGGAGCACAGGGTGTCTGATGGTGAACCATGGGTTTACAAACAGATCAAAAGAAAATAGCAAAAGTCTAGCTTATTTTTCAAAAGAAACGATGAAGGACAGGGAACACCAAAAATCTACCCAGGACTGGCACATAATTTTCACAAGAGGGAAATAAAGTCATGACACAGTTCTTAGCAATGGCATGAACTATGACGAGAAGCTTTGAAATAGCAAAGTTTACTACACACAGTTCTTAAATCCTGGAAGAATTAAAGGGATGCCTTGAGGGGCCACAAGGAAAGGTTAAGGCAGAAGGTAAATAAAGACAGGACTGGGAGTACAAGACTTTTTTAGTGTCCATCTCTTCAGGCATTGGGGATTGATATTGTGGCTCTGACCTGACTGGTCAATTCAAACCAAAAAAGTGGGATTTTGGTAAATCCTGCAAGGATCATATAGGACATATAGGTGCTGGGAAGTAAGAGAGACTGTTGACCAAAAGGGTTGTGGAGAAAGTCATCTCAGGGACTTATATTTGTTTGTATCTAGATCATGGCATCTGGTCCCACCACTTCATGGGAAATAGATGGGGAAACAGTGGAAATAGTGTCAGACTTTATTTTTCTGGGCTCCAAAATCACTGCAGATGGTGACTGCAGCCATGAAATTAAAAGACGCTTACTCCTTGGAAGGAAGGTTATGATCAACCTAGATAGCATATTCAAAAGCAGAGACATTACTTTGCCAAAAAAGGTCTGTCTAGTCAAGGCTATGGTTTTTCCTGTGGTCATGTATGGATGTGAGAGTTGGACTGTGAAGAAGGCTGAGTGCCGAAGAATTGATGCTTTTGAACTGTGGTGTTGGAGAAGACTCTTGAGAATCCCTTGGACTGCAAGGAGATCCAACCAGTCCATTCTAAAGAAGATCAGCCCTGGGATTTCTTTGGAAGGAATGATGCTAAAGCTGAAACTCCAGTACTTTGGCCACCTCATGCGAAGAGTTGACTCATTGGAAAAGACTCTGATGCTGGGAGGGATTGGGGGCAGGAGGAGAAGGGGACGACAGAGGATGAGATGGCTGGATGGTGTCACTGACTCAATGGACGTGAGTCTGAGTGAACTCTGGGAGTTGGTGATGGACAGGGAGGCCTGGCATGCTGCGATTCATGAGGTCGCAAAGAGTCGGACACGACTGAGCGACTGATCTGACCTGATCTGATCTGAGGGCATGAGCTTACAAGAGGAGTCTAATGTCAGTTTAAGATCCCTACAAGCCCAGTGGTCAAACAAAATAGACATGAGACTCCAATCCCAAGTTGTAACTTAGCTAAACACTCAACAGATGCACACAATGGGATTTTAAGAAATCAGGGTGAGATCAAGGGGGGATGCAAGGCTTTGGGATCTCCTGGTTCTTCAGCTATCAAGATTACCTGTGTGACTTCTAATAGACTTTTTTTACCATTTCTGAAGCTTTACATAATTATGTTCAAAGCATCTGGCATAAAGTAATAAGATAATGGGATTTTAAGGCCTTTTTATGTAAATTTATAATATTACATTCTCTTTACCTTTCTTCAATTGATTTATTTTTCTCCAGATCATAGTAGTCTTGGAGAGTTTAGGTTTTCACTAAGGTGACCTACTCAATGTAGGGTACCAATCCAAGCTAATGCAGGGGGCGCTCAAAACAGCATGAAAACCCAATCTAAGTTAACTAGATACATGGCTAATTTCTACAGATTTGGATCAATATTAAAATTACATTTTGGTCACTTAATATGTTTTTGCAATTAGAGAAGACTTTCTTTTTTCTTTACTAGTTTAGACCTTGTTGGTTTAAATCACTGATGAATTAATTTTGATTATTTGAGAAATATAAAACAGAAAATAGGAGATTTAATTTGTAAACTAAAATTTATCTATAAATGTGAAAAATGTGTTTCTATAATATAGTACCTTTATATATATATATATATATATATATATACACACACAATATTAAATCAAACCATATAAAAGTGCTGTCTTTGATTATGTGGGGAAAAGATCAAAATATGAAAATTAAATGTTTAAATATGCTCAAAGATTATTACCCTACAAACTATTCATAACATATAGTTTACAGCAAAAGGAATATATAGACACATAGTCATGAAAAATATTAGAAGGGATCTTGCTTTCAGAATCATGGGGAAAAAAACATCAATTTATTCTACTTGCATTTGAAAAAATAATATTCTGGCATATCAGACATAATTTAAAATATTTGGCTTTGCTACCTTGCTGCATAAATTGGCATTATTTAAATATATGTTCATTAAAAAAAAAAAAAAAAAACACCTTTTTCCTGGAAAGATCTTGACACTCAATGGCATAACATCTGCAAGTTTCAGGCTGTCAGACAGTCACATTGGCACTGTCAGGCAAAAGGCTAATGAGTCTGAGATGGTCTAAAATAAGGACTAAAACATTCGGGAGGCCTGGCAGATAGCATTAAATAAATGGGAAATAATCAGCTCTAGAGCAGTTGATTAGAAAAGAGGGCAAATTTTACTTGCAAATAGGACATAGTTGGCAGGTTAACCTGAACAGGTCTCAGTGCTATTGAAATCTCATAATGGTGCTTTGTGAACACTTCCTTTTAAGCTTTGACATTTTATAATTAAGTTACATGGTGTATTGTTTCTTTTTTGGGTGATGGGCTGTTTAAGGGGGGGTCTCTAAAAATGACGAAAATACTTTCAATCCATTAACATAAACAAGTATCATTAACCTAAAATAAAATCAGAAATAAACCTTTTGGTTTTCTCTGTTATAGTTTGTACCATACCTGCAGAGTTACAGTTGTCTTTTCTCTTTTCTTTCATTTAACAGTCTGGGACATAGTGGTTTGAAAAAATGATTACCACTGGAAATCCTTATTCAATTCCTCCTAAATATCAGAGCTTGAACAGAATTGCAGTAGGTTGCACTAAATCATTTCTGTTATGACCTTATATTTTGAAATTGTAACTGATAGACAAAATACTGTATATGTTTGTGGGGAAAAAAGTGTATCTGGTTGACGAGAAGAAAAGTTCTTATCCTTATTTCTTACATAAAACTGATTCCTTAAAATTTGAAGAAAATAATTTAATATTAATTTTGTTATAAAATTTGTTATAAAATTATTGTTCCAATTTCTTGCCTATGAGAAAAATTATATAATCAAAAAGAAACATTTAAAAATTTGAATATTCTTATATAGTTAAGTTGAGATATGACATTATTTTAGGATTTGCTTTGATATGTTATGAGTAAAGTAACTTGGAAAAACTTGTGTCAGTTCCACACCTGTAATTATGTGGAATTATGTTAATTAGACTAACTAGAATGTGTTGAACGCTAATGATTAATGATAAGAAAGAAAAGATCATAAAAAGTCTAATAGGATTCAAATCTGATCTAGATGGAATAATTTTACACAAAATGAATATTTTTATACAAAATGAAAGGAGTTATGCCAATAAATGGAACAATTAAATGTTAATAAAAACAGCAATAAGGTTAAGTATAATGATCAAGGTTTAATTAAAATTCTATTGGAAATTTCAAATCATTGATGTCTCTCTATCAGAAAAGATGATGTAATACTATAGTATATTGTCCTTCAACTAGTCACTTTGTAGTTTTCATATATATATATAATTTATATATTATATAAATTATATATATGTCTCATCTGTTCTTAATGAGAACTCTGTAGCAATTCTGACTAAACCAGCAACCATACCTCAAAATGAGACACCAATTCTTAAGGTGCACAGTGGTGTGATTAGAATTATGAGTTAGATACTCTTCTAAATTAGTAACAGAGATTCAATTATTGTAAATGATTCAAATATCATTTCTATCAAATAATGATCCAAATAAAGTGACAGTCCAGATATGATTATAAAATCTAAAATGCCAACATAAACTGAGTATGAACAGGTGAATATAAGAAGTATTCTGAGTGATGCTGTAAAATATCCAAAGATTTCTAGGCAGCAAAATTTATTTAGTCATCAAGCACTGCCAGTGACGTGACTTAGAAAAATGGGCAGTGTACACTGTAGCCTACATCTGTAGCTATAAATGATAAAACAAAACCACCACTCATAACCAGGAAGGGAAATTGGCAGATCACATACTTATGTTTTCTTTCACCTTAAGGTGCTGAAGTTAAATAAATGATAATTTATTAATAGCACATATATTTTTTATTTTGCTTATGTTTGGATAACATTTAAAATTAATCATGAATTCATGTTATTATGAAACATTTTTGAAAAAAAACACAGTCCCAGAATGAGTTTAAGTTTTCAAAATATCAGGTTAAAAAAGTCTCACTTCTCTGAAATAGGAGATAATAATATACATAATCATAACACTGCTAAATTAATTTCAATATTTAAATACCATGAATCATTCTCATTGGGATTTCAAGAAAAAATTCATGTTTTTATATCAAATAAAAGGGAAAAAATTATCATCTTGAATGTTTTTCAGGCTTTTGCCCTCAAACATGCCTTTTGTAACTTCTTTCAAATTCTAATAATAATGACAATTTTGTGTGATGTAAGGTAAATATGAATATACTTTGTCTCAATATTGTATAGATTTAATAGACGTAGGTTAAAGTCACATAAACTAGATATTCTATAAGTATCTTCCTATTTTAAATATGGATTTTATTTCAGAGGGTATCATAATGTATTTCTGAACAATTAAAAAAAACATTATGTAGTGACTTGTACACCTTTTCAATTTAGATCACCATTGATATAATACATATCTCTAGAAGATATGTTCTAGTAAAGAAAGCATAAATAGAACCTGGCATTCATTAATTAAAACCATTCAGTATTTAAACACCATAATATCACTCAATGGAAAATAACACTCTAAATTCTGATTTTCTATCACCGTAAATTTGAACAATACTACTTCAAATTCAAAATCACTGCAAATGGTGACTGCAGCCCAGAAATTAAAAGATGCTTTCTCCTTGGAAGGAAATTTATCACCAACCTAGACAGCATATTAAAAAGCAGAGACACTACTTTGCCAACAAAAGTCCATCTAGTCACAGCTATGGTTTTTCCAGTAGTCATGTATGGATGTGAGACTTGGACTGTGAAGAAAGCTGAGCACTGAAGAATTGATGCTTTTGAACTGTGGTGTTGGAGAAGACTCTTGAGAGTCCCTTGGACTGCAAGGAGATCCAACCAGTCCATCCTAAAAGAAATCAGTCCTGAATATTCATTGGAAGGACTGATGCTGAAGCTGAAACTCCAATACTTTGGCTACCTGATGTGAAGAACTGATTCATTTGAAAAGACCCTGATGCTAGGAAAGATTGAAGGAGGCAAGAGAAGGGGATGACAGAGGCTGAGGTGGCTGGATGGCATCACCAAATCAATGGACATGAGTTTAGGTAAAATCCGGGAGTTGGTGATGGACAGGGAGGCCTGGTGTGCCGCAATGCATGGAGTCGCAAAGAGTTGGACATGACTGAGTGACTGAACTGAACTGATTTGAAATTTAAGACTATTTTTGTATATAATTGGTTTGTCTACAGAAGCATTAGATGATAAAACTCCACAAATGGCAAATGATATAATTTTAGTTAATTAGAGTACTTTCTAAAGTTCTTTTTAAGTTTGTCAAATTATTAAAACACAGAAAAGAAAAGTGATTTGTCAAAGATGCAAAATACACATGCTACTTTTGCTTTTCCAAATGTTACTAAAAAATAATTTATTTAGAGGCTGTAGGGTAAACAGTGATTTGTCTAAAATTCCAGAGACACATGTTTCATTTTACCTTTGTTAAAATTTTAATTCCTTCATTTATCACATATTTATCACACACTAAAATTTCCAAAGGCTAATGGCATAACTTGGGTTATAAAGAGAACACTAATTATCCTTACTCTGTGTTAATAGAATGATAATTAAAGTACAAGGTGGTTTGTACTGAGAAGAGTTTTGAAAGCTCCAAAGACAGCTCTCTGAACCAGACTTAAAGATGAGATGAAGGCATGAAGTGTGTGTGTGTGTCCCTAAGATTTTTTTTTTTTTAATAATTCACTCTACAATCCTCAAATGGTATAGCATGATCTTTTAGTAGACATGTATGATGAGATGAGAACTATTTTGCTTCTGACCACTGTAGTTACTACCTTTGATTTACACCTCCCTAGTCTGCATTTTCTGCTGGAACAACAAAAGCAGTTTTCTGATTCTCTCTTGGGGGTATGTCCTCAACCTGAGCTCTAGATTTCACATGGACCGGCCCACACACATTGTATATAACCTGCCTCAGCCTCTATTACTAACAAAAAATTATCATCCACATGAGAAAATGCATTAATCTTACTCTCTTTGAAAAAAATAAAGTTTTCTTGATCCCGAGATCCCATGTGTTCTACTCTGACCCCATTCTCTTTCTTTCCAATTATGTCCCAATATCTTAACATGGTTTATATTCCTCGTATTCAACCCCTTTCCGCCCTAACACACCTCAGTTGGGGGTCCTTCCTTATCACTCCACTTAAACATCAACAGCCTCCTTTGGTGAAGTCCAGTAGTCTGCTTTCTGTTCTTATTTTACTAAATTTTCCCTCCCCATTTAGCTGTTGATCACTTTCCTAGATTTCTGTGAGACCACACCCTCGAGATTTCTTCTGCCTCCTGGTTCTCTTGTGACCTTCTCTGACAATTTTCTTCCAGGTATTTTCAAAACTTTAAATATCAACTGTATGCAGATGACTAATGTATCTCCAACCCTCTTTTCTTTTTTGAGTTTTTCTCAAGCATCTCCATTTGCATGGCTAGTCAACTTCTCATACTGAACATCTTCAGCATGAAATTATGTGTTCTGTCCCCCACCTCCCCAGCTCCAGACCAATGCTCTTTTCTAGTCTTCCTCTTCCAAGTCCACAGGACCTTCCTTTCCCAAAATGCTCAAAAGAATGTCAGGGAATTTAGGTTTCCCAGATAAAATTTAGCGTACCTAGACAAAATGGAATTTCAGAAAAACAGCAAATAATATGATATAAGTATATGCTAAAAATTACATGAACATACTATTTGCTAAGTGTTCCAGCCCCACTCTTGGTCATATTTGTCTCTACATCAAATACTAACATCTTCAAACTTTATCTAGAATCTTACAACTTCTCATAAGCTACAAACCACCTAAAACTTGACTTAAAGCTCTCCCTTCCTCTTGAGCTTATGTCGTACAACAAATTCTAAACCCCAGACCAAAGCCTAAAATGCCTCACCTAATCTGATCCCTGGCTATATCTCCAATGTCAGTTCCTATCATTTTCCTCTTTTGTTCATGAGATTCCAGCCAAACCCTTCTTGTATCAGTGCCTTAAGTATACCGCACATAAGTCTATGTCAGGATCTTTGAACTTGCAATTCTTTCTATTAGAACAATTTTCACCTCTTGTCTTTTACCATTTAAGCTTCAGTTCTATACAGAAAGAAGTTTTGTTACCAAGCTCTATAAATTAATTCTCAGCCTACAATGCCTAAATGGTCTAAAATTTCTTTCTCTAATATCACTTTTATTATCTAAAATTGCCACAGTTTTCTTAGGTTTCTTTTCTATATGATCCTGGTAGAAAATTTACTCTGTGCATCTCCTGCTTTGTTTATACCACTTATTCCTGTGTCTCCAGAGTCCAATATGATCACTGGTAAATATTAGATTTCAATTAATATTTGATAAAGAAGTGAGTGGTTTCTAAAAGATAGCAGTTTAGCTAGGTTAATCTGGTTTCTTGATATCATCACATCAGAAAAATATATTTAGACATTTATAGCAGAATCTTGAATAATAACCACCATAATCAATTTTAAAGTCTTTTTCTGTAATTATAAAATAAAATAATAATCAGATTAAACTTATTATTTACTGATAGGCAACCTATGTGTTTTCCCTATTTAGTCACAACAATACACAAATAGTAGTTTTTTAATATCAATTTCAAAGTTAAGCATTTTGCAAGGTAAATGTATTTCAATAACAGTGATTTTTAGAGATCTCCCATATACTCTCCTTAATATTAATAATAAGGTGAGAGTTCTCTTTTTTCAGACTTTTGTTTTATGGTAACAGATAAGAAAACATTAGAAGTGTACCATCATAATTTAAAGCAAAATGTTAAAATGGAGGAAAGAAACACTACATCTTACATTAATGAGCCAGCTTGGTATATTTATAAAATTTTAGTTTAATCAATATTTTATGAGATATTAAATTAATATAATTCAATATTTTCTGTACAATTAAAAATAATTGATACTTCTATGTGAAAGTTTTTTCAAGACTAAAATGTAAGTAAATGGATTTTAACTGACAGCTGTAGTCCAAAGTCTTGAAATACTGGGTGGAAAGGTTGAATGATTTTTCATAATCATCTCTTTTTCTGTCTTTCACATCACCTCATAACAAGAAGCCATATAGAAAACTTTGAAGGAAAAAAAAAGACACAAAAACTTTTTTCCCCACATTGTTCTATTCCTTAATTAGAAAGCTGACTGACAGTATCAATCCTTTGTCAAACCTTTATTCAGACACACTGACTGGCTACTGGATTATAGAACTCTTATTTTCTTCAAGTTTCTGTTTGGTCAAAGGTGAATTTTATTTCATGTAGAGCGATCAAATCAATGTAAAGGTCGAACCTGATCAGAAAATATAGCTTCAGTAAATTACACAGGAGTCATTTGGAGAAGACATATAATTGGAAAGCCTTTATGCATATATATACCAGGAATGGGTAGCTCATTTTTATTTTTACATGCTACCCTTCAAGAAAAGTCATTAGCATACATGAAACAATAGCATTTCATTATGGGAAAGCCTTTTCAGTGTAGAAATTGGTGGTTTAATAGGCAGCCCTGAGGCAGAAGCACCAGACAGACAGGAACACAATATTTGCAACATATTCCTTAAAAAAATAATGCTTTCTGAAAAAGATATATCTATATATAGAGATTTGAGAACTTTGGAGAAGAGTATAAATGCTTATATGGTGAACTATGGAATCCAGATGCAGTTTCTGAAAAGAATCTAAAAATAAGTTTTCAACAGTCCCTATAGCCTGAGGCACTGGTTGAAGATAGCTTATGATTTGCCTGGTGGTAACTGTTGTTCATCTCTTTTTGGGAAAATCTAATTTCTGATTGTTATTATTTTTATGTAACACTTAATATTGTTGAGAATACCCTATAATTTAAAATCCCCCCAGAAATTAGGTCTGAAATATATTTAATTAAACTAATTTGAAAATATAATTTGGCAAAAATACATAGAGCCACATATAGAACAGCTGGCTAATGATTGGCAAATCAAACCTAATGTTCTTATTCCCTTTAGACTAATTGAAAATCTAATTTGAACTGAATTTCTGTTCATAATGTGTTTTTTTTTTAATATAATGTAAAGTTAGAAGTTAAAAGCATGTTTGTTTACACAAATGCCTGTTTTAAAGTTCTTTTCAGAATTTGATTGTCTAAGTTCTTAAAGAAACTATGAATATAAAAAATATTTGTATCATCTTCTCCCTTATATTATTTGTCCCAATATACAAAAATATAAAAGACTAATCTATAATGTACCTAGCATTGATCCTTCATGTGTGGGATCAGAATCTCACATTCACTATTTAAATTTAAAAAATATTTTCTTATAAACTAAATAATTCACTTTCTAATAAATTTTCAAAGAAAATTGTGAGACATAGATACTTATCAGTTTTATCATTTAATATTAATTAGAGTATTGGTAGAAAATAAAATGTAACTATACTTTTAAATATTCCAAATATTCCTGGTTAGGAAATACTTAGTGATATTATAATACACATAAAACTTTTAACAATAAATGCCTGTAGAAAGAATGTTTTTTTAGTCACTCTGTCATGTCCAACTCTTTTGCAACCCCATGGACTGCAGCCTGCCAGGCTTCCCTGTCCAGTGGATATCCTAGGTAAGAATTCTGGAGTGGGCTGCTGTTTCTTTCTCCAGGGGATCTTCTTGACCCAGGAATTGAACCCTCATCTCCTGCATTAGCATGTGGATTCTTTACCACTGAGTCACCAGGGAAGCCCAGAAACAATGTTAAGAGGTTAAATTACACAATGCATTATTTATTAGATTAAAATAACAGGCTATAAAATTGTGTGTATAATAATGCAAACTTGTGTGTCTGTATGTATACATATAATATATGTAATATATAATATGAATATATAATAGTGCATATAATTGTATAGTATATAATAATATACAACATAAAAATTACAGAATTTTTAACATTATTAATTAATACTAAGCTCATCTGACAATATAGACCTATCTATACACATTATATACACACACATACAAACAAGTATGTGTGTATATGTACATTTAGGAAAAAAAATCTTAAAAATTAAAAATAGAATCTTGTTATTTAGTAATCAATGTTTTGTTCTTGAATTCTTTTCAAAATATGTCTCAAATTATTAGTGTAGGAAATATGGAGTTCACCTTGAATGATTACAGTTATTACATATTTTTCTAAAATTTTTCTTAAAAATTATTTAAGGGTCCTCCTTGTTTAAGCACCTGATACCATGTCTGGCTTAGTTTTGTATAAACATTTTAAAAAAGAGAAAAGAAAAAGAAATTTTTCAAAAGTAGAAAATGGCTTACGAGACAGCAAAAGAGACACTGATGTATAGAACAGTCTTAGGGACTCTGTGGGAGAGGGAGAGGGTGGGAAGATTTGGGAGAGTGGCATTGAAACATGTAAAATATCATGTAGGAAACGAGTTGCCAGTCCAGGTTCGATGCACGATGCTGGATGCTTGGGGCTGGTGCACTGGGACGGCCCAGAGGGATGGTATGGGGAGGGAGGAGGGAGGAGGGTCCGGGATGGGGAACACATGTATACCTGTGGCGGATTCATTTTGATATTTGGCAAAACTAATACAATTATGTAAAGTTTAAAAATAAAATAAAATTAGAAAAATTAAAAAAAAACGAAATGAAAAAAAAAAAAGAAAATGGCTTAGAGGATTAAAAAACATCTTATGAACTTCAATGGTCAGGAAAGGGACTATAGTTAGCAGGAAATGTTTCTGGGAACTTCTGATTACTTAAACAAACCCATCATTTACCAGCCTTATATAGCTGGAAGATCCTGATCCTCAGGGTCAAGAGACACTGATTGTTCTTGCCTGTGTTCTTTGCCCATCATTTTGCCAGAGTGGGATGAGTGCCTTTATTGGCATTCTTGATAGAACTGTGTGTGATGGAGCATGTTTATAACTACTTCTGAAGGAATATTGTGCTATAGATAGCAAGAAAAGGATAAAGGCATACTGACTGGGCTGGCAAAATGATGCTTGTTCTCTATGTGTAGGGGGAGCCTACCAATCTTATGAATAAATGCTTTCACTTGTGTTTCATTTTGCAGGCTTATCTATAAAGATGGGTTCCTTTGCACATAAATTACACTGCACTTCTCAGTTTTGAGAGGTGGAATACTCACATTCCAGGCACAGAGAAGCAATTCAGCTTCCTAATTCACAAAATAAACAGGTACAGAAGGTGGCTATTAAGTGTGAACTTAGGCAGTAAAGGGCTTCGCTTGTGGCTCAGCTGGTAGAGAAATGGCCCGCAATGCGGGATACCTGAGTTTGATCCCTGGGTTGGGAAGATCCCCTGGAGAAAGGTGTTCCCACTCCATTATTCTGGCCTGGAGAATTCCATGGACTGTACAGACATGTACTGACTCACAAAGAGTCAGACACAACTGAGTGACTTTCACTTACATTTAGGCAGTAAAAGCTAGTCTTTTGAATAGTGATAAATACTATATATATATATATAAAAGAGGAAGTTTAATAGTATTTGCACATTATGTGAGTTTATGTCCAAAAAATCTATAATAATCAAATGAAATATGAATCTGATTAATAAGATAAATTCAAAAATAATAAACACAAAACAAATAATTTTACATACATTATGTTACCAGTGATAATATACTATGTTAAACATTATATTCAAAAGAACAATAGACTATATAACCTACTGTAACAAAAAATAAAAAAGCATATTACATATATTAACTCACCTAGAATTTTTATTGACCCATCTAGTTAAATACATTTCATGTGCATTTTTAAATTATCACAAAAATAAGAAAAATTGAAGAGAGTGGAATTTCCAGGAATAAAAATGGTAAAATTTTAAGTCATAAAATAAAATTTTAAATCATAGTTTTTATTATAAAAGATGGACAAGTTGCTGGACATTGAATAAGGCTAGAAAAAGGTTTGTAGCATGCATAGCAATTATAAAAAATTTTAAATAGAAACTAATGGAAATGTACAATAACATGGAAAAATGATAATACATTGCCTGTGAGATATATCCACTTACATATTTACGGATGTATATTTTTTAAAAGTCTACACATAGAATAAAACTAGAGCAAATATGGTGAATGCCCAAAATTTTTTCCTTACTACTTCTTCATTATTCTCATATTCTACAATGAATAAATATTCTATAATAAAAGTTAAAATGTCTCATTAACCCACATAAATCATTCAACTTCTTTATAAGACAATGCTTTCTTTCTCCATGAACCATTTAATTTTTCGAAATATTTCTCAAGTTATTAAAAAATAGCTTCCTGTGGAAGAACTGTTATAGAAATATTAAACAGAACTGTCAATACTAAAGAGATGTTGAACAAATAGTACTAAAACCATGTTGATGAAAGGAAATTAGGCTCTACCTAGGGTTCTTGTCTATGGAAATAGCCACAAATGAGATGGATTTATCCCAGGCATTTGGGACAGAAAGGCATAAATACCAGAGAACTGGGAATGCATAAGTGCCCTGAGGTACATTTATTTTGTTCAAGTCAACTTTTCTGAGAAATTATGATTCTTCAGTCATTTTGGTTTGTTATGAAGCAGTGAGGTTTTGGATTCATATTTTTAATGCCAAAGTAATGACTTCCTCAGTATTATGTATGAAAAATTCATATCTAAGTACAACATGAAGCATTTACAGCCAAGCCCAGGAAATCAGTTGCCCAATGAGCATATCTGGCAAGTGGCTATGAATACAATAGAAGAAAGAGCTGAAACGGTCAAGCAAGCTTCTTCCAACAGGTGTCAGCTCATAATAGTGCCCCCCCGTAATAGAAAAAAAAATTCAATTAAAAACTGAGATGCAAATTATTTTACCATTTCAGAGCTGAAAAACTAAGTTTGTGTGTCATTAATAGCAAGTTTTCCTTGCCTTGTATTAGTGCATGTCAATATATAGTCAAGTGTGCTTGATTCTTTATTTTTAAGAATTCTGAAAAATAAGTAAACTAGGTACATTAAATGTGGATGAGTAGTTATTGGAGCAGTGATTTTTAACTTCATTTTTAAAGTACTAGAGATAACAGCCTCTGGTAGCTCAGATGATAAAGAATTTGCCTGCAATCTAGAGGACCCAGGATTGATCCCTGGATTGATCTTCCCTGGGTTGGGACGATCCCCTGGAGGAGGGCATGGCACCCCACTCCAGTATTCTTGCCTGGATAATTCCATGGACAGAGAAGTATGGTGGGCTATAATCCATGGGGTTGTGAAGAGTCAGGCATGACTGAACGACTAATACACATCAGAGATAACAGAACTCTTTTGAAAAGAGTACATATCTTCTTGTTACTGAAACACCCAATTGAAAGTAATAAACAAATGTTTTTTAAACTTAGGTTTAAAAACAATTCACAGTTGAAAACTGAAAAGATGAAAATATTAGGAATTTAGCTAAAGTAGTGGCTCATATGGGTCTTTTCAAACTGTAGAACTTGGGTATTCATTCATTCACTGAGCAATCATTAAGTATTCACTACATGCTTGCAACATCTGCATTAGACACTCAGGATCTACTGTTAAGCAAAGCAACGAATTTTAAACTTCATACAGTTTATTTAAAAAAAAATTTCCATTAGTCTCTTTTTATTCATTTTCAAGCTCTTACATTTATCCATATTAATTGTTCTCACATATTTTTCTTGTGGACTCCTCTTTCCCAAATCCACATTGTGATGTGAAGTATTTCTTTGAAATTTTGAACAACTCTTGGTTCTAGTATATCACTTCCAGACTTACAACAGTATCAAATAAATATACTGCAATAGTGAATATCTGAGAAAGTTTTCATAAGCGGTAAACTCTGTGACATACCTAACAAATACTAATAGCCTACTGCAGAAAAGGAGCATTTCCATTTATTCACCCCCATTATTATATTGACATGAATATCCCCTAAGTTATTTAGAAACAATCAAGTGACCTTTCAAATGGAGACCATCTAGCTTTTAAGAACCACTTGAGCAATCATAGTCATGGAAAGAACAAGTTTAATGGGACAAAGTGTCATGTACAGCATCTGACAGACATTCATAGCATCTACTTCATTTATGTCTAAAACTGCTAGGCTGTCCATGAGTGCTGTGTGTGGGTGGCTTTGACTTGGCATGTGTGCTCTGTAAGCATGACTAATGGCTCATTTCTAACACCTAAGATGACTATTAATTTCTTTTCCTTAAAAAAGATTATACTAAATATATGTTGTTTTAATATTAAAAATATATGTATTTAGACTCCAATTCACCAAAGAGCTATTAGATTTCAATGCCTAAGCTGTTAAAGGAAATAAATATATTTTAATTTTATGGACCCCCTTTCTCATTTCACTGACATGCAAAGGAGAATTTGTCATTTCTGTATAGGGTCTTTCTTAAAATGTAAGACAGATTTTCTTCTTGATTCCTGTTCCTAGGTTATTGGAATTGACTATTATTATTTTTTTTTCCTACTGCCCATAAGTTACAATCTCTTCAAGCATTTCAGAAAAGGACAAGCAGAGTATATGCCAGTCCACTTGTCTCCATGTATAGAAAGATGATACATTTTTCCCTGTGTACACTGAATAAACCAGAAATGAATTTTAAAAAGACAGGAAGAGTGACTAGTCACCATTACTTGGATTACCATCTCTGCATGTGAGAAGTGTTATTTTCAGTAAGCCTTCTAAGGCCATGGAAATAAAAGAAGTGGGAAGACAATATTGATATGGCAAATTGCTCTTTATTTAAAGATGCTTCTTAATATGAATATGGCTTTATAATCTGTCAAATAAAGATGGCACACAGAGATAAAAATAAAACGTCAGAACAAAAATGTTCTTTTCTGTGAATAAATTTACATGTCAGTCAACTATCTGTCAGTGCATCTGCTGAATGAGTGACATGTCTTAAGTAAGTAAAAGCAGAAGGAGAGTAACTAACAAGAATAACTATAAGGAAAAGTGGCAAAATTGACAGTCTTGATGAGTGAAGATTCTTCTCTACACGCAGAATGTATTCATTTAGAATAATGCCTCCAAGCAAGCAAAAAATAGTGACAAACTAGCAATTATGATGGAGGGAAATGTAAACAGAAATGGAAATTCAGATGTTTGGGCTGTTCTGATGAAGGATTTAAGAATATGTGTTAGGATAACCTTTCTACCCATGGGCTAGTGATTTATTAACATTTTATTAAAATTCATTGATATTACCATTTTCATGACACTACTTTCTTCTTTGCTAGCATCAGAGAATGGCTTAATTTCACTTGCTTAAGCAAGATTTTGGAAAAACGTTTTGAAGAAAGTTAATATATTGCTTATACAAAGCAGGGCTCCCTGGGAGTAACCACAAACGCATGGATTCTTTTGTAAATGCATCACAGCACGTCAGGCCTCCTTGTCCATCACCATCTCCCGAGTTCACTCAAACTCACGTCCATCGAGTTGGTGATGCCATCCAGCCATCTCATCCTCTGTCGTCCCCTTTTCTTCCTGCCCACAATCCCTTCCAGCATCAGAGTCTTTTCCAATGAGTCAACTCTTCTCATGAGGGGGCCAAAGTACTGGAGTTTCAGCTTTAGCATCATTCCTTCCAAAGAACACCCAGGGCTGATCTCCTTATAGAGTTCTATAATTTTCAGATTCTTGGAACTTCATATAGTAGCACAATAACACCACCCTAATTTAAAAAGTTCTTCACTTTTTATTAGTGTTTAAGTGTTAAATAGTTGGATATTTTTAAGTGCAGTTTCAGGTGATGATTTTTTTTTTCTTTCAAAAGCATTTGATTTAAAATAAAAGTTAAACAATTGTTTACAGTTTAGACAACTTATCCTCATATTTTTAAAAAAGATTTTTTATTACAATTCAGAATATGTAATTATATCACAAAGCCTTTTTCTAGTAATATTTACACTTAACTATTACTACTATTCATTAAGTCATCAGGGCTTACCATGTGCCAAGATCTGCCTGGACTTTTGCAGGATTATCTCATTGGACTCCTCTTAGAACTAGTTCACTGGTGGCTCAGACAACAAAGACTCTGCCTGCAGTGTGGGAGACCTGGGTTCGATCCCTGAGTTTGGAAGATCCCCTGGAGAGGGGATATGGCAACCACTCCAGAATTCTTGCTTAGAGAATCCCCACGGAGAGAGGAGACTAGTGGGCTACAGTCCATGGTGTCACAAACAAACAGACTGAGTGACTAAGCACATTCAGAGAACTAGTTAAGATAATGTACAGTTAATGTTCTATTTATTCACTGAAGTGTATGTGCATGTTTTAATTTTTAATGAATACTCATTTTTTACTTTAAATATTTTTGATTATTATGAAAATCAACTAATGGCTAGAAGCATGTCTTAATCTAAAGGTATTTTTATAACCCAGCACAATGATTTGGAATTAGATTAAATGCTCACAATATTATTTAATGAATGAACAATGTTATTTATCTCTTTACTTTCCTATCAATGCACCACAAATAAGATTGTTGGGGCTGCAGTTAACATAAAAACAAACCAGAAGTGGCTTAATAAAGCTACATTACTTCTTTTTTTAATATAAATTAATTTATTTTAATTGGAGGCTAATTACTTTATAATATTGTATTGGTTTTGCCATACATCAACATGAATCCGCATGGGTGTACACATGTTCCCCATCCTGAACCCCCCTCCCATCTCCCTCCCCATACCATCCCTCTGGGTCACCCCAGTGCATCAGCCCCAAGCATCCTGTATCATGCATCAAGCCTGGACTGGCGATTTGTTTCACATATGTTATTATACATGTTTCAATGCCATTCTCCCAAATCATCCCACCCTTGCCCTCTCCCACAGAGTCCAAAAGACTGTTCTACATTACTTCTTAAATATAAGAAAAAACCGGCAATTCCAGTATTGATTAATTGAAGTTTTAAAATATTATCAAGTACTTGGATATCTTTTATTTTCTTTTTTCTCTATTCTTTTCTTCTATTATACTTAATGAGTAAATTTTATGATCTAGTTTTCTCTCGTCATCACAAAAATATCAACTTTGGAGGTAGGGTCATAATCAAACATTATCCCTTCCATCTGTTTTCTAAAAGGCCTTAT
This sequence comes from Bos mutus, assembly GCF_027580195.1. Classification (NCBI taxonomy): domain Eukaryota; kingdom Metazoa; phylum Chordata; class Mammalia; order Artiodactyla; family Bovidae; genus Bos; species Bos mutus. The sequence continues at coordinate 29,365,078 of NC_091617.1, forward strand.
CAGATACCTTCTCCTGACCCGCTTTTGAGAAATACACCATATCCTCACACTTATGGCATATTCCTATTCCTAATATATCTGTTGTAGTTTAGATTGATAAAACTTACTTCCTGAGGCCAGAAAGTTGTCTTGAAAGATATAGCAACCTGGCATATAAAATAAATTTTTTGGTAACAAGGAAGAAAGAAGATGGAGGATGCTTAGAAAGCTACCAACAATACACGCTATAAAATATCCTCAAGGAAGCATTGAAAAATGTATGTGAAAGTCTATCATTTTGATAAATTTTACAATAAATTTTTCTGCTACATATAGTTCAACTGAAAGTTGTCATTTGTTTCAGAGGAATTCTAGATTAAACACTACTACAATAATCATATGTTCAATTTTCTAAATAAAACATTTACTCTTAAACAAAATGTATTCTCCCATACAAATTAAATGCAATGAAATAAAAATATTGGATTATCCAAATACTGAAGAAGTATAATACATTTGTTATTTATTTGAGATAATAAAAATGATTTCTTGAGAACAGAATGCATCCAACAATGCACATTGTTTTTATATATTTTTAATATATTGTTTCTATATATTTTTTATTTGAGATCTAAAATAGAGCTCAACTGCATGTTTTTTAACATTATTAAGGGGGAAGGCGCCAAGATGGCGGAGGAGTAGGACGGGAAAACACTTTCTCCCCACAAATTCATCAAAAGAGCATTTAAACATCGAGTAAATTCCACAAACAACTTCTGAATGCCGGCAGAGGACATCAGGCACCCAGAAAAAACACCCAACTCCTCGAAAGGAGGTAGGAAAAAAATATTAAAGACAATAAAAGAGACAAAAGAGGGGAGGGACGGAGTTCCGTCCGGGAAGGAGTCTTAAAAGAGAGGTTTCCAAACACCAGGAAACCTTCTCACTGCGAATCTGTGCCGAGCTTTGGAAGCACAGAGGACAACATAACAGGGAGAAAAATAAATAAACAATTAGAACTCGCAGATTGCAGCCCTACGGTAACTCCTCCAGCGGAGAAGCGCAGGACGCCTGCATCCGCCATTGGCAAGCGGGGCTGGGCAGGGAGGCGCGGCGTGGGCTGCATCGCTGAAAGAATCTGGCCTGAATACCCTGAGCACTATCTGAGCGAAATAATTTGGGCTAGCAAACCAGACTGTGGGATATCTATCATGCGAAAAGCCAGCCCTAACCTAAGACACCGCCAGCCAAAAAGGACTAAACAGAGGTAGCCGGCTGCAAACCTTCCCCCTCCGGTGACAGGCAGCCAGAGAGCCGGAAGGGGGCAATCAGCCCCAGAGAGACATTATCTATAAAACTGGCTTTTTCAGGGGTCTGGACGGTCAACATCTGCCTGAGAAGGTGCGCGGTTTTTACACCCAGGTAACCAAGTGGCGGGAGGCGACAAGTCGCAGCATTGGCGCCGCCAAACACCTCATCACCTGAGCTGCTCGGACCTGGGAAGAGCACAAAACGCAGCCCCAACTGAGTCTGCGCCTCTGAGGACTACCTGAGTGCCTGAACCTGAGCGGCTTGGACCTGGGAGGTGCATGCAACCCAGGGCCAGCCTCGGATTGCCCGGAACAACCTAGAGCCCGAGCAGTGTGGGCAGGGAGGCTATTAAAGGCAGACCCAGTGTGGCTGAGGCACTGCGGCGCCGCGCCAGTGTCATTTGTTTGCAGCATCCTCCTCCCTCTCCCCATAGCGCGACTGAACAAAGAGAAGAAATACAGCTCCACCCACCAGAACACCGACATCATAACCAGGAAACCTTTTACCTACACACAGCGAGGAAACGCCAAATAAAGAGAACTCCAAAACTGCCAGAATACAGAAAGGACTCCCAAACTCAGCAATTTAAACAAGATGAAGAGACAGAGGAATACCCAGCAGATAAAGGAACAGGATAAATGCCCACCAAACCAAACAAAAGAGGAAGAGATAGGGAATCTACCTGATAAAGAATTCCAAATAATGATAGTGAAATTGATCCAAAATCTTGAAATTAAAATGGAATCACAGATAAATAGCCTGGAGACAAGGATTGAGAAGATGCAAGAAAGGTTTAACAAGGACCTAGAAGAAATAAAAAGGAGTCAATATATAATGAATAATGCAATAAGTGAAATTAAAAACACTCTGGAGGCAACAAATAGTAGAATAACAGAGGCAGAAGATAGGATTAGTGAATTAGAAGATAGAATGGTAGAAATAAATGAATCAGAGAGGATAAAAGAAAAACAATTAAAAGAAATGAGGACAATCTCAGAGACCTCCAGGACAATATTAAACGCTACAACATTCAAATCATAGGGTTCCAGAAGAAGAAGACAAAAAGAAAGACCATGAGAAAATACTTGAGGAGATAATAGTTGAAAACTTCCTAAAATGGGGAAGGAAATAATCACCCAAGTCCAAGAAACCCAGAGAGTCCCAAACAGGATAAACCCAAGGAGAAACACCCCAAGACACATATTAATCAAATTAACAAAGATCAAACACAAAGAACAAATATTAAAAGCAGCAAGGGAAAAACAACAAATAACACACAAGGGAATTCCCATAAGGATAACAGCTGATCTTTCAATAGAAACTCTTCAAGCCAGGAGGGAATGGCAAGACATACTTAAAATGATGAAAGAAAATAACCTACAGCCCAGATTATTGTACCCAGCAAGGATCTCATTCAAGTATGAAGGAGAAATCAAAAGCTTTTCAGACAAGCAAAAGCTGAGAGAATTCTGCACCACCAAACCAGCTTCCAACAAATACTAAAGGATATTCTCTAGACAGGAAACACAAAAATGGTGTATAAACTCAAACCCAAAACAATAAAGTAAATGGCAACGGGATCATACTTATTAGTAATTACCTTAAACGTAAATGGGTTGAATGCCCCAACCAAAAGACAAAGACTGGCTGAATGGATACAAAAACAAGACCCTACATATGTTGTCTACAAGTGACCCACCTCAAAACGGGGGACACATACAGACTGAAAGTGAAGGGCTGGAAAAGATTTTCATGCAAATAGGGACCAAAAGAAAGCAGGAGTCACAATACTGTATATCAGATAAATTAGACTTTAAAACAAAGGCTGTGAAAAGAGACAAAGAAGGTCACTACATAATGATCAAAGGATCAATCCAAGAAGAAGATATAACAATTATAAATATATATCCACCCAACATGGGAGCACCAGATATGTAAGACAAATCCTAACAAGTATGAAAGGAGAAATTAACAATAACACAATAATAGTGGGAGACTTTAATACCCCACTCACACACTTATGGATAGATCAACTAAACAGAAAATTAACAAGGAAAAAAAAAAAAAAAAAATGTATCTATAAAGTTCACTAAAGCAAAGCACAGTAAAATGAGGTATGGCAATAAAAGGCGTTAAATTTATCAAATAAAAAAAAAAAAATAAAGTGCTGAAAAATTAAAGCTGTCAATTCTGTAATAGATATTCATTGAAAGTATCTTTTGAAATGGGGTGAAAACACCTTCAGAGAAATGAAAGCTAAGGAAGCATGCACTAGCTATAAAAAAACGATAAAGTCCTTTATGAATGATGATAATATCAAAACAAAACTTGGAAATACAGGAAGGAGTAAAGAGCACTACAAACAGTCAATACATGGATAAACATTAGAAACTATTCTCTTTTCTTAATTTCTTCATGGTAAACTATCAACATTATATTGTGAAATTTTTCAGAAAAAAAAAAAAAAAAAGAATATGGTATGACATAGTTCTGTCTTAGATATTATGCAAGTGGGATGAATACTGAAAATAACTAAAGTACCTCATGGTACATATTTTCACTTATAAATTGATTTCATTTAATTGGCAAAAAAAAAAAAATAAATAAATCCCAAAGCAAATTCTATAAGCCAAACTGTCAAGCCCTCTGTCTCTTGCGGCAAAAAAGTCATAAGTTTGTTCTTTGTACTGTGCCTCTGATTCTTCTAAAAAAATAAAAAAAAAAAAAAAAAAAAAAAAATTATTACAATGATCTGCTATTATATTACTTTTCAAATAATATTTATATTTTCAGTGTTTTTATCATAGACAAGAATAATACTCTCAAAGTTGTGTACCATCTCTTTTTTTTCTGAAGTACCAAGGTAAAAATTAAAGTAAGAGAAGATATTGTTATTAATGGCTAAAAGATAATTATCATGAGAATTTGACAATGTAATAACATAAAGTATGGGATGATTTGCATATTTTGGTGTATTTCAACAAGTCAGATACAGCAGAAGACTTAAAAAAAAATAATGGGCAGAGGACTTTGCTCAGCATATATTCATTTTCAGCTTGAATGATAGGGACCAAGGATTCTACAACTAATATGTGCTTTGTGTGTTAGTTGCTCAGTCGTGTCCAACTCATAGATTGTAGCCTGCGAGGTTCCACTGTCCATGGAATTCTCTAGGCAAGAATACTGGAGTGGGCAGACATTCCTTTCTCCAGGGGATCTTCTCAACCCAGGGATTGAACCAGATTCTTTGCAATCAGAGTCATCAGGGAAGGGCCCACTATGAGCTTTATCAGATATTATATTTGCAGGTTACTTTGTCTTCTCTGGATTCTAAAATTCACCCTAACTCCTAACTATTTTAGGTAATTGATCAGAGCTTACAATATGTTTGATAGCTAACTTACAATGAGTACTTGTTCTTCTTGTGCCAATATATATTTTATTTTTAATCTAAAACAACCAAGGAAGGTAAAAAATCATATCCATATATTTCAGAAGACAAAACAAAACTCAGAATAAATAGTAAAGCAACATTCTAAGCACAGATCTGCCTGAGGCAAAGCCATTTTGTTTTTCTTCCTTCTTTCCTCTCTCCCTTTCCTTCTTCCTTTTGTCTCTCTTTTTTTGTTTGTTTCTTTCTTTTGTTTATTTCACATTATTATTCTTAAAAATATATTTTATGTACCTTACCTTTACATGCACTTTGGGAAAAAACAGGTAAGACTTTACTGAAAGTGATAACAAAAAGTTGGCTAATCTTATATACAAACAGTCAATGTACAAATGTTTACATTTAACTCTGTGTGTGTGCGTGCTCAGTTGTTCAGCTGACCCAATGGACTGTAGCTCTCCAGGCTCCTTTGTCCATAGAATTTTCTAGACAAGAATACTGGAGCGGGTTGCCCTTTACTTTTCCAGAGGATCTTCCCAATCCAGGGATTGAATCAGAGTCTCTTTCATCTCCTTTGGCAGGCAAATTCTTTACTACTGTGCCATCTGGGAAGCCTGGCTACATTTAACTTTATATCAGGAGAAACCTTGCACCATCTTACCCCAGTGATCAGTTGTAACATCATCAGAAAAGGAACAAAAAAATTCCATAGCCTCCTGAGAGAAAATCAAAGTAATGTTTACAAGTATTCCTGACAAAACTGTATGCTTTGAATCTAATAGTGTTAAAATATAAAACAAACCCAAATTGAGAGATGCTGTACAAAATGTATGGATTATTAGCTTTAAAAATATCAATGCATGAAACAATTAAAAACTGAGGAACTAATCCAGATTAAAAGACTAAAGAGACATGACAATTGATGGCAATACATAATCCTGCATTGTATTTTGCTCTAAAGGACATTATTGGGACAATTGATGAAATGTTAATAACATATGTCTGTTATATAACAGTAACATATTGAGGTGGTTGTTTGGTTGCTAAGTCATGTCAGACTCTTTTTTGACCTCATGGACTGTAGCCTGCCAGGTTGTCCAGGGGATTTCCCTGGCAAGAATACTGGTATGGGTTGCCATTTCCTTCTCCAGGGAATCTTCCCAACCTAGAGATTGAACCCATGTCTTCTGCAACGGCAGATTGTTACCACTGAGCCACGTGGGAAGCATATTGAAGTTAACTCCTGAAATTGTTGCTTTTACTCTGATAACAGAAAAGAGATTTGTCTTATTATTATCCCAGGTTCTTAGGAAATACACTAAAGCATTTAGAGGTTCAGTTCAGTTCAGTTGCTAAGTCATGTCCAACTTTTGTGACCCCATGGACCACGGCACGCCAGGCCTCCCTGTCCATCACCAACTCCTGGATTTTACCCAAACTCATGTCCATTAAGTTGGTGATGCCATCCAACCATCTCATCCTCTGTAGTCCCCTTCTTCTCCTGCTCTCAATCTTTCCCAGCATCAGGGTCTTTTCAAATGAGTCAGCTCTTTGCATCAGGTGGCCAAAGTATTGGAGTTTCACCTTCAACATCTGTCCTTCCAATGAACTCTCAGGCCTGATCTCCTTTAGGATGGACTGGTTGGATCTCCTTGCAGTCCAAGGGACTCTCAAGAGTCTTCTCCAACACCACACTTCAAAAGCATCAATTCTTTGGTGCTCAGGTTTCTTTATAGTCCAACTCTCACATCCATACATGACTACTGGAAAAACCATAGCCTTAACTAGACAGACCTTTGTTGGAAAAGTAGTGTCTCTGCTTTTTAATATTCTGTCTAAGTTGGTCATTACTTTCCTTCCAAGGAGTATGTGTCTTTTAATTTCATGGCTGCAGTGATTTTGGAGCCCCCCAAAATAAAGTCAGCCACTATTTCCACTGTTTCCCCATCTATTTGCCATGAAGTGATGGGACCGGATGCCATGATCTTAGTTTTCTGAATGTTGAGCTTTAAGCCAACTTTTTCACTCTCCTCTTTCACTTTCAACAAGAAGCTCTTTAGTTCTTCTTCACTTTCTGCCATAAGGGTGGTGTCATCTGCATATCTGAGGTTATAGATATTTCTCCTGGCAATCTTGATTCCAGCTTGTGCTTCCTCCAGCCCAGCATTTCTCATGATGTACTCTGCATATAAGTTAAATAAGCAGGGTGACAATATACAGCCTTGATGTACTCCTTTCCTGATTTGGAACCAGTCTGTTGTTCTGTGTCCAGTTCTAACTGTTACTTCATGACCTGCATACAGATTTCTCAAGAGACAGGTCAGGTGATCTGGTATTTCCATCTCTTCCAGAATTTTCCAGTTTATTGGTAAAGGAACAATATACCTGAAACTTATTTTCAAGTACATTAAGATGTTAACATTTGGGGAAGTGAATTAATGGAATTCTTTGTATGATTCTTATAATTATTTAATGAACTTGAAATTATGTCAAAAATACTTAAGAGAAAAAATAAATAATAAATTTATAGCAATTATATTTTTTTCCTGAAAGCATAAGCACTTCTTTCTGACCTCAAATTATTGAATGTCAAACACAAACGGAAATCAGTTACAAACTTCAAGCCTTTGTGTTAATTTATAATGTTTAACATAATTTTGTTTCCTCTGAAAGTTATACAGTTGGAGCCCTCAAAACAGTTGCTGATGTTAAATTTTAGTGTCTATCACTACATAAAGCTCTTTGCATATTTTTTCACTCTCTTTCTTCCCTAATTTGTATACATGCTTTTGACATCTGTAAGCACATTTTAACCTTGTTGGAAAGTCTCAGGAGTCTAGAGATTGCTGTCCTTATCCAAGCAACATGGCAACTGATTTTACACCAAGCTGTATCACTTTGTTCCAAATAATCATGACCCATTGCTCTGAAAGGAAACCAGGGAAATATAAATGTCATATATTATCTCTGGAAAATGTGGGTCAAAAAGTAACCTAAAAATATGCACATCTATAAATTTTCCTCTCTCAGATGTATTTTTTTAAATTGAATTTTACACTTAGACTAACATTAAAACCATTACAAGACAAAACATTTATTGTAAATGACTGAAAAGAGAAAATAAAATTCTGTCATGCATGATTTAAGAAAGCACCATCCTCTCTACTAAGGCAAGTAATTCATGTGAAAAATTAGATTTTAAGCTAACATATTTTATCTTTCCAACACATTCAGTATCTCCATGTAGTTATACATACACCGACTAAATCATAGTCCCATGAAAATAAAATATACTTACCAAAGGCATAGACCTTTATATAGATTTAGGAGGAGGAGACCAAAAAGCTTAACTAATTCTTGCCTTACAGGGGGTGTTTCAAGCACACGCATTATGCTTAGTAGCCTTTGATCTCCTATGAAATTTATATTCATGGCAGTCTAACACAGAGAAAAGTGAATAAAGTGAAAACATAAAGGACAATGGCCCAGGGGAAGTATAAAGATACAGTTGTATTTTAATATCATTTTTCTACATAACAACAGTAATAATGTCCTGGATTTCAATTTCTTTTTGCATTCAAGTGCCTCAAAGACCTTAGTAAAGTCAAAGAAGCCTGCTAGCCATGCGAGTTAGTCACATATTATTATCTATTTTACAGGAAGGTAAATCAATATATAGGAAAACATGAAGATTATTTCAAAAGCAAAATATCCTTTACCAGTTGCAGATATTTTTGCCATATCAGGTTATGTCCAAAGGACAAATGACTAGAAAAATAGTAAAATGAGAAGATGCGAGGGAGAAACTATTAATAAATGCCTTTAAGTTGGAAAATAAAGTGACTTGAAATCACTTTTTTCTCAATGAAGTAATATTAGAGAAAGAATATCAGGGATATACTATAGATTTTGTTTCTAGAATATTTTAATCATTGGAGCATCCTGATTATGCCATGGTTTTGAGTTGGCCATAGAAAAAATACTTTTTAATGTGAAATAGGGAGATGGCAGCTGTGATGTGTAAAGGGAAATGTGTTGACATTTTTGTGCCACTTCTGAAAAAAAATCTACTTAAAATGCAGAGAGGAAAGTATCAAATGTTGACATAAAGGTTAATAAAAAAAAAATGAATCCTGGAACAAGAGTTAAAAGTCAAGAAGTAGTATAATATTAAAAACCAGATCCTACTTAGAATTGACAGGATTAGGACAATAATTAAAAGGAGACTTACAGCTAACCTAACTGGTTAAAGTCAAGTAATTCCACATGTGATTTTCCCTCCATATAAAGTTTAGTTGCATGGAAATTTCCTCAATCCATTGAAAATATTAGTTTTGCATACAAAAAAAAAATGGTAGGAAGAATGAAAACAGTAACAAGTTTATAGAGAATAATAAGGTGGAATGGGATATATGAGCTTTCATATGTAAAATATTTAAAGAATAATGTGATATTACAAATTAACAGGAAGAGTGTAGATATCATGCAAGGTCTAGTTGCAACATATGTAGCAGCAATATAATGTCCAACTATAAGCTCTTGGATTGCAAAAACATTAGTGGTAATAACATCAAAAAATTTAGGTTTGAAAGACATGAATAAATTCTTATAAATCACTAGATGAATCCTCTATTTGGAATGTAATTTATCTATAACACATTCTCCTTAATAGTATTTGTAATTATGATTTTCTGAAGGTCTGTACTGATAAAGGTTTATTTATGCTTGTTTTTTATTTTAGCAAAATGTGCTCTCTTCACAAGATAGTTGTTTTGATATCTGGAGTCTTTTTTTTTTTTTTTTTGCTTATTCATTGCTATTTTTAATAAAATAATCAAAACTAGACAATTTAAACACTATGATTTTCTTGATATTTCAGTGTTTTATTATAAGCACAAAAAATGCTTGCTTGATAAATGTACCTTAAGAATTAAAAGGAGACAGCTCCCAGTTTCGATTCAGTTCAGTTCCTCAATCATGTCTGACTGTTTGCAACCCCATGGGCTGCAGCATGCCAGACTTCCCTGTCTATCACCAACTTCCAGAACTTGCTCAAGACTCAGGTACATTGACTCAGTGATGGAATCAAGCCATCTCATCCTGTTGCTCTCTTCTCCTCCTGCCTTTGATCTTTCCCAGCATTAGGGTCTTTTCCAATGAGTCAGATCTTCCCATCAGGTGGCCAAAGTATTGGAGTTTCAGCTTCAGCATCAGTCCTTCCAATGAATATTCAGGACTTATTTCCTTTAGGATTGATTGATTTGATATTCTTGCAGTCCAAGGGTCTCTCAAAAGTCTTCTCCAACACTACAGTTCAAAAGCATCAATTCTTCAGCTCTCAGCTTTCTTTATTGTCCAACTCTCATATCCATATACGACTACTGGAAAAACCACAGCTTTGACTATACAGACCTTTGTCAGCAAAGTGATGTCTCTGCTTTTCAATGTGCGGTCTAGGTTTTTTATAGACTTTCTTTAAAGGAGCAAGCATCTTTTAATTTCATGGATGCAGTCACCATCTGCAGTGATTTTGGAGCCCAAGAAAAGAGTCTCTCGCTCTTTCCATTGTTTCCCCATCTATTTGCCATGAAGTGATGGAACCGATGCCATGATGTTAGTTTTATGAATGTTGAATTTTAAGCCAACTTTTTCACTCTCCTCTTTCACTTTCTTCAAGAGGTTCTTTCACTTTCATCAAGAGGCTTTCTGCCACAGAGGTGGTGTCATCTGCATATCTGAGGTTGTTGATATTTCTCCTGGTAATCTTGTTTCTCACTTGAACTTCATCCAGCCCGGCATTTTGCATGATGTACTCTGCATATAAGTTAAATAAGCAAGGTGACAGTATGTAGCTTTGGTATACTCCTTTCCTAATTTGGAACCAGTCCATTGTTCCACATCCACTTCTCACTGTTGCTTCTTGACCTGTACACAAATTTCTCGGGAAGCAGGGAAGGTGGTCTGGTATTCCCATCTCTTTAAGAATATTTTACAGTTAGTTATGATCCACACAAATACTTTAGCATACTCAATGAAATGGAAATATATGTTTTTCTGGAATTCTCTTGCTTTCTCTATGATCCAATGGATGTTTGGAATTTGATCTCTGGTTCCTCTGCCTTTTCTAAGTCCAGCTTGAACATCTGGAAGTTCACAGTTCATGTACTTTTGAAGCCCAGTAACCCATAATCTCAATTACTTCCCAAGATGCCTTTAAAGGAATTCAAAACTTCCATTATAGTTATCACAGTCCTTCTCACCCTATTGAAGTCTTCATTGCCAATGTTGTCTCTTCTAATATCAGTCTTTCATGTGTCATTTCTGTGACTACTATTTTAGTCTTTTACTCTTTTACTGATCATGAATCCTTTTCTTTCAGTAGTTTGAAATCATCGGATTCCCCTTCTGCTGTCTGCCCAATGTTTGGTTTATGGTAATAAATATTTAGTGAGTGATGCTTAATAAAAGTTTAATAAATGTTTAGTGAGTGAACTAACAAATTAATACCTGGACACCTTGGCTGGTGGCCAAGTGATCAATGATGTCCACTTATATCTGCACATTTTTCATGTAAACTTTTTCTTCCTGCTGCTTTAGTCATTGTTGTTTACAGTAATAGAAAGCACAGACTTTGGAGGAAGACCAACCTAGGCCCTGTCTTGGCTGTAATATTGCTATGGGACTTGGGTTTAACTCCATAGGCAGGCTAGGTCGCTTCAGTCATGTCCAACTCTTTGCAACTCTATGGATAGTAGCCTGCAAGGCTCCTCTGTTCATGGGGTTCTCCAGGGAAGAATACTGGAGTGGGTTGCCATACCCTCTTCCTCCATACCTCGGTGTATCTCTAGATAGATAAAACATACTTTTTACATTTTATATTATAGATATGGAAATATTCAAAGAGGGGATGTGAATTCCCCAGGCTTATACAGTAAATATGCAGTGATATAGCAACTCAAAATCATATTTTTTTGTCTCCAAACTTGTGTTCTTTCTATATGACACATCTGTGTTCTGTTACTTTGACTTATTCTATTTTCTGATGTCTGTTTTTGCATTTGTGGTTCATTAACTCCCCCCACATTTATTTGATGACCAGTCACTGCAATTTCTACTAGAAAGTAATAACAATTTCATATATTACCTGTTTCTCAATTATTTTATTTCTTAAGAAATGTTTATTTCTTTTCACTACATTTCCTGCATATTTTTACCTTCTGCAGGTGTTTCACTATGCTATATTATGTTAAATGGATGATATATAAGAAGTACTGATGTGGAACTTGAGTTCAATTTAAATCCTGTTTGTGTGTGTGTGCATGTATGTGTGTTTGATGGTTGAAAATTATTTCTGTTTTGTTTTGCTCATTGAGGGTTTATTCATTGCATTTATTCTCTCTTTAATGATTGACTGTCTTTTCTCCATGTTTCACCAGTATCTGCTATCCAATGAAGTGACTAGATTTAGATAAGCAATAGGTACTGTAAGATCATAGTTGATAAGAGCAAGGGAAATTTTTCTATGTGTTTGGTTCCCTTAGCTATAATTTTTTGATCAATGATATATCTTCCTCATTGTTACTTTCTACGCAAGAAAGGGCTAAATATATTTTTCAGTAAAATTATTATTAAAAATATTACCAGTATTATTATAATTACTATTATCTCAAGGGGAATAAATATGCCAAAGAAGTCTTATTTTTTCGATGCTTTGGTTCCTCCCTTTACAACATGCATGTTATTATTGAGGGATACATTATTTAATCTTTGGGAATTTTTTGAAATATTGTTCTCAGAACAGAATGAAAAATACATGGATAAAGGACATTTTAGAGTGATGAAGAAAAGTGTAAAAATACTTGTAATTATCCATTAGTTTAAAACACCTATATTTTGTTGTAGGATTCATAATGGAAACTAAGGGATGATTCAATATAGATCTTAAAGAAAATATTCTCTAAACACCGATGCTGGGAAATAAATTAAGATCACAAGACAATTTTAAAAACTCACATTTGCTGCTTAAAGAAAAGATAATAATGTAATCAAACCAGATTCTATGGAATCTTCCCTGAACAGACACATCCCCCTCCAACCTGGCCCATTACTCCACCTGCCTCTTGTTTATAGAAAAGCTGTAGTCTCCCAGCCTCCCCTGAGACACAAAAGCCTGGCTCAAGAATTAATGACCACATGTTCTCAGATATGAACATGTAGTGGTAATAATATAGTTTGACCAGGAAAACCAGTAAATATTTAAACAGTAAATCACCCCTATGGCAGTCACACAATCTTTAGTTCCTTCCTGAAATACATGGATAATAGAACCTGATGCATATTCCTGCACTGATTTAGTAAAACCCCCTCTAAATGAAAGAAGATAACTGCATGATGATTGTGAGCACTGTAGCCCCACAATGGACTGAAACCTGAGAGTTGATAAGCCCTGTGGCCCCAGGTTGTTATCTCATTAACAAACAATTGTAGAATTGTGCATGAATTGATCACATATACTGTCCCTCGCCTCCCTTACCTTGTCCTTAAAAAAAAAAAAAAAAAAAAAGACTGTTACTTGAAACCAGTCAGGGAGTTCAGGTCTTTTGAGCCTTAGCAGCCACATACTACTTGTCTGGGACCTACAATAAATATTGCACTTTCCTTCAACACAACCCAGTGTTAGTAATTTGGCTTTATTGCTTGTGGAGGAGTAGACCCAAGTTTGGCTCAGTCATAGCAAAATGATATCAAAAGGGATAAAAAAAAGATTCAAGACTAATATTATAGGTGCATCACTAATATATTCAGAATATTGTGTTGGAGGATAACATTGTTTTCCCTATAATTTTGAAAACTCTAGATATTATTTATTGAAGACAGTAATTCTTAAGTCTTATATATGCAAATATATCATATTGCTTCGCATTTCTTGTTTCTAGGAAAGTCAAGGATTTTTTTGACTATGTATTGTTTATGCTTTTATTTCATCTTTGTAATTTACATTATTACCTCTTCCCAAATTTTGTAGACCTATTTATATATTTCCAATTTACTAAACACATGATAATTTGCATTGCCATCTTTGGTATTATACATGTATATTTTTTTAAATTTCCATATTTTATTTATGTGCATTATAATACAAGGATTATGAACATGGGCAATAAAGAATTAGAATGGTGGTTGTGCTTCTCTGTATATTGCAGTTGTAAACTTAAATTTTGTTCTTATATATTTTAAGGGAAACTTTATACTAAAGTTCCTCATCATGTTTACAGCTACCTTCTAGATAGTTATATATCCAATGAACACATGGAGCACATGAGTTTAACACATGAAGTTAAACTCATCCTGTAACCATATCATTATGATTAATGATGCCCTTTTATGGCCATGAAACTACCTTCACACTCCCAGTCATCCAGGCTTGAAATCTGGAAATAATTATTTTACTCACAATTCTTTCATCACCCAAATCCAATCTACTTCCTAGTCTAACTTATTTCACCTTCACACTTTATATATTTAATGCATAATTTTATTTTGATTCCTGTTGATTAAAATTGTCATCCAGGCTCCTCAGTAATTCTATCTTGAACAATTGTATTTATTTCCAAATTGTTTGTCTTATTTTCTTTCTTTCTGTTCATTCACCTTGATAATGATAACAGCTAGTATTTATCATGTATTTAAGCATAACACCATATGCATATGTGTATTCTCTCATTTAATTCTTACAATAGCACACAAGAGGTATGGTATTTTATCTTTTATTTTCTGCACTTCAGCGGTAAACCACTTGTAGACCAGAGAGATAAAAGGTTTTCCCAAATTCATACAGCAAGGGAATATTGCTTCTAGGATTGAAGCCCAGGAATCTGACCTAAGTCCACACTCAGACAAAATATGATAATGCCAATTTATAGTATTTCCAGATTAATTTTGCTCAAATAGTCTTCTGACATTGCAAAGTTCTGCTTAAACACAGTCAGTGATGTCCTATTGCCTAGTAATGAAATGGGGCCCTATGCCTGATTTTCACCCTGCTTTTTCCTTTCCTGTAGTGTGTCCCTAGATCATTCAAAAAGAAGCTTGCATTCCTATTTATGGCTTTGGTGAATCTATTATCTCCAAATTCACTTGTTTTGTGGACAAATAGTTAAAATCCTCTACCCTCCGACTTCCAGTCCTGACTTCCTCTTCTGAGACCATTTCTGTATGCCTTTGCTGCTGCTGCTGCTAAGTCGCTTCAGTCGTTTCCGACTCTGTGCGACCCCAGAGATGGCAGCCCACCAGGCTCCCCCGTCTCTGGGATTCTCCAGGCAAGAACACTGGAGTGGGTTGCCATTGCCTTTTCCAATGCATGAAAGTGAAAAGTGAAAGTGAAGTAGCTCAGTCGTGTCCGACTCTCAGCGAACCCATGGACTGCAGCCCACCAGGCTCCTCCGTCCATGGGATTTGCCAGGCAAGAGTACTGGAGTGGGTTGCCATTGCCTTCTGTATGCCTTTACTACTCTATTGTGATTTTCTTTTCCACCGTGATAGACTTTTAGTTCCTCCATGCAGATACAGTATTGTTTATTTGTGAAGCCTCCACACCTGATATGGTATCTTGTAAAGAGAAAGTAAGTGATAGTTATCTATTGGTTTAAATAATAAGTGCTTTTAAAAGTTATAAATAATAAGGTTAATTTATACAAAGTGAATATCAACAGCAAAATCCAAAGCATGTTCTTTATAGAATGTCCCTAATATTGATAACCAACAAGTGGTTGAACCTACACATTCTTAAAGGCAAAAATGTTATGCACTTTGATATTTTTATAATTTCTATGAAATCAAATTATTATTTAAATTAATAGTATTTGCTAATTAAAAATTAAAGGAGTCTAACCTAAATTTAATTTACAATATTACCCTAAACCCATGGCTTTTATATATCACCCTTAACCTACTGTGATTTAACTTTAAAACAACCATGCAAATTTAATTATGCATTGGCTCCTAAGGGATGCACGCATATATCAGTTTTCATCTCTCATGGACAGATCATTTGCAGTTAAGTTACAAACCACTGAAAATCAATTTTTAATGGAAATACTCTTACAACCTTAGCTGTAAAAAGACCAAAAATTCAGGTGTAATATCAAGTGGCAGGTTATTAACTATAACTTCAATTTTATGTTCTTTTGACACAAGGCTATGTCAGCCATGAATAAGTGTGCTTTTACCACACAAGTCACACTTACCAGAAGGTTATTTGTCAAAGAAGGTTTTAGTGGGTCCAGCTTTGAGCTCATAGGAACCCTGATGGAAATTCTGAGCTGTTTAGTAAGAAGGTACTGAACCAAAACAATAGTGCTGAAATGATGTTAAAGGTCTAAATGGAAATCAGAGAAGCAAGGAAATGTAGAGTTAAGTTTAAACTCCATCGTTAACCATACCAGCCAACTTAGAAAGGCTTTTAGGTATATTGTATAAATGATCACAAAATCAGTATCTACACTGGAGCAATATTTCTGCAGTGAGATATGTTCATTTGCTATTTGCCTATATTCCTGTAGTTTAATTTTTAATATTTGCTTGATTATTATGGGAATAAACTTAGATTCAAATACATATGACCTGGTATTAATCAGAAGCTAATAATGACAGTTGCATATAATACATTTTCTCATGAATTGAATGGTACATATTTCTTAGCCAAGTAAAGTCCTGTGAAAGCCTAGTTTACAAGCTGAAATATTGCAGAATTACCTAGAGTAGAAAATTATCCTACAGATCTATAAATAAACTTTATTATAATTCTGAGGCTTAATTTATTTTTTGAAAAAAATCTGTACTACTAGTAGTGTAATAATTTAATAATCAATTCTACTATTACTCATAGACAATCTGATATTTGAATAGAATCTTTTAAAGTTCCTAATTTTTAGTACTAATTCTGATGATTTTCATGGAACATAGCAGTTGTTCAGAGAATTAAGTTTATACCACTACAATAAACAATAATATTTTACTGGGGAAATAAAAATGAACTGATTACCTCAAAATATTCATTAAGTGATACAGGGATTTTGAACTATATAATGTTCTTATGGAATTCCTTTTTAGTTCTACATTTTACAGTAATTTTTTAAAAAGAATTAGGTTGTAATTTAGTCAGGTACACAAAGACATGTACACACACACACACACACACACACACACGATAAAACATACATTTCCAGGGAAATTTTTTTGTTTGTTTGAGTGGCACCTAATTATGTTTCAACATGAGAGAAATTTTTGGCTTTATAATAAATAAATACAAGAGTTATATTTTCATCACAGCCTTGGGAATCTATTTTAAAGGTATGCAAATTTAAATATAAATACTCAAAAAACAGTATATAAAGTTCCTTACACTGGAAATTTTTACATCCAGACTTAGAAGTTGACTTACTAAAATATAAGCTGCATAATGTAGAGGTTTTGTTTGCTTTTGTTTGTTGCTATAAACCTAGAACTGTTCCTAGCATGGAATAAGGACTTATTAGTATTTATTGAACAAAAGTTACTTTCCAATATCAGCTCCCATTCTTTAACAATAAAGTATGTTTGAAAATTCAGTCTTGTCCACATTACCCAGAGGAAAGCCTGAACCATTTAATCTTACTGACATATTTCTAACTAGAACTTCTAGTTGCTTGAGGCTCAAGTTGAAATCCCTTGCCTTTCTAGTATAACGTGAGCTTAATCTTTACTGCCAATTTTGTTCTAGCCTGAACATGAATTTTTTTACAGTATTTATCATGAGAGAACTCAACTCTTTTACAAAAAATAGCATACTATGTTTAACTGTAAAATGAGTATCACTGTTTTTAGCTATTTTAGAATATATTGTTTACTTAATTTTAGAAGTAGAGACTTTTATTTTAGTCGTTTATTTCCAGTAAATATGAAGGTTATGTTTTCAACCAAAAAAATGATGTTTAAATAGAAACAAACTAAGGTGATTCTTACAAAACAAACTTCAAAACATTTTTTTTTTTTTTTTTGGTTGTGGTGGTTTAGTCGCTAAGTTATTCTGATTCTTGTGACATCACGGACTGTAGCCCACCAGGCTCCTCTGTCCCTGAGATTTCTCAGGCAAGAATACTGGAGTGGGTTGCCATTTCCTTTTCCAGGGGATCTTCCCAACCCTGGGATTGAAGCCATGTCTCTTGTATTTCAGGCAGTCTCCTGCATCGCGGGAGGACTCTTTACCAACTGAGCCACCAGGGAAGCCCAAGAAATTGCAAATTTGTTTTTAACAAAATAAAATACAAAAAGGGCTAGTATTAAGCAGACTAGTGATATTTCCTTTGTTGCTGTGAATAGTGTTTCACTATTGTCTTGCTTCTAAGCTATTTTTTCTACATTATTGAAGTCCCTATTTAGTAATAGTGCTTTCTTTTGCTCTCTCCAGCCCTCTATTTTGTCCTTAGGTGGAAGTATTTAGAATGACTTACAGTGCTTTGACTTCCAGTTTACTTCTGAGTGAGCACCCTGGTGGCTCAGATGATAGAGCATCTGCCTACAATGCGGGAGACCCAGGTTCAATCCCTGGGTTGGGAAGATCCTCTGCGTAAGGAAATGGCAACCCACTCCAGTACTCTTGCCTGGAAAATTCCATGGACAGAGAAGCCTGGTAGGCTACAGTCCATGGGGTCACAAAGAATCGGACACGACTGAGCGACTTCACTTTCACTTTCATTTTATTTCTGATATAAGGAAAAACAAACCTTAAACAAAAATAATAAGACCCTAAAACTCAAGTATCAATGTGGATTGGCAAGAGAAACTGCATAAATTGCTCTCCAGAATAGTCAATTATTAATACCAAATCAACTGCTTATGTAACATGTACATACACAACCTGCTTTGGATGTGGGTTCACAGTGATTCATTGTCCATTACAATAGTAACCAACAAAAGAAGAGAAAATGCAGAACAATATAGCCTAGTCTTTAAAAGCCAAGTGGGAATAAAAAAACATAATTTAATCATTTAAAATTAATTGTCATAAAATTCTTTCAGGCATTTTTGTTACAGTAAAAGTGCCGTTTATTTAATTAGGCACTATTTTCATTGGTGAAAATATCTTAATGGAATAATTGTTAACCATCAAGTACACTGGGGAAAGAGTGCTCCCTTGGAGTTTCCTGGGGAGCAATATGTGGGCTTCTCAGAATAAGCCCACATATTGGGCTGAGATATTGGAATTTGGGGACATGCATATTATAGAGAAGCATATTCAATAATATAAATTTTATATCTGTATAAAAGTCTAAAACTTTAGAAAGCAAATCTAAACATGGTCTTCCAAACAGATAAATGAGCCAGTTTCAAAATCTCATTTTACACACTGTTTCTTGGACCCCCTCTCCTTAACATTTGTGTGAATTTGAATCCTCTGGGTGGCAAGGATGATAAGAAAGCCTTCCTCAGTGATCAATGCAAAGAAATAGAGGAAAACAACAGAATGGGAAAGACTAGAGATCTCTTCAAGAAAATTAGCAATACCAAGGGAACATTTCATGCAAAGATGGGCTCAAAAAAGGACAGAAATGGTATGGACCTAACAGAAGCAGAAGATATTAAGAAGAGGTGGCAAGAATACACAGAACTGTACAAAAAAGATCTTCACGACCCAGAAAATCATGATGGTGTGATCACTTACACTCACCTAGAGCCAGACATCCTGAAATGTCAAGTTAAGTGGGTCTTAGGAAGCATCACTATGGAAACGCTAGTGGAGGTGATGGAATTCCAGTTGAGCTCTTTCAAACCCTGAAAGATGATGCTGTGAAAGTGCTGCACTCAATATGCCAGCAAATTTGGAAAACTCAGCAGTGGCCACAGGGCTGGAAAATGTCAGTTTTCATTCCAATCCCAAAGAAAGGCAATGCCAAAGAATGCTCAAACTACCACACAATTGCACTCATCTCTGCTGCTGCTGCTGCTGAGTCACTTCAGTCATGTCCGACTCCGTGCAACCCCATAGACAGCAACCCACCAGTCTCCCCCGTCCCTGGGATTCTCCAGGCAAGAACACTGGAGTGGGTTAACATTTCCTTCTCCAATGCATGAAAGTGAAAAGTGAAAGTGAAGTCGCTCATTCTTGTCCGACTCTTCGCAACCCCATGGACTGTAGCCTACCAGGCTCCTCTGCCCATGGGATTTTCCAGGCAAGAGTACTGGAGTGGGTTGCCATTGCACTCATCTCACACACTAGTAAAGTAATGCTCAAAATTCTCCAAACCAGACTTCAGCAATATGTGAACTGTGAACTTTCAGATGTTCAAGCTGGTTTTAGAAAAGGCAGAGGAATCAGAGATCAAATTGCCAACATCTGCTGGATCATTGAAAAAGCAAGAGAATTCCAGAAAAACATCTATTTCTGCTTTATTGACTATGCTAAAGCCTTTGACTGTGGATCACAACAAACTGTGGAAAATTCTGAAACAGATGGGAATACCAGACCACCTGATTTGCCTCTTGAGAAATCTGTATGCAAGTCAGGAATTGGACATGGAAAAACAGACTGGTTCCAAATAAGCAAAGGAGTACATCAAGGCTGTATATTGTCACCCTGCTTATTTAACTTATATGCAGATTACATCATGAGAAACGCTAGGCTGGATGAAGCACAAGCTGGAATCAAGATTGCCAGGAGAAATATCAATAACCTCAGATATGCAGATGACACCACCCTTATGGAAGAAAGCGAAGAGAAACTAAAGACCCTCTTGATGAAAGTGAAAGAGGAGAGTGAAAAAGTTGGCTTAAAGCTCAACATTCAGAAAACTAAAATCATGGCATCTGGTCCTATCACTTCATGGCAAATAGATGGGGAAACAGTGGAAACAGTGGATGACTTTATTTTGGGGGGCTCCAAAGTCACTGTAAATGGTGATTGCAGCCATGAAATTAATAGACGCTTACTCCTTGGAAGGAAAGTTATGACCAACCTAGACAAAATATTAAAAAGTAGAGACGTTACTTTGCCAACAAAGGTCCATCTAGTCAAGGCTATGTTTTCCAGTTCTCTTGAAGGAGCTGAGCAGATTATTTATTTCTATGTCACTACACAGGAATTGACAGAAAAGGGACATAAAGGAGCTTTTGGGTTGACGGCAATACTTTTGTCTTTATTGTTCTGGTGATTACAAACCACCATAAAAATTTTCAAACTGCATTAAATATATACTTCAAAGTGGATACACTTTAGATTGTAAGCTGTATTTAAACATTATTTTTTTAAATATTATTTTTAATTGTTGCTATGAATACTTATTTACCACATAATATCAATTTTATCATTATTTAAAAAAATCATCATGTATTTTGCATCATCTTATATTAATTTTCTTCTTTTTGAAATTTATATTGTAACAGTTTTCTTAGTAAAAGCCTATGAGGGGTAACATTATAATTTTGGCTTAAAAAAAGACTTTAAATCCTCTTATCTTTGAATGGTTGATAAAACAAGAAACAGATTCTAGATTGACAGTTATTTTGAATATATTATTTTGAATGCATTATTCTACTGTCTCTGGAATCTATTGTTCCAAATGAGAAATCTGCCAGTCTTTCAGTCTTTTTAAAGAAGTCCTTACTTTTTTTTTTATCTTTGATATTCTGTAATTTCAGTCTGATGAATCTCAGGTGAAATTATTTTTGTATTTCCTACTTAAAACTTGATGATCTTTTAAATTAAAGACTCTTGTCTTTCTTCTATTTGAGACAATTTTCTAAGAGGATTTCTCCCCTCCTGTTCTGTTTATTTTCTCTCTGAGACTGCTTACACTCATTGTTCTTAATTTGCAAGTAAAACAAACTGCCTGAGTTAAGGTAAAGAAAAAAATTCTCACTTAAGGAGGCAGAAGAATCAAAATCAGTACATGAGTATAAGTACAAGGGAGTGAAGCAATGGGCAGAGAAGAGCCTGCCACAAAAGGAGGCCAGAGAGAACCGCACCACCATCGCTGAATATGACAGTTTGTTATCTGCATGGCCAACACCACAGACACTGGACAGCAGAAACGGGCTTTTACAACCATGTCCACTGAATTCTAGTGACTTTTGAATATTGCTGTGCCCATCCGAAAAGATGCTTCACTCTCCCTTCTTAATGGGAACATAGTATCCCATATTGTCCAATATGCAAGAAAGGATGAGCAGTATCCTTTTTCATTCCATAGTGGGATATAGACTCTACCTCTCATGAATTCTGATAGTATGCAACATTTCTTAATAAAAAGTAGTTTCAGACCTTCAGGTCCCTGAGTAATGAAAGATTCAATACTATTCAACAATTTAGACATCTTTCTTTCGAGATCTTTCTCATATAATATACCATCACCAGCACAAATGGAAATACATTCTTTTTCTCTTCAACTCTAAAGTATATAGATTATTTTCTCTACAATTTTCCATTTTCCTTCAAGTCACTTTATGATCACATATCAATATATTATCATCAATGAACCAAAATGTAAATTTGATCATGACCTAATTGTGTAAAAATTAATGGAGAATACTTGAATATAAATGTAAAATTTGTTAAAATATAGTTATACTGGTAACATACCACAGATAAAAAATATGAGTAGCTATCATTGTTGTGCTTATACTTTATTTTTCCCTCAAGGCAACATAGAATATTTGTAATCTCAATTCACTTCATTTCCTTTCTTAATAATTTTAGTTCATGGTTTATGTTGCTGTCTCCAGTTCTACTCCAATAATAATCTTTAGCAATGTTATTATACACCTAGATGAAAAGCCCAGTGCCTTGGTTTCTCAGTTGTTTGAAATACTTTTGACTAATGATCTTGTCCTCTGATTGCTCTAACGTCCACCATGATCATACTCTAGACCTTGTCATTGCCAATATTCAGAAGGCTTCCATAATTGCATTTACAAGCATTCTACACCCCAAACACCACCTATTATTTCTTGCTTCCTCATGCAACAAATCTATCTCTACTACTTGTCTGTACAGGAGTTATTAACATAGTTCCACAAAGCACTTGGTCTGGTAACTTGAATCTCAGAGTAAAGACAAGTAGTTAATTCTCTGCCAACCCATTGTTGTACTTGCATGAATCCTCCTTATTGTTTTGCTATCTGTTTGGCAAATGCCTACTCTAAGACCACTACACTAATTGAAAAAGTTAGTAAGATATAATTTTGTGATGTTTAAAATAATTAATATCGGGCAGTTATTTGTTACACTGAGTAACCTAGACTGTTATGACTGAAAAAAAATTTTTTCTCCTAGAAGTGCAATGTGATGTAAAACTATCTTTTTAAGGCTGTGGCTTAGAGACCTGGCAGAAGAAAATGAAGATACTAGAGGCTTGCAGGTGTTAGTAAATATTTGACTTCATGAAATACAGCTTTAGGTGAAGAGTTTTTTTAAATGAAGTTTTATTGGAGGATAGTTGATTTACAATACTGTGTTAATTTCTGTTATATAGCAAAGTGAATCAGTTATACATATATATAGATCATCTCTTTTTTAGATTCTATTCCCGTTATATAGTATTGAGTTTCTTGTGCTGTACAGTGGGGTTTTCTGGGTAGGTCAAACAGGAAATAATCTGCCTGCAGTGCAGGAGACCTGGGTTTGATCCCTGAGTTGGGAAGCTCCCCTGGACAAGGGCATGGTGGCCCACTCCAGTATTATTTTCTTACCTGGAGAATTCCATGGACAGAGGAGCCTGGTGGGCTCCAGTCCACGGGGTTGCAATGAGTCAGACACGACCAAGTGACCAATACAACACTTTGTTATTTACTTATTATATCTATAGTAGTCTGTATATATCAATTCCAATCTCCCGATTTATCCCTTCCTCCTTCCCCTCTTGGTAACCATAAGCTTGTTTTCTACATCTGTGACTCTGTTTTTGTTTTGTAAATAGGTTCATTTTTACAAATGAACCTTTGTAAATGAAAGGTAAATTTTTCATTTGTAAATGAAAAATTTACAAATCAATTTTCTAGATTCCACATATAAGGAATATCATATGATATTTGTCTTTGTCTAATTTATTTTATTCAATATGACAAACTCTTGGTCTATCCATGTTGCTGCAAATGACATTATTTTGTTATTTTTTATGACTGAGTAATATTCCATTGTAGATATATACTACATCTTTATCCATTCCTCTGTTGATGGACATTCAGGTTGCTTCCATGTCCTGGCTATCGTAACTAGTGCTACAATAAATATTGGGGTGCTTATATCTTTTCAAATTATGGTTTTCTTCAAATATATGCCCAGTTATGAGATTGCTGGCTAATATAGTAGTTCTATATTTAGTTTTTCTAAGGAAACTTCATAGGGGCCTCCCAAGTGGGGTTTATGGTAAAGAACCTGCTTGCCAATGCATAAGATGTAAAAGATGCTGGTTCGAGCCCTGGGTCAGGAAAATCCCCTGGAGAAGGGCATGGCAACCCACTCCAGTAACCTTGCCTGGAGAATCCCATGGACAGAGGAGCCTGGTTGGCTACAGTCCATGGGGGTTGCACAGAGTCAAACATGACTGAAGCGACTTACTGCCCATGCACCTTCATACTGTCCTCCATGCTGCTGTACCAGCCTTACATCCTACTGACAGTGCAGGAGGGTTCCCTTTTCTCCACACTTTCTATTGTTTGTAAATTTTTTGATGTTGGCCATTCTGACTTGTGTGAGGTGATACCTCATTACAGTTCTTGATTTGCATTTCTCTAATAATTAGCAAGGTTGAGCATTTATTCATGACTCTTCCCCATCTGTATTTCTTCTTTGGAGACATGTCTATTTAGGTCTTCTGCCTATTTTGATTGGATTATTTGTTTTTTGGATATTGAACCACAAGAGTTATTTGCAAATTTTGGAGATTAATCCCTGTTATTTGCATTGTTTGCAAATATTTTCTCCCTTCTGTGGGATCTCTTTTCATTTTGTTTATGGTTTCCTTTGCTATGTATAAACTTTTGAGTTTACTTCAGTCCTGTTTGCTTATTGGTATTACTCTAGGAGGCAGATCAAAAAAGATCTTACTGCAATTTATATCAGAAAGTGATCTACCATGTTTTCCTGTAAGAGTTTTACAGTGTCCAGTCTTACACTTAGGTATTTAGTTCATTTTGAGTTTACAAATTGAGCAGGATAGAAAGTCCAGAGATAAAACAATACACTGATGGTTATGTAATCTACAATAAGGGAGGCAAGAATATGCAATGGGGAAAAAACCAGTTTCTTCAAGAAGTAGTGCTGGGAAAATTGGTTATATAAAAGAATAAAATTAGAACATTCTCTAACATTATACACAAAAATAATCTCAAGAAGATTAAAGACCTAAATATAGGTGAAGATTTAAAAAGTTAATAGAACATTTATAAAAAATAGTGTGTATTGGTTACTTTTGGCACTGACAAGGGAAAGATAACTTTAAAAAATGATTAGCTCATTCACAACTAAGAATAAAGTGTACAGGAACACTAAGGAGTGGCCATTTTTTACTCCCCAGCCTTTCCATGCCCCACACAACCAGAAAAAGATAAAACTGCAAAAGCTTTTTGTAAACATCAGATGACAATATATACTACACATTTATTACTGTGAAATATGATAACCTACATATTTCAAAGTATATATGAAGATCAGATTTGACATATGTATACAATCCAAGAAACCACTGCCACAAACAGGGATAGGAACAATGCCAGCACCCCCTAAAGTTTTCTTGTGCTTTTTGTAATCCACCCCTCCTCTACAGCCTCACCAGGCAACTGCTGACCTGCTTTCTGTCACTTTTAAAAACCAATGAATGGATTAAAGTGTCTCAGAGCAAAGATCAAGTTAAGAACGTAGAGCCTACTTGAATTTAGATCCTTTCAAATGTACAAAATGCCTCAGGGAAAAAAAAGAATAGGTATGTGACTTTCTCACTAAAGCTTAAGAGTTTCAAGATAACTGGAAAGAAATAGAGAAAAAGACACATGAGTTAGCAATCCAAAAAATAGAGAGATGTAAAATTTGTATCTCAAAAATAATATTGTGTATTGTTTCTGGCACAAACAATATATTGAAATTAAAGAAAAACGATGCCTCTGGATTTTTGAAAGCAGTGTGCTTTCTAAAGAAGCAGTGGACTGGACAGTTTGAGCCAAAATTTACCCCTGTTCCCCTAGCCCTGAATTTCCAGAAAGCAGACTGAGTAATCTGCTGTCACAGAGTGAGTGTGGTCTTCTCTAATTTCCAGAAGAAGAATCAAAGATTAACAAGAGATCATTCCTACCCCCAGGGTAATGAGCACTCCCAAAATATGTATGTGTTAAATTTTTTTGAATGACTGTGGCAGGCCTCAGTTTTTTATTGGTAACTGAAGCAGAAGGTATTAAGAAGAGGTGGCAGGAATACACAGAACTGTACAAAAAAGATCTTCATGACCAAGATAATCATGATGGTGTGATCAATCACCTAGAGCCAGACATCCTAGAATGTGAAGTCAAGTGGGCCTTAGAAAGCATCACTATGAACAAAGCTAGTGGAGGTGATGGAATTCCAGTTGAGCTATTTCAAATCCTGAAAGATGATGCTGTGAAAGTGCTGCACTCAATATGCCAGCACATTTGGAAAACTCAGCAGTGGTCACAGGACTGGAAAAGGTCAGTTTTCATTCCAGTCCCAAAGAAAGGCAATGCCAAAGAATGCTCAAACTACCGCACAATTGCACTCATCTCACACACTAGTAAAGTAATGCTCAAAATTCTCCAAGCCAGGCTTCAGCAATACATGAACCGTGAACTTCCAGATGTTCAAGCTGATTTTAGAAAAGGCAGAAGAACCAGAGATCAAATTGCCAACATCTGCTGGATAATTGAAAAAACAAGAAAGTTCCAGAAAAACATCTATTTCTGCTTTATTGACAATGCCAGAGCCTTTGACTGTGTGGATCACAATAAACTGTGGAAAATTCTGAAAGACATGGGAATACCAGACCACCTGACCTGCCGCCTCTTGAGAAACCTATATGCAGGTCAGGAAGCAACAGTTAGAACTGGATATGGAACAACAGACTGGTTCCAAATAGGAAAAGGAGTCCGTCAAGGCTGTATATTGTCACCCTGCTTATTTAACTTCTATGCAGAGTACATCATGAGAAACGCTGGGCTGGAAGAAGCACAAGCTGGAATCAATATTGCCGGGAGAAATATCAATAAGCTCAGATATGCAGATGACACCACCCTTATGGCAGAAAGTGAAGAGGAACTAAAAAGCCTTTTGATGAAAGTGAAAGTGGAGAGTGAAAAAGTTGGCTTAAAGCTCAACATTCAGAAAACGAAGATCATGGCCTCTGGTCCCATCACTTCATGGCAAATAGATGGGGAAACAGTGGAAACAGTGTCAGACTTTGTTTTTTTGGGCTCCAAAATCACTGCAGATGATGACTGCAGCCATGAAATTAAAAGACGCTTACTCCTTGGAAGAAAAGTTATGACCAACCTACATAGCATATTGAAAAGCAGAGACATTACTTTGCCAACAAAGGTCCAGCTAGTCAAGGCTATGGTTTTTCCAGTGGTCATGTATGGATGTGAGAGTTGGACTGTGAAGAAGGCTGAGCGCCAAAGAATTGATGCTTTTGAACTGTGGTGTTGGAGAATACTCTTGAGAGTCCCTTGGAGTGCAAGGAGATCCAACCAGTCCATTCTGAAGGAGATCAGCCCTGGGATTTCTTTGGAAAGAATGATGCTAAAACTGAAACTCCGGTACTTGGGCCAACAATGAGCCAAGAGTTGACTCATTGGAAAAGACTCTGATGCTGGGAGGGATTGGGGACAGGAGGAGAAGGGTGGGGGAGCGAGCTCCGGGGCTGGTCCCCGGCAGAAGGGGACAACAGAGGATGAGATGGCTGGATGGCATCACTGACTCAATGGACGTGAGTCTGAGTGAACTCCAGGAGTTGGTGATGGACAGGGAGGGCTGGCATGCTGCGATTCATGTGGTTGCAAAGAGTCGGACACCACTGAGAGACTGAACTGAATTGAAATATTTGACAACCAGCTCCCTGGGGAAATATAACTCTGATTTTTAGTCTTTGCTGATTTCCCTGGTAGAAGTATACCCACCACAGCCAATTTCAAACTACCAGTATAATGTTAACTGACACATTTCTTGAAAATTTAATAGTTGGGACTTGGAAGCCAATATATTCTGACACTAGCATGTCACTGTGTATGTCTTACCCTTTTCCTTATGATGGAAATTGCATAGCGTAGTCACATTGTCCTTATCTCACTATTGTGTTTGGGATGTCTGGGGGCATAGCTTTTCCTTTCAATTCATGGCCATAGTATCTAACAGAGGGGTACCGAGACTGGATAGCAAGACTACCACACAGCATACACAGGCCATGGATTTTGAGGCTGATGCTATAAAGCTATAAAGAAGAGGAGGAAAGGAGTGAGTGAAGCATTGGGAAAACAGAAGACCACACAGTGGTAGTCATCAGTACTACTTGCTGATTATTTTTGGCATCCAATGTTTCAGGAATATAGTAGGAATACAGGTCCCTGCCTTATGCTTATTTTACCTCTCTGACTTGACTTCTCCTTTTACTATCCCCCTTATCTCCTTACTCTCACCCCATTATGTTGGTCTCCGTGTCATTCTTATTCATGCACCAACTACATGCAAAGGTCCATCTGCTCAAAACAATGTTTTTCCGATTATCCACCTGATTCAGTACCAGTATCCTTCAAATCTTTATTCAAATATGATCTCAGAGTTGACTACCCTAATTATCCTATCTCAGCAACAGACACGATAAAATTCTCTAACTCAGTTTTACTTTTGTCCTCAATCATATTTATTGGCTTACAATATATAACTTAGATTTTTATGATACTCATTGCTTATTTTTGCCTTGCACACCAGCGAGAGCAAGTCTTTCTACAAAGGAAAGACTTTTGATTATTTTTATTGTATTTTTTCTGTTGCTGAGAAAGTCTCTTAGCCAGTGTCTGACTCTTTGTGACCTGGACTGTAGCCCACCAGAGTCTTCTGTCCTTGGAATTCTCCAGGCAAGAATACTGGAGTGGCTTGTCATTCCCTTCTCCAGGTGATTTTCCTGACCCTGGAATCCAACCTGGGTCTCCTTCATCACAGGCAGATTCTTTATCATCCGAGCCACCTCAAACCAGAGTTATCTTTTACATATAACTGGGGGTTAAATGAATATTCAGTGAAGTCGCTCAGTCGTGTCTGACTCTTTGTGCCCCCATGGACTGTAGCCTACCAGGCTCCTCCGTCCATGGGATTTTTCAGGCAAGAGTACTGGAATGGGTTGCCATTTCCTTCTCCAGGGGATCTTCCTGACCCAGGGATCAAACCCAGGTCTCCAGCATTGTAGGCAGACTCTTTTACCGTCTGAGCCACCAGGTAAGTCCCTACTTTATTGAATGAATTCAATACTTTATTTAAATGAATATTTACTGAATAAATAAATTTCATGTGTGATTTGAAAAATAGGTCACATTTGTTCATGCATGCATGCTAAATTGCTTCAGTTGTGTCTGACTTTTTGCAATCTTGTGGACCGTAGCCTGATGGGCTCCTCTGTCTATGGGAATCTCCAGGCAAGAATACTGGAGTGGGTTACCATGCTGATTTCATCTGTCACCAAATCCTGAGTTATGATCCATTGGAGAGACTTGAAGATGAGGTATTGTGCCTTTAATAGTGGATGGGATCCCTCTTGGTGAGGTGAAGTGTCTTTTGATAAGTTTCTGAATAGTCTCCATTGTACTATTAGACTAACTCCGTTTTATTTGTCTCAAGACCTCAGCAAGCCCGAGGCTGTAGGGGAAGTTAGATGACTGACATCCTTATACAAGTTATTATATTCTCAGGAATATTATGAATCTGCTCCACATGGCAATACTTTTATTTCAAAAAATTTTCCCCTTTTGTTTTATCATGCAAACTGCTAAATTGCTGCAGGTCTCTTTGCAGATGTGAAATAGGTTGGAAATGCATTATACATACCAGTCATATCATTTCAGGTTTCTCTTTGAATATTTCTTTCCCCTTTCATTTGAAAGACCCTGAGGCTGTGAAATGTGTCAGATCTAGAATTTAGGTAAAATCATTCCAAAAACCTTGGTAACTCAAGCCTGACCATTTTAATCATCAAACTGTAGCATTTTCTTTGGTTGTAGAAATTAAAATAGGAACTTAAGATATCCATATTTCGGTCCTAGGGGCACCCTGGTTAATTTTCATATGCCAGGTTGTGTCCTTAAAAGGTAGACTCTTTGATCATTATTTTTACCTTTCTGTCCAATATCTTAACTCTGTCAGATAAGTGTTCTAGTATGTTCCTGCCACTCTTAGGTCAAATCATTTCCCTTGAAATATCTTCCATTTTTACTACCACATCTACCAATATCCTTAGCCCATAAGAAATTGCCATAACAGTGCTTAATTTCTCAATGCCTTGGTGGTAAAATAATCTTCTCAGTCTTTAAGTTGAACAGTATGGTAGTAGAATAGTTATGGAATAAGGTATATAATAGTTATTATATTATAACCTATTTCAATAGTTTTTATTGATATTTATCACATCATTCTAAGGATTTTATGATAACTCAATCTTGTTTCATTTCCTCTCATTGAACCAACTAAATAAACAATTACGACTAGCTGCTTAGGTTAACGTATTAAATCTAAATTGTGTAACAAACACATCTATATCACATTTCCTTAATCTGGGCACATTTGACACTTGGGGCTAGAAAATTCTTTATTGTAGGTCATCAGCCTTGTTCATTATACGATATTTAGCTGCATGACTGGCTTCTATCCACTGGATGACAATTATAAACTCCCCTAGTTTTGACAAACAAAAATGCTTCCAGAATTTACCGAAAGTCTCCTTGAGGACAAAATCACCTCTGAATGAGAATTACTGAAATAAATCAATATATTGAGCCAAAATATTTTTTTTTCACCTTGTGGTCAACCATTGCTTGACTACATATCCACAAATATTCTTCATAAATGACCTCCTATGAATTAGTCATGTCTTGCAATTTTTTTTGTTTTGTTTTTGGTAGTCTGTATCTCCTCAGGCTTTATTGGCCTCCTGAAGCATTCTAGAATTTAACTCTAAGGGATAATGACAGTGGGGTTTGAGGTTTGGCTTTCTATTTGTATGCAACTTCTGGAGATAAGGCGGGTGAGAGCCGTTCATCTAGGTAAAGAATGTCTTATTACCTAGGAATAACAGGTAGGGAAACTTTGATTAGCAAGGGAAATATAAGTATACATTCACTTGTATGTGTTTTAACTTATCCAGTGTGTTTTTAGTGTCAATGAATATACACATATATACACACATCTATCTATTTATATGTTCACCTATAATAAGATAAAGAAACATAGAATTTAAAATCTTAAACATTTTCAAGCATATACATACATTCAAAACATTATATAACCATTACCACATCCATCTCCATAAATTCTTTTCATATTGTAAAATATTAGTATTATAAACCTGAAACTTAAAGATGGTATCTTTAAACTTAAAGAGTTAATACTCTCCTTTGCTCCCTAGCAACCACCATTCTACTTTCTGTCTCTATGATTTTTGACCACTCTAAATATTTCATATAGATAGACTTGTACAGTATCTATCTTTTTATGACTATCATTTCACTTCGTGCATCCTTGGGGTTCATCCATGTAATTGCATATGTCAGAATTTCCTTTCTTGTTAGGGCTACCTAACATTCCACTGTATGTTGTATGTATCCATTGTATGTATATACCACCTTTTGCTTATCGTTTCATCCATCGGTGAACACAGGGTTACTGCCACATTAGAGCTATTGTAAATTCTGTGAACATGGATATACATTTATCTCTTAGAGAACTTGCTTTCAATTCTTTTTGGTTATATAACAAGAAGTGGAATTGCTGGATCATTTGTTAGTTCTACTTTAATTAAAAAAAAAAATTATACCATTTTGCATTTCAACCGACAGTGCACAAGAGTTCCAAACTCTCATAGTTTTCTTTTCTTTTTTTTTGATAGTGGCCTTCCTAATAGGAGTGAAATGCTATGTCACTGTAGTTTTCATTTTCATTTCCCTAATGATTAGAGATTTTAAGCGTCTTTTCACATTCTACTGGTCATTTCTATTTCTTTTTGGAGACATGTCTATTCACCTCTTTTGCTTATATTTGAATTAGGTTTTGTTGTTGTTGTTGTTCCTCAGACTCAACAATTTCCTTTGTCCTATCTTCAACCTTGTGAATTATTTCTTCTTCCTGCTCAACTGAGTCTTTGAATTCTTCTAGTAATTTTTTAAATTTCAATTATAGTAATTTTCAGCTCCAGAATTTCTTTTTGTTTTCTATTTTTAGGGTTTCTATTTCTCTATTGATATTTCTATTTTGTTAGCACATTGATTTCTTGATTTTCTCTTCATCTTCCCTTAGTTCTTTCAGCATATCTAAGACAGTCATTTTAAATTTCTTGTCTAGTATATATGTTATCAGATCTTTTCCAGGGGAAGTTTCTGTTGATTTTTGCCTTCTCATTTCTTTGAATTCCTTGTAATTTTTGTTGATGTTGTACAAAACTGGACATTTAAATCTGATAACTCTGATAATCAGACTCTCCCCTTTGCCCAGTTTTTTTCTTTTTTGTTATAGGCTATTTCTAGTTTCAACTTGAGGTGTAAATTTAAGGTATTTTCTGGTCTTTGCTGAGTCTTCACCTTTTCCTGAGCATGTATGGTCACTTTTTATTTTCCCAGTATAGGCAGTTGCTTTTGAATCTCTGGCTTTCTGAAAGAAGAAAGAAAAATGAAGGGCAGGATGCAGGTTCGATGCACGATGCTGGATGCTTGGGGCTGGTGCACTGGGACGGCCCAGAGGGATGGTATGGGGAGGGAGGAGGGAGGAGAGTTCGGGATGGGGAACACATGTATACCTGTGGTGGATTCATTTTGATATTTGGCAAAAAAAAAAAAAAAAAAAATGAAGGGCAGGAAAGAGCAGTGACCATTTCGGTTCCCTGGGAATCACTTTAGCTAAAGAAGGAGGAACCTGCCACAGTGTAGGGAAGCAGAACAACGGCTACTGAGCCTTTTGTTGGCATTTCTGTGATCAGAAGCAGGAATCAGTTATGCGAGCACTGACTAGATATTTGGAGGACAAGGTCCTTTTCACCTATCTTGGCTCCTGCACTGATCTCTCCAGTGACCAGTGAACAGATGCCTGTCACAGGTCTGGGGGTGGGACATAGATAATTCCTACTATGCTAAGAGCTAAAATTGACCAAAAATAAGCACAGTTTACCATTCACATCTTTTTTGGGGAAGTTGAAAACCTTCACTAGGCTTTTGAGTTTGAAAATAATTACATCAGAGAGATTTTGCCATTGCAATTGTCCAGTAGGGAAACAGTTTCCTCAGGCTTCCTACTTTGCCATCTTCTCAGAATTCTCCTTTAAGTGAATATATATTTTAACTTCCATAATCATGGTCTTAGTCAAATATACATCAAAAATTATAGGTTGTTTTTCATAATCAATTTTAAGTGATGAGTGATACTGTATCTGTGAACATTTTGAAAATACTGATTTCAATGACTCTAAAATTTCTATTATTGCTCATTCTTTTTTTTATAGTGCTACATATGTGTCTATTTTATTTTTTCCTTTTTTTTATTTAAATTTATTTATTTTAATTACAGGCTAATTACTTACAATATTGTATTGGTTTTGCCATACATCAACATGAATCCACCACGGGTGTACACGTGTTCCCCATCCTGAATCCCCTCCCTCCTCCCTCCCCGTACCATCCCTCTGGGTCATCCCAGTGCACCAGCCCCAAGTCAACTGTAATCACAAAGATACTTATTAAGAGTGAGGCAGAAGTGTTAGTGTCAGTGATACAAATAAGAAATACTCAACTAGCCATTGTTGGTTTTAAAGATGAAGGGTGGCTATAAGTCAAGAAATGTGGGAAGCTGAAAGAAAGTTGTTGTTCAGCCCCTAAGTTATGTCCAAACTCTTTGCAAACCCATGGACGGTAGTATGCCAGCTCCACTACCTTCCAGAGTTTGCTCAAATTCATGCCCATTGAGTTGGTGATGCTATCTAATCATCTAACCCTGTGCCCTCCCCCTTCTCCTTTTGCCTTCAATCTTTTCCAGCATCAGGGTCCTTTCCAATGAGTCAGCCCTTCACATGAGGTGGCCAAAGTACTGGAGCTTCAGCTTCAGCATCAGTCCTTCCAGTGAATATTCAGAGTTGATTTCCTTTAGGACTGACTGGTTTGATCTCCTTGCTGTCCAAGGGACTCCCAAGGGTTTTTCTTGAGAGAAAGTAAACCAACAAAAATATAAATCCTTCCCTATAGTGTCCAGAAGTAACACAACACTCCGGGCCACTTGATTTTACCCATGACCCGATTTGGACTTCTAATCTCCAGGACTACAAAATAACAAATTTGTATTGTTTTAAGCCAATAAATCTGTGGCCCTTTGTTACAGTTGTTGTTTAGTTGCTCAGTTGTGTCCAACTGTTTGTGACCCCATAAACTACAGCACACCAGGCTTCCCTGTCCTTCAGTATTTCATGGAGTTTGCTCAAACTCATTTGTTACAGTAGCAATATGAAACTGTAAGACCATATTATCTACAGCTTGATTGTACTTTTAATTTTGTTCTAACTTTCTAGTGGGTTTCTAGTGTAGGAACCCGCTAGAATACATTAAGCAGGAAACAATATCATTTGTGATTTATAGTATTCTAGCTGATTAATGGAGAATAGACAACATGGAGTTGTTAGTGCAAGTAGGAGACTAGTTATGAGAGTACTGAATAGAAAAAAGAAGATATGGACTTTAGATCAAAGGAAATGAGGGCCTGGGCAAGGATTATACCTATGCATGGTGCCATATAGTTAAGTTCAAGCTATATTTTAAGAGTAGATCCATCTGTATTATTAATGTAAGCTGTGTATTATAGGTAATTACACAAAAGCACCTAAAATTGGTAACTGAGGGTTGAGAAAAAGATTTGGGAATTAGTGAATACATGCTAATTAAATTCATATGACTTGAATATTTCAGTAGACCATAGATGAAAAATAAAAGTGCTAGAAAGCTACACTGTGAAGTTTTCTATCATTTAGGGTTTGAAACAAGGAGGATGATTCAGGAAATTAGAAATATAAAGAATGAACAGTGAAGTAAACGGAAACTTAGTGGAAAGTAGGAGTGATCAATTGTTTCAAATACTGCTTAAAATCAAGTAAGATGATAAAATGAAAATCTTGAATTGATCATTGTCACTTAGGGATCTTTTGTCTCCTTGACATAGGTAGACTAAATAGACTCATGGGGACCGATTCTTCTTTGGCTGGTTTTGAGAAGGAAAAATCAAATAATAAAGCTGGTAAGTGGTTCATCTTTAACTGTTTGCCTACATATCAAGAATATCCATTATCCAATAATTTCATAAAAATATTTGGAGGAAGTAAAAGAAGCATATCACTTAAAGACAAAATATTTTGGTGAAAAAAGAAAAATGCTGGACTCTAATCCAGTATTCAATGACACCTTGAGAAGTTTAGGAGAGTCACTTTAAACTTTTGAGCCAAGAGAAAATTGGACTGTAGTTTTAAAGGGTACTTTTAACTCTTAACAACTACTGTGAAGTTTTTCACTTCTCTATAATTAACAACATTTCTTCTCTGCCATCTTACAAAAAGAAATGCCATTATGACTCAGTGTCATAATTAACTCCATTTAGAACTTGAATTGATTTTAATAGCATTCATAAAGTTCAGCCAAGATAAAAATGGTGTTATCTGTTTATCTGAACAGTTTTAAGCAATTATTTATTTAATAAAAGTTTCAGATAGAAACAGAGGTATTATATATGTTAATTGCTTGTAACTCATCCATCCTGGCATCTCTTATGGTGTGCTCAGCATATAGATTAAACAAACAGGGTAACAGCAGACAGCCCAGACAACTGCTTTCTCAGTCTTGAACCGATCAATTCTTCCATACAGGGTTCTGACTATTGCTTATTGAACCCCATGCAGGTTTCTCAGGAGAAAGGTAAGATGGTCTGGTATTCCTATCTCTTCAAGAGCTTTACACAGTCTGTTATGATGCACACAATCAAAGGCTTTGGTGTAGTCAATGTAACAGAGGTAGATTTATTTCTGGAATTCCCTCGGTTCAGTTCAGTTCAATTTAGTGGCTTAATCATGTACAGCTCTTTGAGACCCCATGAACCACAGCACACCAGGCCTCCCTGTCCATCACCAACTCCCTGAGTTCACTCAAACCCATGTCCATTGAGTCGGTGACACCATCTCATCCTCTGTTGTCTCCTTCTCCTCCTACCCCCTCAATCTTTCCCAGCATCAGGGTCTTTTCAAATGAGTCAGTTGTTCACATCAGGTGGCCAAAATATTGGAGTTTCAGCTTCAACATCAGTCCTACCAATGAACACCCAGGACTGATCTCCTTTAGGATGGACTGGTTGGATCTCGTTGCAGTCCAAGGGACTCTTAAGAGTCTTCTCCAACACCACAGTTCAAAAGCATCAGTTCTTTGGCATTCAGCTTTCTTTATAGTCCAACTCTCACATCCATACATGACCACTGGAAAAAACATAGCCTTGACTAGATGGACCTTGGGTGACAAAGTAATGTCTCTGCTTTTTAATATGCTGTCTAGGTTGGTGATAACTTTCCTTCCAAGGAGTAAGAATCTTTTAATTTCATGGCTGCAATCACCATTTACAGTGATTTTGGAGCCCAGAAAAATAAGGTCAGCCATGGTTTCCACTCTTTCCCAATCTATTTGCCATGAAGTGATAGGACTGGATGCCATGATTTTAGTTTTCGGAATGCTGAGCTTTAAGCCAAATTTTCACTCTCCTCTTTCACTTTCATCAAGAGCCTCTTTAGCTCTTCTTCACTTTCTGCCATTAGGGTGGTGTCATCTGCATATCTGAAGTTATTGATATTTCTCCTGGCAATCTTGATTCCAGCTTGTGCTTCCTCCAGCCCAGCGTTTCTCATGATGAATTCTGCAGATAAGTTAAATAAGCAGGGTGACAATATACAGCCTTGATGTACTCCTTTTCCTATTTGGAACCAGTCTGTTGTTCCATGTCCAGTTCTAAATGTTACGTCCTGACCTGTATACAGGTTTCTCAAGAAGCAGGTCAGGTGATCTGGTATTCCCATCTGTTTCAGAATTTTCCATAGTTTCTTGTGATCCACACAGTCAAAGGCTTTGGCATAGTAAATAAAGCAGAAACAGATGTTTTTCTGGAACTCTCTTGCTTTTTCAATGATCCAGCAGATGTTGGCAATTTGATCTCTGGTTCCTCTGCCTTTTCTAAAACCAGCTTGAACATCTGGAGTTTCACCATTCACTTATTGCTGAAGTCTGGCTTGGAGAATTTTGAGCATTACTTTACTAGTGTGTGAGATGAGTGCAACTGTGTGGTAGTTTGAGCATTCTTTGGCATTGCCTTTTTTGGGGATTGGAATGAAAACTGACTTTTTCCAGTCCTGTGGCCACTGCTGAGTTTTCCAAATTTGCGGACATATTGAGTGCAGCACTTTCACAGCATCATCTTTCAGCATTTGAAAGAGCTCAACTGGAATTCCATCACCTCCACTAGCTTTGTTAATAGTGATTTTTCCTAAGGCCCATTTCATTTCACATTCCAGGATGTCTGGTTCTAGGTGAGTGATCACACCATTGTGATTATTTGGGTCATGAAGAACTTTTTTGTAGTTCTGTGTATTTTTGCCACCTCTTCTTAATATCTTCTGCTTCTGTTAGGTCCTTACGATTTATGTCCTTTATTAAGTGCATCTTTGCATGAAATGTTCCCTTGCTATCTCTAATTTTCTTGAAGTGATCTCTAGTCTTTCCCATTCTATTGTTTTCCTCTATTTCTTTGCATTGACCACTGAGGAAGGCTTTCTTATCTCTCCTTGCTATTCTTTGGAATTCTGCATTCAAATGGATATATCTTTTCTTTTCTCCTTTGCCTTTCACTTCTCTTCTTTGCACAGCTATTTTGCCTTTTGCATTTCTTTTTTTTGGGGGGTGATTGTCTTGAGCCCTTTCTCCTGTACAATATCATTAACCTCATCCATAGTTCATCAGGCACTCTGTCTATCAGATCTAGTCCCTTAAATCTATTTCTCACTTCCACTGTATAATCACTGGAATTCCCTAGCTTTCTCTATGATCCAGTGAATGCTGGCAATTCGATCTCTGGTACCTCCTCCTTTTCTGAACCTAGCTTGGAAATCTGGAATTTTTTGGTTCACATAATGCTGAAGCCTATCTGCAAGATTTTAGTCATGACCTTTGTAGGATCGGGGATGAGCGCAACTTCCCAATGGTTAGCACATTCTTTAGTACTGACCTTCTTGGAATTGGGATGAAGACTGACATTTTCCAGTCATGTGGCCACTGCTGGGTCTTCCAGGTTTGCTGACATAATGAATACAACACACTGATGATGTGATCCTTTGGGGTTATAAATAGTTCTACTGGAATTCTGTTGCATCCACTAGCTTTATTAATGGCACTGCTTCCTCAGGCCCTCTTGATTTTCCTCTCCAGAATGTCTGGCTCTGGGTGGCTGACAACACCATCAAACAATCTGGTTAATTTATATCTTTTTTATACAGTTCTTCCACATTCTTTCCATCTCTTCTTGATCTCATCAACATCTACTAGGTCTCTACCATTTATTTCCTTTATTGTGCCCATCTTTGGGAAAAATGTTCCCCTGATAGCTCCAATTTTCCTGAATAGATCTCTAATCTTTCCCCTTCTGCTATTTTCTTCTAGTTTTCCCCTTCTGCTATTTTCTTCTAGTTTTATAAACTGTTCATTGAAGAAGGCCTTCTTTTCTCTCTGTGTTGTTCTTTGGAATTCTGTGTTTAGTTGGATATACCTTTCCATTTCTCCATTGCTTTTTACTTCTCTTCTTTATTTAGATATTTATAAGGCCTCTTCAGATAACCTCTTTGCCTTCTTACTTTTCTTTTTCTTTTGGGATGGTTTTGTTTACTGCCTCCTACACGATATTACAGACTTCCATCCATAATTCTTCAGGTACTCTAGCTACCAGATTTAATCCCTTGAATCACCAAGGGATTAATTTACACAGGAGAAGAATCAACAACCTCAGATATGCAGATGATACCACCCTAGTGGCAGAGAATGAAGAGGAACTAAGGAACCTCTTGATAAGGGTGAAGTAGGAAAGTGAAAGAGTGAGCTTAAAGCTAAATATTTAAAAAAACAAAGATCTTGGCATCTGGCCCCATTACTTCATGGCAAATAGAGAAGGTAAAGGAAGAATTAGTGACAGATTTCCTCTTCTTGGGCTCTAAAATCACTGCAGATGATGACTGCAGCCATGAAAACAGAAGATGTTTGCTTTTTGGCAGGAAAGCTATGACAAACCTAGACAGTGTGTTTAAAAGCAGAGACATTACTCTGACAACAAAGATCCGAAGGGTCAAGACAATGGTCTTCTCCGTGGTCATGTATGATTGTGACAGCTGGACTGTAAAGAGGGCAGAGCACCAAAGAATTGATGCCTTGTAATTGTGGTGCTGAAGAAGACTCCCGAAAGTCTCTTGGACAGCAAGGAGGTCAAACCAGTAAATCTTAAGGTAAATCAATTCTGAATACTCATTGGAAAGACTGATGCTGAAGCTGTTCAATTCAGTTGCTCAGTCGTGTCTGACTCTTTGTGACCACACAGACTGCAGCACACCAGGCTTCCCTGTCCATCACCAACTCCCGGACCTTACTCAAACTCATGTCCATATCGTCCTCTGTCATCCCCTTCTCCTCCTGCCTTCAGTTTTTCCCAGAATCAGGGTATTTTCCCTAGAGTCTGTTCTTCACATCAGGTGGCCAAAATATTGGAGTTTCAGCTTCAGCATCTGTCCTTCCAAAGAATATTCAGGATCAATTTCCTTTATGATTGACTGGTTGAATATCCTTGCAGTCCAAGGGACTCTCAAGAGTCTTCTTCAATACCACAGTCTGAAAGCATCAGTTCTTCAGCACTCAGCTTTCTATATAGTCCAACTCTCACATCCATACATGACTACTGGAAAAACCACAGCTTTGACTAGATGGAATTTTATCAGCAAAGTCATGTCTCTAATTTTTAATATGCTGTCTAGGTTGGTCATAACTTTTCTTCCAAGGAGCAAGCATCTTTTAATTTCATTGTTGCAGTCACCATCTGCAGTGATTTTCGATCCCCCAAATTTAAGGTCTGTCACTGTTTCCACTGTTTCCCCATTTATTTGCCATGAAGTGAAGGGACCAGATGCCATGATAATTAGTTTTCTGAGTATTGAGTTTTAAGCCAACTTTTTCACCCTCCTCTTTCACTTTCATCCAGAGGCTCTTTAGTTTCTCTCACTTTCTGCCATATCTGAGGTGTCTGCATATCTGAGTTATTGATATTTCCCCCAGCAATCTTGATTCCAGCTTGTGATTCATTGAGCCACACATATTGCATGATGTACTCTGCATATAAGTTAAATAAGCAGGGTGACAACATACAGCCTTGACATATTCCTTTCCTGATTTAGGACCAGTCTGTTGTTCCATGTCCAGTTCTAACTGTTGTTTTTGACCTGCATACAGATAATCAGAAGGCAGTTAAGGTGGTCTAGTATTCCCATCTCTTGAAGAATTTTCCACAATATGTTGTGATCCATATAATCAAAAGGTTTGGTGTAGCCAATAAAGCAGAAGTAGATGTTTTTCTGGCACTCTCTTGGTTTTTCAATGATCCAATGGATGTTGACAATTTGATATCCAGTTCCTCTGACATTTCTAAATCCAGCTTGAACATCTGGAAGTTCTCAGTTCATGTACTGGTGAAGCCTGGTTTGGAGAACTTTGAGCATTACTTTGCTAGTGTGTAAGATGACTGCAGTTTTACAGTAGTTTGAACACCCCTGGCATTGCCTTTCTTTGAGATTGGAATGAAAACTGACCTTTTCCAGTCCTGTGGCCACTGTTGAGTTTTCCAAATTTGCTGGTATATTGAGTGCAGCACTTTCACAGCATCATCTTTCAGGATTTGAAATAGCTCCACTGGAATATCATCATGTCCACTAGCTTTGCTCATAAGGCCCACTTGACTTCACATTCTAGGATGTCTGGCTCTAGGTGAGTGATCACACCATCGTGGTGATCTGGGTCATGAATATCTTTTTTGTATACTTTTTCTGTGTATTCTTGTCACCTCTCCTTAATATCTTCTGTTTCTGTTAGGTCCATACCATTTCTGTTCTTTATTGTGCCCATCTTTGAATGATATATTCCCTTGGTATCTCTAATTTTATGAAGACATATCTAGTCTTTCCCATTCTATGGATTTCCTCTATTTCTTTGCATAGATCACTGAAGAAGGCTTTCTTATCTCTCCTTCTATTCTTTGGAACTCTGCATTCAAATGGAGGTATCCTTCCTCTTCTCCTTTGCCTTTAGTTTCTCTTCTTTTCTTAGCTATTTGTAAGGCCTCGTCAGACAATCATTTTGCCTTTTTGCATTTCTTTTTCTTGTGGATGGTCTTGATCATTGCCTCCTGTATAATGTCACGAACCTCTGTCCATAGTTCTTCAGGCATTCTGTCTATCAGAACTAATTCCTTGAATCTATTTGTCACTTACACTGTATAATCATAAGGGATTTGATTAGGTCATACCTGAATGGTCTAGTGTTTTTCCCTACTTTCTTCAATTTAAGTCTGAATTTGCCAATAAAGAGTCCATGATCTGAGCCACAGCTAGCTCCTGGTCTTGTTTTTTGCTGACTGTATAGAGTTTCTCCATTTTGACTGCAAAGGATATAATCAATCTGATTTCGGTATTGACCATCTGGTGATGTCCATATGTAGACTCTTCTCTTGTGTTGTTGGAAGAGTGTTTGCTATGACAAGTGTGTAATTCTGTTAGCCTTTGCCCTGCTTCATTCTGTACTCCAAGGCCAAATTTGCCTGTTACTCCAGGTATCTCTTGGAGAAGGCAATGGCACCCCACTCCAGTACTCTTGCCTGGAAAATCCCATGGATGGAGGAGCCTGGTGGGCTACAGTCCATGGGGTCGCTAAGAGTCAGACACGACTGAGCAACTTGACTTTCACTTTTCATTTTCATGCATTGGAGAAGGAAATGGCAACCCACTCCAGTGTTCTTGCCTGGAGAATCCCAGGGATGGGGGAGCCTGGTGGGCTGCCATCTATGGGATCACAGAGAGTCAGACACGACTGAAGCGACTTAGCAGCAGCAGCAGCCAGGTATCTCTTGAGTTCCTACTTTTGCATTCCAATCTCCTATACTGAAAAGGACATATTTTGAATGTTGGTTCTAGAAGGTCTTGAATGTCCTCATAGAACCATTCAACTTCAGCTTCTTCAGCATTACAGGTTCACTCATAGACTTAGATCACTGTGATATTGAATGGTTTGCCTTGGAAACGAACACAGATCATTCTGTCGTTTTTGAGATTGCACCCAAGAACTTCATTTCAGACTCTTTTGTTGACTATGAGGGCTAATCCATTTATTCTAAGGGATTCTTACCCACAGTAGTAGATATAATGGTCATCTGAGTTAAATTCACCCATGTCAGTCCATTTTAGTTTGCTGATCCCAAAAATGTTGATGTTCACTCTTGCCATCTCCTATTTGACCACTTCTGATTTACCTTGATTCATTTCCATTTCCTATGCAATATTATTCTTTACATCATTGGACTTTACTTCCACCACCAGTCACATCCACAACTGGGTGTTGGTTTTGCTTTGGCTTTGTCTTTTTATTCTTTCTGGAGTTATTTCTCCACTCTTCTCCATTAGCATATTGGGTACCTACTGACCTGGGGTGTTCATCTTTCAGTGTCATATCTTCCTGCCTTTGCATACTATACATTGGGGTTCTCAAGAATATTGAAATGATTTCCCATTCCCTTCTCAAGTAGACCATGTTTTGTCAGAACTCCCCACCACCGACCATCCATCTTGGGTGGCTCTACATATCATGGCTCATAGTTTCATTGAGTTAGACAAGCTGTCATCCATATGATCAGTTTAGTTAGTTTTCTGTGATTGTGGTTTTCATTCTATCTGCTTTCTGAGACATAAGGATAAGAGGCTTATGGAATCTTCCTGATGGGAGAGACTGACTGTGGGGGAAACTGGGTCTTGTTCTGATTAGCAGGGCCATGCTCAGTAAATCAAGGAATACTCCATGGAAATACTGATGCTGAAACTGAAACTCCAGTATTTTGGTCATTTAGTTCCAACAGCTGACTCATTGGAAATGTCTCTGATGCAGGGAAAGATTGAGGCCTGAAGAAGACTGGGGCATGAGAGGATGAGATGGCTGAATGGCATCACCAGTACACTGGACATGAATTTGAGCAAACTTTAGGAGATGGTGATGGACAGAGAGGCCTGGTGTGCTGCAGTCCATGGGGTCACAAAGAGTTGGACACAACTGGGTGACTGAACAGCAACAATGAACAGTAACAACTTGATTAATTTGAATCATTTTAATTTCAAATGCCAAATGTGTAGTATTGCATATAAGAGTAGGTTTTAAAAGATTTGTGTTTGTATATTTATTTGACTTGAATATTTACACATCTAGAATATAGAAAATATTCAATTTTAGAACTTCAGAATATGTTAAAATAGATGAGTTAGTAGCAAGTACTATAGTTTGCTCATTTATCCAAAATTTATTTCCACTTCAAGAATGTATGAATTAAATATGTTTGTATTTGTCTGTTTTATCTTTTAAAATTTTCTTTGCATTTTGAATGCACAGAGATCTGGAAAATACATGGAGTATATTCATGCAAAATGTAATAAAACTATTCAACATATTTTCTTTTCTGCCTGACAGAATTATAGCTTGCTTGTAGGAAAAAATGTAGCTTAGAAAAAATTAAAATGACAATGTTGATCATAATATTTCTTTCTTTTTCTAGGAAGTTCTCAGAAAATATACCTGTATAAATCATAATATTCCAAATAAATTTTCACCCTTCTCCTTTCCAGCTTCTTCCCCACTAAAAAAATACTTTTGTAACTTCTTTCATCATAATTTTTTGTTGAAGCTATACAAGTGGAAATTAAAAATTGAGGGCTATGTTTACCAGTGTTTGACATCAACATGGCTGCCAGATCATACCACATTAATATTGCTTTACTATCTTAGAGAGTAATATTATGCTACAACATCATGTTAAATATTGGCCCAAAATATAGTGTAGTAAAAATCCATACTGTGGAGCCAATTCACTATAAAATATGGATCTTTTAGTATACTCACATAAAAACAACAGTAGCAATTTCAAAGTATTAAACAATAGTGATATTATAGAAACTGAACTTAAAATTCAATAATCATGGCATTAATAAAATGATTCTATGAAATATACACAAAGAAAAATCCCCAATATTGTACAGTTAGTAACAGAGAAAGTTAATACTAGAAAAAATATTGCTTTAATTATTTGCACTTCTACCTTTTCTTCATCTGAGAATTGAAGGATTAACAAAATTGGTAATGTTAGTCTAGTTCCTGATTTATATTAAATAGAATATCATTAGTATTAATTCTTTTAAATAATTCTCAAAATTTGCTAAGAAACAAACCATATCAGGAAGTTTTAGGTTTCTAGTGTTAGGTGGCTCAGATGGTAAAGTGTCTGTCTACAATGAGGGAGACCTGGATTCGATCCCTGGGTCGGG
This sequence comes from Bos mutus, assembly GCF_027580195.1. Classification (NCBI taxonomy): domain Eukaryota; kingdom Metazoa; phylum Chordata; class Mammalia; order Artiodactyla; family Bovidae; genus Bos; species Bos mutus. The sequence goes on from NC_091617.1 coordinate 29,409,655, forward strand.
AAGATTCCCTGGAGAAGGAAATGGCAACCCACTCCGGTACTCTTGCCTAGAACCTCCCATTGATGGAGGAGCCTGGTGCAGGCAACTGCCCATGGGATCGCAGAGTCGGACATGACTGAGCAACTTCACTTTCACTTTCAGTGTTAGATTAGCTAAATGGTGGATTAGGAAGCTCTAAGTTCAGAAATACTGAAATGAAACCAAACAGATAAACAGAAACTACTAAATTAGAGACTAAAGTTATTTTATAAGAACTCTAGAAAAAACTAAAAGGTCTACAGCAGCCAAGTGAATACCCACGCAAGGAAAAACCACACTGAAAATAGTAAGAAATTTCATATCAGTTTTACTTATTGTCACCCCAACCCCACTTTCCAGCATGGTGCAATCTTGTTCTAGAGGACACAATCAGATCAGATCAGATCAGTCGCTCAGTCGTGTCCGACTCTTTGCGACCCCATGAATCGCAGCACGCCAGGCCTCCCTGTCCATCACCAACTGCCGGAGTTCACTGAGACTCAAGTCCATCGAGTCAATGATGCCATCCAGCCATCTCATCCTCTGTCGTCCCCTTCTCCTCCTGCCCCCAATCCCTCCCAGCATCAGAGTCTTTTCCAATGAGTCAACTCTTCGCATGAGGTGGCTAAAGTACTGGAGTTTCAGCTTTAGCATCATTCCTTCCAAAGAAATCCCAGGGCTGATCTCCTTCAGAATGGACTGGTTGGATCTCCTTGCAGTCCCAGGGACTCTCAAGAGGCTTCTCCAACACCACAGTTCAAAAGCATCAATTCTTTGGTGCTCAGCCTTCTTCACAGTCCAACTCTCAAATCCATACATGACCACTGGAAAAACCATAGCCTTGACTAGACGAATCTTTGTTGGCAAGGTAATGTCTCTGATTTGAATATCCTATCTAGGTTAGTCATAACTTTCCTTCCAAGGAGGAAGCGTCTTTTAATTCCATGGCTGCAATCACCATCTGCAGTGATTTTGGAGCCCAGAAAAATAAAGTCTGACACTGTCTCCACTGTTTCCCCATCTATTTCCCATGAAGTGATGGGACCGGATGCCATGATCTTTGTTTTCTGAATGTTGAGCTTTAAGCCAACTTTTTCACTCTCCACTTTCACTTTCATCAAGAGGCTTTTGAGTTCCTCTTCACTTTCTGCCATAAGGGTGGTGTCATCTGCATATCTGAGGTTATTGATATTTCTTCTGGCAATCTTGATTCTAGCTTGTGTTTCTTCCAGCCCAGCGTTTCTCATGAGGTACTCTGCATAGAAGTTAAATAAGCAGGGTGACAGTATACAGCCTTGACGTCCTCCTTTTCCTATTTGGAACCAGTCTGTTGTTCCATATCCAGTTCTAACTGTTGCTTCCTGACCTGCATACAGGTTTCTCAAGAGGCAGATCAGGTGGTCTGGTATATGAGGACACAATAGCTCAGTTCAAAACACAATCCTTTGAATGGGAAGGGCCAGACAATACCTCATTGAATCCTTATGCATTTTTTTGTCATTACGCTGACTAGATACTCCAGTAAAATTTTGAATAGAAGTGGTAAAAGTTAACATACTTACTGTTTCCAATTATAATGGGAAGTGTTCAATAGCTTACTGCTAGGTAGTTGTTAGTTGTAGTGTATATGTATGCCCTTTATTATATCAAGAAACTTCCATTCTAAAAGAAGTCATCAGAATAAGGTAATAATTAGTAACTCTAAATGTTGAAATGTTTTCTAAATTATGGCATTTAGTTTCCTTGTATGCTTATGATAGGTATTCAAATATATATGATTCCTGTGTCAAGTAATTGGACAATAACATTTATGCAATTTTACCCAATGATTTTAATAAAGTGGAGAAAGATAATGCAGAGGAAATGTTTATATAGAATTGTTAAAAGTCAAATTAAACTATATTAAGAATGGCTCAGAGGTAAAGAATCTGCCTGCCAATGTAGGAGACCCAGGTTTAATCCTTGGATCAGAAAGATCCCCTGGAGAAGGAAAAAGCAACCTACTCCAGTATTCTTGCCTGGGAAATCCCATGGACAGAGGGGCCTGGCAGGCTATATGGGGTCACAAAAGAGTCAGACACAACTTAGCAACTAGACAACAACAAGATGATATAATGAAGGAAGCAGATAATGAACACCCCTTTGAGATTTCTAAAAGAAATATAACAATGCAGTCTCAGTGCTTCAAACTACTAATTAAGACTTCATGATACTTCCAATGTCTTGAATCCTCTCCCTCCTTAAGTTTTATAACTGATGAAATTCTACCTTCAGTTTAAATGTCACATCTCAGATCTAAATAAGTAATTCACACTTGCATGTAGCCTTCATGCATTTTGGTCCAAATTGTAGTTTTGGACTACTTCTAACTACTTTGTTAGAAGTAGTCCTACTGCTCTGGGAGTCTGTAGAGCAAAGTGGCTATAAGTATGCTTTCTGCAGCTTTACCACCTGATTGAAAATCCTACTCCCACTGTGTCTAAAAAAATATAATCTTAGCCATGTTATTGGAACTCTCTGGACTTCATTTTCTTATGAAATGAGATTTGAAAAACAAAAGCATCAATGCCACAGAGGAGCATAAGGATTCAATTAGTTAATGTTTTCGAACCTTTCAACCAATATCACTCACTTAAGTATTCTTACTATTAGTGTCATTGTTCATTAGTATTTCTGCCTCCCACATTGGATTGCTGAGGTCTTTAAGCATAATAATTGTCTTTTAATTTTTCAGAAGCTTAGAATAATATTTCACAGTTTGAACAGGTTAGTTATATATTTGTAATGTGGGATATATATTCAGATTCAAATGTAACAAGGATGTAAATATTTTAATATAGTCAATATATTTATTTTTTTATGTTATGGACATTGTTAGTGGTGCTTTCAGATGTTTCCTTATAAATTGATCATTTTGAAATAAATGCATTATTTATGAATGATCAGATGAGCTTCACTATATTTAGGGAATAATTTGGAATTATTTAGTTATTACAATAATCTCTGACTTTATGTAAATATAATTATAGAAAAATTTCAGCTAGAAAGATTTTCAGTTTTCCAAAGTTTGCATTTACCTTTCTAAAATATCAAATAATATTCCTAATGTTTACAGGCTTTCTAGATATATTTAATGGGTCTACTGTCTCACACAGAAACCTGATATTCCTGCTGTATAAACCACCTTTGAATGTGATTTAATGCTTCAGCAGGTTTTGAATGTTTTTAAATGATTTTCCAAATTTGGCAAGACCTAATTGTCCATCTGTAGGGTGATTCCTATGTGCACATGTGCACTGTTCATATGTGGGCCATAATGGGCACGCAAATATTCAACCTAATTAGAACACTCAGGATCTTTGAAATTAGAAAGAGACACTGGGAAATCATCAGTTAAAGTCATATGAGATTGAGAAAATCTGGTGTTAGTTCAAACTGTTTCTGTTTTTGCTGCTCCATATATCACCCTAAGTAAGTTAACCTGCAACTGCTGATACCGTCATCACATTAGGGTGATTGGAAAGCTTTGTGCTGATAGCTAGTCTCCACCCTCAGAAATTCTAATTTCATTGTTCTAAGAAAGAACTCAAGCAGCAGTAGTGATTGATTCTAAATTGTACTCTAGGTTAAGACTGTTGGTATTGATGAATGATACTAATTCAGCTTCCAAGCCCAGTTCCTACCTCCCTAGAACACCTTATTTGTAAAATGTCTTCTAAAGATACCAAACCCTAATCCCTAGACACTGATAGCATGAGGAGATACTGCTTTCATGATTATGTTACATTCCACAGTTGACCTTTAAAAAAAGCAGAGTATATGGTAGGCTTGAGCTAATCATGAGGGCTCTTAAAAGCAGAGAACTACCTACACCTGTTGGCAGAAGGAAAGGTTAAATACAGTCAAGGTACAAGAATGCTTCACTAAGCTGTTGTTTGGCTTTAAAGGTGGAGGAGCCTCTATGAAAAAGAACTGGGACTGATAGCATTTAGAGGCTAACTGCACACCATGTTAAAAGCAACTAAGAAATGGAGCCTTCAGTAAACCCCAAAGAACTGGATCTTACCAATAACTGGAATAAGTTTGCAAGCAAGTTCTCTGTATACTCCAGATAAGAATCCAGCCTGGTTGAGACCCTGCTTTTGATCTTATGAGATTTTGAGCAGAAAACTCTCAAGCCCACCTGGATTTCTGACATGCAAACTGAGTTACTAAACGGGTGTTACTTTAAGCCACTAATTTAGTGGTAATTTGTTACTCAGTAATAGAACATTAATATACACCTTAATTTCTTTAAAACCTGATCCCGAGGCCTCTTGTGTTTGTTTTTGTATATTAATACACAAAACTTAAGCTAAGATGTTCATATTGGATCTCAAAAATATATCTTTTCTCAGTTATTCTTTTTCTAGACATGCATGGCTATTTCAAGCAAGTATCTTCAAAAAGGGTTGGCTTCAAAATCAACTTTCTGAATTCAGTATGTATGATGACCTGTTTCTTCTGACTGATTTTATCTAAAACTTCACTCCCAAAGCATGGCTAATTCCTTCACTTAACTCTCAGTCTGTTGTTGTGCTGTTGGTCTCTTGCTAAGTCACGTCCAACTCTTGTGACCCCATGGACTATAGCCTGCCAGGCTCCACTGTCCATGGGATTTCCCAGGCAACATTGGAGTGGGTTGTCATTTCCTTCTCCAAGGAAGCTCCCAACAGGGGGACCAAACCTGTATCTCCTACATTGGCAGGCAGGTTCTCTACCACTAAACCACAAGGAAAGCCCAACTCTTAATTACCAGTTAAATTATTTAAAAAACAATTTAATGTGAATATTAGTTTTAAAAATTAAGTTTGCATCACCCACTTTCAACTATAGATATACTTCTACTTTTATTTTAAGTAATTCCATTACCATTTCCTCAATGTTTGGCCTGTATTATTTCACTGACTTCTTTAAAAATATGTATTTGAAAACAGAATAATTTCTGGCTGAATTGGATTATTTTCTTATCTCTCTCTCTTTCCCCAGGACTCTTAAAGATATTTAAATGATGTCTAAATATATTCTAAATTTCCCTCATGTATTTTTTTGGTGCTGGGTTTCAATTAACAAAATCATGGTGATGATAAACCACTCCAACCCAATAAGCTTAGTTTAGGCTTCTACACTGCTAAATGTACTCTTAAGTGCTGAAACTTGTTTTGTTTTATTGTTTATTTGGATTACAATTTGCCAAATCTTTGTGGCTGGATAAGGTTTGAAAGTCATGGAAGCAGTGGCAATTCAAAAGTGAAAGCTATTTCAAAACTGACTAAAATTTGATTTTTAAAATTGAATTCTAAACTGACTTCTGAGAAACTTTCAGGTAGTAGCAATTCTCCACCAGCTGATTCTATTCCTTCCTAGCACTTAAGAACACCTGAGGCTATACTGCAGTACTCTATAGGCAAAACTGATAGGGTTTTTTTTTTATTATTTTGATAGGATTTATAAAAGTATACATTAGAAATTAATGTAAATGGAATAAAAATGTGTACTGTCTTCTGTTTCTCTTTCATTAACAAAATTATTTTAAAATTCTTCCAAGTTGCTGTATTTATTATGATTCATGACTTTCAGTTCAGTTCACTCGCATACCCTATGGACTACAACATGTGAGGCCTCCTGTTCCATCACCAACTTGAAGAGTTTACTCAAACTCATGTCCATTGAGTCAGTGATGGTATCCAACCATCTCATCCTCTGTTGTCCCTTCTCCTACTGCCTTCAATCTTTCCCAGTATCAGGGTCTTTTCAAATGACTCACTTCTTCGCAAAAGGTGGCCAAATTATTGGGGCTTCAGCATCAGTCCTTCCAATGAATAGTTGGGACTGATTTACTTTAGGATGGACTGGTTAGATCTCCTTGCAGTCCGAGGGACTCTCAAGAGTCTTCTTCAACACCACAGTTCAAAAGCATCAATTCTTCAGTGCTCAGCTTTCTTCATAGTCAAACTCTCACATCCATACATGACTACTGGAAAAACCATGGCTTTGACTAGACAGACCTTTGTTGGCAAAGTAATGTCTCTGCTTTTTAATATGCTGTCTAGGTTGGTCATAACTTTCCTTCCAAGGAGCAAGGTCTTTTAATTTCAAGGCTGCAGTCACCATCTGCAGTGATTTTGAAGTCCAAAAAAACACAGTCTTTCACTGATTCCATTATTTCCCCATCTATTCCCCATGAAGTGATGGGACCAGATGTCATGATCTTGGTTTTCTGAATGTTGAACTTTAAGCCAACTTTTTAACTCTCCTCTTTCATTTTCATTAAGAGGCTCTTTAGTTCTTCTTCACTTTCTGTGATAAGTGTGGTGTCAATGTACAATATACAATGTCATGAACGTCCATCCATGGTTCTTCAGTCACTCTTTTAGATATAATCTCTTGAATCTATTTGTCACTTCCACTGTATGTCATCTGCATATCTGAGGTTACTGATATTTCTCCCAGCAATCTTAATTCCATCTTGTGCTTCAGACAGTCCAGCATTTCTCATGATGTACTACTCTGCGTATAAGTTAAATAAGCAGGGTGTTAATAAACAGCTTTGTCGTATTCCTTTCCAATTTGGAACCGGTCTGTTGTTCAATGTACAGTTCTAACTGTTGTTCATGACCTGCATATGGATTCCTCAGGAGGCAGGTCAGGTGGTCTGGTATATCCATCTCTTTAAAAATTTTCCACAATTTGTTGTGATACACATAGTCAAAGGCTTTGGCGTAGTCAAAAAAACAGAACTAGATGTTTTTCTGGAACACTTGCTTTTTCAATGATTCAACAGATGTTGGCAATTTGATCTCTGGTTCCTCTGCCTTTTCTAAATCCAGTTTGAACATCTGGAAGTTCACAGTTCATGCACTGTTTAAGCCCAGCTTGGAGAATTTTGAGCATTGCTTTACTAGCATTCAAAATGAGTGCAATTGTGTGGTAGTTTGAGCATTCTTTGGCATTGCCTTTCTTTAGGATTGGAATGAAAACTGACCTTTTCCAGTCCTGTGGCCACTGCTGAGTTTTCCAAATTTGCTGAAATATTGAGTGCAGCACTTTCACAGCATCATCTTTCAGGATTTGAAATAACTCCACTGGAATTTCATCACTTCCACTAGCTTTGTTTGTAGTGATGTTCCTAAGGCCCACTTGACTTCACATTTAAGTATATCTGGCTCTAGGTGAGTGATCACACCATTTTGGTTATCTGGATCATGAAGATCTTTTTTGTACAGTTCTTCTGTGTATTCTTGCCACCTCTTCTTAATATCTTCTACTTCTATTAGGTCCATACCATTTCTGTTCTTTATTGTGCCCATCTTTGCATGAAATTTTCCTTTGGTATCTCTAATTTTGTTGAGATCTCAAGTCTTTCCCATTCTATTATTTTCCTCTATTTCTTTGCACTAATCACTGAGGAAGGCTTTCTTATCTCTGCTTGCTATGCTTTGGAACTCTGCATTCAAAATTTATCTTTCATTTTCTTCTTTGCCTTTTGCTTCTCTTTTTTAAACAGCTATTTGTAATACCTTCTTAGGCACCCATTTTTCCTTTTTGCATTATTTTTCCTTTGGGATAGTCTTGATCTCTGCCTCCTGTGCAATGTCACAAACCTCCGTCCAAAGGTCTTCACACAGTCTATCAGATCTAATCCCTTCAATCCATTTGTCACTTCCACTGTACAATTTTAAGGGGTTTGATTTAGGTCATACCTGAATGGTCTAGTGGTTTTTCCTATTTTCTTCAATTTAAGTCTGAATTTGACAATAAGGAGTCCATGATCTGAGCCACAGTCAGCTCCTGATCTTGTTTTTGCTGACTGTATAGAGTTTCTCCATTTTGGCTGCAAAGGATATAATCAATCTGATTTCAGTATTGACCATCTGGTGATGTCCATGTGTAGAGTCTTCTCTTGTGTTGTTGGAAGAGGATGTTTGCCATGACCAGTATGTTCTCTTGGCAAAACTCTATTAGCCTTTGCCCTGCTTTATTTTGTACTCCAAGGCCAAATTTGATGTTCCTCCAGGTATATCTTCACATCCTACTTTTGCATTCTAGTCCCCTATAATGAAAAGGATATCTTTTTGAGTGTTAGTTCTAGAAGGTCTTGTAGTTCTTCATAGAACCATGCAATGTCAGCTTCTTCATCATTACTGGTCAGGGCATAGAGTTGCATTACTGTGATATTGAGTGGTTTGCCTTGGAAATGAACAGAAATCATTCTGTCATTTTTGAGATTGCATCCAAGTACTGCATTTCAGACTCTTTTGTTCACTATGATGGCTACTCCATTTCTTCTAAGGGATTCTTGCCCACAGCAGTAGATATAATGATCATCGGAGTTAAATTCACCCATTCCAGTCCATTTTAGTTTGCTGATTCCAAAAATGTCGATGTTCACTCTTGCCATCTCCTATTTGACCACTTTCAATTTGCCTTGATTCATGGACCTAACATTCCAGGTTCCTATGCAATATTGCTCTCTACAGCATCAGACTTTACTTCCATCACCAGTCAAATATCCATAACTGGGTGGTGTTGTTGCTTTGACTCCATCTCTTCATTCTTTCTGGAGTTGTTTCTCCAGTGGTCTCCAGTAGCGTCTTGGACACCTACCAACCTGGGGAGTTCATCTTTCAGTGTTCTATCTTTTTGTCCTTTCATACTGTTTCATGGTGTCCTCAAGGCAAGAATAGTGACGTGGTTTGGCATTCCCTCCTCCAGTGGACCACTTTTTGCCAGAACTCTCCATGATGACCTTTCTGTCCTACATGGCATGGCTCATAGTTTCACTGAGTTAGACAAGGCTGTGGGATAAGTGGTCATGACTTTGTTTTTGAGAAATAGCACATTCTATTGGTTCACCACATTTTGTTTATTCATTTACTTGATGAAAGACATCTTTTTTTGTGTGGTTATTTTTCATATTTTATGAAGGCACTGCTATGAACATTCATGTTCAAGACTTTGTATGGACATATGCCCTCATTTTCAGTGCATAATACCTAGGAGTGGATTTTTGAATCATGTGATAGGTAAGTATTTAACTTTTAAGACACTATTAAACAGTTTTTCAAATTGGTTGCTTCATTTTACATTTCTGCCACTCTTCAATAATTCCAGTTTCTCCATGTTATGCCTGATAGTGGGTATAATCTTAAATTTTTGACATTCTATAATGTGTAGCAATATCACATTATAAATTATATTTTTTCATTTCTCTATTGGTATTGAGCATCTTTCCACCTACTTCAGTCTGCCAATCTTCTGTTGTAAAAAGACTGGTAAACCATTTTGACCATTTTTTTTTTTTTTTATAGTGCCTTTCTTTTACGTTCAGAGTACATGTTAATGTTTTGAATAGAAAATCTTCAGATATATACTTTCCAAATATTTTCTCTCAGTGTGTGGTTTACATTTATGTAGTCTTATCAGGGGAGAAGGCAATGGCACCCCACTCCAGTACTGTTGCCTGGAAAATCCCATGGATGGAAGAGCCTGGTAGACTGCAGTCCATGGGGTCACTAAGAGTCAGATACGACTGAGCGATTTCACTTTCACTTTCCACTTTCATGCATTGGAGAAGGAAGTTGCAACCCACTCCAGTGTTCTTGCCTGGAGAATCCCAGGGACGGGGGAGCCTGGTGGCTGCAGTCCATGGGATCGCACAGAGTTGGACATGACTGAAGTGACTTAGCAGCAGTCTTATCAGTGTCTTTCACATAGCAGAGGGCTTTAATTTGAGGTCCAATTCAATAATTGGTTCATTTGTGAATAACACTTTTAAGGGAAGAATTTTAAAAATTTGTGTCAATACTATTTTGAGTTAATTTTTTTTTATGTTGTTAAGTATAGATACAAGTTTTCTTCTCTTTGTATGGTTCTCCAAACTATCAGGCAATTTGTTGAAGATTGACATTTTTTTTCTGAATTGCCTTTGCACCTCTCTCAGATATCAATTTCCCGTATGAGTGGGACAATTTCTGGACACTTAATTCTGTTTCATTGTTCTGTTTGCTTACCTTTATACCATACTCTGTGAAGTACTATAGCTTTATAATAGATCTTTAATTTAGGTAGTTAGTACTCCAAAATTGTTATCCTCTTTTAAAGTTGTTTAAGCTATGCTAGATCACTTGAATTTTCTTATTAATTTTACAATAACTGTCAATTTCTTTAAAAAATATGCCAACTTGGATTTTAAATAGAATTGCATTAAATCTAATAATAATTTGGGGAGATTTAAATATTGTAAAAATATTGAGTGTTTTGTCAGTTCTTTAAAATTTTGTATGTAGATGTATCTCATTATCAAAAAATGATGTTTCAGTTCAGTCGCCCAGTCATGCCTGACTTTTTCGACCCCATGGACTGCAGCAGGCCAGGCCTCCCTGTCCATCACCAACTCCCAGAGTTCATTCAAACCCATGTCCATCGAGTCGGTGATGCCATCCAGCCATCTCATCCTCTGTCGTCCCCTTCTCCTCCTGCCCCCAATCCCTCCCAGCATCAGGGTCTTTTCCAATGAGTCAACTCTTCTTATGAGGTGGCCAAAGTATTGGAGTTTCAGCTTTAGCATCAGCACTTCCAATGAACACCCAGGACTGATCTCCTTTAGAATGGACTGGGTGGATCTCCTTGCAGTCCAATGGACTCTCAGGAGTCTTCTCCAACACCGCAGTTCAAGAGCATCAATTATTCGGCGCTCAGCTTTCTTTTCTAGCTTTCTCACATCCATACATGACTACTGGAAAAACCACAGCCTTGATCCAAGCTGTATACATTTTATTTCCTTTTACTGCCTTATTACAATAGTAAGGAGTTCAACTATGATGTTGAAAAGGAGTGTAAGAGGTGACATCCTCACCTTGTACTTGGTTTTAGTGGATATGTCAGTTTTTCACCTTTATGTGTAATGTTAACTGCAGAGTTTTCTTAGTCTTTAACTAGTTGCAAAAGTTCCTATTTCTAGTTTTCTAAGAGTTTTTTATTATAAATAGGTGTTGGACTTCTTAAAATCATTTTTTTTTGCATCTATTGATATATTACTGTGTACTTTCGTTTTTAGTCTGTTGTTATGCTGTATTACATTAATCTCAGATTTTTTTAACTCTTGCATAGATGGGATAAATCCCATTTGGTCATGGTATATGAATACTTTAGTTCTTTCTTGGATACAATTTGCTAATTTATTTATGTTTATAAAAATCACTTCTCTGAAATTTTCTTGTACTGTCTATATGGTTTTGGTATCATGGTAATGATAAATTAATTGGAAATTATCTTTTAGATTCTGCATAAATTGTTGTGGCATTTTTATAATTTTCTTTAAACATTTATAGATTTGGAATTTTATATATGAGAGTGATTTTATCTGCATATTCAAATGGTTTTTTACCAATTGACTATTCAGGACAATTGTTCTTGAATAAGTATTGTCAATTTGTTTCTTTTGAGAAACTTGTACATTTAATCTGTCAGTTTATTGGCATGAGTTTATGTATAATATGCCTTTACTATCTTTTTAATATCTATATATGTCTCAGTGATATAACTTGCTTTATTCCTTACAGTTTGGTGTATCTTTTATTTTCCCCTTTAATATTCTGTGTATGTATGAGTTTTATTGATATGTTCAACAAAATAGGTCTTGATTTTTAAAAAAATACTCTTTGCTCTATGTCACTGATTTTTGACTCTGATATTTTCTTTCTTCTAATTTCTTTAAATTTGTCCTATTTATTCAAATTCTCAGAATAGAATTCATTGATTGGAAGCCTTTATTCTTTTCATAGGAAGCCTTTATTATTTTCATAGTTATTTTGTGTTATACATATTTTATATATAATGTTCTAAAGGCATGTCCTATATTGTGGTATCCTTAGTTTCATTTTTTTTTTTTTTTTTAAGTTTTCTTCTTTGACTCACATGCAGTTTTGAATTGCATTACTTAGTTTCCAAATATATGGTCAAATTCAAGAAAAAGTATGTCTGTTATTGATGTCTAATACCATTGTGCCAAAGAACATTCTTTATTAGTTGAATGCCTTAAATTTAATATAACTTATTTTTAGTAAAAAAATATTATGCTTTTTTCAAAGAATCTATATTGTGGTGTTGCTGAATATAGTGTTCTATTAATGTTATTTAGCTCAGTTTAATAATGTTGTCCTACACTCTATCTTCTATAATCTCATTGATATACTACACTATACTTCTTTAGTTAACTAAGAGAGGGCTACTGAAATATTCAGCTGTAGTATGAATTTGTCTATTTCTCCTTGTCAGTTTATTAATTTTGCTTCATGTATTTTGAAAATATACTTAGGTAGATAAATATTTAGGATTATTTGCATTATAAATATAAATAATTTGATCCCTCTATCCTTATTAAGTGACTTTCATTATTAGTGGTAATATTCTTTTCTCAGAAATTGATTCTGTTAGTAATAGACATTCTAGCTTTCTTTTGATTAATAAATTTCTTTTACCATTCTTTCATTTTCAACTTATTTGTGTGTTTGCTTGGATAGCATATAGTTGTATATTCCTTTCTGAAAGAAACAAATCTGGCATTCTCTGCCATTTAATTGGAGATTTGGATTGTTATATTGAATGTGATTAGATTTTATTGTATCACTTTGTCTTTGTTATATCATTTTGTCTTTGTTTTCTATCAGGCATCTTTTTCTAATACCTGTTTTCTGCCTAATTTAGTATTATTTATGCAAAGTTATGTAAAATTAATAACATCTTATTCTGTTTATTGACTTCCCTGGTGGCTCAGACGGTAAAGCGTCTGCCTACCCTGAGGGAGACCTGGGTTCAATTCCTGAGTCAGGAAGATATCCTGGAGAAGAAAATGGCAACCCACTCCAGTACTCTTCCTTGGAAAATCCCATGGACAGAGGAGCCTGGTTGGCTATAGTCCATGGAGTCACAAAGAGTTGGACACAACTGAGCGACTTCACTTCACTTCACTTCATTCTGTTTATTAGCTATTCACTTATTTTAATGATTGTTTTATGGTTTGTAGTATATAGTGTATAGCAGTAACTTACCTTAGTTTTCATTCATACTGTATTATTTCATGCTATATGTTGTGTGACAACATTTATACCTGTGGCGGATTCATTTTGATATTTGGCAAAACTAATACAATTATGTAAAATTTAAAATAAAATAAAATTAAAAAAAAAACAATAGTGTATTTGCATTAGTACACTTTTATCAGTTAATTTTTGAGCTATTGTTGTCATGCACTTAAAGCTTATTTTATAGGCTTAGAGTACACTATTATTTGCATTCAAGCTATCGTAATATTTAATGAAATTTAAAACATTAATTTTAAACTTTAATTATTATTGCCTATTTTCTTCTTTCTTTTATATTAATCTAGATTCTTTTCTGTTATGATGTTTTTCAAGACTAAAAGACTTCCTATATGTGATAGTATACATCTTCTTATGCTCATATTTATATGCATATGTGTATATATACATGACATATGCATATTTATATTAGCCTTTGTGCATAAAATCTATTTTCTTAACCCAAGTTGGAAAGATCTTTTTGCTACATATAGAATTCTAGATTGGCTTTTGTTTTCTTTCAGTATTTAATTTTTTAGTTTTTTTCTTGCTTACATTTTTTTTTAAATGAGAAATATGTCTTTCCTATATTTCTTCCTTGGCAAACAACATCTGTTTTTGTTTGTTTGTTTGTTTTAAGCAATATGATTAACATGTGTTGTATAGTTTTTTCTTGATTATAGGACTTGAATACATTGAAATTTCAGTTAGTTCAGTTCAGTCACTCAGTTGTGTCCGACTCTTTGTGAACCCATGGACTGCAGCATGCCAGGCCTCCCTGACTATCAACAACACCTGGAGATTACTCAAACTCCAATCCTTTAAATCGTTGATGCCATCCAGCAATCTCATCCTCTGTCATCCATGTCTTCTCCCACCTTCAATCTTTCCCAGCATCAGGGTCTTTTCAAATGAGTCAGTTCTTCACATCAGGTGGCCAAAGTATTGGAGCTTCAGCATCAGCATCAGTCCTTGCAATGAATATTCAGGGTTGATTTCCTTTAGGATGGACTGGTTTGATCTCCTTGCACACCAAGGGACTCTTCTCCCTTCTCCAGCCCCACAGCTCAAAAGCATCAGTTTTTGGTGCTAGCTTTTTTTATAGTCCAACTCTCTTATCCATACACGACTACTGGAAAAACCATAGTCTTGACTTGATGGACCTTTGTTGGCAAAGTAATGTCTTTGATTTTTAATATGCTGTCTAGGTTGGTCATAGCATTTCTTCCAAGGAGCAAGCGTCTTTTAATTTCATGGCCTCAGTCACCATCTGCAGTGACTTTGGAGCCCAAGAAAATACAGACTGTCATCGTTTCCATTGTTTCCCTATCTATTTGCCCTGAAGTGATGGGACTGGATGCCATGATCTTAGTTTTCTGAATTTTTAACTTTAAGCCAACTTTTTCACTCTCCTCTTTCATTTTCAACAAGAAGCTCTTTAGTTCTTTTTCACTTTCTGCCCTTAGGGTGGTATCATCTGCATATCTGAGGTTATTGATATTTCTCCCAGCAATCTTGATTCCAGCTTGTGCTTCATCCAGCCTCACATTTTGCATGATGAACTCTGCATATAAGTTATATTTAAGCAGGATGACAATATACAGACTTGACGTATTCCTTTCCCTATTTGAAACCAGTTTGTTCCATGTTCAGTTCTAACTGTTACTTCCTGACCAGCATACAGATTTCTCAAGAGGAAGGTCAGGTGGTATTGTATTCCATCTCTTGAAGAATTTCCCACAATTTTTTTGTGATCCACACAGTGAAAGAATTTGGCATAGTCAATAAAGCAGAAGTAGATGTTTTTCTGGAACTCTCTTGCTTTTTTGATGATCCAATGGATGTTGGCAATTTTTCTCTGGTTTCTTTGTCTTTTCTAAATCTGGCTTGAACGTCTGGAAGTTTATGGTTAACGTACTATTGAAGCCTGGCTTGGAGAATTTCAAGCACTACTTTTTACCAGCATGTAAGATGAGTGCAATTGTGTGGTATTTTGAGCATCTTTGGCTTTGCCTTTCTTTAGGATTGGGATGAAAACTGACCTTTTCCAGTCCTGTGGCCACTGCTGAGTTTTAGAAATTTGCTGGCATATTGAGTGCAGTGCTTTTACAGCATTATCTTTTGGGATTTAAAACAGCTCAACTGGAATTCCATCACTTCCACTAGCTTTGTTCATAGTGATACTTCCAAAGGCCCACTTGACTTCACATTCCAGGATGTCTGTCTCTAGGTGAGTGATCACACCATCTTGATTTCTAGGTCATGAAGATATTTTTTGTATAGTTCTTCTGTGTATTCTTGCCACCTCTTCTTAATATCTTCTGCTTCTGTTAGGTCCATACCATTTGTGACCTTTATTGTGCCCATCTTTGTATGAAATGTTCCTTTGTTATCTCTAATTTTATTGAAGAGATCTCTAGTCTTTCTCATTCTATTGTTTTCCTCTATTTCTTTGCACTGATCACTGAGGAAGGCTTTCTTGTCTCTCCTTGCTATTCTGTGGAACTCTGCATTCAAATGGGTGTATCTTTCATTTGCTCTGTTGCCTTCCACTTGTCTTCTTTTCACAGCTATTCATCATGCCTCCTCAGACAGGCATTTCGCTTTTTTGCATTTCTTTTTCTTGCGGATATTTTTGATCCCTGCTTTGTGACAATGTCACAAACCTCCGTCCACAGTTCTTCAGGTACCCTGTCTACCAAATCTAATCCCTTAAATCTATTTGTCAACACAGAGAACCATTTGATATCATAGTAATCCTAGTCTATGACTTGAACAATAATGCTGAAGAAGGGGAAGTTGCATGGTTCTATGAGGAACTACAAGATCTTCTATAACTTAAACCCAAAAAAGATGTCCTTTTCATTATAGGGGACTGGAATGCAAAAGTAGAAAGTCAAGAGATACCTGGAGTAGCAGGCAAACTTGGCCTTGGAGTACAGAATGAAGCAGGGAAAAGGCTAATAGATTTTTGCCAAGAGAACACACTGGCCATAGCAAACCCCTCTTCCAACAACACAAGAGTATACTCTACACATGGACATCACCGGATGGTCAATATTGAAATCAGATCGATTATATTATTTGCAGCCAAAGATGCCGAAACTCTATACAGTCAGCAAAAACAAGACTGTGAGCTGGCTATGGCTCAGATCATGAACTTCTTATTGCCAAATTCAGAATTAAATTGAAGTAAATAGGGAAAACCACTAGACCATTCAGGTATGACCTAAATCAAATCCCTTATGATTATACAGTGCATATGAGAAATAGATTCAAGGGATTAGATCTGATATACATTGAAATTTAGAATGTACTAAAGTCACAATGATCTATTTTTTTCTTTCTTTTTTTTTTTTTTTTGCCCTTTTTACTTCCACCTCTCTTCTCCTTTACTTCTCCTTCAAGGGTCCCAGTTATACATACCACTTTAATGGTCTTACATCTCTGTGGTGCTTTGTATATGTAGCTCAATCTATAAAGTGTCTGCCTGCAATGCAGGAGACCTGGGTTCGATCCCTGGGTGTGGAAGATCCCCTGGAGAAGGAAATGGCAATCCAGTCCAGTATTCTTGTCTGGAGAATCCCATGGATAGAGAAGTCTGGCAGGCTAAAGTCCATGGGGGTCACAAGAATCAGACATGACTTAGCAACTAAACCACCATGTCTCTGTTTTGATTGGAAAAATATTTCTATGTCTTCAAGTTTATTCATTTTTTTCAATGATTTCTTCTAATTATCTCCTTCAGAGTATTCTTTATCATCTGCAGAGTACTTTTCACCTGAAGAAATTAAATTTGGCTCCTGTGTGTATTTTAAGTCTCTCAATTGTTTAAACACATAGAGTAAAGTTACAGTAACTTTCACATGTTTTTCTGAAAATTCTTTTATCTTTTTCAATTTTGAATGTTCATCTAAGTGATATATCTCTTAATTATGTTTTGTACTTTTATGCTCCATGGTATACCTGCTAAAGTATTATTAAACTGCAAAGAGCATGAATTTTGCCTTGTTAGACTCTTTATTTTTATATTTTTATGCTCTTTGGCTTTATTTCTGGGTAGTTTAAGTTTCTTGGAGCATTTGATCCTTTGAGATCTTCCTGTTAAGAAAACTTAGAAAGGACTAGAACAGTGCTCCTTATAGGTTTACTTATTCTCTGATATGAAGACAACCCCTCTTGTGTACTCTATTCCATGCGTGATGGATTGTTAGGTTTTCCAGTCTGGTTGATGGAGCAGGAATTACTCCCAGCCCTGTAAATGTGACATTTTATCTGAATTATTCATGTGCATCTTTACTTGGTAGTTTATTCACATATTTATTGATTAGTACTCCGATGGTTACATGAAAGTGATTCTTTGCCAGTCATAACTATCTATGGAGATCTATCTTTTTTTTTTTTTTCTCCCTCTACTAAGATAAAACACACACACACACACACACATTTTGTTCTGGTGGTTTCAGGCCAGAGAATTACTATTTTTAAAATTTTGTATATCTCATATAAGAAAAGATACAATGAAGTGTATCTAACAGTGAAAAATAAGTGAAACATTGGCATTGTATTTATGTAATGCTTAATTGTTAAATATAATGTAACAGTTCACTTGCCTTACATATTTTAAAGCTACTTTAGTCATGGGAAACTTCTAAGAAATACAGCAATGACACTTTCCACAAAATCATTGACTCTTAGCATGGAAGTGAAGGTACTTTTGTTCAGCTTTTCATCCAGGTTGACTAATATTCACTACTTTTTTTCCTTACAAGTGGCCAGACAGCTTTTGCTTAAATGTGTGCAAACTTACTGGGCTTCCCTTGTAGCTCAGCTGGCAAAGAATCTGCCTGCAATGCAGGAGACCCCTGTTTTATTCCTGGGTCTGGAAATTCCTCTGGAGAAGGGATGCTGCTAAGTCACTTCAGTCGTGTCCAACTCTGTGCGACCCCGTAGACGGCAGCCCACCAGGCTCCCCCGTCCCTGGGATTCTCCAGGCAAGAACATTGGAGTGGTTGCCATTTCCTTCTCCAGTGCATGACAGTGAAAAGTCAAAGTGAAGTTGCTCAGTCGTGTTCGACTCTTAGCAACCCCATGGACTCAGCCTACCAGGCTCCTCCATCCATGGGATTTTCCAGGCAAGAGTACTGGAGTGGGGTGCCATCGCCTTCTCCAATAGGCTACTGTTCTTGGGCTTCCCTTGTGGCTCAGATGGTAAAGAATCCTCCTTCAATGGCAGAAAGCTGGTTCAATCCCTGGATTGGGAAGATCCCCAGAAGGAAGGCATGGCAGTCCGTTCCAGTATTCTTGCCTGGAGAATCCCCATGGATAGCAGAGACTGGCAGGCTACCGTCAATGGGGTGGGAAAGAGTTGGACATGACTGAGCAACTAAGCACAGCACAGCACATAGAAACATACTATTTCACTAGGCAGGTCACTGTAATGATGGAAAATTCTTCAAAATAGGTAGAAATGTGACTATATGACTATAACTTCTATCCACTAGTCTTAGATCTGCAATGTGTTTCAGTGAAGTCCAATCCATTTCTAAATAAATGTTCTAATAGTCAAAATATCAACACTGAAGTTAATGATTTAAAATATATTTAAGGGATAATTGGGGAAAACAATATAAACTGTATTATTTGTATTTTGTTTGTATTAGAAAATGTTTCTCCTTTTTTAGAAATGCATGGTAAACTCCTTAGTGGTAAAACCTCATAACGTGGGCTACTTTCTTTAAAATAATCATTAAAATAAAGATAAATGTGTTTCTTTTATCAGAAAATCTTTTAGTTATACTGTTGGACAGAAATCTTTTATTTTCCCTTTTTAAGACTGATAAAAATTTTTTACCCAAAATATTAAGCTAACGGAGCCACATTTTAACAGTTCAGCATTTGAAAGACACACACTCCAGTTTACTCAAAATAGCAGTTTCTTGTCAGAGACTGTCACATGAGAAATATTTTTTGAATTGTGCACCTATTAGTGTGGAGACAAAATGTTCTGCTTTTCATACATACACCAATTAAAAGAAATGGACAGATGGCATTTTTTAAATGAATTTTAATCCATTTTCCACATATGTAATTTCCATGCATTACAAAGTATTCTTGCTGTTCAGGCTTCATTTTACCCTGAAGGTAGATTTTCTGTGATAAAGTTTATTTTTGAGTTTAAGTGCAACTGAGTCTATGTTTCGCTAAAAAATCAATCTAGAAATTGATGCCTGATGAAATAATGCACTTTTTAATTGTTTCCTTGTAAATTTCCTCCACTATGACTTTTTATCCAGTCTTTGTTTCCTCTGCTAAGTGAACCTTTCCTACATTATGTTTTATCTATAAAGTCTTTTAATTTCTATTGTTGCCTACTACTTATGTAAAGTATATTGCTTAATTCCTTTCAAATGTGTTACTGTTTGGCTATCACAGTTGGGATAGTACTCATTATAATTCTTACAATTAAAATGATCATTTCTCTGTTTCTGTTTGTTTTTATATATCTTCTAACTTTCAATTTAACAGGGATTATCAGAAAAAAAATTAAGGTGTTGAGCAAGGGGCAGTTGTTAAGTCTAGATATTGAGGATTAAGAAAATCTGTTATTTTTTTATGTTTAGATTTTCTCAAAATATTAAAAAGTAATTGCCATTACTTTTCCAATTTTTAACATGAGTCATAATTTCTGCTCATTTATTACCACATATATCTATTTTATTTTTGTTGTTATTGCTATTTTGAAGGCAATAAATTTCCATAATAACTCCTAAGAGTTTATTGATAAAACAAAGAACCGAATCATAATCATTTTTAAGAAGCCATTTTCTTTATTATGTATTGTTAAATTTTGTTTAATTCCCTTTTAAGTTATATATCTGAAAAGCATTCTCTATTTTTAAGCAGGTTATAGCAAAGTTTAGACATTAAAAATACAATAATAAATCAATAACAAAACTAGTATAATCAAAAAACAGCAATGAAAGCAGGATAATTCACAGATGAAATTCTTGCTTGTTCTCATTTGTTCAGTGCTCAGAGAAGTGGAAGTTACCTTTCATATACATTGTTTGATGTCCCTGTGCTACAAGAATATTTACTTTTATATTTGGACATCTAAATTGGTACATCCTTTCTAAAAAGAAATTTAGCAATACAGATGAGGCATCCAAAAATTTTTATTCTATGAGACAGTACTTCTCCCATTTATAGGAATCATTCCTATGAGGGGAAATGAGAAATGAATAAATATCTATACCACTCGCAATAGTATTATTTATACTACCTTTGATAAAACCAATCATATATGATGGATTACTGTACACTCGTTAAAATATTATTAGTAGTGTTTAAAGAACTAATTATGTTTATGACTTATAACTATAATATAAACCAGCACAGACACATTGCAAGTTTGTATATCAAAACACTACCACACAAGAGAATTGTGAAGATGCTTTATGTACTCTTTCAGTTCAGTTCAGTCACTCAGTCGTGTCTGACTCTTTGTGACCTCATGAATCTCAGCATGCCAGGCCTCCCTGTCCATCACCAACTCCCAGAGTTCACCCAGACTCACATCCATTGAGTCAGTGATGCCATCCAGCCATCTCATCCTCTGTCATCCCCTTCTCCTCCTGCCCCCAGTCCCTCCCAGCATCAGAGTCTTTTCCAATGAATTAACTCTTCGCATGAGGTGGCCAAAGTACTGGAGTTTCAACTTTGGCATCATTCCTTCCAAAGAAATCCCAGGGCTGATCTCCTTCAGAATGGACTGGTTGGATCTCCTTGCAGTCCAAGGACTCTCAAGAGTCTTCTCCAACACCACAGTTCAAAAGCATCAATTCTTTGGTGCTCAGCCTTCTTCACAGTCCAACTCTCACATCCATGCATGACCACTGGAAAAACCATAGCCTTGACTAGACAAACCTTTGTTGGAAAAGTAATGTCTCTGCTTTTCAATATGCTATCTAGATTGGTCATAACTTTCCTTCCAAGGAGTAAGCGTCTTTTAATTTCATGGCTGCAGTCACCATCTGCAGTGATTTTGGAGCCCAATAAAATAAAGTCTGACGTGGTTTCCACTGTCTCCATCTCTTTCCCATGAAGTGTTGGACTGGATGCCATGATTTTGGTTTTCTGAATGTTGAGCTTTAAGCCAACTTTTTCACTCTCCACTTTCACTTTCATCAAGAGGCTTTTGAGTTCCTCTTCACTTTCTGCCATAAGGGTGGTGTCATCTGCATATCTGAGCTTATTGATATTTCTCCCAGCAATCTTGATTCCAGCTTGTGCTTCTTCCAGTCCAGCATTTCTCATGATGTACTCTGCATAGAAGTTAAATAAGCAGGGTGACAATATACAGCCTTGACGAACTCCTTTTCCTATTTGGAACCAGTCTGTTGTTCCATGTCCAGTACTAACTGTTGCTTCCTGACCTGCATACAAATTTCTCAAGAGGCAGATCAGGTGGTCTGGTATTCCCATCTCTTTCAGAATGTTAACATATTATTAAAGATGTTCCAACACCATTATCTTACCAGGAATAAATTATAAAAATATTACTTTAATGAGCTGAGACTAAAGATTTAATATGTACAACTAAATCTTGCATATTCATATTAAAATTATATTTGATTGAGATTTATTTGCTTAATTTTGTACAGATAAAAACTGTTCCATCTATGAATATATCAATTTCAAATTTTATAGATAAAAACATTGATGTTTCTCTACCTGTGTCTGTCTAAGGGGTGATTTGCCATTTTTGAAGATGTCATTTTTATATTGTAAAAACCATCTGGGAAGATTTTGTTTTTCCTTCCTGTATGTTTTCCTGTTCTTTAAGCAAATTGCCAATTTTTATTTAAGACCATGTTTTCAATGGACTTAAAATCCTTGCCATGGAAAATTACTTTCTTTCACATATTGATTTATTAGAGTAACCCTGCATTGCTAACAAGTTGCCAAATAAATTTTCCATCTTCATATAATAATAATAATTTTAAAACATTATTTTTTAAAGTTAAGGTGCTCTTAAAGCCTGAGTACCTTTTTTAGCTTTAAATAGATATGTACATTGAGAAACAATATATGTTTGTATATATACATATATGTGTATGTAATTAATATTAATATAGACTCATAGTAATGGGTCAAACCAATATTTTCTTAAAAGCACAAAACTGCTAGCTATACAAAGCCAAGATAGATAACATTTGTATGTTCATCTCTGTAAAAAATAGAATTTAATTCATTTTCTATTTCCTGGGGAATCTGTGTAATTCCACCTCATAGGAAAATTGTATATTTTAAGGGTGAAATGTCTCTCTCAACTCAATAAAATCTATTTTACTATAACATTGAAAATAACATTGAAGTGCAAAATAAAATCATTGCCCTTTCCATGGAACTGTTTTCTGAAAGTGTTTCCCTTAGACATTTTTAGTATAAATTTATAACAGATGCTACTTTTATTATATTTATTAAATATATAATGTTAATACTATATGACTATTTTATTATATACATATATATTAATATATTATATTAATTTCTAAAAATTTTTTATGTGCTAGGCACCCAATTCAGCACTTTTTTTTTTAACTGACTGAATAGTATATCATCATTTTAAAGTTTCAACTGAGACACCAGGACATAGAAGATAATTACTAGCATGCTCTGTTATGCTATGCTAAGTCAGTTCAGTCGTGTCCGACTCTGTGCGACCCCATAGACGGCAGCCCACCAGGCTCCCCCGTCCCTGGGATTCTCCAGGCAAGAACACTGGAGTGGGTTGCCATTTCCTTCTCCAATGCATGAAAGTGAAAAGTGAAAGTGAAGTCGCTCAGTCGTGTCCAACTCTTAGCGACCCCATGGATTGCAGCCTAACAGGCTCCTCCGTCAATGGGATTTTCCAAGCAAGAGTACTGGAGTGGGGTGCCATTGCCTTCTCCGAATTACTAACATAATAGCATTTTAATATTAGCTTATTAAAGGGACTGAGATATTTGTCAAACTAAAATTGTACAAAAGTAAAGAGTCTTACCACAGTTTTTTTTTTTCCCTCATCTCACAGTTTTTAAACATTTAGACTTAATTTTTATAAGAGGCTAAATTTAACTGAAACCATATATACACATTTCTTAGCAAAAAAAAAAAAAATGGTATGGCAGAAATTCTTCACCCTCGTCTCATCTCAAGCCTAGGTAAGAGTCTTCAATAATACCACTCAATGAGTGTGACATTGCTTCCTGCATCTTGGGCTAACAGGCTGATGTCAGATATGCTTAACAAATCTATATACATGTGGCAGAATTGCTTCCTTGAGATAAAATCTTTGGTGTGGCATGTTCTCTAAGAGCTTGTTTAGATAAAATCCATTAGTATTTTACATGTGCCATATGCAGGCCATGTGTGTGAAAGAGATCTGGTCTGGGATTGTTCCATATTCCCTCCAAGAGGATTAATGGAGGGGAGATGAAACCCAGAAGAGATAGATGTAGTTCTTTTGGAATTCCAAGTATGAAAGAGCTATATGTGGCCGTTCTCCCAAATTAGTCGGAGAGCTTGTGAGAGACCACTAGTGATTGATAGGGAAGGATTCATGATGGTACCTCATACACACAAAGAATTCATCTTTAACCATCCATCAATCATAAGAAATATTAATACCATCTCACGATATTGTTATTTAAGTACAGACTTTGTTGCCACCAATGATTCCATTTTGTTTTGCTTTTTTTTGGGGGGGAGGGGTGCCTCCAAAATCACTGCAGATGGTGACTGCAGCCATGAAATTAAAAGACACTTGCTCCTTGGACGAAAAGCTATGACCAACCTAGAGAGCATATTAAAAAGCAGAGACACTACTTTGCCAACAAAGTCTGTCTAGTCAAAGCTATGTTTTTTTTTTTCAGTAGTCATATTTGAACATGAGAGTTGGACTATAAAGAAGGTTGAATGCTGAAGAATTGACACTTTTGAACTGTGGTGTTGGAGAAGACTCTTGAGAGTCCCTTGGACTGCAAGGAGACCAAACCAGTCCATTCTAAAGGAAATCAGTCCTGAATATTCATTGGAAGGACTGATGTTGAAGCTGAAACTCCAATACTTTGGCCACTTGATGTGAAGAACTGACTCATTTGAAAAGACCCTGATGCTGGGAAAGATTGAAGGCAGAAGGAGAATGGGTGACAGAGGATGAGATGGTTGGATCGCATCACTGACTCCATGGACATGATTTTGACTAAGCTCCAGGAGTTAGTGATGGACAGGAAAGCCTGGTGTGCTGCAATCCATGGGTTGCAAAGAGTCAGACACAATTGAGCAACTGAACTGAACTGATGATTCTGTTTTGTTTTTATAGATTGTGCTTAGGAGTTCAGTCGTCTTTGCCACCCTGTGGACTGTAGCCCACCAGGCTCCTCTGTCCATTGGTATTCTCCAGACAAGAATACTGGAGTGGATTTCCATGCTCTCCTCCAATTTATAGATTTTAGATCTAAATGTAAAAAATCCTACACAGTTTATAGAAATTATTGAGGTATAACTTTCTGATTTCTTAGTTAGGCAATGCTTTCATAAACAGGAAAATATATTTACTATTCATAAGAGAAAATTAGATCTTTTTAAAATGAAGAACTCTGTTCTTCCAAAGAAACTACTAAAAGAGTGAAACAGCAAACCATATAATAAGAGAAAATGTTTGTAAAAATATGTATGGACACAGATTTATATTCAGAATATACAAAAAGACTTATTCAAATTACTAAGAAAGAGATAGAGTACCCATCTTAAAATGAGCAAAATTTTTCTGCCCAGTTTTGATTGGGCTGTGCTGTTGTACAAGCTATTTGTATATTTTAGCCTTATCAGTCACATCTTTTGCAAACCGTTTTCTCCCATTTTGTAGGTTGTCTCCCTGTTTATGATTTCCTTTGCTATGAAATAGCTTTTAAGTTTGATTAGATCTCATTTGTAGGGTTTTTGTTGTTTTTTGGTTTTTGGTGTGTGTGTTTGATTGTTTTGTTGTTTTTGTCATTTGCCTTTATTTCTACTGCCATGGGAGACTTACCTTAGAAAGTATAAGTATGATTATGTCAGGGGATGTTTTGCCTATGATCTGTTGTAGGAGTTATATGGTGGCATGTTTTATGTTTGTCTTTAAGCCACTTTGAATTTATTTTTGTGTATGGCGTGAGTGTGTGTTCTCATTTTATTGATTAACATGTAGCTACCCAAATTTCCCAGCACTACTTGCTAAAGAGATTGTCTTTTTTCCCACTGTATATTCTTTTCTTTTTTGTTGAAGATCAATTGCCCATAGGTGTATGGGTTTATTTCTGGATTCTCTATTCTATTCTATTGATCCGTATGTCTGTTTTCATGCCAGTACCACACTGTTCTGTTTACTGTAGCTGTGTAGTATTATCTGATGTCTAGGAGGGTTATGCCTCCTGCTTTGTTCTTTTTCCTCAGGATTGCCTTAGCACTTCTAGGTTTCTCATCAGTTCAGTTCAGTCACTCAGTCATGTCTGACTCTTTGAGACCCCATGGACTGCCGCATGCCAGGCCTCCAGGTCCATCACCAACTCCCATAGCCTACCCAAACTCATGTCCATTGAGTCGGTGATGCCATCCAACCACCTCATTCTCTGTTGTCCCCTTCTCCTCCTGCCCTCAATCCTTCCCAGCATCGGGGTCTTTTTAAATGAGTCAGCTCTTCACATCAGGTGGCCTTATGGTTCTATATAAATTTTAGGATTATTTGTTCTAGTTCTATGAAAATTGTCAAGGCCAATTTGATAAGGATCATATTAAATCTGTAGATTGCTTTGGGAAATATGGCCATTTTAATCATATTAATTCTTCCATATCAAGAACATGGGATATCTTTCCATTTTTTGAATAATCTTTAAGTACTTTTCGGAGAAGGTGATGGCACCCCACTCCAGTACTCTTGCCTGGAAAATCCCATGGATGGAGGAGCTTGGTAGGCTGCAGACAATGGGGTTGCTAAGAGTCCAACACGACTGAGTGACTTCCCTTTCACTTTTCATTTTCATGCATCGGAGAAGGAAATGGCAACTCACTCCAGTGTTCTTGCCTGGAGAATCCCAGGGACGGGGGAGCCTGGTGGGCTACTGTCTATGGGGTCACACAGAGTCAGACACGACTGAGGTGAGTTAGCAGTAGCAGTAGCAGTAAGTACTTTTATTACTGTTTTATAGTTCTCACCATGTAAGTCTTTCATCTCCTTGATCAGGTTTATTCTTAAGCATTTTATTTTTTTGGTGCAATTTTAAAAGTTTTTTTTTTTTTTATTTTTCTTTTTGATATTCCATTGTTAGTGTAAAGAAATGTGACAGATTTCTCTGTTAATGCTATATTCTGCTACCAGCCTGAATTTGTTAATAGTTTTTGTGTGGAGTCCATAGGTTTTCTATATATGTGATCTGCATATAATGACAATTTTACCTATTTCTTTCCAATTTGGATACTTCTTATTTATTTTTATTGTCTGATTGCTCTGGCAAGAATTTCCAATACCATGTTAAATAGAAGAGGTAAGATTGGGCATCCTTATCCTGGTTCAGATTTTAGCAGGAAGATTTTCAGCTTTTTATCATTGAACATTATCTTGGTTGTGGTTTCATCATAAATAACTTTTATTATGCTGTAGATGTGTTCCCTCTATACCCACTTGGTAAGACTTTTTATCATAAATGGATGTTGAATTTTATCAAATGCTTTTTCTGCATCAATTGAGATGATGATGTGGTTTGTGTCTTTTCTTCTTTTGATGTGGTATATCACATTGTTTTGTGTCTACTGAATCATCCTTGTGACCCTGGGATGAATCCACCTTGATCATGGTTTATGATCCTTTTTATGTTTTAGATTCAATTTGCAAATATTTTGTTGAGGACTTTTGTATCTATATTCATCTAATACCTTGGCCTATTTTGTTTGTTTTTTTGAGGGTAGTGTTTTTATTTGGTTTTGTTATCAGGCTGATGGTGGCATCATAGAATGACTTTGGGAGTGTTCCCTCCTGGTCAGTCTTTTGTAAGAGTTTAAGAAGGATCAGTGTAAATTCTTTGTATGTTTGGTAGAATTCTCCAGTGAATATTGGCAGGTCATTATGCTTCAGAAACTCTTATTCAAATGTCTTGTTCAGACTTTCAAGGTTAACTTTCAAAGAAAAGCATGTTAAATCATTTCAGATATGATACTTTCTAATATAATATAAGAAAGTATAGAGGATCAGACTCTATGGACTCTTTAACATTTAGACCCACAATACTAATATTGTCTTTTATCATGTGTTGCAGTGATGGTTTTTTGTAATGTTTGTAAACAAATCAATATGTGTTCTATTCATATGTAAACAATACATTAAAAGGCACATTGGAAAAGCAATCAGTCTAAAGTATTTAGGAATAATGACAACACAGAACAGAATAACCAATTTGATTGTGCAGAAATTACTTGGTGAATAATCCCATATACCAATCAGAATTAAAGTTTAAAACTGATATAGTGATCATAACAAGAATAATAGGAGTGATAATCATAATATTGAATCCCTATTTCTTATTTCTGAAATATTTTAAATGAACAATGCTCTTTGCTGGCTACAGACAGGTCCCCCAAGGCGGCAGTAATACTTAATTTTCCTCTGTCCAAATTACCCTCAAGAATGGACTATACCTGTGGCGGATTCATGTTGATATATGGCAAAACCAATACAATATTTTAAAGTTTAAAAAAAAAAAAAAGAATTAACTCTTAACTACTAGGATAAGTCCATCTCCTATGGGCTCACTTATATGTAGCTTATGTCATATGTAGCCTAACAAATACATACTTAAAAAATTAAAAGCTAATAAAAAGGAATATATTTAAGAAAAACTATTAAGACTAGAAATCTAGTTAGTTCTTCCTCTATCAACTAAGTCAATGATAGGCTAAAAAAAAAGAGAAAGAAAATATTTGCATTATGAGAACTTGCTGGTTTCATGTTCTTTATAGCCTTTGATGTACAGCAAGAGATAAAAAATATATTATTGTTTTAAAAGCTAGTACATCACAGCAGGATCCTCTATGATCCACCTCCCAGAATATTGGAAATAAAAGAAAAAATAAACAAATGGGACCTAATTAAAATTAAAAGCCTCAGCAAAACAAACGGAGAAGGCAATGGCACCCCACTCCAGTACTCTAGCCTGGAAAATCTCATGGACAGAGGAGCCTGGTGGGCTGTAGTCCATGGGGTCACTGAGAGTCAAACACGACTGAGCGACTTCACTTTCACTTTTCACTTTCATGCATTGGAGAAGGAAATGGCAACCCACTCCAGTATTCTTGCCTGGAGAATCCCAGGGATGGGGGAGCCTGGTGGGCTGCTGTCTATAGGGTCGCACAGAGTTGGACATGACTGAAGTGACTTAGCAGCAGCAGCAGCACAACAAAAGAAACTATAAGCAAGGTGAAAAGACAGCCTTCAGAATGGGAGAAAATAATAGCAAATGAAGCAACTGACAAACAACTAATCTCAAAAATATACAAGCAACTCCTGCAGCTCAATTCCAGAAAAATAAACGACCCAATCAAAAAATGCACCAAAGAACTAAATAGACTTTTCTCCAAAGAAGATATATAGATGGCTAACAAACACATGAAAAGATGCTCAACATCACTCATTATCAGAGAAATGCAAATCCAAATGGTATCACAATGAGGTACCATTTCATGTCAGTCAGAATGGCTGCGATCCAAAAGTCTACAAGCAATAAATACTGGAGAGGATGTGGAGAAAAGGGAACCCTCTTACACTGTTGGTGGGAATGCAAACTAGTACAGCCACAATGGAGAACAATGTGGAAATTCCTTAAAAAACTGGAAATAGAACTGCCATATGACCCAGCAATACCACTGCTGGGCATACATACCAAGGAAACCAGAATTGAAAGTGTTCATCACAGCACTGTTTGTAATAGCCAGGACATGGAAGCAACCTAGATGTCTATCAGCAGATGAATGGATAAGAAAGCTGTGGTACATATACACAATGGAGTATTACTCAGCCATTAAAAAGTATACATTTGAATCAGTTCTAATGAGGTGGATGAAACTGGAGCCTATTATACAGAGTGAAGTAAGCCAGAAAGAAAAACACCAATACAGTATACTAATGCATATATATGGAATTTAGAAAAATGGTAATGACAACCCTGTATGCGAGATAGCAAAAGAGACACAAATGTATAGAACAGTCTTTTGGACTCTGTGGGAGAAGGACTGGGGGAATGATTTGGGAGAATGGCATTAAAACATGTATAATATCATATAAGAAATGAATTGCCAGTCCAGGTTCAATGCAGGATACAGGAAGCTTGGGGCTGGTGCACTGGGATGACCCAGAGGGATGGTATGGGGAGGGAGGTGGGAGAGGGGTTCAGGATGGGGAAGAAGTGTACACTGTGGTGGATGCATGTTGATGTATGGCAAAACCAATACAATATTGTAAAGTTAAAATATATATATATATATAAACAAAAAAATTTTAAAAAAAAGCTAGTTTGTCAATAAAACATTTGAGATACAGTATAGGGTAGATGTTACAGAATCAAATTCAATTCAGTTCAGTCAAGTCACTCAGTCGTGTCCGACTCTCTGCGACCCGTGAACTGCAGCATGCCAGGCCTCCCTGTCCATTACCAATTCCCAGAGTCCATACAAACCCATGTCCACTGAGTCAGTGATGCCATCCAACCATCTCATCCTCTCTCGTCCCCTTCTCCTCCTACCTTCAATCTTTCCCAGCATCAGGGTCTTTTAAAATGAGTCAGCTCTTTGCATCAGGTGGCCAAAGTATTGGAATTTCAGCTTCAACATCAGTCCTTCCAATGAACACCCAGGACTGATCTCCTTTAGGATGGACTGGTTGGATCTCCTTGCAGTCCAAGGGACTCTCAAGAGTCTTCTCCAACACCACAGTTCAAAAGCATCAATTCTTCTGCCCTCAGATTGCTTTATAGTCCAACTCTCACATTCATACATGACCACTGGAAAAACCATAGCCTTCACTAGATGGACCTTTGTTGACAAAGTAATGTCTCTGCTTTTTAATATGCTGTCTACATGACTAATAAATATAGTTGGAATGAAACATTACTATTTGATGGACACAACAGACATGGAACAAGGCCAAAGTGTACTGCATGACTCAGTACTGACTTTTTGTTGCTGTTTTCCTGCTCCACCTCTTTGAGGAGAAAAAGAAAAAAACTTCTTTCTCTAAAAATGTTTCCGTATTTAAAGTCTTGCTTAATATAGTCTAATGGTCTTCAGATAAACTCTGGTGTATGAACTAAAGTTATTGCTCAGTCACTAAGTTGTGTCTGACCCTTTGCAACCCCATGAACTGTAGCATGCCAGGCTTCCCTGTCCATTATCTCCCTGAGTTTGCTTAAACTCATGTCCATTAAGTTAGTGATGTTATCCAAACATCTCATCCTCTTCTTCCCTCTTCTCCTTTTGCCTTCAATCTTTCCCAGCCTAAGAGTCTCTTCTAAGGAGTCAGCTCTTCACATCAGGTGGCCAAAGTACTGGAGCTTTAGCTTCAGCATCAGTCCTTGCAATGAATATTCAGGGTTGATTTCCTTTAGGATTGACTGGCTTGATCTTCTTGCTGTCCAAGGGACATTCAAGAATCTTCTCCAGCACCACAATTCAGAAGTATCGATTCTTCAGTACTCAGCCTTCTTTATGGTCCAGCTCTCACATCCTCACATGATTACTAGAAAAAAAAAAAAAAAAAAAACATAGCTTTGATTAGATGGAACTTTGTTGGCAAAGTAAGTATTGGGTTTTTAGTATGTTGTCTAAGTTTGTCATAGCTTTTCTTCCAGAGAGCAAGTGTCTTTTAATTTCATGATTGTAGTTACTATCTTTAATGATTTTGGAGCCCAAGAAAATAAAATCTGTCAGTATTTCCAAATTTTCTTCATGTATTTCTACTTTTCCCCCATCTATTTCTACTTTATCCCCATCTATTTCCCCATATATCCCTATGGGATCAGATGCCATGGTCTTAGTGTTTTCAGTTCAGTCCAGTTAGTCGTGTCCGAATCTTTGTGACCCTATGGACTACACTCCCTGTCCATAAAAAAACCCTGGAGTTCACCCAAATTCAAGTCCATTGAGTCATTGTTGCCATCCAACCATCTTATCCTCTGTCATCCCCTTCTCCTCCCACCTTCAATCTTTCCCAGCCACAGGGTTTTTTCCAATGAGTCAGTTCATCACATCAGTGGCCAAAGTATTGGAATTTCAGCTTCACCATCAGTCCTACCAATGAACACCCAGGACTGATCTCCTTTATGATGGACTGGCTGGATCTCCTTGCAGTCCAAGGGACTCTCAAGAGTCTTCTCCAACACCA
Source organism: Bos mutus (assembly GCF_027580195.1). Taxonomy (NCBI): domain Eukaryota; kingdom Metazoa; phylum Chordata; class Mammalia; order Artiodactyla; family Bovidae; genus Bos; species Bos mutus. The sequence goes on from NC_091617.1 coordinate 29,441,245, forward strand.
CAGTTCAAAAGCATCAATTCTTCAGCTCTCAGTTTTCTTTATAGTCCAACTCTCACATCGATACATGACCACTGGAAAAACCATAGCCTTGACTAGATGAACCTTTGTTGGCAAAGTAATGTCTCTGCTTTTCAATATGCTGTCTAGGTTGGTCATAACTTTCCTTCCAAGGAGTAAGTGTCTTTTAATTTCATGGCTGCAGTCACCATCTGCAGTGATTTTGGAGCCCAAGAAAATAAAATCTGATACTGTTTCCCCATCTATTTCTCATGAAGTGATGGGACCAGATACCATGATCTTAGTTTTCTGAATGTTGAGCTTTAAGTCAACTTTTTCACTCTCCTCTTTCACTTTCATTAAGAGGCTCTTTAGTTCTTGTTCACTTTCTGCCATAAGGGTGGTATCATCTGCATATCTGAAGTTATTGATATTCCTCCCGGCAATCTTGATTGCAGCTTGTGTTTCTTCCAGCCCAGCGTTTCTCATGATGTACTCTGCATATAAGTTAAACAAGCAGGGTGACAATATACAGCCTTGACGTCCTCCTTTTCCTATTTGGAACCAGTCTGTGTTCCATGTCCAGTTCTCACTGTTGCTTCCTGACCTGCATACAGGTTTCTCGAGAAGCAGGTCAGGTGGTTTGGTATTCCCATCTCTTTCAGAATTTTCCACAGTTTATTGTGATCCACATTTTCTTTAGCATCATAGATTTTATTACAGGTATAGCAGTTCCTGAAACCAGTCCACCTCATGAAAACTGCAGAAGGACTGCAAATGTTAATAAAAATAAACCTGAAATATCAAATTTTTAAAATAATGCACAATTAATATAGTATATCAAAATCGTATTTACACAGTTTAACATTATTAAGACATTTTTAAATCGAAACAGTGTTTAAATAGTATCAATGTTTTACACATAAATGTATAATGCCTATACAATTTTACTGGTGTTGTGTAACTAGGAGTTATTTCTTAAAGTCAGAACATTAAGTGACACTAGATAGGAATAACATGAGGCCAGAAAGGAAATATCAGTGTCAATTTAGATAACTGGGGTAAACATAAGTTTGAAGTATATAATATATTAAAATTACTATGTTAGTGTTTTTTCCTTATTTCAAATAGCAAGAGCAAACAAACGGCTAACAACTTCTTGACAAAAGAATATTCTGCAGGTATCCAACATTATTGAACACTAAATAGTTATGTAAAATAACACATTACTGTTATACAGATGAATATCACCAAGAACTAGAAAAATCTTTTCCAGTTTAATTATTTTTCCTGCTATATGATGTACATTAATTTTTAAGTACAGTTTATTTTTAATTATGCATATTCAAACTATTTATATTATCACCTATCATTAATTCATGGAATCCAAATCAGTTGGGGATTTATCCTAGTCCTATGATTTTGGTTCAGTGTAACTTTTAATGAAATAACTCATCTCATCAAATTATTCAAATTTATCCAGAGATTGATAGCAGGGTGAAAATAAATCTAAATACATTTTCAATAAGATTAAATAATTGCTCATTCATAATGAGGTTTATGATGGCTTGCAGGAAAGTTTTGACTATAAAGTTCAGTTTCAATTTAAACCAGAAAAATAATCTTTATTTTCTTCATTTAATAACTTAAATATATACTTGAAGTTTGGGCTTGGCAGATGCATATGATTACACATAGAATGAATAAACAACAATGTCATACTATATAGCATGGGAGCAGTATTCAATATCCTGTGATAAACTATAATGGAAAAGATTATAAGGAAGAATATATTATATGTATAATTAGACCATTTTGCTAAATAACAGAAATTAACACATTAAAATTTACTATACTTCAATAAAATAACTTTAAAAAAATAAGAATAAAGAAGAAAAATATCTGTATCTGCCTGTCTTACTCATGCCATCTCAAAATAATCACCTACTAGCTAGTATAACCTTTCAATTTCAAGGTTTTGAAGGCACATATGCTTTTGGAACCAAGACAATATACTAAAAATAGATTTACTGTGTCACACTAATTTTTTAATTAAAACATTCTATGAAACTGAAAGTTGCTCAGTTGTGTCTAACTCATTGTGACCTCATGAACTATACAGTTCATGGAATTCTCCATGCCTGAATACTGGAGTGGGTAGCCTTTCCCTTCTCCAGGGGATCTTCCCAACCCAAGAATCAAATCAGGGTCTCCTGCATTGCAGGTGGATTCTTTACTGGCTGAGTTACCAGGGATTCTTATTTTTGTTATATCACCAATTCTAAGGTCAATGGACAGTGTTGATACATTTTTCTCTATTGACAAATGAAAATAGATGACAGCAGGTCTGAAAATTTCCCTCTCCCTTTATTTCTTTCATCACTTTTAACTTTTCCATAGGTATCAGTATATCTATGATGACATTCAGCTTGCCTTCTGGAGGCAGGTATATTTCTAATATCTGTCAAGTCATCCAGAAGGAATATCTGTAATGTCCCTTTTGTCTGAGAGTTTAGTCAGAAAGGTTGGACTCATAGTCACTGAAGATATTCAAAAACAGCCATGGGCGATGTGACAAGCAGGAAGTTTAGAGGTGTTGATGTGTGCCAAATACTGTAGGCCCTCAAAAGATTTTGGAATTCCTATTAAAAAGGAGGTGGAGACAATAATTATTAAGCTGTTTTAAATGTAAGAATATTATTAACACAAAAGAATTTTTAAAACAGCAAACTTCATCTGTATGAAGAACTGATTTTGTGTTGAATTGATCAAAATGAAAATGAGAAAACTAGTTAAATCCAACTAGTAGACCATTAGTATGTTCTAGATCAAAATAGATTACTTGGACTAAGCTGGTGACACTAAAGATGGATTACTTCTCTCAAGCCCAGGAACAGAAATTATATGATGGCAGAGTCTTCATTTATATTAACATTTCTGGAAAATATTATTTTTTTTCTATTAAAATCATAGTTATCTATCATCCCAAAGCCTCAATCAAAGGACATCTGAATCTGTTGTGGGGGAGAAAGGAGTCGAAGAAGAAGGCATAAAGGACTGGTGAGAAGAGACAAGTGGGATAAAAATGATGGACCACTGAAATTGATTTGGTTCCCTCCAGACTCAGGAAACCACTTTTCTTCTAGCATGATGGATGTGTTTGACAGGGTATGCCTTCAAGCATTTAGAAATCAATGAACTAGTGAATAGGTGGGAAAGTTCTGGTTCCACTAGGTTTAATTCACTTTGAAGCAGGGAGTCAGTTACCTTCTGGAGAGTACAAGAATCATTAGACCCTCCAGGAAGAATAGTTAAAAGTTTGGCATTGGATTTGAAGCCCAGTGCTGAGTTTAGCATAGGGCTTTTTGTGCATTGATGGAACGGTAGTTGAAGTTGCTTAGTCATGTCCTACTCTTTGAAATCCTATGGACTATGCAGTCCATGGAATTCTCTGGGCCAGAATACTGGAGTGGGTAGCCAGCCCTTCTCCAGCAGATCTTCCTGACCCAGGAATCAAACTAGGGTCTCCTGCATTGCAGGTGGATCCTTTACCAACTGAGTTATCAGTTCAGTTAAGTTCAGTTCACTCACTCAGTCATGTCAGACTTTTTGTGACCCCATGAATCGCAGCACACCAGGCCTCCCTGTCCATCACCAATTCCCGGAGTTCAAACTCATGTCCATAGAGTTGGTGATGCCATCCAGCCATCTATCCTCTGTCGTCCCCTTCTCCTCCTGCCCCCAATCCCTCCCAGCATCAGACTCTTTTCCAATGAATCAACTCTTCACATGAGGTGGCCAAAGTATTGGAGTTTCAGCCTCAGCTGAATGAACACCATTGAACACCCAGGACTGATCTCCTTTAGGATGGATGGTTGGACCCTTGCAATCCAAGGGACTCTCACAAGTCTTCTCCAACACCACAGTTCAAAAACATCAATTCTTCAGCACTCAGCTTTCTTCACAGTCCAACTCTCACATCCAAACATGACCACTGGAAAAACCATAGCCTTGACTAGATGGACCTTTGTTGGCAAAGTAATATCTCTGCTTTTTATATGCTATCTAGGTTGATCATAACTTTCCTTCCAAGGAAAGGAAGGAAATTTAATTTCATGGCTACAATCACCATCTGCAGTGATTTTGGAGACCAAAAAAATGAAGTCTGACACTGTTTCCCCATCTATTATTTCCCATGAAGTGATGGGACCAGATGTCATGATCTTCATGTTCTGAATGTTGAGCTTTAAGCCAACTTTTTCACTCTCCTCTTTCACTTTCATCAAGAGGCTTTTTAGTTCCTCTTTACTTTCTGCCATAAGGGTGGTTCATCTGCATATTTGAGGTTACTGATATTTCTCCCAGCAATCTTGATTCCAGCTTGTGCTTCTTCCAGCCCAGCATTTCTCATGATGTACTCTGCGTATAAGTTAAATAAGCAGGGTGACAATATACAGCCTTGACGTACTCATTTGCTTATTTGGAACCAGTCTGTTGTTCCATGTCCAGTTCTAACTGTTGCTTCCTGACTTGCATATAAGTTTCTCAAGAGGCAGTTCAGGTGGTCTGGTATTCCCAGATAACTGAGTTATCAGGGAAGCCTTTTTTCATTGATGGAATGGGAGTACATACTAGCAACTAGAGGGAAAAACTAGCCAGAAGGTAAAGCTACCATGTCATGTGTTACCCCAAAACACTACAAAATTAAGTAACACTATGGTGGTCTGGTATTCTCATATAACTGAGTTATCAGGGAAGCCTTTTTTCATTGATGGAATGGGCGTACATACTAGCAACTAGAGGTAAATATTAGCCAGAAGGCAAAGCTACCATGTCATGTGTTACCCCAAAACACTAAAAATTAAGTAACACTATAAAATTCATTTTATTAATAATCTCAAATGATATTTTGACGTTAAGAATATCATTTAGTGTTTACTTAGCTTTCAAAAACTAATATTCAATTTATTAAATTTACAAATCCCAGAACTAGTTCTTCCTTAAGCTTTTAAGTTCTCCATAATAAAATTATATTTCTAAGTCTAATAAAATTTTACCACCTATTTTAATGGGTCTTTAAACAGTGTTTAGTCCCATTTACAAACCTAGTTAATTAAATACCTTCAAAATTTTAAACAGCATCCATAAATTTAATATATTCAATTTATTTTTAAGTATTCCAATTGTCTAATTAACAAATAAAACCTTTCTGAATACTTAAATAACATAAATTTAGTATGGTAAACTAAGCTATAAATTCTCTTAAATGTTACAGTAATGAATATAAGATTAGAAAAATCTATATTAATTTATAAATTACACTTATTAAAATTGGAATTATAAGATTAATCAATTTGATAAAACGTCAGATTCAACATAGATCACACATCCTTAAGTAGAAAATATACATGATTTCTAAACTTAACACAAACAATACTAATATTATAGATTTTTAAAATGCATTTCTACACTAAATTCTAAGTCTCCCAGAAGTTAATAATAGTGACTCATTAAAAAAAGTAAGATCCTGAGAACTGTTGGCCTTCTCAAGCAAATTTTGGGGGCTTTCTGAGATTTTTATTGTTCAGAGATTCAGTCTGTACTATAATTTTTAATTATGAACATAAACACAATTTTTCTCATGACTCTATCATGCTCAGTGCGGTACATTCATCATATCATGGACTAAAATATAGGAAGAAATAAGTGGTCATATCCTCATATTTAAGTCATCATTACTTCTCAAATCAAATTAGGGTATGTAAATCCAACCCTATTTCTTTTAATACTTAATTGTATTTAAATAATCTGTTTATACTTCCTTTATTGTTTTGTCATTTTACCTTTAATGGTCTTATGAATGTTAAGATTATATGCAATTGAATTCTGTATGCTTTCCAGCGGAGAAGGCAATTGGCACCCCGCTTCAGTACTCTTGCCTGGAAAATCCCATGGACGGAGGAGCCTGGTAGGCTCCAGTCCATGGGGTCGCTAAGAGTCGGGCACAACTGAGCGACTTCACTTTCACTTTTCACTTTCATGCATTGGAGAAGGAAATGGCAACCCACTCCAGTGATCTTAACTGGAGAATCCCAGGGACAGAGGAGCCTGGTGGGCTGCCGTCTCTGGGGTCGCACAGAGTCGGACACGACTGAAGTGACTTAGCAGCAGCAGCCCATGCTTTCCAAATCTTTGTCTAGCTTGGGGTTACAATTCCTAAGGTCATCCTTCTGAGAAAAAACACACCTGTTTAGAATCTATGCTACTTAATAGGTAACACTTTGCTATCCAAAGCCTGTTTGCTACTAAGGGATGCTACTCTATCAGCAGGCTTTCTGCGCTACCATAAAGACCAGGTGATTAAAGCTATGCTCTGCAGATTTCCAAATTTCCAGTACCTGTTCCTGTCCTGGTCAGAGAAGAAATTGGCAAAACTCTTTACTCAGAAATATATTACTTAATGTTCAAACTGTCTAGGCCTTACTATTGAGAACTCAGATGGTAAAGAATCTGCCTGCAATGCAGGAGACCTGGGTTCAATCACGGGGCCATAGAGATTCCCTGGAGAAGGGAATGGCAACCCACTCCAGTATTTTTGCCTGGAGAATTCCATGGACAGAGGAGCTTTGGTAGGCTACAGTCCATGGGCTTGCAAAGAATCCAGCACGACTAAGTTACTATCACTTCAGTTCACTTTTTTTAGAAAGTAGTGCTGTCAGAAGAGCCAATAGTTTTGAGATAAACATTTCTAGTTAGGAGAAAGTATTAGCCAAGGCTATATGGAATCAGCATTCCTAGGTTTAAATCCTGAAGCTGACATGTATCAGTTCTAAAATGGAAGATGTTCTATAATGAACTAGTGCATCTGTGGCATATTCATTAGCTCATTCTACTTCAGTTTTCACATCTTTAAAAGACAATGTAATAGTGTCTCCTGAATAAAATATGATGAGGATAATTTAGATGACTACAAGTTAGAATTAACCTGGCATGATGTTTTAAAACAGTCACAGGCTTTCAGACCCCATTCCACAACTAGATCGGTACCTCTAAAGGTGGGGGTCTAGATAATGATAAAAAAGAAGTAAAAATAGTGACTGGTGAATACTTACAATTTTTTTTTTTATTACTTGTGTATTCCTTGTTCTTGTTCAATTGCTCAGGGATGTCCTACTCTTTGTGAACCCAGGAACTGCCACATGCCAGGCTTCCTTGTCCACCATCTCCTGGAGTTTGCTTCAACTCATGTTGATTGAGTCGATGATACTGTTCAACCATCTCATCCTCTGTGCCCCCTTTCTCCTCCTGCCCTCAATCTTTCTAAGCCTCAGGGTCTTTTGCAATGAGTCAGCTCTTCTCATCAAGTGGCCAAAGTATTGGGGCTGGAGCCACTATTTTCACTCTCCTCTTTCACCTTCATCAAGAGGCTCTTTAGTTCCTGTTCACTTTTTGCCATTAGGAAGATATCATCTGCATATTTGAGGTTATTGATATTTCTCTCAGCAATCTTGATTTCAGCTTGTGCTTCATCCAACCCAGCGTTTAGCATGATGCGCTTTGCATACAAATTAAATAAGCAGGGTAACAATATACAGCGATGATGTACTCCTTTCCCAATTTTGAACCAGTCTGATGTTCCAAGTCTGGTTCTAGCTGTTGCTTTTTGACCCGTGTATAGGTTGCTCAGGAGGCAGGTAAGGTGGTCTGGTATTCCCATCTCTTTAAGAATTTTCCACAGTTTGCTGTGATCTGCACAGTCAAAGGCTTTAATATACTCAGTGAAACAGAATTAGATGTTTGATCCAGTGGATGCTGGCAATTTGATCTCTGGTTCCTTTGCTTTTTCTAAATCCAACTTGTATATCAAGAAGTCCTCAATTCATGTACTATTGAAGCCTACCTTGAAGAATTTTGAGCATTACCTTGCTAGCATGTGAGATGAGTGCAATTGTGTGGTAGTTTTAACATTCTTTGGCATTTCCCTTCTTTGAGATTGGAATGAAAACTGACCCTTTCCAGTCCTGTGTCCACTGCTGAGTTTTCCAAACTTGATGGCATATAGAGTTCAGAACTTTAACAGCTTCATCTTTTAGGATTTAAAATAGCTCAGCTGGAATTCTATCACCTCCACTAACTTTGTTCATAGTCATGTATCCTAAGGCCCACTTGACTTCACACTCCAGGATGCCTGGATCTAGGTGGGTGAATCATGGTTATTTGGGTCATGAAGATCTTTTTTGTATAGTTATTCTGTGTATTCTTGCCATCTTTTCTTAATATCTTCTGTTTCTGTTAGGTCCATACCATTTATGTCCTTTATTGTGTCCATCTTTGCATGAAATGTTGCCTTAGTATCTCTAATTTTCTTGAGCAGATCTCTAATCTTTCTCATTGTATGGTTTTCCTCTATTTCTTTGCATTGATCACTTAGGAAGGCTTTCTTATCTCTTCTTGCTATTCTTTTAAATTCTGCATTAAGATGGATATATCTTTCCTTTTCTCCTTTGCCTTTCACTTCTCTTCTCAGCTATTTGTAAGGCCTCCTCAGACAATCCTTTTGCCTTTTTGCATGTTTTATTCTGAAAATGGTTTTGATCACTGCCTCCTGTACAATGTTACCAACCTCGGACCATCATTCTTTAGGTAGTCTATCTACCAAATCTAATCCCTTTAATTTTTGCCACTTCCCTTGTATGATCTAAGGGATTTGATCTAGTCATACTTGAATTGCTTAGTGGTTTTCCCTACTTTCTTCAATTTAAGTTGAATTTTGCAATAAGTTCATGATCTGCCACAGTCAGTTCCCAGTCTTGTTTTATCTGATTGTATAGAGTGTCTCCATCTTTGACTGCAAATAATATAACCAACTGATTTTGATACTGACCATCTAGTGATGTCCATGTGTAGAGTCATCTCTTGTATTGTTAGAAGAGGGTTTCTGAACAGAGTTTCTAAACTAGTTAAATTCTGAGAACCTTGGATTAAGAAATTTAAGAGGAAACTCTGCCTTCCAGTACTAAAATATTGTCCCATTTCCCCCTGCCTTCATCCCCATAGAGACGTTTAGCACTTCCTTCCAGGTCATTACCACTTGTCAGTGTGAGGGAGAGGCTTCTCTCTGGGCTGTGAGGTGCTACCTGTTAATCAGATTATGATACTATGTTGCACTCGTATGGATCTGCCATCCCCTTATCTTCCTCAATGGATAAATAACACTAACTTTTATTCATTAAAACAAGTTTCTTTCACTAGTCTACAAATTTTAGTACCTTAATAGAAAATCACTATGTGCTAAATTGTTGCAATAATCCACACCTTTGGGTGGTCCTAACCCACATTTATTCTTGGTCTGGCCACTTGTCTGGCTTTTGATCCATAAAGCTGTAGCAAACTGATGGAAACAAAGACTTATAAGTGCTTAATTTTGAGATTTGCTCTCTCCCTGAAACCCTGTGATCATAAGCATAGGAACAAGCCCAGATGAACTTGCAGAAGTATAAGAGCATGTATCCCTGTTAGCCATCAGATGGAGAGAGACCATTGACTCTCAGTTGTCTGCAAACACATGAATGAGAGCTGCAGGATAAGCTAGCTAAATCTATTTAAACTTGCAAGTTCACAGAATCATGATTAAAATTAATAGTTGCAATTTTTAAGTCACTAACTTTGGAGTTATTTTGTTATATAGTTAGTGATAGCAGATTCAAAATGATGTGCTGCATTGTTCTTATTACCTGCGATGTAGATATTACCTGCTAATTGGGTATTACTCCTTAACTTAGCTGTGCAAAGTAAGATGCTCCCCATCTACTTCCTTCTGTCCCATCCCAAGTAGGTAAAGAGCAGCTGAGATTCTCTCCTAGTCACTAAAAATTAGAAAGTAAAACCATGGTATCCTTAGCAACATCTTATCCCTAGACCAAGAATCCCATATTAGAGATCCACTGCCTTTTGGATTAGGTAGCACATGAATATGAGATTTTTTTCCAGTTTGAGCTTCAGACTCAAACTACTGCTTGACCCTACCATCTTATACATGAATTGGCAAACTTTGTCTATAAAGGGATAGATAATAAATAGTTTAGAACTTTTGGATCTATGCAGTCTCTGTCATAACTATTCAGCTCTACTATTATAGCACAAATGCCTCCATAGACAATATGCAATAATAGAGCATGGCTATGTTCCAATATAATTTTGCTTCCCAAAACATGTAGTGGGCCACATTTACTCCATAAGCCAAAATCTTCCAAACTTGATCTATACTTTGAATATTTCCATATCTGCCTAACAGCCTTTTTTTCAATTTTAACAAACATTACTCCCAGAGTGAGGTGCACATACCTCTGTGTGTGTGGGGGTGAGGGGGGCGGGAAGAAGAGGCTAGTGTGTGGGTCTTAGGCTTTTGACACAAGGTACTTGCTACTCAGTTCTAGCATAGGTAGGTCTAGTAGTATTTGATTGATATTCTCCTAAAGCTGTTCTAGCAACTCTATTCTAGTACCCATAATAAAGATTTCCATGTTCATTTACAGAGTAGAGCATTATAATTCCTCAGGCTATTTGAGAATATACTATTTCCTCAGTGTTTTTACTCTGCTCAAGGGCCAGGAACTAATCAATCCCAGATAAACTTCTTTCCCTACATTTTGCTTAATGAAGTTTCTCAATAATGTGCACTATAAGGCGTGAAAGCCTACCTACATTTTTTCCTGATCATTTAATTCCTGTAACATGGCTCTTTGTTGTTTAATCCCAATTATCTTCCTCTTCCTTTATTAGACACTGCCTGTGAATGTTTTGCATGTATATTTAGCAGAAGTGTCCAGCCCGGGCTGCATTGCTTATCCTGTTATTTATCCCAGAATATAAATGAATGTTGCAAAGTAAGTGGGACTGAAACTTGTCTGTGTCCTTCCTTCCATTCCATCTATTTCTTATTAGACTTCCTTTCTTTTAAAACAAACAGTTACACTTTCCTTAGAAATTCCACAGGAGTGCAATTATACACATTTGTCCTAGCTCACAAGGGTAAGGGCAATATTATCTCCATCAGGAAAGGATAGTTCCAGTCTTCTGAAGAAAGAACCTTCTTGAATGTTTTACCATCCCAATATCTCCAACACTATCTATTGCCTGATAAAGGCATTCTGTACTAAGATTGCTGGTTTTGGATTTAATTCTATGCTCTGTATCTTTTCTGCTAGGTTTGTGTGACATAGTAGAGCAGCATTGGCTCATTTTCATTCAAGCCTGGTCAATCTCCCTGTGGGACAGGATTACACTGTACATGTATAACTTGGTTCTTGTGCCCTGCATCATCTTGAGAGTATACAAGGGCATAGGAATAGAGTCATCCCCCATAAATTCCACTTCTAACTTGTAGCTGAAAATGCACATAACTGATGATGAATGCATGATACAGAACCTTTGCTTTATCTGTTAGGAAAATTTTAATTTTTAGTGACTTTGAATATTTGTCCTAGATATGTTTATAGTCTAGACTTCTCTGTTTTTTTTTTTTTTTTTTTTTTTCTGCCTTCTTTCGACTTTGCAGCTCAATCTGCTAGCATTCTGCATGTTTCTATCAGGCTTTCTACATGACCATATCCTGAAACTCTGCCCCAGGTGTACTTGTGAAGATGTTGGTAGGAAGAAAATTTTCCAATTCTTATAGTCTTCTAAGACATAGCATTTAAGTTCTTTTAGGTACTTCAGAGTAGGATGCTGTAAAAATGACATTAGTGTTGATAATCATCTTATGTTATAGAAACATATATTCCTATATCCAGTTTTATCTCTAGTTCTTCATAGTAAACAAAATAAAGGTGAAATGAATAGCAAACACTGTATCCTAAAATGTTTTTATAATTATAATTTTTTTTCTTCTGATTATTTCTCAGAGAAAATCAGTAGGAATTTCCAGAGTTTAATAAAATAGATTTCTATTGATTGCAGATCTTTTTCTTATGTGTGTAAGAAGTTCAAATAGACTATGCTTTAATGAAATGCTAAACTCTTGACCTAATTGCTTTTGATATTTCTAAAGTAAATGTTGAACTGTCTAAGATTCTTTGAGTTATCAATCTGAATCAGACCTTGTAATACAGCCACCACTGTAGGGTATGTTTGCACCAAATGAACTGAGCTGTCATATCTACAGCTGAATAAGACTTCAAGAAAATTCATCCAATTACTTTTATTAATGCCTTAACTATTTTTTTCCTTGCTCAGTGATCCACATCTACCAAGTGTAAATTTCCCAGGAGTACTTGAGTAAAGACTATCTGACCAAATATTCAAATATTTTTGCTCTCAGATAAAATATCTTCAAAATAAGTAGAGAAAAACAAGATAAAAGCAAAATAAAACTTAAACAAGACTTTTGTCTTATTGTAGCAGTGTTAATTGAAATATAATAAAATGCCAGTAATAAGTATCTGAATTTGTATTGGCCTTCCACACTACCATATATGTGTTACCACCAAGACAAATATAAAATAATACATTACCCTAACATAATTAAATAATTTCCAGCCTCTGACTATATATACACTGTGTTTTATAAAGGTTTCTTTGGCCTGACCTGCTTTCCCCCTTTTCTACTGTTCAAACAAAGAATAATACTATTTATGTTTAAGAAAAGATTTGTTTTTCTGTGAGACATTACACTTTTATGTTTTTACACTGTTCATGAGTGAAAGAAAGTTTTGTGGTGACATGAAAAAAATGCATTCACAATTAACTTGTCTTATAAAGTTTCAACCATTCTCATTCCCACAATATAAATGTTTTTTCCTGTTGAATAAATAACATGAATTACTTGTATGCTTTTTTCGGAAATGTGATCACAGGGTTACAAAAATCTTGAGTACAGAAAGCACACTGGTACTCCATCCTATAACGCTCCTGGAAATGATGACATTTCATCAATTAATTAAAAATTTTAAATATTTTTGGAACAAATTTTTTTAAAACTTGGAAAACAATTTAAAATATGAGCAAATATCTTAAATGACAAAGCATACCCCTTGGACTTAACAGATATCTGCAGGATATTAAAGACAAAATCAGCAGAATATATATTTTTTTCAAATCTATAGGACATTCTCTAGGATAAAGCACATGCTAGGCCACAAAGCCAGCATCAACAAATTTAAAAAATTAAAAACTATATCAAACATTTTTTGAGACAACTGTATGAAACCAGACATTAACTACAGAAAGAAATGGGAAAATAACAAACAGGTAGAGAATAAACAACATGCTACTAAAAAACCAGTGGGCCAATGCAGAAATCAAAGAGGAAATCAGAAAACACCTCAAGACACATGAAAATCAACATACAATACTCCAAAAATCTAAGATACAGTAAAAGTAGTTCTAGGAGAGAAATGTACAGTGAAACTGGCCTTCCTCAAGAAGTAAGAAAAACTTAAGTAAACAATCTAACATACTACCTAAGAGAAGTAGAAAAAAGACCAAAGTGCAAAGTGAGCAGAAGACAGGAAATAATTAAGATCAGAGAAGAAATAAATAAAAGAGAGATCAATAAAAACAATAGAAAAGATCAATTAAACCAAGAGCTATTTTTCAAAATAGGTAAAATTCATCTTACCCAGTCCCATCAAGAAAGGAAGATCCAGAAAGCAAAGGAAGAGGTGAAAGAAGGGAAATAACAACTGATACCACATAGGTATTAAAAAAATCATAAGAGAATACTACAATCAGCTATGTCAACATTTCAGATAGCTTGGGAGAAATAAATTCCTAAAAATATATAACCTGCTGAGATGAATCAAGAAGGAACACAATTTTAAAAGACTAATCACTCATAGTAAAATTGAATTTGAAATAAATAAAGAAGAAAATTCTCACTCAGCAAACAAAAAATTAATTCTTAGCAGCTTCACACAGGAATTCTACCAAACATATAAAGAAGAGCTAATGTATATCCTTCTCAAGCTATTCCAAAAAACGTGAGGATGAAATGCTCCTAAAATCATTCTGCAAGGCCATTACCCTGATACTCAGACCAGACAAAGATACCACAAAAAAATAAAATTATAGACCTATATATTTGAAAGTGAAAGTGAAGTTGCTCAGTCGTGTCCAACTCTTTGCAACCCCATGGACTGTACCCTACCAGGCTCCTCCGTCCATGGGATGTTCTAGGCAAGGGTACTGGAGTGGGTTGCCATTTCCTTCTCCAGGGGAATCTTCCCGACCCAGGGATCGAACACGGATCTCCCGCATTGTAGACAGACACTTTACTGTCTGAGCCACCAGGGAAATCTATATATTTGAATGTAGATGCAAAAATCTTCAGCAAAGTATTAGGAAACTGAATACAACAATACATATAAAGGACCATACACCAGAAGGTCATAAGAATGCTTCAACACTCACAAATCAATCAATGTGGTACACCACATTAACAAAATGAAGGATAAAAATCAGATGATCATCCCGATAGACACATACAAATTGAGGAAATTCAACACTCCCATGATAAAAACTCTCAATAAAGAGGGTATAGAGGGAACATATTTCAATATAAAGGGTCATTTATGACAGATTCACAGCTAACATTGTACTCAAAAAGCTGATAACCTTTCCTTTAAAATTAGGAAGAAGACAAGCATGCTTACTCTTGCCAGTTCTATTTAATGTAGTAATGAAAGTCCTAGCCACAGCAATTAGAAAAGAAAAAAAAATAAAAGGCATCCAAATTGGAAGGCAAAAAGTAAAACTGGATACTTTACATAGAAAATCCTAAATTCTCTACTGAAAAACTATGAGAACTAATAACAGTTCAGTAAAGTTTCAGGATACAAAATTAATTGAGAAACCTATTGATTTTCAGTATACAAATAATGAACTATCACAAATAGAAAGTTTAAAGATCTCATTTAAAATCACATCTAAAGAATAAAATACCTAAGAAGAAATTTAACCAAGGAGATGAAAAACCTATACTCTGAAAATAGGAAAATGTCTTAATCTCATCAACAATGATAAGTGCCATTTTAATATTTTATATAAATATTAAACATTTTATATATTAAATATATAAATATATTAAAACATATAATATATTTATATCATTAAATATATAAATATTAAAACTTGGTTTTAACTCAATTTTTTAGTTTTAGTTCAACTTTTTAGTTTTAGTTCAATTTTTTCAGCAAAAATTACATTTATGTATCATTTAATATTTTATAATATCAGTTCTTATGGAATACTTCATGTACTATGATTTTCTTGAACATTTCCTGCTTTCAGATAGAATGTAAGTTTAGAAAAGGAAATGATAACCATATTATGGAGAGTTTGGATTTAGAAAAGGGCACCCCACGCCAGTACTCCTGCCTGGAAAATCCCATGGATGGAGGAGCCTGGTAAGCTGCAGTCCATGGGGTCGCTAAGAGTCAGACACGACTAAAGTGACTTAGCATAGCATAGCATAGCATCAATTCCAAGACATTGGTTTAAAATTATGGTCCTTGTGTACATATAGTTCTACTATTATATTCTTGTTTATTTTGTGTTGTCTAAAATGATTTTACCCTTGAAATATACTAATGGAGTCTGGATAATCTGGGGGTGATCATATTTTTAACCAAACAGAAACAGAATTTAGGTGTGATGCTTTTATCTGCATTCATAGACATGTCGGTTTTTGATGGTAGTTTAATTTTGACTAGTTACTAAGGACATGCTGCTGCTAAGTCGCTTCAGTCATATCCGACTCTGTGCGATCCCATAGACGGCAGCCCACCAGGCTCTCCGTCCCTGGGATTCTCCAGGCAAGAACACTGGAGTGGGTTGCCATTTCCTTCTCCAATGCATGAAAGTGAAAAGTGAAAGTGAAGTCGCTCAGTCGTGTCCATCTCCTAGCGACCCCATGGACTGCAGCCTACCAGGCCCCTCCATCCATGGGATTTTCCAGGCAAGAGTACTGGAGTGGGTTGCCATTGCCTTCTCCGACTAAGGACATAGTAAAGACTATTTCCTCAAACAAATATCTGAGAAAAAAATATGTAATTGTGAGTGATCAAAGTAACAAGGTGTATCTTATTTCATTGCAAATGTCTCAAGAATCTCTCTTTTTTATTATTTAATTTCAGGAACTGGTCAGCTTCCTAAAAATTTCATTCACTGACAAACAGATTTTTTCTCATAATTTCCCTAATGTTTTTCTAAAATTAAACAAATGCACATCACTTTAAGAATTTTACTGTTAGTATTTTGAAAATTTAAAATGTTTTCTCTTGTAGTCACTCCATCAACTCTCCCCTCTATATTCTACTTTTTTTTTTTTTTTTTCCCTATATGTGGGGAATGAGGAAGAAAAAAAAAGTTAACCTTAAAAATATACCTTATCTGGTGAATTTGTCCATGGTGGCTGGCATAGATTAAGATCTATACTACTTTGAATCTTTTAAGAAGTAGATACCAAGATAGGCTTAGGTGTGCAAGGTAAGTATTAGAGACAATAGGGTGGAATCCAGGTCAGATTTTAAGAGCCATTAAATTATGATTCAGGTTTGACTCTATATGAAAGAGAAGAAAGGAAGAGGAAATGAAGAAAGGAGGAGGTGCTGATACTTAGCCTGCAGTGTAGGTATTTGCTCTATGAGCAAAATCATTAAAGAGTCTTCAAATCAAAGCTGCCCATCAGCAAAGTTCCATATCCTAGGAATGGGCCTGCCTTAGTATCTCTTCTGTGCTCAATCATTGGCTAAGAGTTGGCCACAGGAAGTATGGCTTTTGTGTAAACACAGCGATAGTTATTAAAGTGCATTAGCTAGGGTCATCAGTCAGTTGCACATCCTGAACATAAAAACATGATACATGCATTTTTATAACTTTCATAAGATAGTAGCAGTACAAGTTCAGCAAATTTATTGTGAGAAGAGGACTGGGGCACTTGAGAAAAAATTGACAATAGACTTGGGAGAGAGATAGTGGTGAAAGGGAGGCAGCATTAGAAAAGAGTGTCTAAATGTTTTATTTCCTTATCTTCTCCTATTTATATACTTACTTTAATATAGCAGTTTTCTTTGTTGATCTTGAGGTGCCAGTAGCAACAGGCATAAGTTAACATTTTCAGACCCTCCCTTACAGGAACACAGGGAGAAAAATGAATACCTCCACATTACAGCTGTAAGGAAGCTCTAATGCCCTTTTACTCTTACTAGCTCTAATATGTCTTCCAGACAGGGACCTCAAAATTCACTGTACTAGGTTTCATATAATGTGCAAATTCTTCTTCTTCTTCTTTTTTTTTTTTTTGTTAACCTGTAGATTTATTTAAGGAACAATTCCTTATTTGTCAGTATATATTATACTGCCTAGGTTGTTGGGAATTCGGTTTATAATCTTAGTGATGGGGATAGAACTTCCATATATGTTGCAGAGTAAGACTTTCAGTATGTGTGTTTATTTCCAGAGACAATGCATGGTAGAACACACACAACACATGCTTATGCAAACAAACATAGAGTGCCAATTAACAAGGAAAAGTGGAACTTAGTCTTTACAGAAGGAGAATTTTTACCCCATGGATTCAGTTCTACCATGCATTCTTCTTATTTTTATCAGTAAATTTTAACAAATTCTTGTAGGACATTATTTTTACCTCTCATTTCCAGAAAACTACTAAGCAAAATATATTCTAATATTTGCTAAATCAATAAAAATGAGGATTTAAAAAAATTCTTGGCATAAAAATTTATACCTGAGAACTTCTAGTAACATTGATAGTTTGGCTTCTCCCACATATAAGCTTTGGAAAGATAAAATCAAGGAGTCAAAAGAAAAGTAGTTATCAGAGAGCTTATTCTTTAAAGTACTGCAACTCAAGGGAGGAGAATTATAAGTCTGTGGTTCTCTGGCCTGAGTACTCTCCCCAAACCCCAAGGCTGTTAAAAAAATAAGCAGAGAAAACTTCATTTTTATCAACTGAAGATACCAGTAAACAGAGGTTAGTGCCAAACGAACAACAGAAGTGAAAGGACAAATTGTGGCAGGTAGAGAATGGCAAAAAGAGTAAGATCCAAAATTGATGTGTAAGTTTGACCATATTCCTGGCTGTTATCTGAACGTCAGAATCATGGGAACGATAGCAGGAGGGACAGCAAATTTTAGCCAAGAGGAAATGAGGGCTGTGCTTTTTAAATATACAGTTGCATGGGGTAAAATCTGGGTTTTGTTGCTTCATCTTATATTTCAAGTGAGTGCAGTTCCCAATTGTGCAACAGCCGGGCAATTGTCAGTAGAAACCTTACTGGTTGGAGATGTCAGAAGACAGATCCTGAGGGTGGTAGATCAACTGAGAATTGAGAGTATCTTCCCAAAGAGCAAGGAAACCACAGAGAACACAAAACAGAGCCTAGAACCACAACCATGCATATCTAATGTCCAGTTTTCAATCAAAAAAAGCTTATATTTTTCTCCTGTTTAAAGGGTCTTTCACAGAGCAAAACCATTTTCTTTGAAGCCTAAATTATCATTTTTTCTTTTATTAATTATGTTTTTGGTTTGTATCTTAGAATTCTTAGCTTAGTCCTAGATAAGGGAAATTTTCTCCTATAATTTTTATCAAAGTTTGAGTTTTACATTTTATTTAATTACATGATTGTCTTCATCTGTTTGAGCTGCTGTATCAGAAATGCCATAAAGTGGGTGGTTTATAAACAACAGGAATTATTTCTCACAGTCCTGGAGTCTGGAAATTCAAGATCAGGAACCAGCAATGTCTAGTTCTGGTGAAGGCTCTTCTAGGTTACAGACTACTCATTTTCCCTTATATCCTCACATGGCAGAGAGCAGAGGGCCAAAAGTTTTCTCATGACTCTTATTAAGGCACTAATCACATTCCTTAGAGATCTGAGCTTGTGACCTCATCTAATCCAACTGTCTCCCAAACGTGCTACTTCCTAATACTATTACATTCAGGGGTAGGATTTTAAAACATGAATTTTGGAGGAACAAAAGCATTCAGTTCATAAGAGTGATCTATTTTTATATATGTGTGAGACTTCGGTTTAGGTTTATTTTTTTGAAGATGTCGAGTTTCTCTAGCAACACTTGTTAAAATGTTGTCTTCCCTCCCTTGAGTTAATTTTGCACATTTATCAGGTCAATTTTAAGTGGAAAGTGATGTCAACAATATGGTAGGATAGGAAGACCCAGACCTCACTTCTCCACACTGAATTAATAATATATGATCCCGAAAGCAATTATAAGAATTATAGAAAACTTTAAGAAATAACAATGCCCCAGCCAAGCTCAAAGCCAAGAACATCCACAATTAATTGGATAAATAAAGGTGATCCATTTCACCCATGTCAGTCCTTCCTCCACATTGGCACAGATCAAAGCAATCAGGAGAAAGTATCCAGCGTGTAGCTTCTCCCTTGGAAAACATTGTATAGAATATATATCACACATTCCAGCTTATCTGGGAGGTCGCCAGAAGGACTGGGTTCTGTCTTTCCCAACTCAGAGCACTGACAAGGAATTGGCACATTTTAAATGCCTGGGGGATGCTGAGAACAAAAAATGTACCTGGGTGACTTTTTGCAGCCCAGCCCAGAGACCTTGCCAGTTAGAGCAAGAGATGCCAAGCATGTGGAGGAAAGGAAAACAAAAAACAAAAAACTGGCAAATTTCTCTAATTGGGAAACTACAAACAAGCCCAGAAAAGATACATCTGAATAAAATGGCTGAGAAGCTATCTGAATCTCAAGATGAGATGGTTGGTAAAGTTCTTTCTTTATATGAAGACAGCCTGTAAAGCTTGGAGGGGGTGTTTTTGTTTTTGTATGTTTTTTTCAAATGCACAAATCACCACAAATATAACAAGGCACAGAAGAAAACAGGAAATCATAGCCCATGCAAAACAACAATCTGTAAAAACTAGACCTAAATAAATTTAGCATCTATGAGTTATGTGATAAAGAATTCAAAAATATTCATGTTGAAGATTCTCAGGGTGGCACTCAGTTCAGTTCAGTCGCTCAGTCATGTCTGACTCTTTGCAACCCCACAGACTGCAGTACGCCAGGCTTCCCTGTACATCACCAACTCCCGGAGCTTACTCAAACTTATGTCCATTGAGTTAGTGATGCCATCCAACCACTCATCCTGTGTTGGCCCCTTCTCTTTCCACCTTCAATCTTTCCTAACATCAGGGTCTTTTCAAATGAGTCAGCTCTTTGCATCACGTGGCCAAAGTACTGGAATTTCAGCTTCAACATCAGTTCTTCCAATGAATATTCAGGACTGATCTCCTTTAGGAGGGCCTGGTTGGATCTCCTTGCTGTCCAAGGGACTCTCAAGAGCCTCCTCCAACACCACAGTTCAGAAGCATCAATTCTTTGGCACTCAGCTTTCTTTACATTTCAACTCTCACATCAATACATGACTACTGGAAAAACCATAGCTTGACTGGACAGACATGTGTTGGCAAAGTAATCTCTCTGCTTTTTAATATGTTGTCTAGGTTGGTCATAACTTCCTCCAAGAAGCAAGTGTCTTTTAATTTCATGGCTGCAGTCACCACCTGCAGTGAATTTGGATCCGCCAAAACTAGTTTGTCACTGTTTCCATTGTTTCCCCATCTATTTGCCATGAAGTGATGGGACCAGATGCCATGATCATTAGTTTTCTGAATGTTGAGTTGTAAGCCAACTTTTTCACTCTCTTCTTTCACCTTTATCAAGAGGCTACAGAACATAAATAAAATCTGAATAAAATCTAAAAATTTCAGATAAAATCTGAAAAATTAGACATGAACATAATGAAAACATCCACAAAGAAAATGAAACTATAAAAAGAACCAAAGAGAATTCTGGAGCTGAAAAAATACAATAACAGAATTGAAAAATTCACTGGAGTTTTGCCACAGCAGACATAATCAAGCAGAAGGAAAATAAAAGTGATCTCAAAGATAGGTAATTTGAAATTATAGAATTGGAAGGCAAAAAAGAATAAAAGTGAAGAAACCCAAAAGGACTTGTAGAACCTTATTATAAAGATTAATATAAGCATTATGGAAATTCAAGATGGAAAAAAGGGAGAAAAAGAGACTAAAAGAAAATTTGAAGAAATATTGGTCAAAGATATCCCAAAACTCAGAAAGGAAGTAGACATACATATTCAAGAACATTAAAGGATCCCAGCCAGTGTAAACTTAAAGAAGCCCACACTGAGACACATTGTAACCAAACTGTCAAAAAATCAAAATCAAAGAGAAAATCTTGAAAGCAGAAAGAGAGAAAAACTTGTCACATAGAAGGGAATTCTCATAAGACTATCTGCAAATTTCTTATCAAAAATAATACAAAGCAGGGAGTGAGATTATATATTCAAAGTGCTTTTAACTTTTAAATCATATACCTCAATTAAAAGTCTTGTTGCAGCTTCTCCTTTATCTTTGGGTGTGGGGTATCTTTTTTGGTGGGTTCTAACTGTGATTTCAGTGCTCTCACAGAGGAGATGAGCATACGTCCTTCTACTGTGCCATGTTGAACCTATCTTCTGTAAGATGGAATATTACTCAGCCATAAAAGGAACAGAATAGTGACATTTGCAGGAATGTGGATGGACCTAGAGATTGTTATACTGAATGAAGTAAGTCAGAGAAAGACAAACATATATTGTTTATATGTCAAATCTTAAGAAAGGGTACAGATTAACTTATTTATAAAACAGAAGTAGAATGAGAGATGTTGAAAACAAACTTATGGTTACCAGTGGGTGGTGGACAGAGAGGGATAAATTAGGAGTCTGGGATTGACATAGACACACTACCATGTATAAAATAGATAACGAATAAGAAGCTGCTGTAGAGCACAAGGAACTCTACTCAGTACTTTGTAATGGCCTACAGGGAAGAAGAATCTAAATAAGAGTCAGTATATGTATAACTGATTCACTTTTCTCAACAATACAGTATCAGTCACCAAAACAGGCCGATAACTAGCATCATATTCAATGGTGAAATCCTGAAAACTTTCTTTCTGAGACCAGGAACAAGGAAAAAATGACCACTCTCATTCAGTTCAATTTGGTCACTCAGTCGTGTCCAACTCTTTGCGACCCCATGAATCGCAGCACCCCAGGCCTCTGTGTCCATCACCAACTCCTGGAGTTCACCCAAACTCATGTCCATAGAATAAGTGATGCCATCCAGCCATCTCATCCTCTGTCATCCCCTTCTCCTCCTGCCCCCAATCCCTCCCAGCATCAGGGTTTTTTCCAATGAGTCAACCCTTCGTATGAGGTGGCCAAAGTATTGGAGTTTCAGCCTCAGCATCAATCCTTCCAATGAACACCCAGGACTGATTTCCTTTAGGATGGACTGGTTGGATCTCCTTGCAGTCCAAGGGATTCTCAAGAGTCTTCTCCAGCACCACAGTTCAAAAGCATCAATTCTTTGGCTCTCAGCCTTCTTCACAGTCCAACTCTCACATCCATACATGACCACTGGAAAAACCATAGCCTTGACTAGACGGACCTTTGTGGCAAAGTAATGTCTCTGCTTTTGAATATGCTATGTAGGTTGGTCATAACTTTCCTTCCAAGGAGTAAGTGTCTTTTAATTTCATGGCTGCAATCACCATCTGCAGTGATTTTGGAGACCAAAATAATAAAGTCTGACACTGTTTCCCCATCTATTTTCCATGAAGTGATGGGACCAGATGCCTTGATCTTCATTTTCTGAATGTTAAGCTTTAAGCCAACTTTTTCACTCTCCTCTTTCACTTTCATCAAGAGGTTCTTTAGTTCTTCTTCACTTTCTTCCATAAGGGTGGTGTCATCTGCATATCTGAGGTTATTGATATTTCTCCCAGCAATCTTGATTCCATCTTGTGCTTCTTCCAGCCCAGCATTTCTCATGATGTACTCTTCATATAAGTTAAATAAGCAGGGTGCCAATATACAGCCTTGACGTACTCCTTTTCCTATTTGGAACCAGTCTGTTGTTCCATGTCCAGTTCTAACTGTTGCTTCCTGACTTGCATATAGGTTTCTCAAGAGGAGGTCAGGTGGTCTGGTATTCCCATCTCTTTCAGAATTTTCTACAGTTTATTGTGATCCACACAGTCAAAGGCTTTGGCGTAGTCAATAAAACAGAAATAGATGTTTTTCTGTAACTCTCTTGCTTTTTTGATGATCCAGCGGATGTTGGCAATTTGATCTCTGGTTCCTCTGCCTTTTCTAAAACCAGCTTGAACATCTAGAAGTTCACAGTTCACGTATTTCTGAAGCCTGGCCTGTTATACACTATTGGAAGTCCTAATTAGAGCAATTGGGAAAAAAAAGAAATGAAAGACATCCAAACTGGAAACAAATAAATTGTTCTCTATCCAAAGGTGACATGATCTTAGAAAACTCTAAAAATTCCACTCAAAACTGGTCTAACAAATAAGCAAATTCATTGAAGTTGTGTGATATAAGATCAATACACATAAATCAGTTCTGCTTCTATACACTAACAATAATCTAAAAAATGATTAATAAAACAACCCCCATTACAATCATATTAAAAAGAAGAAAATATTTAGGACTAAACCTAGGATGATTTCTTGGTTATTAACATCGGAAACACAGCCAGTGAAAGAAAAAGTAGACAAATGTGGGAGTACATCAAACTTAAGAACTTCTGTGCAATAAAGGGAATAATCAACAGAGTCAAGAAGCAACCAAGGAAATGGGAGAAAATATTTGTAAATCATACTTTGAGTTTTAAATCCACAGTATATAAAGAACTTGTTCAACCACCATTGAACAAGGACAACAAAAGGGCCCAATTAAAAAGTGAACAAAGAGCTGACATAGATAATTTTCTGGAGATATATAACTGACCAACAAGCATATGAAAAGTTGCTCAACATCACTAGTCATCAGGGAAATGCAAATCATGGCCATAATGATGTACTGTCTCATTGCCAGGACCTCTGACGAGTCAGCAGACTTTGTTGTGATTTTTTTGAGTCTGTGCTCATTGACTTTTTTCTGTTCCTGGCTTTTTCAGTACGCTTTCTGTAATAAATGAAACAAACAAAAATGAAGGGAATACAAAAAGACATGTTTTTCTTTGTGTTTTAAAGTTGCTATTTTATATTTGTTCATTTTCTACTTTTCAGTCATGTGTGTATGTATGCTGTAACTTAGAGTTTTATGTTGTACTTTATGTGAGGAACAGGAAAATTTTGTTATATCCTGTCTTTTCAGAAGTGGAAGTCCATTCATACATCATTTTATAATACTTTGTTGGATGCTACTTGCCAAAGTAACTCTTGAGGCTTTCTCCTTTATCTTAGTTATTTTTCTGACCCAAGTCCCTAGTACCTTTCTTTCATAAGGTACTCCATAACTGTTAATTTTCTTTAATGAATTTCTAATATGAGTTTTTGTCTTTGTTTCATAATTGACTGTGATTTTAGGTAAATAGTTTTTCTTTTCCTTGTTCTCAGGTTTTTCTATTTATAGACTCCAACTCTAAAGAGATATTAAAAACTGTATATTAATTCTACATACATCACATTATGATAGTTAACTCCATTTCCCAATAATTTATTTGCCCTAAATTCTAAACCTTTTATGAGTTTGTGCTGTTACTATTTTTTTTTTAATAAAATGCTCTGTATATATTCTCTTTGTTAATGATGAGTTTCTTAAACCCCTACTTTGAAATTAGTGATGCTTAAATAAGTGATTGAAGAAGGCAATGGCACCCCACTCCAGTACTCTTGCCTGGAAAATCCCACGGACGGAGGAGCCTGGAGGGCTGAAGTCCATGGGGTCGCTAAAAGTTGGACACGACTGAGCGACTTCACTTTCACTTTCATGCATTGGAGAAGGAAATGGCAACCCACTCCAGTGTTCTTGCCTGGAGAATCCCAGGGACGGGGGAGCCTGGTGGGCTGCCGTCTATGGGGTTGCATAGAGTCAGACACGACTGAAGCGACTTAGCAGCAGCAAATAAGTGATACTTAAATGGTTTCTGCATTGGAAAATAAGTTCTTAAGATTTTACTCTTTTATCATTAACATTATTATCACAGATTCCTTCTTATTTATTTTGAGAGCATCAATAAATGCTCCTTGAGGTCTTCACTATGGATTTAATGAATAGATATCTGCTTTTTAAACTTTTTTGGTGTAATTTTTTAAACATTATTCCCCAAAGGAATATTGGCTAATATTACTCTTGGCCTGCATTCATGAACAGTAATTACATGAACTTCTCCCTAGAATATGTTTTATTGTTTGCACCTATTCATTTTGATTTCACTTCATCTGTTCTGTAGATATCTGGACAGCTTAATTAACCATCTTCACCCTTGACATTCGAGCAGAATACTGCCCATTATTCATATTATTCCTTGTTATCAAAATACCAGGGTCTTGAATGTTTAATAACAACTGTCAAGCATGTTGAATAAGTCTATCAGGTGCAACTAATTTTCTTATTGTTATAACTAAGACCTTTAACCTCTAAACCACTTTACTTACTTGGGTTATTTTCTATTGTTATCTTAAATGGCAGTATCTTAAATATAAAAGTAATTTATCCAAAAGCACTGAGAAATACATTAACACCTTTTAAAATTGCATTTTTATGGAAATCAGAGTCAATAATGTTACAATCATTTATATGAAATATTTTAAAATATCTTGTATCATCTACCTCAAAGAAACTGTGATTATAAGTTAAACACTGATTCTATAAGTCTCCCAAATATCAGTCATATCTTAAAACTACAAATTCCAACGTTGCTTTACAAGTGGATTACATTCAGGGGAAGGACCTTATACAAGCAGGTTATAATCAATCAAATATATAATATTACATATTATTTCTACAGAATGTCATGAACCCATATATTTAGCTACATGTTTTTTAGGTTTACCTATAAGTCAGAGCCAATCTGACCATATTTCCTGGCCAAAAATTTATGTTAGCATTGGAGAAAAAATACTGAGAAACAATGCATCCATCTCTATCTTTAACTCTATCATCGATACCTGTATTCATAATTTAAGTATCCTGTAATAATGAATGAAAAGTTAAAATATTAAAATTGTTGTTAACAGTTTTTTTTTTTTTTTTAACCAATTTAGTATAGATGTGATACTCAGTTGTGACCCATGTTATCTTCTTACAATAGAGAAGACTGTTGGAATATGAAGGTTAACAGTGAGGAGGATATAAGGTAGGGTGGATTCACTCCATTAATATAATTACTTAGGTTTGTTTTTTTTTTTCCTGCTAACAATAACTGTTATAAAAACTAATCCTTCAAACTATACTACAGATGCATTTGCTGAGATAATATAGTTATCAGTTGTCTACTAAAAATTGTCAATTGAAATCATGACTTAGCAGTAGAGGAATAATTATCAATTTTGAGAGCAACTTTTCTCCCATTTTTACTTTTGTGAAACTTGAAATGCTATCTTGTTACTTCTTGGAATATTTTAAGATAAAAATAAAATGGCTATGTTTGCATTTCTCTTATCTCTCCAGTCAAAAAAAAAAAAAAGATGCAATACCAAAACATATCTGCTTGCGTGCTTATTCTCTAAATCAATTCAGTCGTGTCCTACTATTTGTGAACTCATGGACTGTAGCTCAAATATATCTGCTGCTGCTGCTGCTGCTAAGTCACTTCACTCTTGTCCGACTCTGTGCGACCCTATGGACCGCAGCCCACCAGGCTCCCCCGTCCCTGGGATTCTCCAAGCAAGAACACTGGAGTGGGTTGCCATTTCCTTCTCCAGTGCATGAAAGTGAAAAGTGAAAGTGAAGTTGCTTGGTCGTGCCTGACCTAGCGACCCCATGGACTGCAGCCTACCAGGCTCCTCCGCCCATGGGGTTTTCCAGGCAAGAGTACTGGAGTGGGGTGCCATTGCCTTTTCCGCAAATATATCTAGACACAACTAAATATCTAAACGCTGCTTATGTGGAAACCAATATGTGACAAAAGGCATTAACAGTTCTCTTCATATATTCCCTGAAGATACCCACTTATGGTAAAAATCATGTTTTAAACAATTGAAATAAACTTATTTGAAATAGAATTTTTCATTTTGTCCCAGTTAACACATCAAAGAGTATTTTTAAAGTGTTTATACAAATTATATTCTTAATTTTCATTCCTTTAGCAGATTTTTCAAGATTGTATTTTGTCAACCAACATGAGAAAAGGAAAATACATCTCTTCTCATTATAGTAACAGTCATAATGTTATATATTTATTGTTTAAATATGGACTATATGAACATTTTTGGCTATTCTCAAGCCTCATATGAAGTTTGTTACTACTGTTACTACAGTTACTAAAGTTATATAGTGAAAATGAAGTCGCTCAGTCATGTCTGACTCTTTGTGACCCCATGGACTGCAGCCCACCAGGCTCCTCAGTGCATGAAATTTTCCAGGCAAGAGTACTGGAGTGGGTTGCCATTTCCTTATCCAGGGGATCTTCCCAACCCAGGGATTGAACCCAGGTCTCCTGCACTGTAGGCAGATGCTTTACTGTGTGAGCCACCATTCTGACTCTTTTCATGAATACCAATTATTCTAATAGGGTATAATTACTGATGAAATTATCAGAAAAACATACACTAAAGAAGGCAAGATCCTGAAAATTCCAATCATAAATTATCATACCCAGATAAAAAAGAGAACTATGTATAAGAAAATGAAATACAAAATGGCAAACTGGTTGTCTGAGAAGGCCATATAAATAACTGAGAAAAGAAGAGAAGCAATAAGCAAAGTAGAAAAGGAAAGATACATCCATCTGAAAGCAGAGTTCCAAAGAACATAAGGAGAGATAAGAAAGCCTTCCTAAGTGAAAATGCAAAGAAATAGAGGAAAACAATACAATGGGAAATACTAGAGATCTCTTCAAGAAAGTTAGAGATCAAGGGAGCATTTCATGTAAAGATGGGCACAATAAAGGACAGAAATGGTATGAACCTAATAGAACCAGAAGATAGGTGACAATACACAGAACTATACCAGAAAAAGCATAATGACCTGGATAACTACAATGATCACTCACCAAGAGACAGACATCCTGAAATGCAAAGCCATGTGGGCCTTAGGAAGCATCACTATGAACAAAGTTAGCAGAGGTGATTCAATTCCAGCTGAGATATTTGAAATCCTAAAAGATGATCCTGTTATAGTGCTGCACTCAATATGCCAGCAAATTTGGAAAACTCAGCAGTGGCCACAGAACTGGAAAAGGTCAGTGTTCATTCCAATCTCAAAGAAGGACAATGCCAAGGAATGTTTAAACCACTGCACAATTGCACTCATTTCATGTGCTAGTGAGGTCATGCTCAAAATCCTTCAAACTGGGCTTCAGCAGTACGTGAACCAAGAACTTCCAAATGAACAACTGGGTTTAGAAAAGGCAGAGGAAGCAGATATCAAATTGCCAACATCTGTTGGATCATAAAACAAGGTGATTCCAGAAAAACATCTAGTTCAGTTTCGTTGAGTACACTGAAGCCTTTGTGTGGACTACCAGACCAACTTAACTGCCTCCTGAGAAACCTGTTTGCAGATAAAGATGCTACAGTTATTACAAGACATGGAACAACAGACTAGTTCCAAATTGGGAAAGAAGTATGTCAAGGCTGTATAAGGTCACCCTGCTTATTTAACTTATATAAAGAGTATATCATGCAACATGCCATGCTGAATGAAGCACAGGCTGGAATAAAGATTGCTGGGAGAAATATCAATAGCCTCAGATATGCAGATGATACCACCCTTATGGCAGAAAGTGAAGAGGAACTAAATAGCCTCATGATGAAGAAGAAAGAGGAGAGTGAAAAAGCTGGCTTAAAACTCAACATTTAGAAAACTAAGTTCATGGCATCTGGTCCCATCACTTCATGGCAAATAGATGGGGAAACAGTGAAAACAGTGACAAACATTATTTTCTGGGGCTCTAAAATCACTGCAGATGGTGACTTCAGCCATGAAATTAAAAGACCCCTGCTCTTTGCAAGAAAACAATGAGAAACCTTGACAGCATACTAAAAACAGAGACATTACTTTGCCAAAAAAGGTTCATCTAGTCAAAGCTATGGTTTTTTCCAGTAGTCATGTATGAACGTGAGAGTTGGGCCATAAAGAAAGGTGAGCACCAAAGAACTGATGCTTTTGAACTGTGGTGTTGGAGAAGACTGTTGAGGATTACTTGCAGAGCAAGGAGAGCAAATGAGTCATTCCTAAAGGAAATCAATCCTGACTATTCATTGGAAGGACTGATGCTGAAATTGAAGCTCCAATATGTTGGGACATTCATTGGAAATGACCCTGATGCTGGGAAAGATTGAAGACAGGTGAAGAAGGGGATGACAGAGGACAAGATGGTTGGATACATCACTGACTCAATGGACCTGAGTTTGTGCAAACTCTGGGAGATGGTGAAGGACATAGAAGCCTGATGTGCTGCAGTCCATGGTGTTGCAAAGGACTGGACATGACTGAGCAACTGAAGAAGAACAACAGTGTATAAACAGTTTCATAAATGCTTGTGTAGAATATATAACCTTTGAAAATTAGTATTTCTGGTGCATTTTTCTAGTTAGCAATGACCTTATACTACTATTGCAATGTGGTAATTCTATTGGAAAATAATTGTCTGCATATCTATCTTATAGATAACTGAGATTTGGAAATGTAAAATGACCATCACATAGGAAATACTGAATAAGAGGAATACTCTGCTTAATCTTCTTACTTTAATTCTCTTTCCTCCAAATCTGCACCCACATTCTACTATGTACATGTGTGCACTTTGAATTCGGATCTCAGCATAATTCTGAATATTTCATTTTTTAAAACCTCTAAACATAGGAATAAATGAAAAAGATACCAAATATTACACTTTATTACCTCTAGCTAATACCATGTTATCAGATGTCTGAAAGTACTGTTTTTTAAAATTCTAAATGTGCCATGCCATGACTATATTATTTTATAAATATTTTGGCTAACAAGCCATTTTCTTACAGTGCATACGGTTTTCTAAAAATGTGGCTTTCTTATGCTTAATACATTCAGATATATAGATACTGGTAAAGATGGAATTAGAGATTGATTTATATACTGAGAATATCTTCACAAATATTTCTAAAGAAATGCTTAGATATTTCTTGAAATAAGGTGTCCAGAATTTTCCCTAAGTTTTTTTGAAGGCTTTTTTCCCCCCTCTAACTATTTCAATTTACCAATGCTCCCTACTGAGAGAGTAATTTTCCCAAATGTTCGTCATACCCTCTGTTCATAGAAACAAGACCCTTGCTGTTCAAGTCTAATCTTTGAACAGTGGGGAAAAATAAGTTAACTGTAATTGATTTGTGGTCATCAGCTAGAGCCTTTCAAGCAGACAAATCAACTGAAATTGCCAGTAACTTTGAGGATTGCCATATCTGTTTTTCTAGTAACCCCATCAAGCCCTAAGTTCTAAGTCTGTTATCTGTCAAGAGTTCACTCTGCCAATTTGAATGGCCTAGTCCTCCTATCAGTCAGATTTCCATACTAAGTAATTAGTCTTCAGTTTAAGTAAAAGAAGGATCACTCCCTTTTTTCTAGATTCATAAAAGTGTGCTATCAAGCAGGCTTCAAAATTTCCTAGTTGACATTCTAATTCATGCCCATTGATACTTCTTAAGTAACTAGAGTAAGATTTACACTGACTTTTACCTCTAAGGAGATGACAAATTTGGAGGCATTTAAATAGCATTTTTAACAAAATCCTGATTTATAGGTAATATGGTTAGTTCTTTTGTTGACCATGATGGCCACTCCATTTCTTTTGAGGGATTCTTGCCCGCAGTAGTAGATATAATGGTCATCTGAGTTAAATTCACCCTTTCCAGTCCATTTCAGTTCGCTGATTCCTAGAATGTCGACATTCACTCTTGCCATCTCTTGTTTGACCACTTCCAATTTGCTTGATTCATGGACCTGACATTTCAGGTTCCTATGCAATATTGCTCTTTACAGCATCGGACCTTGCTTCTATCACCAGTCACATCCATGGCTGGGTATTCTTTTTGCTTTGGCTCCACCCCTTCATTCTTTCTAGAGTTATTTCTCCACTGATCTCCAGTAGCATATTGGGCACCTACTGACCTGGGGAGTTTCTCTTTCAGTATTCTATCATTTTGCCTTTTCATACTGTTCATGGGGTTCTCAAGGCAAGAATACTGAAGTGGTTTGCCGTTCCCTTCTCCAGTGGACCACATTCTGTCAGACCTCTCCACCATGACCCGCCCGTCTTGTGTTGCCCCATGGGCATGGCTTAGTTTCATTGAGTTAGACAAGGCTGTGGTCCTAGTGTGATTAGATTGACTAGTTTTCTGTGAGTATGGTTTCAGTGTGTTTGCCCTCTGATGCCCTCTTGCAACACCTACAGTCTTACTTGGGTTTCTCTTACCTTGGGTGTGGGGTATCTCTTCATGGCTGCTCCAGCCAAGTGCAGCCATTGTTCTTTACCTTGGATGAGGGGTATCTCCTCACCACCGCCCTTCCTGACCTTCAACATGGGATAGCTCCTCTAGGCCTCAGTATTTTACTACTTATATTTTGAATTTGCATGCAAATTTAAAGCAATTTTGTGGACATGTTAAATTTAATCTTTTATAGATGAAAAAACAAGGCTCCAATGAATTAAAACAAGTATCCACAGTTACAATGCTAATAACTGACTGACACTGAGACAGAATCCAAACCTTAAGACAATGAATTTCCTACCTTTTTCAGTGTTCCATGTTGCCTTTTTGATTTATATAGACTCAGTGGGTTTTAAACTCAGTTTTGAATATCCACATGAATTAGGATATCCCGGAAGGGAATCTTTTGTTTTGAGTAAAATAAAAGTCAATAAGAGGGTTATTGATTCATTATTGAGAAAAAATTATCCGAATTTTGTTGTAAGGTCTAGAATGGAACAGACTTATGAAAATATTTTACATCAAAATAATAGAAACAGCACCAAAAAAGAAAGACAAAGGCTCTTTAGTTCTTCTTCACTTTCTGCCATAAGGGTGGCATCATCTGCATGTCTGAGGTTGTTGTTATTTCTCCCGGCAATCTTGTTTCCAGACTGTGCTTCATCCAGCCTGGCATTTCATCTGATGTACTCTGCATATAAGTCAAATAAGCACAGTGACAATATACAGCCTTGACATACTCCTTTCCCAATTTGGAAACAGTCTGTTGTTCCATGTCCAGTTCTAACTGTTGTTCTTGACCTGCATACAGATTTCTCAGGAGGCAGGTCAGGTGATCTGGTGTTCCCATCTCTTTAAAAATTTTCCACAGTTTGCTGTGACCTACACAGTCAAATGCTTTGGTATAATCAATAAAGCAGAAGTACAGGTTTTTCTGGAATTCTTGCTTTTTCGATGGTCCAGTAGATGTTGGAAATTTTATCTCTGCTTCCACTGCCTTTTCTAAAACCAGCTTGAACATCTGTAAGTTCGTGGTTCACATACTGGATTGAAGCCTGGATTGGAGAATTTTGAGGATTACTTTGCTGTTGTGTGAGATGAGCACAATTGTGTGGTAGTTTTAGCATAATTTGGCATTGCCTTTCTTAGGGACTGGAATGAAAACTGACTTTTTTCAGTCCTGTGGCCTCTGCTGAGTTTTCCAAATTTGCTGGCATATTGAGTGCAGCACTTTCACAGCATCATCTTTTAGGATTTGAAATAACTCAACTGGAATTCCATCACATTCACTAGTTTTGTTCATATTGATGCTTCCTAAGGTCCACTTGACTTTGCATCCCAGGATATCTGGTCTAGGTGAGTGATCACAACATCATGGTGATCTGGGTCATGAAGATCTTTTTTTTATAGATCTTCTGTGTATTCTTGCCACCTCTTCTTAATACCTTATGCTTCTGTTAGGTCCATGTGATATCTTTCCTTTATTGTGCCCATCTTTTCATGAAATATTTCCTTGGTGTCTCTAATTTTCTTGAAGAGATCTCTAGCCTTTCTCATTCTATGGATTTCCTCTATCTGTCTGCACTGATCACTGAAGAAAGAATTCATATATCTCCTTTCTATTCTTTGGAACTCTGCATCCAAATGGGTATATCTTTCCTTTTCTTCTTTGCCTTTCACTTCTCTTCTTTTCTCAGCTATTTGTAAATCCTCATCAGACAGCCATTTTGCTGTTTTGAATTTCTTTTTCTTGGGGATGGTCTTGATCACTGCCTCCTATACAATGTCACGAACCTCTGTCCATAGTTCTGAAAGCACTCTATCTATCGATCTAATCCCTTGAATCTATTTGTCACTTCCACTGTATAATCATAAGGGATTAGGTTTAGGTCATACCTGAATGATCTAATGGTTTTCCCTACTTTTTTCAATATAAGTCTGAATTTGGCAATAAGGAGTTCATGATCTGAGCCACAATCAGCTCTCAGCCTTGTTTTTGCTGACTGTATAGAGCTTCTCCATCTTTGGCTGCAAAGAATATAATCAATCTGATATCTGTATATAATCAATCTGGTGATGTCCATGCATAGAGTCTTATCTTGTATGTTGGAAGAGGGTGTTTGGTATGACCAGTGCATTCTCTTGGCCAAACTCTGTTAACCTTTGCCCTGCTTAATTCTGTACACCAAGGCCAAATTTTCCTGTTACTCAAGGTAAATCTCTTGACTTCCTACCTTTGAATTCCAGTCCCCTATAATGAAAAAGACATCTGTTTTTCAGTGTTAGTTCTAGAAGGTCCTGTATGACTTCATAGAACCATTCGGCTTCAGTTTTTTCAGCATTACTGGTCGGGGCACAGCCTTGGATTACTGTGATATTGAATGGTTTGCCTTGGAAAGGAAGAGAGAAAGTTCTGTCATTTTTGAGACTGTATCCAAGTATTGCATTTTGGACTCTTTTCGGCTATGATGGCTCTTCCATTTCTTCAAAGGGATTCTTGCCCACAGTAGTAGATATAATGGTCATATGAATTAAATTCACCCATTCCAGTCCATTTTAGTTTGCTGATTCCTAAAATGTCAGTGTTCACTCTTGCTATCTCCTGTTTCACCACTTCTAATTTTCCTTGGTTCATGGACCCAACATTCCAGGTTCCTATGCAATATCAATCTTTACAACGTCAGTCTTTACTTCCATCACCAATCACATCCACAATTGGGTGTTGTTTTTTGCTTCGGCTCTGTTTCTTCATTCTTTCTGGAGTTATTTCTCCATTCTTGTCCAGTAGCATATTTGGTACCTGCTGACCTGGGGAGATCATCTTTTAGTATCTCTTTGCCTTTTTATACTGTTCATGGGGTTCTCAAGGCAAGAATACTGAAGTGGCTTGCCATTCTCTTTTCCAGTGGACCACATTTGTCAGAACTCTCCTCTATGACCCGTCTGTTTGGGTGGCCTTGAGTGACATGGCTGAGTTTCATTGAGTTAAACAAGGCTGTGGTCCCTGTGACCAGTTTGATTAGTTTTCTGTGACTGTGGTTTTCATTCTGTCTGCCCTCTGATGGAGAAAGTTTAAGAGGCTTATTGAACTTCCTGACTGGAGAGACTGAAGACTGTGAGGTAAACTGGGTTTTGTTCTGATGGGTGGGGCTATGCTCATTAAATCTTTATCCAGTTTTCTGTTGATGGGTGTTCACTCTCTGTTGTTTGACTTGAGGCCAAACTATGGTGGAGGTAATGTAGATAATCAAGACCTCCTTCAAAAGGTCCCATGCATGCTACACTGTGACCTCACCCCTGTTGTTATTGTATTTGCACTGAAATATGCATTTCCATTGTTAATTTCCTTAAATCCTTCAAAAGTCAGGTAGAATAAAAGTAGATTACTGAGACTAAAGTTGTTAAAAAATTCCCAATGCCTGGTCCAAATCTCAACATGTCCAGGACTTAAAAATAGGCAGGCACATAAAGAATTCTTAGTAATGTTTTTGGAAAGATGAAGGAAAGAAACGAAATCAGGAATGGAAGTACACAAAAGAGAAGAAAAGAAAAAGTATAACACTGTCTATGTTCATTTTCTATTTCTTCATAATAAATTACCACATTTAGCAGTTTAAAATAAATGCAATTATTCTTTCACAATCCCGGGTAAGGAATCTGGCACCTCTTAGCTGATTCATTGCTCAGGGTCTCATGAGACTACAATCAAGATGTAGGCTAAACTGTATTCTCATTGGGATGCTTGGTTTTGGAAGGATCCACTGGCAAACTTACTGAGATTATTGGCAGAATTAAATTCTTCACTGACTTTCAACCAGAAACCTTCCCTATATCTTACAGGGTTCCAACAGTCCCTTACCATGTTGTCCACTTACACCATTAAATTCACAAATTCTCATTTCTAGATGAAAATGAAGCCTAACTGATACATTTCTGAAGCTTCTTGAGATCTAAGCAAATTACCCAGCTTAGCCATGACCAGAATCTTGATTCACATATATATTTTCAGCAAGTAAGTAATAAACAGTGATAAAAACTGAGATTTGAGAGATGGAGAAGTGTCATATCAAGTATGGTGTTGTAGACCATGGTAAAGAGTTTGTATTTTATTCTAGGTGTTGTTCATAGTCCAAGCTGAAGAGGCCTCTTGCTCTTTCCTTGTTGTTTTGAAAGGTCCCTTCTGTCTCTCCCAGTTGTGCTACTCATTAAAAGTTGAGAAATACATACATTTGATCAAAGGTGGGCCTTGTCCTGGGTATTCTTCTTGATCTACCCATTATATGCTTCAGGTACCCAAGACTCTAGAATTTTCCATCTATGTAGTTGGCCTCAGAGGTCTACTCAGGTCCATTCTTCAGAAGGTGTACCTTGTAGAGTGTGTGCTTACTTCAGTCTCAATGAGTAGCCAAAATAGTACCCCTTGGATACGGAGTATGAACGGAGCTTGGATGTAAGAGATGGAATGTCCAAATTCAGGCACAGGGTACACCTTGAGATCTGAAACAAAGTAAGAGTGTGGGGGAAAAGTGGGAGAGAATTTGGGTCAGAGTCCTGTGAGACCACATTCAGAATGCTGAAGAATCCATAAGCTTCAAAATCAAACCTTACAATGACATATTATCAAGCCAGGCAGATAATATAGTTTATTTAACATGTTATTGGCATTACAAATAATTTTAAAATATTCAGGCAAATTTTTATACATGGTATGTTTGCCACCACT
Organism: Bos mutus; assembly: GCF_027580195.1. NCBI lineage: Eukaryota > Metazoa > Chordata > Mammalia > Artiodactyla > Bovidae > Bos > Bos mutus. The sequence continues at coordinate 29,477,473 of NC_091617.1, forward strand.
TATAATCTTGCCCTGGACTGTGTCCTATCACTGTTCATGTTGGTTCTGGTAGAAATCATGACCAGGGAATAAGAGTATCTGATTATTTTCAAGATCACACTGGCAGCAGTGTGAAGAATGGTCTTGAGTAATTTATAAGCAGTAGTAGGGTTATCCACCTCCAGAGACTATTGTGGCTTCCATGGTGGCTCAGCTGGTAAAAAATCCACCTGCAATGTTGGAGACCTGGGTTCCATCCCTGGGTTGGGAAGATCCCATGGAGGAGGGTATGGCAACCCACTCCATTATTCTTGCCTGGAGAATCCCATGGACAGAGGCAGACTACAGTGCATAGGGTTGCGAAGAGTCAGGCATGGCTGAGTAAGCACAGCACAGCACAGAGGCTATTGTAGCAGTTCAAGAGAGAGATAGTGGTGGCTTGAGCTAGGGAGATAATGGTTAAGCTGATAAGAAGGGGACACCTTTTTGGTTGCTTTGCATGTAGAGATAATCAAACTTTTTTGATGGATTGGGTAGGGACAGTTAGGAAAAGTGAACTGTAAAACAAAACAGTTTGTGACCTGAACAGTTTGTTGAATGGTCATCAGTTTAATCTCATCTGCTATCCTCTTGGAGCTTTGATTAAGTCAAAATTTGTGAGGAAGCCAGGAGAAAGGGACATTACTGTCATCTATATTTTTACAAACCCAACCATTTTATCTCTACACATGGCTTTCTCAAAGTAGAAATGTATGTCACATGTCCTAATGTCCTTGATTGATTCATTTGAAAATTTGTCTCTTGTGTATATTTATTTGAGATATGCAGTCTCTTTTCATCAAATGCCAAAAACTAGGGAGAAGCATTTATTTTTCAGGGATTTCCTTTTTCACCCATTTGAATTAAATTGGTTTAAAGATATGCAAATAGATTTATATCAAATCTTTGAGTATTTGATACTGTCTGAAGAAATGCAAAACCCACAATAAGAAATGTCAAGCTTGTCAAAAAATATGACTTTTCAGGGATAGAAAAGCAGCATTTTTACAGCAGTATTCACATCTGCAGAAAGCTGACTGCCCTAACCATTAAATCAATTTGACACATTTCTTAATTCACTATATTTTAGGTAAGAGGGAAAAATTTGTACAAAGACTAAAATAATATGAAAAGATTTTCACCAATTAATGGTACATTCTGTACTATATAATTGTTTTGTTTATATAAATTTATAGTCAATGCATTCTTATCTTGAAAATATAATACTAAAAAACAAGTTTTACATTCTATTTTGTAATACACTAAATTTTAATTTAATTTGAATCTTTTATTGGTTATAAGTATACCAAGTATATAGATGGGTATTACAACAGTAATTCAGAGGTATAAAACTATTTAAAGATGTTTCAAGATTTCTGAATGATCTATCTGCTACAATAAATATGCATGTAATAATATCTCACCTTTCATGGGTTGGAATTAGGTAGATGGCAGTATAATCCAATAAGTCAGAGAGAACAGGCTTTAGAACTATCAAGAAAATATGAAAATCAATTTAGAATATGATATTGAATCTCCTTTTGGCCATATAGTAGATGTATGTATGGGAAAGACAAAAACATATATATGGGTTCCAGTGAGATACTCTCCGTTGGCCATTTGAAAAAAAAAAAGCAGTTATTATATAATTTATTTAATTGTGGCCTTCTTTGGAATATTTCACTGCTGGAAGTGCCAGAAGTGAGCAGAGAAATGTAGGGAACACTAACCACTAAACATTTGATATTTAAAAAAATATAGTCCACAAGGAAGGCCTCACTGGAAATTCAGATTGAGAATCAAGAGAAGTATTATAGAAACATCAGAAGGGATATTTGTTTTCCTTAATAAAGAAGGTGTGGCTGAAAGTATTAAAATTTAATGAGAAGGAGTAACTTAAAAGTTGAAAAAATAATTTGTTGGGTGATCTGTATTTGAACAGCTAAATAATGTCAATATGAATAGTTTCAGAGAGGTAGTTGGGCAACTCTAGGTCACAGTAGTTTGAAATGTGAACAAGTGGTTGAGAAAGAAGGACATCAAATGGAGGCCAATATGTTAGATGCTTAGCAATAAGTCCCAGTAAAGAGGTGGAGCAATACAAGCTCTCAGCCCTTTATCTTTTTTGGTATGCAAATTGTTTGAATACCATTGTGCTCCTAATTGACTGAATAATTAGCTAATCTTATTTGCACACTCATAACATGGTCATGATAATATAATCTAAAAGGATGTTGATTTATGTTTATAAAGTAGAAAAAATGATGCATATATAGGTAAAATACCTCCTCAACCTATGAACAATAACTTATGTTGGGGTAATCAATTTGACATTTATTATTGTAAATTGGTACTCAACAACAAAAAAATTTAAGATAGAATAGGTGCTACCATTTTTCCATGAAATGAATTTTTCACTAAAAAAAAAAAAAAATGAAAATAATTAGGTAAGATCAGTGGAATAGATACCTCACTAAATAAATCACTAATTCCACTGATCTTGTAGGATAATTTTTATTTTTTTTAATTCTTGTGATTTAAATCCTTAATACATTATTAATAAAGTGTGTAGAAAAATTAATAGTTTTTATTTAGCATATGGTTGAATAGAGATTCTTTGTTCTTATGTTTTGCAGATATTTTCTTAATTCTTTGTAGAAATTCTTAATTTTTTGAAAATAACATGAAAAGTGTAATACTTTACAATGTTAGATAATTCCTCAAAATAGTGGAATATATATATAATCAAATAATTTATATTATGGTTTACATAGAATTTCAACCCTAATTGTTCTAATATATTGTATTAGAATATCATGGAAAAATAAATTTGAGATAAATTTAAATAAATTTATCTAAATATACTAGTGATATTACACATTATTTTCTTTCCCAGCAGGCATTTTGTGCTTGTAGGTATGGCTCTCTTACTGAATTATGCTCATAAGGTTTTTATCTCTCCATCTAAGAAATGTAAATGTAGATTCTGATACTAATTGCTTCCTTGTAATCAAGAAACTGTTATCTAGGGATGTATTTTTCAATCCTCAGGCTGCATTGGATGGGAATACAGCTCTAATGTAATGTACTAAAAGAGTAAGCCAATGTAATCCAGCATGCAACTATCTCCCAAAATAATTCTGAAGCACAATCAGGATTTTCTCACATAGCCATCTTAAAATAAAGTAATATATAATATGGACCTTTATTTTTTTAATTTGGCAGAAATGCTCTTAAGTAATTATAATAATATTGAATTTTATATGTAGTCTTTTATAAATATACTAAATTAATTTAACTTCTGCTTAATAAAGAATATAACAGGGGTGGTTTACATGCTGAAGCTTTGCTTGCTAAAGAAAGTTCAGCACCAAACTGCAGTAATTTAATTTGATTCTACTTCTTTCTGCAATTAAAATTCAAGTTATAAATTGTAGCATTGATACATTACTTATAGCAAGATTCATTATTGATAGATGGTGGATGGATGGATCAATGGATACATAGATATTTCCAAAAATATTCCCAAGCTATGACAGTTGAAGTGGATGGCAGCAACTGTATTAGAAATATGAAATCAAAAGTGTAGTTGAACCTAGTAATTGCATAAGTTAAAATATATTAGTATAATGCCAATTTTTTAATAGAATAAAATCTGGATTTCTAGCCAAAATTGAGTCAAGTCTACGCTCAGAATATAATTCTAACAAAGAATACAGTTAACTCAAATAACGCAATTTAGTCATATTGTCTGTATTTGAATTTATTAATACATTTCTACTGCTGTGCTTCTACAACAATTACGTTGGTGCAAAGATAATTACGGTTCTGGACCCTGAATTTTAAACCATTATAACTAGGCTCAAACACATATTTATTAATCAAAATAGGAATCATTGCAATCAACACAATTTTGCAAATAAGAAATAAATTTGTTTATTCCTATAGCAATAAAAATCCATGCTTCAGCATTTGAATAACTCTTAAAAAGCATTTTCTGCATCTGGCTGGTTGTGGAATCATTTTCTTACCAAAAAGTTGTCAAGAGTCTTGAAGAAATGGTACTCAGTTGGTGAGAAGTCAGATAAATATGGCAGATGAGGCAAAACTTTGTAGCCCAATTCGTTCAACTTTTGCAGCGTTGGTTTTGTGATGTATGGCCAGGTCTTGTTACAGAGAAGAATCAGGCCCTTTCTGCTGACCAATGCCAGCTGCAGGTGTTGCAGTTTTCAGCACATTTAATCGATTTCCTGCGCATACTCTCAGATGTAATGGTTTTGCTGGATTCAGAAAATTGTAGTGGATCAGACAGGCAGCAGACCACCAAAAGGTGACCATGATTTTTTTTTTTTTTTGGGTGCAAGTGTGGCTTTGGAAAGTGCTTTGGAGCTTCTTGGTCCAACCACTGAGCTGGTTGTCATATAAAATCCATTTTTCATTGCACATCATAATCCAATTGAGAAATGGTTTGTTGTTGTGAAGAATAAGAGAAGATGATACTCCAAAAGGGTGACTTTTTTGGTTTGCAGTCTGCTCACAATACCCCACTTACTGAGCTTTTTCACCTTTGCAATTTGCTTCAAATACCAGATGATCATAGAAAGGTCAATGCTGAGTTCTTGGGCAACTTCTCCTGTAGTTGTGAGAGAATCAGCTATGATGATCCTCTTTGTTGGTCGTTGTCAACTTCCAATGGCCAGCCACTGCACTCCTCATCTTCAAGGTTCTAATCTCCTTTGCAAAACTTTTTGAACCACCACTGCACTTTATGTTCATTAGCAGTTCCTGGGGCAGATGTGTTGTTGATGTTACAAGTTGTCTCCATTGCTTTTTGATCCATTTTGAACTAGAATAAGAAAATCACTTGAAACTGCTTATTTCACTTCCATAGTCTAAAATACATATAAAATGAACAGTAAGTAATAATTTATTAGTAAAAAACATAAAGCAAGAAATACACATTAAAATGATGTATAACATAACCAACATTTATTTAAGAATGCATTCCAATATAAAATGGCAAAATTCAACAAAGCAAAAATGTAATTACTTTTGTACCAACCTAATATAATGACTTCAGTCAATAATAGCATGCCACATTTACAGTTTTATTAAAGTTAAGCAATTAGGATCAAAGTGTATTATTACATTCTAGTCACCTTTAATATGGTTGTTGTCATAAAAATATAAAGCTGTTGTTTGATACTGATTTTTCTAAGGTTGTGTTTAATCATTTTTAGATGTGTTTTTCATCTGTTTGTAAGAATAATATAAAACTATAGATACATAGGTTAATTTACATAAACTTTCCCTTTGTTAATATATTCAACAAGTTTTCAATTCTTCTATGGCAACTGTTTAGTCTTAATTGAATAAACGGACATTTATGCAAATTGTTTTAAAATGCATCATATTTATAGATAAAATGCTCATTTTAATAATGTGGGGATCAGAGAAACAAAAAAGTAGAATGGCAGATACAATGAAAATTATTAATAACTACTTCCAGAAAAATAATTTCAGAATGCTACAACATAATCTTTAGGACTGCAAAAGAAGTGTGCCAATATTTCAGTTCAGTTCAGTTGCCCAGTCATGTCCGACTCTTCGTGACCCCATGGACTACAACACACCAGGCCTCCCTGTCCATCACCAACTCCCAGAGTTTATCCAAACTCATGTCCACTGAGTTGGTGATGCCATCCAACCATCTCATTCTCTATCATTCCCTTCTCCTCCTGCCCTCAATCTTTCCCAGCATCATGGGAAAGATGATCGGAAACTCATTGGTCTTTTTCAATGAGTTAGTTCTTCCCATCAGGTGGTCAAAGTATTGGAGTTTCAGCTTCAGCATCAGTCCTTCTAATGAATATTCAGGACTGATTTCCTTTAGGATGAACTGATTGGATCTCCTTGCAGTTCAAGGGACTCTCAAGAGTCTTCTCCAACACCACAGTTCAAAAATGTCAATTCTTCTGCACTCAGCTTTCTTTACATTCCAACTGTCATATCCATACATGACTACTGGAAAAACCATAGCCTTGACTAGATGGATTTTTGTTGGCAAAGTAATGTCTCTGCTTTTTAATATTTTGTCTAGGTTGGTCATAACTTTCCTTTCAAGGAGTAAGCGTCTTTTAATTTCATGGCTGCAATCACAATCTGCAGTGATTTTGGAGCCCCCCAAAATAAAGTCAGTCACTGTTTCCCCATCTTTTTGCCATGAAGTTATAGGACCGGATGCCATGCTCTTCATTTTCTGAATGTTGAGCTTTAAGCCAACTTTTTTACTCTCCTCTTTCACTTTTATCAAGAGGCTCTTTAGTTCTTCACTGTCTGCCATAATTCAGGGAAGCATAAATTTTAAACATGAGACAATGTATAGTTAAAAATAAATATTTTAATTTGGCCCCTGTCTCAAGATTAAATTCTACTCAGATTCAGAAGTAGAGTGTTAACTTTATAGAAGACAGACTATTAAAAAATGTTGTACTAGGTGAAAGATTGTACTACCTTTTCAAACAACTAGTCTCCATGCTGCCAAAAGTGATATATCAAAGCTTGATAATGAAGTAGTTGGATCATATAAGATGTTACAAAAATTAATTTTGTGGCTAGCTATCAACTGTTAAGCCAAGACATACATATATGTAGACTAATAAATCACCTGTTAAAATTTATTTTATATATATCTTCTCCATATTTTATTATTGTTATTGCTCTATTCCTTTCTCATAAAATGCATTCTTTTCAATACATTTTCCCTAACATCACTTATATTATTTCTTAGAATCATCAGTTTCAGTAATTTAATTATGACAATAGTGAAGTGAAGTCGCTCAGTTGTTTCCAACTCTTTGCAACCCCATGGACTGTCGCCTCCCAGGCTTCTCCATCCACGGGATTTTCCAGACAAGAATACTGGAGTGGGTTGCCATTTCCTTCTCCAGGGGATCTTCCCAACCCAGGGATTGAACCCAGGTGTCCTGCAATGCAAGCAGACGCTTTACCCTCTGAGCCACCAGGGAAACCCCTGACAATAATTTATGTTAGAACCCTTCAAGATAGTGTGACACTATATATGTAAATATTACTTACAATTATGCCCTGGTGCAGTTACTATCTTATCAAGAATTCATATTTGAACATCAGAGGATTCCATCTAGCATTTTATAAAGGACAGAAGTTAAGCACTAGTACTATAAGCACTTCAGCTTCCTTTCGTTTCTATCAATGAGATGATGGTTAATCAGTTTTGTGAATGTCTATAATGTGTGAGTATTGATAAATTAAAAGTAATGACCTATTGATTATTATAATTATTTTTAGAATAGGTAAACATTGAAATTGGATATTCATAGCTTGTGCATTGACCAGAATGTTTTAGAGTGTCTGAATTTTCATGAATATGAAATAAGAATCTAGCCAAGACTGTACCCCATACCTTTATTGAAAGTGAAAGTGGCTCAGTTGTGTCTGACTCTTTGTGACCCCAGGGACTGTACAGTCCTTGGAATTCTCTAGGCCAGAATACTGGAGTGGGTAGCCTCTCCCTTCTCCAGCAGATCTTCCTGACCCAGAAATCAGACTCAGGTCTCCCACTGTGCAGGTGGATTCCTTACCAGTTGAGCCACAAGGGAAGCCCAAGAATACTGGAGTGGGCAGCCTACCCCTTCTCCAGCAGATCTCCCTGACCCAGGCATCAAACTGGGGTCTCCTGCATTGCAGGTGGATTCTTTTTTTTTTTTTTTTAAGGTGGATTCTTTACCAACTGAGCTACTAGGAAATCCCATTTATTATCAGGGAAGACCTTTATTAATGGTATCTAAATCTTACTTCCTAGATGAACTTGACAGCCATCTGTCCTTTAGTTTGAAAGATTTCTTGTGAGTTGGTGTTATCTATGACTAATAGTCTTCTCCCTCTTACCTATCTTTACATTTTCCTTGAGTGCATCTTTAATGCAGAGAGTTATTGGAGCTCCTAAGGAAAAGAACAAAAAACTGAAACTCAATTGTACTCGCAGAAAATGTTATACAATGTGCTTTGTACCTTCTTTTGGAAAAGAGTATTTACTTAAATAAACGCTGTCATAAGTTGGCAATGAATTTGACTGAATAGTGTTCTGTTGGATGGAAAATAAAATTTGTAAGAGATGAACTTACATATCTAGCTGAGAATATTTCCAAGGAAATTGTTAAGGTGGAGCCCTTTAGCCCGGGCTACTTACAGTGAAACATCAGAGTCCGTTCAGTCACCCACTCACATCTGACTCTTTGTGACCCCACTGACTGCAGCACGCCTGGTGTCCCTGTCTATTACCAACTCCTGGAGCTTGCTCAGACTCATATCCATTGAGTCAGTGATGCCATCCAACCATCTCATCCTCTGTCATGCCCTTGTCCTCCTGCCTTTAATCTTTCCCAGCATCAGGGATTAGGTGATGGATATGGTGGAGTAAAAGGACGTGCACTCATCTTCTCCTGCAAGAACTACAGAATTAAAACTTGCTGCTGAACAACCATCGACAAGAGAATGTTGTATCCCACCAAAAAAAGATTCCTCATGTCCAGGGGAAAAGGAGAACCCCAGAAAGATGGTAGGAGGGACAAAATTGCATTTGAAATCAAACCCCATACCCACCAGAGATGCTCAGATGGCTCAAACAAAACCTTGTGTGCACCACAGAGACTGCACCAAACATGCCCTTGAATGTTTGAGTGTCTCCTGCGGAGTTACAGGTCATCAGTGGCCTGCCACAGGGGAAAGGGCTCTACGTGCAGCAGACCTAGTATGGCATAAGCCCTCTTAGAGGAGGTCGTTTCAAGCCTTACGACCAAACAGAATGTGCCTGCTAGATTTTAAACTTGCTTAGGGCCCATGACCCCATTGTTTCTTCTGATTTTTCTCTTTTGGGATTGCAGTGCCTATCCTATGCCTGTTTCACCTTTGCATTTTCAAAGCAAACAACTTGTCTGATTTCATAGGTTCACAGCTGAAATGGAATTTAGCCTCAAGATGATTCATGATTTATGTCTCATTCATACCTGATTTAGGTGCTATTTAGATGAGATTTCAGACTTAGAGCTGATTTAGAATGGGCTAAAACTTTGGAAAATGTTGGGATGAGGTGAATGCAGTTTGCACATTAAAAGGCCATAAGTATTATGGGGCAAGAAAACATAGTGCTATGGGTTGAATAGTTTCTTTTCCCCAAATTTATATAACAGGCCCTCCTTATTTAACTTATATGCAGACTACATCATGAGAAACACTGGGCTGGATGAAGCACAAGCTGGAGTCAAGATTGCCAGGAGAAATATCAATATCCTCAGATATGCAGATGACACCACCCTTATGGCAGAAAGTAAGAAGAGCTAAAGAGCCTCTTGATGAAAGTGAAAGGAGAGTGAAAAAGTTGGCTTAAAGCTCAACATTCAGAAAATGAAGAGCATGGTATCCGGTCCCATCCCTTCATGGCAGACAGATGGGGAAACCGTGGAAACTGTGGCTGACTTGATTTTTCTGGGCTCCAAAATCACTGCAGATGGTGATTGCAGCCATGAAATTAAAAGACGCTTACTCCTTGGAAGGAAAGTTATGACCAACCTAGATAGCACATTAAAAAGCAGAGACATTACTTTGTCAACAAAGGTCCATCTAGTGAAGGCTATGGTTTTTCCAGTAGTTATGTATGGATGTGACAATTGGACTATAAAGAAAGCTGAGCACTGAAGAATTGATGCTTTTGAACTGTGGTGTTGGAGAAGACTCTTGAGAGTCCCTTGGACTGCAAGGAGATCCAACCAGTCCATCCTAAAGGAGATCAGTCCTGGATGTTCATTGGAAGCTCTGATGTTGAAGCTGAAACTCCAGTACTTTGGCCACCTGATGTGAACAGCTGACTCATTTGAAAAGACCCTGATACTGGAAAAGATTGAGAGCAGGAAGAGAAGTGTGCAACAGAGGATGAGATGGTTGGATGGCATCACCGACTCAATGGACATGGGTTTGGGTGGACTCCGGGAGTTGGTGATGGACAGGGAGGCCTGGCGTGCTACGGTTCATGGGGTCACAAAGTCAGACACAACTGAATGACTGAACTGAACTGAACTGAATCCTTAGTATCTTGGAATGTGACATAATGTATGTGTCATTGCAAATTGTATTATGATGAGATCATTAGGGTAGACCCTCGTGATATCCTTGTAAAAGAGGAAGTTTGGATACAGATACAGACATGTATAGTGGGAAGATGGTACGAAGACAAAGAATTCATTCTATCAGGAGGAGAGAGGCTAAATAATTCTTTCTATAAGCTGAGGAAAGAGGCTTAAAACAGGTCTTTCCCTCACAACTTTCAGAATAAACCAACTCTGTTAAAACCTTGACTTTGGACTTCTAACCTCCAGATTTATGAGGTAATTAATTACTATTGTTTTATATCATCTAGTTTTTGGCAAATAATAAGACTAAGAAACATTTCTATTTTTAATCATACAATTTTTTTATTTTGAAGAATTTGAGATAATTAAAATAGCTTAAAATTCAATCCTTTAATTATTTTTTAGGATAATTAGAATTCAGTTCAGTTCAGTTCAGTCGCTCAGTCGTGTCCGACTCTTTGTGACCCCATGAACTGCAGCATGCCAGGCTTCCCTGTCCATCACCAACTCCCAGAGTTCACTCAGACTCACATCCATTGAGTTGGTGATGCCATCCAGCCATCTCATCCTCTGTCGTCCCCTTCTCCTCCTGCCCCCAATCCCTCCCAGCATCAGAGTCTTTTCCAATGAGTCAACTCTTCCCATGAGGTGGCCAAAGTACTGGAGTTTCAGCTTTAGCATCATTCCTTCCAAAGAAATCCCAGGGCTGATCTCCTTCAGAATGAACTGGTTAGATCTCCTTGCAGTCCAAGGGACTCTCAAGAGTCTTCTCCAACACCACAGTTCAAAAGCATCAATTCTTCGGCGCTCAGCTTTCTTTATAGTCCAACTCTCACATCCATACATGACCACTGGAAATCCATAGAAGAAACTATTACAAAGATTTTAACACACTAACATATATTAGGCTCATGCCTTCCAATCTGAGTCCATACGTCACTGAGTATTTATAGAAAGTATACTTTCTCAGTTAACATATCATTTCTGGAAATTATTTATACTTAAAATTAAGTAAATATATTGTAACCATGTTTTAAAGAAAATACACATTCTATACATTTTATTTCACTCTCTCCTGTATCATCTACTCTCTGAAAATATTGGTTTTTAAAAAATATATTACAGTAAAATATATATACAGTAAAAGATTATATATTTTATTAAAATTCTGACAAACCTATTTATGCATTTTTCATTATTGTCTAATGTCAAATTACCAGAAATGAGTAAAAATATAACTATTTTTATGGATGCATATTTTCATATTGCTTTCTAAAGATTTATGCTCTTTAGTCCTGATACTAGCAATATGACAGCTTTTTCATCAGTTTTGAAAATACATATCCTTTTAAGTCTTTATTTAAAAGTTTTCAAATGTTTTTATTTTTCTAGTTAGCATATAATTGACTACTAAGACTCAGGGATATTATGATGCAGAAAATATGTAGATCAGTAGCACTTACTAATATTTCATGGTCAGGTTGACAACTATAAAATGATCATCATTAAGAGAAATTTAATTTTGAATAGCACTATCCCACTGAAAGGGCTTCCCAGGTGAATTAGTGGTAAAGAATCGTCTTGTCAATGTAGGAGATGCAGGAGACAAGGATCCAATCCCTGGGTCAGGAAGAGCCCCTGGAGGAGGAAATGGCCACCAACTTCAGTATTCTTGCCTGAAAAACTCCATGAACAGAGGAGCCTGGCAGGTGGCAGTCCATAGGGTTTCAAAAGGGTTGGACATGACTGAACACACCCTTTAACCCACTGAAAAAATGTATGTCATCGTGGCAGTAGTAAGGTTGAATATGTTACACTTAAGTCACAGGAATACGTGCTGACTATCTCTGATGAGGGTAAAGAAAAATATCACTGAAAAAAGAAATATGTGTAAGAGAATGAATTGCCTAGTGGTTAGTATAAAATCAGGAATCTGAGTTTATCAGCTATTTAAAGGAAGGCTTGAAAAAGCAAAATTTAGCTTGTGAACCACAGGAAAATATTTGCAGCAGCCATTGTTTGAAATAAGACATGATGTTTTTGATATCTTCTATTCTTACAGGTATGTGAGTTTATTTTATAATGTTGAATTGCAATTTTTAACATGGCCTTTTGGAATGTTAATCTAAACTTAAATTTCAGTTTAGTTTTCTCTTCTCTCTGATTCACAGTCTATAATGTCTATTTTTCTCTTTATGTTACTTTACATAATCTGTTCCTCTCAATGTTCCATTCTAATTTACAAAATTCAGAATATTTCCTGAACATTTTCTAAGAATATTTTGTGGAAAGGCAATTTCTGTTGAAGCGTTGTGAAATACAGCAATATATTGTATTATATTATATACCATATCATATTATTGTATATCAAAGAGAGGAGAATATTAATTGGTATCTGGCCATCATGGTTGGAATGGTCTAAATTCTCATATTCTAGGATTAGAGCTTCCAAAGTGTGTGTTATGAGAGAAAAAGAGGAGTTTATATCACTTTCTATTGCTCATCTCCCACCACATTCTGTTGATCAAATCATTATACATTTCATTGAACTTTGAGGGGAAAGAACATCATCTCTCAATGAATGTTGTCCCGATTTTTAAATTTTTCTCTTGGTATTTAAAAATTTTATGTACGTTAGTACATTCAAAAATGGGTACCAATGAGAGTACAAAGTCTTTGTGACTTTTTTTTTTAACATGGAGTTTATTTTTAAAGCAATTTTACAATTACAGCAATCAACACTGAGCATAAAGTACAGAGATTTCACATATACCCCTTACCTCCATACATGCAGAGCATCCCCATTATAGACATCCCCACCAGAGTGGTATATTTATTATAATTAATGAATCTACTTTGACATGACTATCACTCAAAATGTATAGTATTCATCAGGGTTCACTCTAGGTGTTGTACATTCTATGGTTTTGGACAAATATATAATGACATGTGGAGAAGGCAATGGCACCCCATTCCAGTACTTTTGCCTAGAAAATCCCATGGACGGAGGAGCCTGGTAGGCTGCAATCCATGGGGTCGCTAGAGTCGGACACGATTAAGCAACTTCACTTTCACTTTTCACTTTCATGCATTGGAGAAGGAAATGGCAACCCACTCCAGTGTTCTTGCCTGGAGAATCCCAGGGATGGGGGAGCCTGGTGGGCTGCCATCTATGGGGTCGCACAGAGTCGGACAGGACTGAACCGACTTAGCAGCAGCAGCAGCAGCAGCAGCATAATGACATATGTCCACTGTTATAGTAACATACAGAAAAATTTCACTGTCCAAAAAATGCTCTGTGTTCTGCCTATTCATTTCTCCTTCTCCCATAACATCTGGAAACCACTGATATTTTTATTGTCTAGATGGTTTTGCCTTTTCTGAAATGGATAATTGGAATCCTACAGTGTGTAATCTTTTCAGATCTTTTCTTTCACTTACTAATATGTATTTAAAATTTCTCTGTGTTTTTTACATTATTTGATTGCTCTTTTATTTTTAGTGTGGGTAATAGACCACTGTTTGAATGTACCACAGTTGATTTATCCATTCACCTGCTGAAGAACATTTTGGTTGCTTCTGTATTTTAGCAATAATGCATAAAACTTTTGTACACATCTGTATACAAGTTTTTGTATGGAGGTACAAAGGAAGTTCCCAACTTTTGGGAAAATACCAAGGAGCAAGATTGCTGAATTATACATTAAAAGCATTTTAACTTTATAAGAAACCTCCAAATAGTCTTCTGAAGAGGCTGTTCCATTTTGCATTCCCACTGTAAATGAAAGGGAGTTCCTGTTACACCACATTCTCACCAACATTTAACATCAGTGTTCTGGATTTTGGCCATTCTAATAGGTGTGTAATAGTATTGTGGTTTTTTTTTTTTTTTTTTTTCTGATGACAAATAATGTGAAGTATCTTTTCATAAATGTATTTCCCCCTATGTATATTATTTGATGTGGTGACTGTTAAGAATTTGGGGCCATTTTTTAAAAATTTTGTTATTTTCTTATTTGGAGTTTAAAGAGTTCTTTGTATATATTGGATAACAATTTTTGATCAGATAAGTGAAAATTATGTATATATTAAATAGTTTCTCTTAGTTTGACTTGTTTTCTCATTCTCTTAAAAATATCTTTTATGGAATAGAAAATATTAATATTAATGAAGTCTAGCTTATCAATTATATCCTTTGTGGATTTTGTCTTTGGTGTTATATCTAAAAGTCATCATCATACTCAAGGCTATCTAGGTTTTTTCCTAGATTATCTCCTGGGAGCTTTACAGCTATTCATTTTACATTTAGCTTGTGATACAATTTGTTAATTTTTTAGAAGGGTATAAGTTTTGCATTGAGATTCATGTTTTTGCACGAGGGTATATAGTTTTTCCAGCATCATTTGTTGAAAAGACTATCTTTTCTCCATTTTATTGCCTTTGTTCCTTTGTCAAAGAGCAGTTGATTATATTTATGAGAACCTATTTCTGAGTTCTCAATTTTGTTCCATTGATACGTCTATTCTTTCTCTAATACCACACTGTCTTGATTACTATAGCTTTACAGTATGTCTTAAAGTCAGAAAATGTCTGTCATCTAATTTTGTTCTTCTCATGAATATTTTGTTTTTGTAACTTCTGAAAGACCTTGATTTGTGTGTATGTGTGTGTCTATCTGTCTGTCTGAAAAAGAACAAACATCTTTTATGCCCATACTCATATAAGAATGCTCATCAGAGCAAAATTTGCAATAGTTCCAAAATAGAAATAATGCAACTATATGAGAATAGAAAATAAAATGTGGCATATTCTCAAAATAATGCAGCACAGCAAAGATAATGAGTGAGTCATACAAACAACTACACAAAGCAATCTCTCTACAAAATATTATGCAAGAAAAGCAAATGACCAAAGAGTACACAAAGAATAACTCCATTCTTGTAAGATAAGAGAGGTGAAACTCAACTAGATTGTTAAGTAACACATATACAGTTGTAAAACATAAAGCAAGGATATGTATAATAAGTATGTCTATGTTGGTTGGGCTTTCCTATATTGTCAGCAACTCCATATTGCCTACATTTGAGAAGGTAAGAGAGGTAGTATTTGGTGTTTAAGAATTTTATCTTTACTGACTAATAGAGCTGGGTACACTGTCTCAGTTACTTTGGGCTTCATATTACATAAAAGTAGAACCATGGTGGGTAGCGTAACAGATGATGCTGTACTTTATGTATGTATGTATGTATTGTGTGGACTTCCCAGTGGCTCAGCGGTAAAGAATCCACCTGCAATTCAGGAGACACAGAATTGTGAATTAGATCCCTAGGTCGGGAAGTTGCCCTGGAGGAGGGCATGGCAACCCACTCCAATATTGTTGCATGAAAAATCCTATGGACAGAGGAGCCTGGTGGGCTATAGTCCATGGGGTTACAAACAATTGGACATGACTGAGGCAACTGAGTACTCATGGCACAAGTATTGTGTGGATGGAATTTATATCTTAATGTTGTCAACAGTATGTGTTTAGGTATGTTTATTTCAAAATTTACTTAATTAAGGAAATGCCTTTCCCTTTAGTTCTCTTCCATCTTCCCCCTTCAAAATCATATTTTTAATCCTCCATGTATTAAAATCTTTTCTGGGATCCCATATGGGCCCTATTTAATTTGTGCCAAGTCACAGACTAATTGATACTTTTTTGTTAATTCTAGTGTCTTGTGTTTCAATTCCTAGAATATTTTTCAAAAATAAATTTGGTTCCCTTCCTTGTGCATATATGTGACAAATTTCCTACTATTTTGCATTTATTTCATAATTTTGAGAGAGTATATGAAAGGAAGATTTAATTGAAGGCTACTGAAAATTATAGACATGAACAATACAAATATGTAACATCTACTCTGTTTAAAAGCTTAAAGAATTTCTTGTCCTTTTATATTTTTAAGATCTAGGGAAATCTCCCTATAAAAAGTATACTTTGAATCTGTAAGTAGAACTGGTTTAACTCCATATTTTAAATTAATTTGTATTGCTTAATGACCCATTGTAAATGAAAATCATTATTATCTTTAAGTTATTGTAATGAAGTCTGCTTTGTAGACTTGTTGAAGAAGTTGAAATTTTACCATGATGCATTTATAGAAGGGAATATATTAGATATTTAATAAATATACATGGAGTTAATATGCTGCTGCTGCTAAGTCGCTTCAGTCACGTCCGACTCTGTGCGACCCCATAGACAGCAGCCCACCAGGCTCCCCCGTCCCTGGGATTCTCCAGGCAAGAACACTGGAGTGGGTTGCCATTTCTTTCTCCAATGCATGAAAGTGAAAAGTGAAAGTGAAGTCGCTCTGTCGTGCCCGACTCTTAGCAACCCCATGGACTGCAGCCTTCCAGGCTCCTCCGTCCATGGGATTTTCCAGGCAAGAGTACTGGAGTGGGGTGCCATTGCCTTCTCCTATACAAATACATAAATTTAAAAATTAACATTTGGGAAGAAAATACTATTTAAATTTTTGCTATGGAAAATGAAAAAATTTTAACATCCATAATCAATTCAATTCCACATATGTTTATCACAGGCCTACATATTTTGGTAATAGCTATAGGTAATAGCCTATAATAACTGTTATAGGCATTCATCATGAAATTAATTTATCATAAGTAGCATTTTACAGAATAAAACAACTGAGAGTAGGAAAGTATAGTATTAGAATGCATTCCACATAGTAATAATGACAAGAAGTTTTGGAAACTTTTGAGTTTTTCTATGTCTGGGAAATATTATAAGAAAGTTTAAGTTTTATACCACACACTTAGTATTATTTCTAAATTGGCATTTAATAAATTACCTAAAGTGATATCCCTGTATAGGAATTTAGGCTATCAAGGTACTACGTTTTTATAAACTATACTTTTTTCCAAAATTGTCATGAAAAATAACTATTGCTGTACTTTCCCCAGGCCTACTCTGTCTGCATTTAAAGTGAAAATTTAACAAATTGTAGTCAATGAGGGATTTGACAAAGCGCAATAACTGGAAATTGCCAATAATCTGCTTCTAATTTGTATTAGAAAAGAAAAATGAACTGAGTCATTGAATGTATTTCAAAAGGAATTGCAGCTGGTATGTATTGTGGCTAACCAGCTTTCAGGCACTGAATCATACAAAGGTTAATAATACACATTTAAGAAGATGAAGATCTTTATAAATTTGATAGGAAGATTTTCAAATACCAATAATAATGTAGCATGTTGTTTCAGACAATTTATCACATTTTGAATCCAAAATAAATTCCTATTATGTAAAGATTTCAAGGAAGAAAAGGATAATTCCATTTGCCTGAGCTTTTATATAACTCTATATCAAACAGTACTGAAACACTCTTGCAATTATTACAAAAAAGTAAAATGCCTTATTTTCACATATTTTTGTAGAAAAACACCATATAAATTAGAAAAATTATGGCTATGGCAAAACATAGTGGAAATATTTAGCAATTGTTCCTTGAACAATATGTTACTTAGAAGTAATTGATTTGTTCAAATTACAGGTTCAAGAAGCAAGTTTTTTCAGTGTATTGTGTTATTTATGGCAAATAATATTTTGTATGACATTTCTTCTTACTAAATAAATGATCTTGGAATCCTACTTTAAATTTCAATAAAGCCATTATCAAATCCCAAAACACAAACTAAAACCAAACAAATTTACATGCAATATTTTCTGCCCCACTCAATTACACTGATATTTTCTCAGGATGTAATTTTTTCTGTAATATTTTACATTAAAATAGAAATGTCAGAAGTGAAAAAAAAAAAGAGAGAGAAATGGGAGACTGCTGATGTATGTATACATTCTATATTCTTTGCATGTAAAATTCTAAAATATGATATATTTATATTTTGAATTTCAATCATGGACTCAGTACAGTGATTTAAATGAAAGTATTAAGCCTATTCAAGAAAATCCCTTTTATATACTAGTAACACAATTTTTGCTGGAGAATAGAGAGAGAGATCCCATTCTAACAACACATCTCAGTCATATTCTCCGGGCTTAGTATAGTGCCTTGAGCAAAGGAGATGCTTAATAAACAATGTTTTGATGAGTGAATGTATTTAAAATGTAAACTTTGAAACTAGCTCCACAACTTATTAGCTAAAATACTTGGAACAAATTATTTACATTTTTCCAATTGTACTATCAGTTCAGTCGCTCAGTCGTGTCTGACTCCTAATTCATAAAATAAGAATGGTAGGAGTACCAACTTACAGGGTTTTTAGGAAAGTTAAATAAGACCACACAATTTTGTAAGTCTAGGTACCATTCTCATGTAAATGATGTTCCCAGGAGTTTTAAAATATGGTGGTCTAAGACCAACTGATTTATACATATAGTACTTAAAACAGCGACTGTCACATAGCAAGCTTTCACTTCATACTTAAAGACATGTTGTGATGCTTGGCTTGCTTATGGATATAATTAACTATCACATTGTTGATTCTATTTGTGTAACTTCAGAATAACTGTTAACCACCTTAATAAAAATTTTATTAAGGTTTTCAGATTTGGAATAGATCTTAATGGTATCATAACATTCAGTTCAGTTCAGTTCAGTTCAGTCGTTCAGTTGTATCCGATTCTTTGCGATCCCATGAATTGCAGCACGCCAGGCCTTTCTGTGCATCACCAACTCCCGGAGTTCACTCAAACTCATGTCCATTGAGTCGGTGATGCCATCCAGCCATCTCATCCCCTGTCGTCCCCTTCTCTTCCTGCCCCCAATCCCTCCCAGCATCAGAGTCTTTTCCAATGAGTCAACTCTTCTCATGAGGTGGCCAAAGTATTGGAATTTCAGCTTCAAGATCAGTCCTTCCAATGAACACCCAGGACTGAGTTCTGTTAAAATGGACTGGTTGAATCTCCTTGCAGTCCAAGGGACTCTCAAGAGTCTTCTCCATCACAACAGTTCAAAAGCATCGATTCTTCGGTGCTCAGCCTTCTTCACAGTCCAACTCTTACATCCATACATGACTACTGGAAAAGCCATAGCCTTGACTAGACGGACCTTTGTTGACAAAGTAATGTCCCTGCTTTTTAATGTGCTATCTAGATTGGTCATAACTTTTCTTCCAAGGAGTGTCTTTTAATTTCATGGCTGCAATTACCATCTGCAGTGATTTTGGAGCCCCCCAAAATAAAGTCTGACACTATTTCCACTGTTTCCCCATCTATTTCCCATGAAATGATGGGACCAGATGCCATGATCTTTGTTTTCTGAATGTTGAGCTTTAAGCCAACTTTTTCACTCTCCTCTTTCACTCTCATCAAGAGGCTTTTTAGTTCCTTTTCACTTTCTGCCATAAGGGTGGTGTCATCTGCATATCTGAGGTTATTGTTACTTCCATACAAAACAAAGATCTGCTTGAATACTAGCATGCCTAGAAAATCTCCATCACCTTAAATTAATCAAGGGAGGTTACTAGAAACAATACTGACATGAACTTTAAAGGTAGAAGAAGAGGAATAGGAAGCAGAAATAATAAATGCCTCATTTTATTTAAGTTCATTTTAATCAAGATTTATTGTTAGTTAGCCAACTTCAACTTATATGTGTGTTTTTGCAATAAAATAGAAATATTAATGTTGATGGTAAAATATATTATTGCCACTATTAGAGCTGATGGTGTCTGATTACCAGTAAAGACATTCCAGTTTCCCTTAAACAGCTTGGGTTTATACCTATTTCCAAGTATAAATTATCAGTAGCATTCCCTTTCATTTTCACAAATATCCCAGCCTGGATGATAAATTATATGGCTACCTGAAGCATAAAGGGATTTTCACATGTTGTATAGCCACTTGACTAAGAAGAGCTTTGCTTGCAAATAACAAACTCAACTTGAATTAACTTGGGAAAAAGAAATTTTCTTGGCTCTTGTTAGAACCATGGAAAAGTAAAGAGTACAACTGGTTTCAAGGACTAATCCATTTTTTTACTATTTTTAAATTTGTACTCCAAGTGTAAGTTGAAACTTCATTGTCAGTTTTGTTTTTAACTTTTATCAGAAATCTTACAAATCATAATTATAGCATTATTTGACTCAGTGTTTTAAGTGCACTCACATATTATAAAAAGCAGTTTGATAGTTTAATTCATTATATGATATGACATCTAGACTTGGTTATCTTGAAAGTAAAAGCTATGCAAGTAACACAGTAATCATTCACATACAAACATTTACCCGATTGTTGATTTAGGATGGCAATTTCTTTCTTTCCTCTTGTGTATGTAACTGAATATATATATATATATATATATATATATATATGACTGTCTAAACACACCAAATAATGAGAAAATTTTGCCAAATACTATTACAAAACCTAGTCTCAACAAGTATGAAAGCATTGAAATGCATTCTGGAATTAAACCAGAAACAATCACAACAGAAAAATCCAATTATAATTTGAAAATCCTCTTATATTTTAAAATTAAATAATAAGTACATAAATAGCTTGACAGTGAAAAATAATAAATCACAAAAAATAATAAATCACAATGAAAATTAGAAAATATTCTGCACAAAATTTTAATGAAAAATTATGTCATAAACATGTAGAATTCTGCTTTGAGTATAGAAAAAACTAACATTGTATCTATTCTAATAATGGAAAAACCCAAACAACCTACAAGATCATAACTATTTCTAAATCCTCAGAGAGTTAAGGTCACTATGCAACTAAAATGATGAATTCCAAGGAATGTTCAACACCTCTGAGGAAAGACAAAACACACAGACTGTTTCTATTTTGGCAGAGCATGAGAGGAAGAGATAGTTAATAAAAAATGGATAGAGTAGCAGATATACGTCAAGGCTGTATACTGTCCCCCTGCTTCTTTAACTTACATGTAAAGCACATCATGTAAAACGCCAGGTTGGATGACTCACAAGCTGGAACACAGGAGAAATATAAACCTCCTCAGAGATGCAGAGGATACCACTTTATGGAAGAACGAGAAGAGGAACTAAAGAGCCTCTTGATGAGAGTGAAAGAAGAAAGTGAAAAAGCTGGCTTAAAACTTAACACACAAAAAACTAAGATCATGGCATCTGGTCCCATCACTTCATGGCAAATAGACGGGGAAACAAGAGAAACAGTGACAGAATTTATTTTCTTGGGCTCCAAAATCACTACAGATGGTGACTACAGCCATGAAATTAAAAGACTTGTTTCTTGGAAGGAAAGCTATAACAAACCTAGACAGGATGTTAAAAGCAGAGACATTACTTTGTTGACTAATATCCCTATAGTCAAAGCTATGTTTTTTTTTAGTAGTCATGTATGGATGTGAGAGTTAGACTATAAAGAAAGGTGAAGAAAGAATTGATGCTTTTGAACTATGGTGTTGGAGAAGACTCTTGAGAGTCCCTTGGACTGTAAGGAAATGACAGTCCTGAATATTCATCGGAAGGACTGATGCTGAAACTGAAACTCCAATATTTTGGCCACCTTATCCGAAAAACTGACTCATTGGAAAAGACCCTGATGCTGGGAAAGATTGAAGGCAGGAGGAAAAGAGGATGACAGAGGATGAGATGGTTGGATGGCATCACTGACTCGATGGACATGAGTTTGAGCACATTCCAGGTGATAGTTAAGGACAGGGAAGCAAGGCATGCTGCACTTCAAGAGGTCACAAAGAATTGGACAGGATTTCTCTACTGAACAAGAACAATAGCAGATTTAAAGACATTTTAATCACATTCTCTGTTATATATTAGTTAAAATGAATTTCAATGCATATTATTAATCTAAGGCTTATTTTAAAGTATGAAATATGAGAAGTGAAAGGAAATGTTGAGAAAAAGAAAACATGATAATTTTAACACTAGATATTAAATAAAATGGTAAATTTAACTATCAGTATAATAGTGCTGGCCCAAGATTTGATACTAATCAAAAGTTTGGAAAAAAAGAAGCAGAAATGCAGCTCCTAAACTTGTACTTTAAAATACAGGCAACTGTGTCAGTGGTCTCCTATCTTTCATCAATGAGGGTTGGCTAATTTATCCTGGCACTCTCTGCCACTGATTCTTCACATGGAACTCCAATTATTCCTACCATATTGCATATTCACAGTCATTTGATCAAAATTGGCATAAAAGATAAAGTCCATTAGCATTGCCTCTCCTAATTTTAAAAGTATAGTGATTTAACTAAATAAATACTCTAAATGAAAACTAAAGACCTCTGGGAAGTTAATTATTCAAGGAAAATATAATTCTTCCCTTCACATTTTACACAGGAGTAAATATCACCATTGTTAAAATGGCTAAACCGCAATTTTTAGCATATGAAAGAGGAGATCTGTTGGTGACTAACTGAAATCTGTGTAAAAACCTCAAAACATACATTTTCAGGGAGAATTAATTTAAAAAAAAAACTTTTTTAATCCAAATATTTGTAGTGCACATCTGTATTCAAAAAATTATTTAAAAATTATAATGCACATATTGAAGTAATATAACTATAAAATAATAAAAATGATACATGGTTATTGACCTAAAACAGGGCAAGTTATATGAGTGAAGTAGGCGCAAAAGACAAAATGTAAATTATTGGAGTATGTTTGGCAAAACTAATACAATTACGTAAAGTTTAAAAATTTTAAAAAAAATTGTATTTTAATAAAAATCCTAGAAATATATTGAAAAATATACAATCACATTTATAATAATCAAGGCTATAAAATGATATGAATTTTATGAAACAGTTTATTACTAGATTCATGAACTATAAAACTCTTTGTATTTTTGCACTGATTTTATGAGAACATTGTATAAATATATATTTATTCAAATATTAAAACATGTATAGCATATCTTGTATGTATCTATATATGAAATATCTTTAAAACATGAACACACACATGTAGTGACTGACAAATATGGGAAAATAAAATTTAGAAAAAGAAAAGAACATTTCCAGTTTCTTAAAAAAAGTCCACAATTATTTAGAACATCTGAGTCCAGTTATACTCCAGAAATTAAACATTTTTCACTTTTTAAAGACAATGTAATATATAAACTGGATATTCTGTAACACTCTCGGTGGGGCCTATAGCAGCACAACTAATAAAAAAAAAATCAATATGATATTTACCACAAGGCCTATAGACTAAAGACTGTAATCCTCTCATCATTCCCATCAGGTTTGGCTGCCAAATAAGAGTGCAACAAACTTAAGAAAAACACTTTTGTGAATTAGGGATTTTGGATATGTACTTTGAGCAAGCTGAGAAAAGGAATCTGTTCTCTTCCAACTGACCCTCTACATGCCACAGGCCTTTCTCTTCAGTGTTGGGAAATTTATTAGTTGTCTTGGCATCCCATTTGAACAAGAGACAGACTATAACTTTACAACATCAGAAGTACCATCATCAATCATTTCATGCACTAGAGGCTTTGTATTCAAAAGGCTTTATAGTGTTATAGCAGGTAAAATGTGTAAGGTCCTTTGGTTTAGAAAAAATAAATACTGGGTTAGAAATTTATGCTGTTCATGTTCAACAGCTGTCTCTTCAAAACTTGTTTGAGAATTGCAAACCAAATAGACTTAATTGATGTTAGTAACTACTCCTCTTAAAAATCAAGCAATTAAAAAAAAAAATCAAGCAATTATTATGTTAGATATTTTCATCCAAAATCTATTCTTCCTCTATGAAATTTCATTAATTCTAACAGTGTTATTACAAGGGAGATACTTAAATGTTGAAAGAAAAATACATTTTACCTATATAGTCTTTTTAGTGAATATTTTAGCATAATAAAAATATCTGATTCATGTTTTATTTACAGACTCATTTCAGTTCAGTACAGTCACTCAGTCATGTCTAACACTTTGCTACCTCATGGACTGCAGCATGCCAGGCCTCCCTGTCCATCACCAACTCCCTGGGTTTAATCAAACTCACATACATTGAGTCAGTGATGCCATCCAACCATCTCATCCTCTGTTGTCCCCTTCTGCTCCTGCCTTCAATCTTTCCCAGCATCAGCATCTTTTCCAACGAGTCAGGTAGCCAAAGTATTAGAATATCAGCTTCAACATCAGTCCTTCCAATGAACATTCAGGTCTGATTCCTTTAGGATGAACTGGTTTGATCTCCTTGCAGTCCAAGGGACTAACAAGAGTCCCATGTGAGTCCCCTCTCCAACACCACAGTGAGTCCAACTCTCACATCCATACATGACTATTGGAGAAATCATAGACTTGACTGACAGGCATTTGTTGGCAAAGTAACGTCTGTGCTTTTTAACATGCTGTCTAGTTTGGTCATAATTTTTCTTCCAAGGAGTAAGCGCCTTTTAATTTCATGGCTGCAGTCACCATCTGCAGTATTATTGGAACTCAAGAAAATAAGCCCCATTGTTTCCACTGTTTCCATATGTGTTTGCCATGAAGTGATGGGACCGGATGCCATAATCTTAGTTTTCTGAATGTTGAGCTTTAAGCCAACTTTTCACTCTCCTCTTTCACTCTTTGGTTCTCACTTTCTGCCATAAGGGTGGTGTCATCTGCATATCTGAGGTTATTGATATTTCTCCCAGCAATCTTGATTCCAGCTTGTGCTTCCTCCAGCCCAGCATTTTTCATGAGGTACTCTGCATAGAAGTTAAATAAGCACGGTGACAATATACAGCCTTAATGTACCCCTTTTCCTATTTGGACCAGTCTGTTGTTCCATGTCCAGTTCTAACTGTTTCTTCCTGATCTGCACACAGATTTCTCAAGAGGCAGGTCAGGTGATCTGGTATTCCCATCTCTTTCAGAATCTTTTAGAGTTTATTGTGATCCACACAGTCAAAGGCTTTGGCATAGTCAATAAAGCAGAAATAGGTGCTTTTCTGAAACACTCTTGCTTTTTTGATGATCCAAAGAATGTTAGCACTTTGATCTCTAGTTCCTCTGCCTTTTCTAAAACCAGCTTGAACATCTGGAAGTTCATGGTTCACGTATTACTTAAGCCTGGCTTGGAGAATTTTGAGCATTACTTTGCTAGCGTGTGAAATGAATGAAATTGTGCAGTAGTTTGTGCATTCTTTGGGATAGCCTTTATTTGACATTAGAATGAAAACTGAATTTTTCCAGTCCTGTGGCCACTGCTGAGTTTTCCAAATTTGCTGGCATATTGAGTGCACCAATTTCACAGCATCATCTTTCAGGATTTAAAATAGCTCAACTGGAATTCCATCACCTCCACTAGCTTTGTTCGTAGTGATGCTTCCTAAGGCCCACTTGACTTCATATTCCAGCATGTCTGGCTCTAGGTGAGTGATCACACCATCATGATTACCTGGGTCATGAAGATCTTTTTTGTACAGTTCTTCTGTGTATTCTTGCCACCTTTTCTTAATATCTTCTGCTTCTGTCAGGCCCATACCATTTCTGTCCTTTATTGAGCCCATCATTGCATGAAATGTTTCCTTGGTATCTTTAATTTTCTGGAAGAGATCTCTAGTCTTTCCCATTCTATTGTTTTTCTCTATTTCTTTGCATTGATCACTGAGGCAGGCTTTATTATCTCTCCTTGATATTCTTTGGAACTCTGCATTCAAATGGGTATATCTTTCCTTTTGTCCTTTGCTTTTGGCTTCCCTTCTATTCACAGCTATTTGTAAGGCCTCCTCAGACAGCTATTTTTGTTTTTTGCATTTCTTTTTCTTAGGTATGATCTTGCTCCCTGTCTCCTGTACAATGTCATGAACCTCTGTCCATAGTTCATCAGGCACTCTGTCTATCTTAAATCTATTTCTCACTTCCACTGTTAATTGTAAGGGACTTGATTTAGGTCATATGTGAATGGTCTAATTGTTTTCCCTACTTTATTCAATTTTAGTCTGAATTTGGCAATAAGGAGTTCATGATCTGAGCCACAGTCAGCTCCCAGTCTTGTTTTTGCTGACTGTATAGAGCTTCTCCATCTTTGGCTGCAAAGAATATAATCAATCTGATTTTGGTGTTGTCCATCCAGTGATGTCCATGCATAGAGTCTTCTCTTGTGGTGTTGGAAGAGAGTGTTTGCTATGACCAGTGCATTCTCTTGGTAGAATTCTGTTAACCTTTGCCCTACCTCATTCTGTACGCCAAGGCCAAATTTTCCTGTTACTCCAGGTGTTTCTTGACTTCCTACTTTTGCATTCCAGTCCCCTATAATCAAAAGGACATCTGTTTTCAATGTTAGTTCTAGAAGGTCCTGTGGGTCTTCATAGAACCATTCAACTTCAGTTTCTTCAGTATTACAGGTGGGGGAATAAACTTGGATTACCATGATATTAAGTGGTTTGTCTTGGAAACGAATACAGATCATTCTGTTGTTTTTGAGACTGCATCCAAATACTGCATTTCGCCTCTTTTGTTGACTATGAGGGCTACTCCATTTCTTCTAAGGGATTCTTGCCCACAGTAATAGATACAATGTTCATCTGAGTTAAATTCACCCATTCAAGTCCATTTTAGTTTGCTGATTCCTAAAATGTCTACCTTCACTCTTGCCATCTCCTGTTTGATCACTTCCCATCTGCCTTGATTCATGGACCTAACATTTCAGGTTCCTATGCAATATTGCTCTCTGTAGCAGTGGGCCTTGCTTCCATAACCAGTCACATTCACAACTGGGTGTTGTTTTTGCTTTGCCTGCATCTCTTCATTCTGTCTGGAGTTATTTCTCCACTGATCTCCAGTAGCATATTGGGCACCTACCAACCTAGGTAGTTCATCTTTCAGTGTCCTATCTTCTTGTCTTTTCATGCTGTTCATGTGATTCTCAAGGCAAGAATACTGAAGCGGTTTGCCATTCCCTTCTCTAGTGGACCACATTTTTTCAGAACTCTCCACCATGACCTGTCCATCTTGGGTGGCCCTACACGGCATGTCTCATAGTTTCATTGAGTTAGACAAGGCTGTGGTCCATATGATGAGATTGGTTAGTTTTCTGTGATGGTGGTTTTCAGTCTCTCTGCCCTCTGATGGAGAAGAATTGGATAGACTGACTGAGGGGATTACTGGGTCTTGTTTTCATGGGCAGGGCCATGCTCAGTAAATCTTTAATCCAATTTTCTGTTGATGGGTGGAGTTGTATTCCCTCCCTGCCTTTTACTGGAGCCAAACTATGGTGGAGGTAATGAAGATAATGGTAACATCTCTCAAAAGATTCCAGGCATGTACTGCCACAGTCCATGCCCCAACCCTATAGCAGGCCGCCACCAACCCATGCCTTCTCCAGAGACTCCCGGACACCCAAAGGCAAGTCTCCTGTGGGGTCACTGTACCTTTATCCTGGGTCCTGGTGAACAAGTTTCTGTTGTGCCCTCCAAGAGTCTATTTCCTAGTCCTATCTGTTTATTTAACTTATATGCAGAGTACATCATGAGAAACACTGGACTGGAAGAAACACAAGCTGGAATCAAGATTGCTGGGAGAAATATCAATAAGCTCAGATATGCAGATGATACTACCCTTATGGCAGAAAGTGAAGAGTAAATAAAAAGCCTCTTGATGAAGGTGAAAGTGGAGAGTGAAAAAGGTGGCTTAAAGCTCAACATTCAGAAAACGAAGATCATGGCATCCGATCCCATCACTTCATGGGAAATAGATGAGGAAACAGTGGAAACAGTGTCATACTTTATTTTTCTGGGCTCCAAAATCCCTGCAGATGGTTACTACAGCCATGAAATTAAACGACGCTTACTCCTTGGAAGGAAAGTTATGACCAACGTAGATAGCATATTCAAAAGCAGAGACATTACTTTGCCAACAAAGGTTCGTCTAGTCAAGGCTATGGTTTTTCCAGTGGCCATGTATGGATGTGAGAGTTGGACTGTGAAGAAAGCTGAGCACTGAAGAATTGATGCTTTTGAACTGTGGTGTTGGAGAAGACTCTTGAGAGTCCCTTGGACTGCAAGGAGATCCAACCAGTCCATTCTGAAGGAGATCAGCCCTGGGATTTCTTTGGAAGGAATGATGCTAAAGCTGAAACTCCAGTACTTTGGCCACCTCATGCAAAGAGTTGACTCATTGGAAAAGACTCTGATACTGGGAGGGATTGGGGGCAAGAGGAGAAGGGGACAATAGAGGATGAGATGGCTGGATGGCATCACTGAGATGGACGTAAGTCTGGGTGAACTCTGGCAGTTGGTGATGGACAGGGAGGCCTGGCGTGCTGCGATTCATGGGGTTGCAAAGAGTCAGACACAACTGAGCGACTGATCTGATCTGATCTGATCTGATGTAAGTTCTGGCAGCTCTATAGTTGGGTAAATGATGACCTCCTCCAAGAGGACTTATGCCATTACCCACACCAGAGACCCTGTCCCTGTGGCAGAAAACTGCCGACACGTACCTCCACAGGAGATGCTCAAACACAGTTCTGTCTCTGTCTCTGTGGGGTCCCTGGGTCCTAGTGTGCACAAGGTTTGTTTGATCCCTCTGAGCATCTCTGGCAGGGACAGGGTTTAATTCTAAACGTGAATTCACCCCTCCTACCATCTTACTGGGGCTTCTGCTTTGCCCCTGGACATGGGGTGTCTCCTCACAGTTGCTCCACTGTGTACCATCTTACTGGGGTTTTTTGACCTTGAATGTGGGGTATCTCTTCACGGCTGCTCCAGTGATGCACAGGTGCTGCTCCTGACCTTGGGCATGGGGTATCTCCTCACATCTGCTGCTCCTGACTTTGGACATGGGGTATCTTCTCTCAGCTTTTAAATACAATTAAAATTAATTTATAAAAAAACATAAAAATGGACTCATGCCATTTAGTGTGATGATAATTTTACGTATATTATTCAGTTAACCATAACAAATTCCTGAATGTAGTAGTTGCCCTTAATATTCTTGCCTTACATGTGAAAAATGAAGGCTTCAATAGGTGAAACAGATCACATAAAATCACAAAGATAACACAGAAAGAAGTAAGGTTTTGACTCTAGAAACTCATACTCAACCACTACAATATTACAACTGTTCTTAAAAATTATACTTTAAGAATTTTCCTCCTACTGGAGACAAAATGAGGGCATATGCCTGACATTTACCATAAGGGATTTGACTCAGATAAAGTAAAACTTTCAGACAGAGAGTATTGCCAAGAGAATCCCTGCAGCCACATTTTCTGACTTGTCATCAGAAGAACTTGGTAGTAGACAGAGAGAAAGGGTGTCCTTTTAGGATTTTATATACCCTGGCAAATAACCATGAAGCAAAAAGAGTACCTCATTGGAAGAGAAGATAATTATGCAGGACTTTACTAGGAATTTGGAGAAGGGAATGGTAACCCACCCCAGTATTCTAGGCTAGAGAAGTCCATGGACAGAGGAGCCTGGGGGGCTACAGTCCATGTGGTTACAAAGAGTCAGATATGATCAAGTGACTAACACACTTACTAGGAGTGCATCTTAATAACTCTCGCTCAGATTTTTTTCCCCCTAGCAGTCTCTAGTGCTGCTGTTCTGGTATCTATAGCTAGAGATTTTTTTTTTTTTCATTTTTTGATTTCTGGATTACTTTAAAATAATATAATTTCCTAACTCTTTTCCATTAGAAAATCTTAAATCCTTTTTTTTTTGTAAAAAAAAATGCTATTTTACATTGAAAATTAAATACATTAAACTATCTTGGTCAGTTGTTTTCAAAGGTAATGATAAATTCTTACACAAATAGAATAGTAAGTATTATGTATGGCAAATAAATGGAGTGATCAGATTATGTTAGAACATAATAAAAAATGATATGCTGATTTTGTTATACAACCTATCCCTATGCCATAGCATAGAATGTCTCATTCTATCTATAGCAATTCAAATTACACAAAGATTTTTTGAGAAAAGACTTACAAAACTCATGTCTTAAAGGTGGGCATATGTATTCATTTTACATGGTATTAAAAATGTATATAACTAACCAATCAAACACCCTAGAGTCACTCAGATTATTTGGTTGTTACAAAGTGTGGCTCCAATTAACTTATGCAATAGGGAAATCTACTAAAGATGATGATGGTGGTGGTGGTGTTGGTGATAATGATGATGATGATGATGGTTGGAGAGGGTCTTAGAACCAAATGAAAAGTCAAACCTAGAACTGGACATGGGAAGAACTGGGCCACAACATAGTTTGTATAAATTGAATTGATGCTGCCTCTAGAGTGAGTAGACGCTAACCATTTTTATTCTGTCCCTGCTTCATTGCATTTAAGACTGAAGTGAAAAAGTAAAACACAAACACACACACATACAGATACAGAAACAGAATACAGAAGAAAGGATGGAAAGAGAGAGAAAAGGAAGGAGAGAAAGAGAATGTATAAATAAATTGGCCTGAAAACTGTTATTGTGAGAAAACATTCTGAGCAATATATATACATTTTCATTTCAATATACCATTTATTCAAGAACTCATAACTGCAAAGTATTAAATGTCTAGAAAAAATACATTTATTGAGATTTGACTCAAATATATTTTAAATCTGATTTTCAAGCTAGATTAATTATTGCTTACCAGAATTATTTTCCCATCGATCCCACAAGAGCTGCCATTCATCATGTCATTTAGAATGATACAATGTATCATAATCACCCTCCTCCTAACTCCTTAAAATCCAACTGTTTGCTCAGAAAACTTTGGTCCATCAGTTGTCTAAGTTATTCAATTCTATCTAATGGCTGAAAAAATGCATTAGAATGCCTAAGGTGATTTTCCTAAGGGGCTATAAGGATGGCTTGCTTACACATTTCCCTTTTTCAATCTGGAAAATAATATACCTTGAATTGAGAGCAGCTTTTATGACTAAAATATTCAAATTGAAGAGGTGTCTGTCTACAGTAGGGAAATTTTCTAAGAGAACTGGCTCATTGGTATTCTAATTGCAGGCCAGTTAAATGACCCATCTCTAATAATTACCACTAGAAGTTGGACTAATGTAATTCAGACCTAGGGAAGCTGCCTTTGATGAAGTCTACATTTCAGTGTGCTAATTTTTCAAGCGTATTTTTTGTAAAAAGAAATTATTGTTGAGAAAGATGACGTTTTAAAAAGTTCTGTGAGTGCCTTTGTGAGCTTTTGTCTCTCTTGTTAAGGATATTGGTATTCTAAACATGCTAAGGGAAACAACTGTGAATTCAGCTAGGTTCATAATGAATTTGATAGTTCACATATGAGTTTTACATAATATTGGAAATACTTGATGACATGCATAAGACTTTTTAATTGAAATGTAGTTGATGTATAATATTATATAAGTATGTAATATAGTTTTACAGTTTTTAAAGATTATGCTCCTTGTATAGTTTTTATAAAATATTGGCTGTATTCCATGTGTTGTTGAATTTATCTCCGTAGCTTATTTTATCCATAATAATTTGTAACTTTTAATCTCTTACACCTATATTTCCCCTTCTTCTTCCCTCTCTCCATGGTAACAACTAGTTTATTCTCTAGATGTGTGAATCTGCTTCATTTTTGTTATATTCACTAGTTTGTTGAACTTTTTTAGATTCTGCATATAAGTAATATATATTTTACCTTTGATTTAAATCACTTTGCATAATTCCCTCAAAGTCCATCAGCGCTTCTGCAAATGGCAAAATTTCATTCTTTTTTGTGGATGAGTAGAATCCTAGGGATGGGGAAACCTGGGGGGCTGCCATCTATGGGGTCGCACAGAATCGGACACGACTGAAGCGACTTAGAAGCAGCAGCAGCAGCAGTGTTCCATTATATACATATATATGTATACACACACACACACATATATATGTATGTATCCCATTCACCTGTTGTAAGACATTAGGTTGTTTCCTTATCTTAGCAATTATAAATGATGTTGCTATGAACATTGAGGTCTATGTATCTTTTTTCAGATTAGTGTTTTTGATTTTTTTTCAGAGATACATCCAGGAGTGGACTTGCTGGTTCACATCATAGTTCTATTTTTAGTTTAGTTTTTTTTTTTTTTTTTCTCTCTTTAGAAAGCTTCCTATTTTCCACAGTGGCTGCACAAATTTACATTACCACCTGGAGTGTATGAGGGTTCTCTTTTCTTCTCTTCCTTGACAACATTGGTATTTGTGTACTTTTTGATGATAGCCATTCTTATAGGTTTAAAGTAGGCTCTCATTAGGGCTTTGATTTACATTTCCCTGATGATTAGTGGTGTTGAGCAACTTTACAGGTGCCAGTTATATAAAGCCTTTATTTATTAAGTAAGGTATGTGGATGAATCATACTTTCTCTAATTCTGAATTTGAGTTTATATTAGCTGTACATAGTTGAGATATTGTTGTTTAGTCACTAAGTGATACCCAACTCTTTTCAACCCTGTGGACTGTAGCCTACCAGGCACCTCTGTCTGTGGAATTCTCCAGGAAAGAATATTGGACTGGGTAGTGATTTCTTTTTCCAGGGGATCTTCCTGATCCAAGGATTGAACCCGGGTCTCCTGCACTACAGGCAGATTCTTTACCACCTAAGCCACCAGGGAAGTTCATATTTGAGATAGTTCAGGGTCAAACTATGAACTATATGGTTTTGTTTCTATAGAGTGGCAATATTACCAGACACAAAAAATGTGAATTATTTGCATCATCTTATAAAATATGGTCTCCATTCAAGGAAATGACAAGCCCAGATGGCTAGGCAAGCTTCAAATTCACTGAAACTGAACCTTATAAATCATTGGTTCACACTGCAACATCCATGTCCCAAAATTTTGACAGGGCTTAAGTAAATGTAGTATAGAGAGGTGAACACAAAATTCACTTAGATCATTTTAATAATATACTCTCTCTTGACCTTTAATCTCCTGAATTCTAGTACTTAATTTTTTGTTATTATTTCTATCAAACTACCAATGTTTGATTTTATTTTCCTCCCAAATGGATTGAAAATATTGAGTTTCATAAATCAATCAGCAGACTTTTTTTAAATGATACTATGTAAATATATATAATATATAGAGAGCTTACATTTTGTAAATTTTGTCATATTTTTTCCAGTCCACAAACTCCAAGCAGTCACAATAATTTTTTTGATGTTTTCTGTTCCTAGGCTATCAAACATTATGAATAATTACTATAATAGCAATGCCTATAGCTCCAATATATACAATTTGCTCTTTAATCCCAGTGTAATCCTAAACATTAGAAATTTAACTCCAAATCACATTTCACACAAATTTATGAAATACTTTTAACTCCTTTAGTCCCTGAATGTGTACCCATCTATTCTCCATCCCCCATCCCATTGATAATTATGAGCTGTTTCTTTATAAGGACATCACTTCCAATTATTTATGCCCTCCATTTCTTCAACTTTCATTCATTCATTCATCCACTCAGATCACTGGAATATTTTTTCTGCATTTTTATTTTCCCATTCTCTAATGGTGAAATAGACTGCAGATCATGATTGTGCTTTTAATAGACAAGTGTTATACAATTGGTGAATTCATAAATTTGGAGGCCATATTCATTCATCAGTACTTGGATACAATCTCAAAAACAACAGAATGATTGTTGTTCATTTCCAGTGCAAATTATTCAGTATCACAGTAATCCAAGTCTATGCCCTAACTGGTAATGCTGAAGATGCTGAAATTGAATGGTTATATGAAGACCTACAAGACCTTCTAGAACTAACACCCCCAAAAGATGTCCTCTTCATTATAGAGGAATGGAATGCAAAAGTAGGAAGTCAAGAAACACCTGGAGTAACAGGCAGATTTGGCCTTGGAAAACACAATGAAGCAGGACAAAGTCTAATAGAGTTTTGCCAAGAAAAAGCACTGGTCATAGCAAATACCCTTTTCCGACAACACAAGAGAAGACTCTATGCATGGACATAACCAGAAGGACAATACCAAAATCAGATTGATTATATTCTTTGCAGCCAAAAAAGAAGAAGCTCTATACAGTCAGCAAAAAGAAGACTGGGAGCTGACTGTAGCTCATATCATGAACTCCTTATTGCCAAATTCAGACTTAAGAATAAAGTAGGGGAAACCACTAGACCATTCAAGTATGACCTAAATCAAATCCCTTACGACTATACAGTGGAAGTGAGAAATAGATTCAAGGGATTAGATCTGATAGACAGAGTGCCTGAAGAACTATGGATGGAAGTTCGTGACATAACACAGGAGACAGGGATCAAGATCATACCTAAGAAAAAGAAATGCAAAAAAGAAAAATGGCTGTCTGAGTAGGTCTTACAATAGCTGAGAAAAGAAGAGAAATGAAAAGCAAAGGAGAAAAGGAAAGATACACACATTTGAATGCAGAGTTCCAAAGAATAGCAAGGAGAGATAAGAAAGCCTTCCTCATTGATCAGTGCCAAGAAATAGAGGAAAACAATAGAATGGGAAAGACTAGAGATCTCTTTAAGAAATTTAAAGAGAGCAAGGGAACATTTCATGCAAAGATGGGCACAATAAAGGAGAGAAATTGTATGGACCTAATCGAAGCAGTGGATATTAAGAAGAGGTGGCAAGAATATACAAAAAAAGGTCTGCACAACCCAGATAATCACAATGGTGTGATCACTCACCTAGAGCCAGACATGCTGGAATGTGAAGTCAAGTGGACCTTAGGAAGCATCACTACGAACAAAGCTAGTGGAGGTGATGGAATTCCAGTTGAGCTCTTTCAAATCCTAAAACATGATGCTTTGAAAGTGCAAAACTTGCAAAACTCAGCAACGGCCACAGGACTGGAGAAGGTCAGTTTTCATTCCAATCCCAAAGAAAGGCAATGCCAAGAATGCTCAAACTACTGCATAATTGTATTCATCTCACACGCTAGTAGAGTAATGCTCAAAATTCTCCAAGCCAGACTTCAACAGTACATGAACTGTGAACATCCAGATATCCAAGCTGGTCTTAGAAAAGGTAGAGGAACTAGAGATCAAATTGCCAACATCCGTTGGATCATCAAAAAAGCAAAAGAGTTCCAGACAAACATCTACTTTTGTTTTATTGACTACATCAAATCATTTGATTATGTGGACCACAACAAACTGTGGGAAATTCTTAAAGTGATGGAAATACCAGACCACCTGACCTGCCTCTTGAGAAACCTATATGCAGTTCAAGAAGCAACAGTTAGAACTGTACATGGAACAGAATGGTTCCAAACAGGGAAAGGAGTTCTTCAAGGCTGTTTATTGTAACCCTGCTTATTTAATTTATATGCAGAGTACATCATGAGAAATGCTGGGCTGGATGAAGCACAAATTGGAATTAAGATTGCTGGGAGAAATATCAATAACCTCAGATATGCAGATGACACCACCCTTATGGCAGAAAGTGAAGAGGAACTCAAAAGCCTCTTGACAAAAGTGAAGAGGAGAGTGAAAAAGTTGGCTTAAAGCTCAACATTCAGAAAACTAAGATCATGGCATCTGGTCCCATCACTTCATGGCAAATAGATAAGGAAACAGTGGAAACAGTGAAAGACTTTAATTTTTTGGACTCCAAAATCACTGCAGATGGTGATTGCAGCCATGAAATTAAAAGACACTTATCTCTTGGGGAAAAAGTTATGACCAACCTAGACAGCATATTAAAAAGCAGAGACATTACTTTGCCAACAAAGGTCTGTGTAGTCAAGACTATATTGTTTTCCAGTAGTCATGTATGGATGTGAGAATTGGACTATAAAGAAAGCTGAGCACCAAGGTATTGATGCTTTTGAACTATGGTGTTGGAGAAGACTCTTGAGAGTCCCTTGGACTGCAAGGAGATCCAACCAGTCCATCCTAAAGGAAATCAGTCCTGAATATTCATTGGAAGGATTGATGCTGAAGCTGAAGCTCCCATACTTTGGTCACCTGATGCAGCAAGCTAACTCATTTGAAAAGACCCCAATGCTGGGAAAGATTGAAGGTGGGAGGAGAAGAGGAAGACAGAGGATGAGATGGTTGAATGGTATCACCGACTAAATGGACGTGAGTTTGAGTAAACTCTGGGAGTTGGTGATGGACAGGGAGGCCTGGCTTGCTGCAGTCCATGGCATCACAAGTGTTGGACATGACTGAGTGACTGAACTGACTAATTTGTCAGATGACAGCAGTCTAACTTGACTATGAAGAAAGCAAGACCATTAAAGGGATAAGAAAAAATGAAAGTGTTGTAGTCTATAAATTAGAAGTCAAAATTTGTTGAGATTAAAAAATTGAAGGAAAGAAATTAAAGTGGGTATCAAAATGTAGAGTTATAATTGGCATTAGAAATGATGTGTAACAACGGCAAAGTCAGGATGCTGAAAAAGGATGACTTATATAGCTGAAGAGGGTGAAGACTAGAGCATTATAGATCAATAGATCAAAGAAATGGCAAGTCATGACATCTAAGGGATTGAAAAGGGGTATATTAAAATTACCAAGACTTAGATCAGGATAATGTTATAGACAAGAATGACTCTTCAAGGAGTGGCCAAGCATTCTGTAGATGACAACAGCTGGAATATTCAATTACTATGTTATACACTTGAAACAAATATAATAAGTGAACTATACTATAATAATAAATTAAAAACAAAATAAACAAATGGGTATCTTTGGCTTGTTCTTTTAATATTGAATATATATTTCCTGTGCTGTGTAATATATGATGGTATCTTATTTAATTTGTATATAATAGCTCTTCTTTTTAATATCTTACACTTATCTTCCCCCCCACCTTTTTTTTCAAGAATGTTTTGGCTACTTAAAGTCTTTTTTTTCCATATATGTTTATTATAGTTCTGTGAAAATGAAATGGGAAATTTGTTGTGGGTTGCATTAAAACTATGCTTTGAGTAGTAAGGATACTTTTAAAATATTCTTCCAATCCATGAAAATGGTATCTTTTCATTTCT
The DNA here is from genome assembly GCF_027580195.1 of Bos mutus. Taxonomy (NCBI): domain Eukaryota; kingdom Metazoa; phylum Chordata; class Mammalia; order Artiodactyla; family Bovidae; genus Bos; species Bos mutus. The sequence continues at coordinate 29,514,579 of NC_091617.1, forward strand.
TTTTATCACCTTTACTTTCCTTCATTAATGTGTTATGTTTTTCAAAGTTGAAGCCTTTAATATCTTTGGTTAGGTTTGTTTCTGGTATCTTATTATTTTTTATGTAATTTTAAATGTAACAGTTTATTTGATTTTTTTCTGATAGTTCATTATTTATCCAAAGAAAAATCATATTATCTGTATATTAATAGTGATCTTTATCCTGCAACTTTGTTGAGTTCATTCATTAGCTCTCTGTTAATTTCTTCTTTTGATTTCTACCCATGTGGTTTAAAGATTTTTTTTATAACTTGTGGTTCTTTCTCTCTAGTTCTTGTGTATCTATTATAGGTTTTTGATTTGTGTTTGCCATAAAGGTTGTATATAATGATCTATAACTGCATCTACTTATTTAGACTGACAGACATTTAAGTTCAAGCATATTCTTAAAGATTTACATTTTTTACTTTCTTTCTCATTTTTTAATATATAGTTTACATATTCATGTTTAGTTCTTAACTGTTAATTGTAGTTACAGTTGATTTCATAATATTTGTCTTTTAATTGTCACACTAGCTTATTTAAGTGGTTGATCCACAGCCTTTACTATATATTTGCATTTATTAGTGAAAATTTTCCTATAAATTCTTACTGTTTGTGATAGCCTTTTATTTTTCACTTAAATAAGACCTTTCAACACTTCTTGTAAGTTTAATATTGATGAACTCTTTTAGTTCTAGTTGACAAAGAAGTTCTTTATATCTTTTTAAATTTTGGGTAATAAGCTTTCTTTATCCTAGGTTGTATGTTTTTCCCTTTTATCACTTTAAATATATCATGACATTTTCTTCTGGCCTGCACATTTTCTGTAGAAAAATGAACTGATAGCCTTATGGAAGTCCCCTCATGTGAGAGTCTATTTTTCTCTTGCTGTCATTAAAAATCGTTTATTTAACTTTTTCCTTTTTAATTAGGATATGTCTTGGTGTGGATCTCTTTGGGTTCATCTTAATAGAAATATGCTATGATTCCTAAATGTCTTTTTCTTTCTTCAGTTTAAGGAATTTTTCAACCATAATTTTGTCAAATATATTTCCAATCCTTTTTTCTCCCTCTTCTCTCTCTGGAACCCCCAATAATGCAAATGTTAGTACTTGATGTTGATTGAGATCCTTTACACTATCCTTATTTTTTAAATTTGTTTTCCTTTTTACTGTTCTGATTGGGTGACTTTCATTATTTTATTTTCTAGATCACTCATGCATTCTTCTGAGTCACCTAGTTTGCTATTAATATTGATACCATCAAGACAATTCTAGAAAAACATCTATTTCTGCTTTATTGACTATGCCAAAGCCTTTGACTGTGTGGATCACAATAAACTGTGGAAAATTCTGAAAGATATGGGAATACCAGACCACTTGACCTGCTTCTTGAGAAATGTATATGCAAGTCAGGAAGCAACAGTTAGAACTGGGCATGGAACAACAGACTGGTTCCAAATAGGAAAAAGAGGACATCAAGGCTGTATATTGTCACCCTGCTTATTTAAATTTATATGCAGAGTACATCATGAGAAACACTGGGCTGGAAGAAGCACAAGCTGGAATCAAGATTGTGGGGAGAAATATCAATAACTTCAGATATGCAGATGACACCACCCTTATGGCAGAAAGTGAAGAGGGACTCAAAAGCCTCTTGATGAAAGTGAAAGAGGAGAGTGAAAAAGTTGGCTTAAAGCTCAACATTCAGAAAATGAAGATCATGGCATCTGGTCCCACCACTTCATGGGAAATAGATGGCGAAACAGTGGAAACAGTGTCAGACTTTATTATTTTGGGCTCCAAAATCACTGCAGATGGTGATTGCAGCCATGAAATTAAAAGATGCTTACTTCTTGGAAGGAAATTTATGACCAACCTAGATAGCATATTCAAAAGCACAGATATTACTTTACCAGCAAAGGTCCATCTAGTCAAGGCTATGGTTTTCCCAGTGGTCATGTAGGGATGTGAGAGTTGGACTGTGAAGAAAGCTGAGCATCAAAGAATTGATGCTTTTGAACCGTGGTGCTGTAGAAGACTCTTGAGAGTTCTTTGGACTACAAGGAGATCCAACCAGTCCATCCTAATGGAGACCAGTCCTGGGTGTTCATTGGAAGGACAGATGCTGTAGCTGAAACTCCAATACTTTGACCACCTCATGCGAATAATTGACTCATTGGAAAAGACCCTAATGCTGGGAAAGATTGGGGGCAGGAGGAGAAGGGGACAACAGGAGATGAGATGGCTGGATGGCATCACCGACTCAATGCACATGAGAAACTCTGGGAGTTAGTGATGTACAGGGAGGCCTGGCATGCTGCGATTCATGGGGTCACAAAGAGTCGGACACAACTGAGAGATTGAACTGAACTGAGTGTGTTTTACATCTTAGTTATTCTGTTCTTCAGCTTTCAGTCTCTCGTTCCTCCTTTTCCTTGTTAAAATTCTCACCATGTTCATCTATTCTTTTCCCAAGTTCCGTTAGTATTCTTAATATTGCTTTGAACTCTTTATCAGATACATAATGTATCTATCTTTTATAGGCATTTTCAGGATTTTATTTCTTATTCATTTATGTGAGACATTCCTCTGTTATCTCTTATTGTTTTACTTTATCTGTCTCTATGAAAGTAGGTGACCCTGATGTCTATCCTAGTCTTGCAAGAATGTCCTTGGAGGGCATCATCCTATGTAGTCAATGTATGCCCAGTGGTTTTGGTCAGAAAACTGGAACTGAAGTGAACGTGAGTCATTTCCTCCCCTGGAACATGTTGGCAGACACTATCCTCAGTCAGAGATAGACTGGAGATAGAGGACCTAGAGCCAGAGCTGGTTGTGATTCAAGACTCTTCCTGTGCTCAGTGTCAGTCACCACCCTACAGGGTATAAGTTCAGAGCCCAAGATACTGAAGCAGAAGCTCTTAGGTTTCAGTCTAAGCTGGATTTGTTCCCTCTAAGTATTAGTATATGTACTCTGCTTGGCAACAGCAGCCTTTACCCTAGTAGAAGGCAGAGCTGTACCAAGAGGTGCTGGAGCAGGATCCTGTACAGGCTGGGGTGTGTTCTGGGCTGGTTCATCAAGTCACTCAGAGCCACAGGCAGTTTTCAAACTGATGTTTCTGTGCACACTGATACTGTTTTCCATTACCTTGTTTGGAGGCAGGATTGGGTCCAAGCCAACTCGATTCCCTTTAAGGATGCACAATCCTCTTGACAACAGCACTTCTTCCCTAGTGGAAAGAAGTGCCAGAGCAAAGGGGCTAAACACCCAGTGTGAGCTGGATGCTTGCTAAGACTCATGGGAAAATGGCCAGAAACCTCTGCAGTTTTCAATATACTTCCTCCCTGCTACAACTGGAAGGAAGTAAGTGTGTGCATGCACTCTTAACAAATAGAGTCTTGGTTTCTTACAGCCCTTTGGTAAGTCTCATTGGTTTTCAAATTCACTCAGGATACTCATCTTCTTAGTGCCAGACCTCTGGGAAACCCAATGTGTGACTCACCCCCTCACTCTTCAGAGAAGATCTTTAAGCCCATGATATCCCCTTCTTCATTTGTGTCCCCTACTAGTGCCAGAGGTCATGACCCTATTGTTCTTTCTTTCCTACCTGACTCCATATGGATCTTTCTTTACAGTCTTGATTGTAGAAAAGCCTTTATGCCAGTCTCCAAGTTGCCAACAAAGGTCCAACTAGTCAGTTATTGTTTTTCCAGTAGTCATGTATGGATGTCCAAAGAATTGATGCTTTTGAACTGTGGTGTTGGAAAAGACTCTTGAGAGTCCTTTGGACTACAAGGAGATCCAACCAGTCCATCCTAAAAGAAATCAGTCCTGAATATTCATTGGAAGGACTGATGCTGAAGCTGAAACTCCAATACTTTGGCCACCTGATGAGAAGAATTGACTCATTTGCAAAGACCCTGATGCTGGGAAATATTGAAGGTGGGAGGAGAAGGGAACGGCAGAATATGAGGTGGTTGGATGGCATCACTGACTCAATGAACATGAGTTTGAATAACCTCTGGGAGTTGATGTGGACAGAGAAGCCTGGCGTGCTACAGTCCATGAGGTCACAAAAGAGTCAGACACAACTGAGCAACTGAACTGAAATGAAATTGTTTTTAGCTAGAGTTGTCTTTATTATAGGTGTAATTTGATGTGTTTATGAGGGGAAGTGAGCTCAGTGTCCTCATACTCCACCATCGTCATCTCTCCTCTACAAACTATCCACTTCAGATGCTGGGTCTCAGATATGTTGAGCATTCAGTTCAGTTCAATCAGTCAGTTGTGTCCAACTCTTTGCAACCTCCTGGACTGCAGCATGCCAGGCTTCCCTATCAGGAATGATAAAAGACATACATGCTAACATTAATTAAAAGAAAGCTGGAGTTGTAATATTAATTTCAGTCAAAGCAAACCAGAAGAAGGAAAATTATGAGGGATGAAAAAAAAATTCAGTAATGATAAAAGTATCAGTCTTCCAACATAAATAATCATATTAACTAGGTATGCATTAATAACAGCAGAGAATAATAATACATGAGACAAAAATTAATAGAACTGAAATAAAAATATAGACAAATTGGCAGTTACTTCAATACTTCAGCACCGTTAACTTAATACAAAATAGATAAGAGGTAGAGAGTAAAAAGGAAGATATAAAATTGTATTTATTCATAGATGTCAATATTGAATATCTGAAAAGCAGAATCTACAAACATATTCCTGAAACTAATAAATGACATAGCAGTGTAGCAGAATGTAAATTTTTTTAAATTGAGTTTGTTTTCAATATATCAATAATGAGCAATTAAAATCAGAAATTAATAAAAATAACATTTATAATAATACCAAAGTTATTAGGTATAAATCTAAGAAAATATGTATAGAATCTATGTAGAAACCAATGAAACACTGATGATATAAATAAAACATCAATATAAATGTAAAATTAGTCCATGTTTATGAATAGGAAGATTTAAAATTATTGAGCTGTCATGTTTTTCCAGCTTCATTTATAAATTCAATTAAATCTCAAACAAAATCTCAGGAAGTTATTTTAATGGCTATTGACAACCTGATTCTAAAGTTTACATGGAGAAAAAAATATCAGAATAGCCAACACAATATTGAAGAATAAGAAAGTTGGTTTGAAACACCTGATTTTTTTACTTAAAATGAAGCTATATTAATTAAGTAAGATAGATTGATATAGGAAAAAAATAGACACATTCTATTCTGAATGCAACAGAACAGAAAGTCCAGAATAGACTGATGAAAATATAGTCAACTGATAATTTGGGCAAAAATGCAAAGATAAATCACTTGTGAAATAACAGTCTTTTAAATAAATGGTGCTAGAACAACGATATATCCATATTAAAAAAAAAAAAAAGTCTGGACACAGACCTCACCCTTTTTAAAAACTCAACTCAAAATGAATCATAGGCCTAAATATAAACTACAAACAGATAAAATATCCAGAAGAAAACATAACAATAACTACATGATCTTGGTTTTGATGATGATATATCATATATATAACTTAGAAAAATAATTGAAAATTTGACTCTATTAACGTTAGAAACTTCCATTGTGCACAAGACACTCTGAAGAGAATGAAATAATAGGAGAGAACCTGGGAGAAAATATCTGTGAAATACACATCTAATAAAGGAATTATATACAAAATATATAGAGAGTTTTTAAAACTCATCTCTGTAAATGTATCTGAAATGAATTGATTATCGTAACAGACACCTCACTAAAGGATATGTACAAATGACAAGAACATAAAATGGTGCTTAGTATAATGTCATTAGGCAAATGCCAGTATGTACCTATTAGAATAACTAAAATCCAAATTAAAAGATGCTTACTCCTTGGAAGAAAAGTTAGACAACTTTTCTAGACAGCATATTAAAAAGCAGAGACATTACTTTGTCAACAAATGTCTATGTAGTCAAGGCTATGGTTTTTCCTGTAGTCATGTATGGATGTGAGAGTTGGACTATAAAGAAAGCTGAGCGCCAAAGAATTGATGCTTTTGAACTGTGGTGTTGGAGAAGACTCTTGAGAGTCCCTTGAACTGCAAGGAGGTGCAACCAGTCCATCCTAAAGGAGATCAGTCCTGGGTGTTTACTGGAAGGACTGATGTTGAAGCTGAAACTCCGATACTTTGGTCACCTGAAGCAAAGAGCTGACTCATTTGAAAAGACCCTGATACTGGGAAAGATTGAAGGCAGGAGGAGAAGGGGACAACTGAGGATGAGATGGTTGGATGGCATCACCGACTCAATGGACATGAGATTTGGGTCAACTCCAGCAGTTGGTGATAGACAGGGAAGCCTGGCATACTGTGGTTCATGGGGTCGCAAAGAGTGGAACATGACTGAACGACTGAACTGAACTGAAATCTGACAATACTGAACATTCTTAAGAAACTCTCATTCATTGCTGGTGGGATAAAACATAGTTCTCTTATTTTCAAAGACAATTTTGCAGTTTCTTATAAAAGAAAACTTAGGTTTTACTATAAGATTCAACAATCACAATTCTGTTTACCTAACTTAATAAAAAATGTCTGTGCATAAAAGTTTGCATATAATTATTCACAGTAGCTTATTCATAATTGCCCCAAATTGGAAACAATTAAAATTTCCTTCAATAGGTGAAGGAAATAGGTGAATAAACTCTGGAACATTTAGAGAATATAATATTGTGAAGTGATAAAAAAATGAGTTATTAAACCACAAAAGCATGCATGAGTCAAAAGTGCCTATTTCTAAGTAAGAGGAGATTTTGAAATATCTACGTACTCTGTGATTCCCAGCACATACTATTCTGGAAAACACATTTAAAGATATTAGGTCAGTGGTTGTCAGGTGTAGATGTGCACATATAGTAGAGATTGGGATTGTAGAAGGCAAGGGGATGGAATAGGTGAAGTACAGGGCATTTTATAAGAGCAGTGGAATTGTTCTTTTTAATACTGTTATGGTGAATACAAAATGTAGATTTGTCAAAATTCATTGAACTTTATAGCACAAAGAATACTCATCATAAATGAAAAAATTTTTTAAATCATTTATGAGGTCAGAGGATACAGGAATGGAATTTAGGATGTGACAAATGATTTAAATGTATTTAAATTATATGAAACTTTCTTAGTGAAGGGAGTTGGAGAATAAGGTGCTGACCTTTTTGACTTGGGAAATGAATGGAGTTTGTAAGACTAATCGCAAAAGAAATCGTGCATAAGCGCTGTATTCTGGTTGATGAAGTTCTGTCCCATAGGGCGCAGGCTAACAATTCTAAAACTATGATGTATGTATACTGGAACTAACAGTTAATTAAATTACTCATGAATGGCCGGAGCCAGAAGTATCACTGTAGGTGGGGGAAGTTCAGATAAGCTAAGGAAGGAGGCTAGAATGATGTACATGGTAATGGATCAGAGTTAGAGGTACCAGTATGAACGTCAGTTCAGTTCCAAGGCTCAGTCGTGTCCGACTCTTTGCGACCCCATGAATCGCAGCACGCCAGGCCTCCCTGTCCATCACCAACTCCCGGAGTTCACTCAGACTCACGTCCATCGAGACAGTGATGCCATCCAGCCATCTCATTTTCTGTCGTCTGTTCATACACATACGTATGAACGTATGTGTAGCTTAATATAGACACAGATGGTCACATGTAGAAATGATTATAGATATGTATCTATAAACAGGTTAGCTTTCATATTTAAATCTCCTTGCTTGGCCACTTGAGAGGACATGAAGACAATGGCACCTCAGGAGAAATGAACACAATGAACATTCAACTCTTGGTTTCTAGTACTATTCTTTCATTAAAGGAACCAGAGCTCCTTGGAACAATGGCAAATTTTAGGACGGGGACAGTAAATAAGCAGGATGAATCTAGATCAGAAAGTAAGAAACTGTTCAAATGAAAAGGAGGGTGGAGGTAAGGTAAAAGCGTACTGCAGTCCATGGAAGAATTTGAATGACTAAGGATGAACAATTTGAACAAAATAGAGAGAACAGAGAAACTAAATTGGATTATAATCCAAAGCACAAAATTAATAGTCCATACTGATATAAATAAATGATTGAATAAATAAAAGGAAAGGAATAGACATATCTCCTGTGAAGAATACTTCCAAATGGGTTTATGTAGATATTTGACTCTTAAGGATGTGAAGTATAACCTTCTATTCCTTAAGTGTGAGATGCTCATAGTGCCTTCTTTCCAAAGAGTACAATGTGAGAACATGGAAAGTTAGAGTGGGGAAATCTAACAACTACCTCAGCCAGCTGACCAGACTTAAAATCTACAGTGATAGTTCATGAGACAGTATGTACCCTTAGAAGAATGTCACAAGAACAGAACCGTATTTCTCTATGGACTTTCTCACAAAAACCCAGTTTTAATTATAGAAAAAATGAGATAAATTCCAGTTGAAGGACATTCTAAAAACCTGACCAAAATCTCTCAATATTGTCAAGGATATCAAAACAAAGAATGCTAGAGAAATTGCCACAGCCAAAAGGAAATGAAGGAAATAATATGTAATGTGGGATTCTGTATGAAATTCTGAAACAGGTAAAATATAATAGATAAAAACTAAGGAAATCTGAATTAACCATGACCTTTACAAATATTAAGGTACTGATATTCACTCATCAGTGGTGAGAAATACATCATGTGATTATGAGATATTAAGATGTTAACAATAAGAAAAAAACTCGGTATGGACTATATGAAAGTTTTCTGTATTAGCCTTATAATTTTTTATTAAAATTTAAATATACTCTAAAATAAAAAATTATATGAATGTATACATACAACATAATAACTTTTAAATAAAATACATAATTAAGATAAAAACCAGTCAGATGAAGTCTGGGAGATTGTATGTAGAAAATACATGCTACCAAAGGTCTCTAAAAATTATTCCATATAATTGTCTTTGAACTTATTAAAGACCAATCCAAAGTAGACTAATTATGCAATAATAATTTTAACTACTATTAATCTTAAGACAAAAGTAAGCAATTTTCTCTAGAGAAGCAAAATTTTCTTTATGATTCTAAACTCTATATGTTCACCAGGTTGCCAAGGATTTTTAGAATACATTGACCAAATGCTGTCCATTTAAAAATCAGAAGATAAAGCAGTGAAAGAAACACATAGCCACCTGTGTAAAATGTATCTGTTTCTGTTTCATGTTTTTGCCACTCTGAAAAACGCTTCTTCATTAGGTATTGCATTTTATGAAGAGGTAAACATGCACATATATTCTCCATCCTGTATCGTCAGTACCTAGCACAGTTTCTGTCATGTAATCAACCCTTTATAAATATTTGTCAAATGAATATATAAATGAACAAATTGTGTGTGACCCTAGGTGCTCTTCACTTCACTTTTTATGCATTGCTCTCTGTTTTCCACTATTATCCTTATTTTACTGTACTAAGTTCTCATTTTTTTGGACATGTTTCTATTTGTAAACATTTTTACTCTGACTTGTAATATGAGTCATTGTGAGTTTTATTGATTTAAATAGTTTCCCTAAGACTTTCAGACATTAATTAGTTATAAATTTAATACCTTTCTAAGCAGATATATTGGCATTTCCATCATAATATGAAGTAATTTGTAGTTAAAGTGAACAAACAAGTTCAGAAAGAAAAAATCTTGGTTCAAACTTTAATGAATTTTCAAATATAAAAATTTTCAAAAATTTAGAGAGTGTTCATGTTCACATTATGAAACTGCCAAAGTGTTACATATGGCAAGGTCCACAGGATAGAACCAGAATCATTCTGTTTATTCCCAATGCTGAGAACAATAACTATAAACATAATTTATTTTAAATAATAAATGGATAATTTTAATAAATTTCTAAGATTTAAATACCATATATAGCTCACTTATAGAAAAGTGGGTTAATAATTTTAAAATGATAATTTTCTTTGAAACATAAATGTAAACCTGCATGTTTATAGATCTTCAAATGCCAAATATGATTATTTTGAAAGCATAATTTGAGTTTATATTCATGTCTCTATTTCAACATAGAAATTCAACCAGACTTTCAAAAGGCCAAAAAAAAAGAAACTCAAACTAGCAGAATCATTTCATTAATTAAATAGACTTTCCATCAAAGCAGTAGTTCTCTGTTGTGACTGAGGAGCAAGTATTTTCAAAGTTCAAATTGATGTTTATATTATATCACCAGTGTCCATTTTATGAACAATATTTAATGGTGAGTCTTTTAAATCAAGAAGTAAAATGATGTATTCTCCTGGTTTTGCTCAGTACAATATTTTCCAAGCATCTGTCTTAAATCAACTTTAGAAATTTTGGTTCTCCAGGTTCTCAAAAATGTTGAATGACTGTTTTTGGCTACCTAAACCAAAAGCCAAAAAAGAAAAAACTAGGTACAATATACTGTCTTCAATTTAGTAGTTTGATCCATACAAACTTACATATTCTTTCATATAACTTCCTGGGTGTCATTGCCAAAAAAACTGTTTTATTGATTTGTTTTGTTTTTGGTGACTTCAGTTTATTGCAAACCAGATGTAGCCTTGAAGTTTTAAGTCCAACTGTTCCCAGACTTTATTATCTGGGCATGCAGCCACTACAATGCAGAGTTCTTAAGTAAGTAAGTTCTACGGAAGTATTGACCAGCTTTCCATACCCACAAACACATCCACAGTGCTCTATCTGATAGTGTTGAAAAGTAGTCCTCCTTTTTTTTTTCTCTTTGATACACTATTTTCAACTTTCTAACTTCCATTATTCAGATTCTACCAAATTAAGCTATTTCTTCTGTCAAATTTAAGGGTGTTATTTATTTATTTTTTTAATTCACTGGGAACAGAGACTTTTGGATATACAAATAGAATGGGATCATCAAATATTTAGCCACTTTTTGTAAGCAAGTAATTTATCAATGTAAATGGTAATTGCTCATTGGAGATTTTATAAAATATCTGGGGATATGCAATGGTTAAAAGAGCAAATAAGACATAATAATATTTGTCATACAATGTTTGCTTGATAATAGGAATAGCACTATTTATAATTCTATGTGCTTTCTAAATATTAATCCCAAAAACCTACCTAAATTTTTGATGTGTCTATGTTTCTGTTATTTTGAAGATAGGAAAATTGAGCAGAGTGTAACTAGTTGCTGTTTTCTAGTTGGTTAGTGGTCCAACTCATTGTAGCCTTATGGACTGCCGCACACCAGGCTTCCCTATCCATCACTAACTCCCAGAGCTTGCTCAAATTCACGTCCAATGAGCCGGTGATGCTATCTAAATGTCTCATCCTCTGCCACCCACTTCTTTTGCCTTCAATCTTTCCCAGAATCAAGGCTTTTTCCAAAGAGGCAGCTCTGCCCATCAGGTGGCCAAAGTATTGGAGTATCAGCTTCAGCACCAGTCCTTCCAATAAGTATTCAGGGTTGATTTCCTTTCTGGTTTGATCTTCTTGACGTCCAAGGTACTCTCAAGAGTCTTTTTCAGCACCACAGTTTGAAAGCTTTAATTTTCAGCTCTCAGCCTTCTTTATGGTCCAACTCTCACATCTGTACATGACTACTGAAAATCTATAGCTTTGACCATACGGACCTTTGTTGGCAAAGTGATTTATTTGCTTTTTTTTTTACTACTCTGTCTAGTTTTGTCATAGCTTTCCTTCCGAAGAGCATACATCTTTTAATTTCAAGGTTGCAGTCACCATCCATAGTGATGGTACAACTTGCCTTGTATCAAACTGATAGTAATTCACAGATTAAAGCTTTAAATCTAGATAATGCTTCTCCAGACATGATGCTCTAACCACTACATTGCATTGTTCTTCCACAATGAACAAGCCATTAGCTGACTTTGCAAAAACAAACAACCAAAGAAAAACTATGCGGCTGCTGTTCATTTATATTGAACTTAAAAACACTGTCATGAAAGTATTCAATATAAGATGCTACTCAACATAGCATTCATATGAAGAAATCAGCCAATATTTATGGATTTTGAAGATGTAATTTTACTGAGTGTAGTTAATAAGTAAAGATTTTTAATGATTTGGGGAGAAGGGAATAAAAAATTTGGGATTGAAGTTATGACTTGGCACCAAAACCATGTACAAATCAATTTGTGACCTTGACAAAATTAAAACTTCTGTGATCATCACTTTGTTCTTAGGGATAAACCCATTAAAATCAAATAAAAAGGCATTAAACCCAGCTGTCAACATTATTTGCATGCTTCTAATTATGAGCAGAGGAATTATTGTAATAAATGTAACCCTTTTTATAATGATCCAGACTGTAACTAAAATGCCATCTGATTCTTATATAAAAAATACATGTATACATAGTTCCATGCAAATTAGATAGTAAGCCTAGATTTTCAAATATTAAAAAAAATTAATTCAAATTTTACTAGACAGGGAGCAAAAATTTAGGAAACTGGGCAATTCTTTCATTGTTAAAATGATACAAGCTTAATTATATTCTTATGTTCATTAATGGCTGGTGGTTTCAGTTTGGACATTAACTTTAGATATCACTTTAGCATTTATTCTGGAACAGGTAAATTTCCTAGATCAGGCATAAAATATTTACCAGCTTCAGTTTAAAAATACAGGTATCATTTGTTTAAACACCACTTGTGCTGGTTTTCTCATTAGTTTATTTTCCATTCACACTATGAATAATTAAACACTATGGATCTTCTCTAAATTTGGACATATGTAAATCTTGGAAACTTCAATAGTTTTCAAATAAGCATATCTCCTTTGGGGACCAGTAATATTCCCAAAGAATTATTTAAAATAAAAGTAGTTTCTGAAGGCAAAGGCACCATGTGTATTTACAATGAACTTCCCATTTAATTATAATGTGACTCACTGTAAAATATGATATTAACATGTCAAGTCAATTTCATGCTTTCCTTTTCTCAGGCTATTTAGCACAACAAATTTCACACTAATCAGCTTGAGTATTTAATGTCAAAGATAGGAATTTGGCATTGCTGCATATCTTATGAAACATATATAAGTGTATATGTATTTATGGGAAATGTGTTAATGCATTGAAGTTGAAATTAATGTTTAAACATAATTCGATATATGCTGTAATTGAGTTAAAAAGAAAATAGGATATTCATACTATTGAAGTATACCAATAAATAGAAAATATAAGACATAATTCATAGAAAAACTAGAAAGGAGATTTAAATACCAAAATCTCAAAAATGTTACCTTCATGTGTTATGATGATTAATGACTATCACCTCTTCTTTTTGCATATGGTATATTATTTTCTCTACAATGTGACTACATTATCATTTAATTTGATACACATTAAAAACTTGTGAGCTATATTTCAATTATGTAAAGCTAATTAATAACATAGAGTATGGATTTTTAAAATTCACAAAATATTATTTGAGGCTGGTCCTATTTCTTCATCTGACAGGCTAAGACTCTACTATTAGACCCCTCCACCTGCAGGGCAAAATGTGACTGTCTAACAAAAACTGATAGACTCTATTGGGAGCGCATACTTGTTTGAGGGAGGGGGGACATGGATCTCTACATGAAACTTCCACATCCTTGGCTTTTAGCTTGTGACCATGGATAGTACACGCATCTCACACAACTTCAAATGAGGGCACATGTCAAAAGCTCATATTTTTTCTGGCTTGGGGAATGGCAGGGGCCTGGCATGACACTTAACAGAGTAGGGAAAATACTTTAAGAGAAAAAAAAAAGTGAAGATCCACAAGCTGTGTTCACCCACACCTCTATCTAACCCAGTAGTCATGTATTTTTCCAACAGACCCAAGCAGTCCCAACTAAGGATAAAATTTATGCTTAACAGAGCAAAGAGTACATTGTCAAACCAGGTGCACAAAATTACATGTTGAAAGAATATTCACTGAATAAAATATAACAATAATAATAAATATCTGCAACTAAAAAGAAAAAATAATGTTTATGCAAAGTATCTAATATAAAATCCAAATTGCTCAAGATACAAAGAGTCAAGAGTACAGAACACATACCAAGATAAAATGAAGAGCAATCAAGACTGGCTATGTGAAGAATCAGTCCTTAGAACTAAGAGATTCAAGTGGTTGTTAGAACTGTATTCAGTTAGTTAAACATAAATATTTAAGAACATATATTTTAAATGCATGAGATCTCAGTAAAAAAGAAGGAACTTTCAAGAAAGAAACAATGAAAAGAATTGAATGGATTCCTGAGCTGGAAATTGAAATTTTTGAAAAATATATTCCCTGGATGGACTTAGTGAAGTACACATGACACAGGAAAGTGTAAACTGAACATGTATTAACAGACATAATCTAAGGTGAAGAATATAGATAGAAACAGTGAAAATATTAACAGAGTATCAGATGATATCATAAGATCAGGCATATTTATAACTGGAAAAACAAAGGGGAAGACAGCAAAAATGGGGAAAAATTGGAAAACAAAATTAGTCATAATTTCTCCAAATTTGTTGACAGAAAGTTACAAGATTAACACCAAGCTGAATAAATGCAAATAAGTTTCAGGCTGAGATACATCATATTTAAACTGTTGAAGGCCAAAAATATATAATAAAGCTTGGAAGAAGCATGAGAAAAATCAATATTACATAAAGGGCAACAATGATCCAGTTAATGGCTAACATATTAAAAAAGAAAACATAGAGCCAGAGACAGTGGAAAAACAACTTCAAAAAACAAAAATGAACAAGAAAAACATCCAGAAAAAATGTCTTTCATGAATGAAGGTGAAATAGATAAAAGAAAAGTAAGAGAATTAGTCAGGAGCAGACCTCCACCAAGGGAGGGAAGGTAAGGAAATTCTTCACAGTCATATATAATGACATGAAAACTCATATCTTTGGAAAAGAATGAAAAACATCGGAAATGATAAATATCTGAATTAGTACAAGAATACATATTTTTGCCTTTTCCCCATTATTTTATGTAGTAACTATACTTAAGAGGAATAATTATAATAGAGTATTGTACAATTTATATTGTGTATAAACCTACCATAAATAATTCTAACATTGGATGAGATGTGAGAAATGACAAGTAACATCAGAATGTATTTTGAAGTAAATATGTCAAGATATTTAAGAAGTAGATAAATCCATGCATAGGTGAAAATATATAGTTATGAAAGCTTTTACTAGAAACAAAAGTTTCTATACATGTCCAGCATAATAATTTAACATAAAAATGACATTAACAAAGAAATAGATGGGAGAAAAATGCAAAGTTGGGATAGAAATAAATGAAATAGAATATCAATAAAAATAAAATAATGCCAAAAACTCGTTCTTTGTGAAAAAATAATAAAAATACCTATAAATCTTTTCAGACTTGCAAGATAAAAGGAAAGACACAAATTGCCATAATCAGAAATGGCATAGAGGACATCATTACAGACTTCTCAGAAAATAAAATAATAAGACATTTGTGAAGTATTTTATGGCAATGAATTTGACAACCTTGATGTATTAGAAGTTGAAGAAAAAACTCAAGATTTACTTATCCTCTCGCTGGAGGGAGGGAAATAAAACAATTGTATATCATACAAACAATTATATTTAAAATTAAAAGCTTTCTACAAAGAAAACTCTAGGCCTGTATGTCTTAATTATTTCTGTCAGAAACATCTTAGGGAAAATAATATTATTTCACCATCTTTTGGAAAATACTGAAGTCTCTTATCCTAATTGCAAAATCAGACAAAGTCATAAGAATATAAACTATACACTAATATTTCATGTTAATATAGAGGCAAAATTGAATCCATCAGTGTACAATAATGATAATACATCATAATAAATTGGGAGTTTATCTCAGGAGTTCAAGATATAGTAACATCTTTAAATTAGTAAGTGTGATGTATCATCTAATTACAGTAGTATCCAACTTTATGATGGTTCAGGCTGCATAGAGAATGTATTGTTGGGTTTTAGTATTTTGGACAGCTTATATACATCTAATCTTGATTGAAACTAGTTATTTCTAGTCATCAGTCTCTACACACGGCTAAATGAAAGAAATGTTTTAACTTATGAGTTCATGCATAATAATTGCTTCATCTTAATTTTTTTTTAAAAAAGTGACATTTTAAGGCAAATATGTTGCAGATAGAAATGGTTCCAATGAGTATATCAGAATATCCATAATAAACATCAGTTCAGTTCAATTGCTCAGTCGGGTCCGACTCTTTGCGAACCCATGAATCGCAGCACGCCAGGCCTCCCTGTCCATCACCAACTGCCGGAGTTCACTCAGACTCATGTCCATCGAGTCAGTAATGCCATCCAGCCATCTCATCCTCTGTCGTCCCCTTCTCCTTCTGCCCCCAATCCCTCCCAGCATCACAGTCTTTTGCAATGAGTCAACTCTTCGCATGAGGTGGCCAAAGTACTGGAGTTTCAGCTTCAGCATCATTCCTTCCAAAGAAATCCCAGGGCTGATATCCTTCAGAATGGACTGGTTGGATCTCCTTGCAGTCCAAGGGACTCTCAAGAGTCTTCTCCAACACCACAGTTCAAAAGCATCAATTCTTCAGTGCTCAGCTTTCTTCACAGTCCAACTCTCACATCCATACATGGACACAGGAAAAACCATAGCCTTGACTGACTAGACGAACCTTTATTGGCAAAGTAATGTCTCTGCTTTTCAATATGCTATCTAGGTTGGTCATAACTTTTCTTCCAAGGAGTAAGCATCTTTTAATTTCATGGATGCAGTCACCATCTGCTGTGATTTGGGAGACCCCCCCAAAAAAAGTCTGACGTGGTTTCCACTGTTTCCCCATCTATTTCCCATGAAGTGATGGGACCAGATGCCATGATCTTCATTTCTGAATGTTGAGCTTTAAGCCAACTTTTTCACTCTCCACCTTCACTTTCATCAAGAGGCTTTTTAGTTCCTCTTCACTTTCTGCCATAAGGGTGGTGTCACCTGCATATCTGAAGTTATTGATATTTCTTCCAGCAATCTTGATTCCAGCTTGTGCTTCTTCCAGCCCAGTGTTTCTCATGATGTACTCTGCATATAAGTTAAATAAGTGGGGTGACAATATACAGCCTTGATATACTCCTTTTCCTGTTTGGAACCAGTCTGTTGTTCCATGTCCAGTTCTAACTGTTGCTTCCTGACCTGCATACAGATTTCTCAAGAGGCAGGTCAGGTGGTCTGGTATTCCCATCTCTTTCAGAATTTTCCACAGTTTATTGTGACCACACAATCAAAGGCTTTGGCATAGTCAATAAAGCAGAAATAAATGCTTTTCTGGAACTCTCTTGCTTTTTCCACTATCCAGCGGATGTTGGCAATTTGACCTCTGGTTCCTCTGCCTTTTCTAAAACCAGCTTGAATATCTGGAAGTTCACGGTTCACGTATTGCTGAAGCCTGGCTTGGAGAATTTTGAGCATTACTTTACTAGCATTTGAGATGAGTGCAATTGTTCTGTAGTTAGAGCATTCTTTGGTACAGCCTTTCTTTGGGATTGGAATGAAAACTGACCTTTTCCAGTCTTGTGGCCACTGCTGAGTTTTCCAAATTTGCTGGCATATTGAGTACAGCACTTTCACAGCATCATCTTTCAAGATTTGAAAGAGCTCAACTGGAATTCTGTCACCTCCACTATCTTTGTTCGTAGTCATGCTTTCTAAGGCCCACTTGACTTCACATTCCAGGATGTCTGGCTCTAGGTGAGTGATCATGGTTATCTTGGTCATGAAGATGTTTTTTATATAGTTCTTCTGTGTGTTCTTGCCACCTCTTCTTAATATCTTCTGCTTCTGTTAGGTCCATACCATATCTGTCCTTTATCAAGCCCATCTTTGCATGAAATGTTCCCTTGGCATCTCTAATTTTCTTGAAGAGATCTCTAGTCTTTCCCATTCTGTTGTTTTCCTCTATTTCTTTGAATTGATTGCTTAGGAAGGCTTTCTTATCTCTTCTTGATATTCTTTGGAACTCTGCATTCAGATGCATATATCTTTCCTTTTCTCCTTTGCTTTTCACTTCTTTTCTTTTCACAGCTATTTGTAAGGCCTCCTCAGACAGCCATTTTGCTTTTTTGCATTTCTTTTCCATAGGGGTGGTCTTGATCCCTGTATCCTGTACAATGTCATGAACCTCAGTCCATAGTTCATCAGGCACTCTATCTATCAGATCTAGGCCCTTAAATCTATTTCTCTCTTCCACTGTATAATCATATGGGATTTGATTTAGGTCATACATGAATGGTCTAGTGGTTTTCCCTACTTTTCTTCAATTTCAGTCTGAATTTGGCAATAAGGAGTTCATGATCTGAGCCACAGTCAGCTCCTGGTCTTGTTTTTGTTGACTGTGTAGAGCTTCTCCATCTTTGGCTGCAAAGAATATAATCAATCTGATTTTGGTGTTGGCCATCTGGTGATGTCCATGTGTAAAGTCTTCTCTTGTGTTGTTGGAAGAGGGTGTTTGCTATGTCCAGTTCATTTTCTTGGCAAAACTCTATTTGTCTTTGCCCTGCTTCATTCTGTATTCCAAGGCCAAATTTGCCTGTTACTCCAGGTGTTTCTTGACTTCCTACCTTTGCATTCCAGTCCCTTATAATGAAAAGGACATCTTTTTTTGGGTGTTAGTTCTAAAAGGTCTTGTAGGTCTTCATAGAACCGTTCAACTTCAGCTTCTTCAGTGTTACTGGTTGGGGCATAGACTTGGATTATTGTGATATTGGATGGTTTGCCTTGGAAACGAACAGAGATCATTCTGTCATTTTTGAGATTGCATCCAAGTACTGCATTTCATACTCTTTTGTTGACCATGATGGCCACTCCATTTCTTCTGAGGGATTCCTGCCCGCAGTAGTAGATATAATGGTCATCTGAGTTAAATTCACTCATTCCAGTCCATTTTAGTTCGCTGATTTCTAGAATGTCGATGTTCATTCTTGCCATCTCCTGTTTGACCACTTCCAATTTGCCTTGATTCATGGACCTGACATTCCAGGTTCCTATGCAATATTGCTCCTTATAGCATCGGACCTTACTTCTATCACCAGTCACATCCAGAACTGGGTATTGTTTTTGCTTTGGCTCCATCCCTTCATTCTTTCTGGAGTTATTTCTCCACTGATCTCCAGTAGCATATTGGGCACCTACTGACCTGGGCAGTTTCTCTTTCAGTATTCTATCATTTTGCCTTTTCATACTGTTCATGGGGTTCTCAAGGCAAGAATACTGAAGTGGTTTGCCATTCCCTTCTCCAATGGACCACATTCTGTAAGACCTCTCCACCATGCCTGCCTGTCTTGGGTTGCCCCACAGGGCATGGCTTAGTTTCATTGAGTTAGACAAGGCTGTGGTCCTAGTGTGATTAGTTTGACTAGTTTTCTGTGAGTATGGTTTCAGTGTGTCTGCCCTCTGATGCCTTCTTGCAACAGCTACTGTCTTAGTTGGGTTTGTCTTACCTTGGATGTGGGGTATCTCTTCACGGCTGCTCCAGCAAAGCGCAGCCGCTGCTCCTTACCTTGGACGAGGGGTTCAAAAGTTCTTATTTCCACATAAGATATATGTCAGATTAACTAAATCTTTGAATTTATTTTGTAAAATAATAGTCTAATGTGCATGTCAGGATGAGTGATTAGACCTGGTGGGTTTTTCTATTACACTTACTTGGATCCCACTAGCTGAATTGTATGTTTACCAAGAGTGGGTTTTATTTTCAAATCTATTATTCCTGATGCAGTTTTTATTAAAAATTATACAAATAAATATAATGTGACCATGTATGTAGAAATCACATAGAATCCTTTGAAATGACAGAAATTCATATACATTTTCTAGATATCACAGAGTGCTTAAAATGTGAAAAATAGTTTTTAAGAAGCTATTTAATAAGGAGTGAGATATGAAAACAACTTTAAGTGATATTTGAGTATTAAAAATGTAAAATATAATTGCACTCAAAGGCTCATACATTTTTGTTTTTTCCTACATGTAGACATGTCTGTATGTTGATAAGTCTAGGCAAAACCAACAAAATCAATATATAAATAGAACATCCAAATTTTAAAAAATGTATCCTTTACTAACATTGGAAAAGTCACTAATATGCAAATTTTAAGGTGAAATTAGGTAATTAAAGTATGCATATGCCATTTTTCATGATTATTTACTTTGATTCATAGCAAATCATGTCAGACTAGGGTCTCTAACATGTTTAGTTTGGACAATTGATTAAAACATAAAGTATTCTTATGCACAATCACTGCTAACTACTTATTGCATTCTTTGAGCAGAATATAATAAAAATCATTTTGCAGAGGCAATAGCTTTAGATAAGATCAACTGGAAATGTGTGTACCTGCTCAGTTGTGTCTGACTCTCTGTGACCCTATGTATTGCAGCCCACCAGGATTTTCCTGGCCAGAGAATTGAACCCATGTCTCCAGCATCTCCTGCATTGGTAGACTGCTTCTTTACCACTGAGCAATTTGGGAAGCCCAATTTGGAAATGGATATTTACAAAATGTATTTGCACAGTTTACTTAAATATGTGACTTATGAAGATAGCTAATGGTTTTACAAACCTAAATTAATATGATTTTATGAATAATAAAATTAAATAAATTTTTGTTTTTATAAAATAACATACATTTTTATAAATATAAAAATAAAATTAAAAGAAAAACACCAATACAGTATACTAACGCATATATATGGAATTTAGAAAGATGGTAACAATAACCCTGTGTACGAGACTGCAAAAGAGACACCGATGTATAGATCAGTCTTATGAACTCTGTGGGAGAGGGAGAGGGTGGGGAGATTTGGGAGAATATCATTGAAACATGTATAATATCATGTATGAAATGAGTCGCCAGTCCAGGTTCGATGCACAGTACTGGATGCTTGGGGCTGGTTCACTGGGATGACCCAGAGGGAGGGTAGGGGAGGGAGAAGGGTTCAGGATGGGGAACGCGGGTATACCTGTGGCGGATTCATTTCAATATTTGGCAAAACTAATACAATATTGTAAAGTTTAAAAATAAAATTTAAAAAAATTAAAATAATAAAATAAAATTCATAATCTTTTAATGAATATATGTTTTTCATAGTAAATATTTAATTCTTATAAGTTTCAAAGAATAAAATGATCATAAAGGTATTTGATTGCCTTTTTCAGTTACTAAAAGTTATGCCTGATTGTTTGAGACCCCATGGACCACAGCACACCAGGCTTCCCTGTCATTCAGTACCTCCTGGAGTTTGATCAAACTCGTGTCCATTGATTCCGTGAGGCCATCTAACTATCTCATTCTCTGCTGCTCTCTTTTCCTCCAGCCCTCAATCTTTCCATGCATAAGGGTCTTTTACAATGAGTCAGCTCTGCATCAGGTGATCAAAGTATTTGAGCTTCAGCTTATCCGTCCTTCCGATGAATATTCAGGGTTAATTTCCTTTAGAATTGACCGATTTGATCTCCTGGCTGTCCAAGGAACTCTCAAGAGTCTTCAGAGAACAATTTAAAAGCATCAGTTGTTCGGTGCTCAGCCTTCTTTAATGGTCCAACTCTCACATCTATACACGACTACTGGAAGAATCAGCTTTGACTATATGGATCTTTGTTGGCAAAGTGATGTCTAAAGAGGAAATGTCTTTAATTTCATGGCTTCAGTCACCATCCATAGCCCAAGAAAATAAAATGTGACTGCTTCTACTTATTCACTTTTATTTCCCATGAAGTGATAGGACTGGATACCATGATTTTAGTTTTTTGAATGTTGAATTTTAAGGCAGGTTTTTCACTTCTCTTTTACCCTCAAGAGGCCCTTTATTTCCTCTTCACTTTCTGCCATTAGAGAGTTATCATCTGCATATCTGAGGTTATTGATATTTCTCCTGGAAATCTTGATTCCAGCTGTGAGTCATCTACCCCAGCATTATGCATGATGTACTCTGCAGATAAATTAAATAAGCATGGTGACAATATACAGCCTTAACATATCTCTTTTCCAGCTTTGAAGCAGTCCATTGTTCCATGTCCAGTTCTAAATGTTGCGTCTTGACTTGCATGCAGGTTGCTTAGGTGACAGGTAAAGTAGTCTGGTATTCCCATCTCTTGAAGTTTTCCAAAGTTTGTTGTGATCCACATAGTCAAAGGCTTAGCATAATCAATGAAGCAGAGGTAGATGCTTTTTTTTCTTTTTCTGGAATCCCCTTGCTTTCTCTATGACCCAACGAATGTTGGCAATTTGATCTCTTTTTCCTCTGCCTTATCTAAATCCAGCTTGAACACGTGGAAGCTCTCAATCCATACACTATTGAAGGCCAACTTGAAGGATTTTGAGCATTACTTTGCTAATATGCAAAATGAGCACAATTGTCCAGTAGTTAGAACATTCTTTGGCATTGCGTTTATTTTGAATTGGAATGAAAACTGACCTTTTCCAGTCCTGTGGCCATTGCTGAGTTTTCCATATTTGCTGGCATATTGAGATTAGTACTTTTTTTAAAATTTTATTTTATTTTTTAACTTTACAATATTGTATTGGTTTTGCCATAGTACTTTAACAGCATCATCTTTTAGGACTTTAAATAGCTCCACTGGAATCCTATCACCTCCACTAGTTTGTTTGTAGTAATGCTTCCTAAGGCCCACTTTACTTCATACTCCAGGATATCTGGCTCTGGACAAGTGACCACACCATCATGGTTATCTGGGTCTTTAAGATATTTTTGTACAATTCTTCTCGGTATTCTTGCCATCTCTTCTTAATTTCTTCTGCCTCTGTTAGGTCTTTACAGTTTCTATCCTTATCTGCCCATCCATGTCAGAAATGTTGCCTTGACAGCTCCAAATTTCCTTGAAGAGATCTCTAGTCATTCCCATTCTATTGTTTTCCTCTATTTCTTCACATTGCTCACTTGCTATTCTTTGGAACTCTGCATTCAGTTGGATATATCCTTCTCTTTCTCCTTTGCTTTTCACTTCTTTTCTTTCCTCAACTATTTGTAAAGCTTCCTCAGACAATCACCTTGCTTTCTTGTATTTGCTTTTCTTAGGGATGGTTTTGGTCACTGCTTTTGGTACAATATTATAAACCTCTGTCCATAGCTCTCAAGCACTCTGTCTACCAGCTGTAATCTCTTGAATCTATTAGTCACCTCCACTGTGTAATCATAAGGGATTTGATTTAGGTCATACCTGAATGGTCTAGTAGTTTTCCTTACTTTCTTTAATCTAAGCCCAAATTTTGCAATAAGGAGCTCATGATCTGAGCCACAGTCAGCTCCAGGTTTTGTTTTAGCTGACTGTATAGAATTTCTCCATCTTTGACAAGAAATAATATAATCAATGTGATTTCGGTATTGACTATCTGGTGATGTCCATGCATAAAGTCCTCTCCTGGGTTTGTTGGAAAGTATGTTTGCTATGACCAGTCTTGACAAAATTCTGTTAGCCTTTGTCATGTTTCAATTTGTACTCCAAGGCCAAACTTGCCTGTTATGCCAGGTATCTTTTGACTTACTTCTTTTGCATCTCCAATCCCCTATGAAGAAAAGGACTTTTTTTTTTTTTTAATGGTGTTAGTTCTAGAAGGTCTTGAGTGGCTCCTCATAGAGCCATTCAACTTTGTTTTCTTCAGGGTTGGTGGTTGGGGCATAGACTTGAATTACTGTGATATGAATGGTTAATTTTGGAAATGAACCATTTTGTTGTATTTAAGATTGCACCCAAGTACTGCATTTCAGGCTCTTTGGTTGACTTTGAGGGTTACTCCATTTCTTCTCTTTCCCACAGTAGTAGATATAATGGTCATGTGAATTAAATTCTCCCATTCCCATCCATTTTAGTTCACTGATTCCTAAGATGTTGTTCTTCACTCTTGTCATAGGCTGCTTGACCATGTCCAATTTATCTTGATTCATGAACCAAATATTTCAGGTTCCTCTGCAATATTGTTCTTTATAGCATCAAGCTTCACTTTCACCACCAGATACATCCACAGTTGAGTGTCATTTCTGCTTTGACCCAGCTGTTTCCTTCTTTCTAAACCTGTTAGTAATTCCGTTCTACTCTTCCACAGTGGCATATTGGATACCTCCTGACCTGGAGGGCTCATCTTCTGGTGTCCTATCTTTTTGCCTTTTCATACAGTTCATGTGTTCTCACAGCAAAAAATACTGGAGTGGTTTGCCATTCCCTCTTCCAGTGGACCTCATTTCATCAGAACTCTTCACTATGACCTGTCTTGGGTTGCCCTGCATGGCATGGCTCATGGCTTCATTGAATTACAAAGCACCTTTACCACCACAATTCTGTGATCCATGAAGGGGTTGATTGCATTAAACTCCCACAAAATTATGTTCCTTGGGAATTAGATACTATTTTTTTGTCATAAGTCAGTAAACATATTGAGAAGGTGTAGGTTTTCTGCAACATTTGTATCACAGACAATTTTCTAAATTATTGCAACCACCGTTACAGAGCTTCCAAAGGAGGAAAGAAAATCCTATGAATTAAAAAAAAAAAAGTCTTTATTTCCCCCATCTATTAATATTTAAATACAAAGAGAATCATTTTTCAAAGATATTGAAGTTATTCCAGTGGGTATTGAAATAATAGTTGGGTCATCTTTACTAATTCAAATAATTTTCATTGAGCTCTAAGGAGGTAAGTCTCAGCTCTGTATTTGTCATGTGCTATAAAAGGATATTCTTTGTATTAGTATTTATTCAGATGGAATTATGAGAGTGAACACATATTTGGGTAGCAATTCTTATCTTTTTAATTATAGGCCATAAATCTTGGCTTAATTTTATAATTTCTGGCATAGGTTAGCATATTTGGTAAAAATAAGTGACATAAATCAATCTTAGAGCTTATTTTTAGTTAACACAGAGACATATAGAACTAGACATTTTAAAATGAATTAATACATGTAATCACCACAGCATATACCTGTGGTGACTACATGTATTACAGCAAATACCTACATATACCTTTACAAAAATAAATTTACTCCCAGTTTAAAGAAGAGGAAATCGAATCACAAATAAGGCTCAGTAAGTTGTCTCAGTTCAATTCAGTCGCTTAGTAGTGTCCAGCTCTTTGTGACCCCACAGACTGCAGTATGCCAGGCTCCCCTGTCCATCACCAACTCCCAGAGCCTACTCAAATTCATGTCCATTGAGTTAGTGATGCCATCCAACTATCTCATCCTCTGTCATCCTCTTCTGATCCTGTCTTCAATCATTTCCAGCATCAGGGTTTTTTCAAATGAGTCAGTTCTTAGCATCAAGTGGCCAAAGTATTGGAGTTTCAGCTTCAACATTAATCCTTCCAATGAATATTCAGAACTGATTTCCTTTAGGATTGACTGGTTGGATCTCCTTGTGGTCCAAGGGACTCTCAAGAGTCTTCATCAATACCACAGTTGAAAAGCATCAATTCTTCCACGCTCAGCTTTCTTTATAGTCCAATTCTCACATTCATACATGACCACTGGAAAAACCATAGCCTTGACTAGATGGACCTTTGTTGCCAAAGTCATGTCTCTGCTTTTGAATATGCTATCTAGGTTGGTCATAACTTCTTCCAAGGAGCAAGTGTCTTTTAATTTCATGACTGCAGTCACCATCTGCAGTGATTTTGGAGCCCCCCCAGAATAAAGTCTCTCACAGTTTCCATTGTTTCCCCATCTATTTTCCATGAAGTGATGGGACCAGATGCCATGATCTTAGTTTTCTGAAAGTTGAGATTTAAGCCAACTTGTCTAGTGCAACAGAAAGAAGATAAGATGAAATTAAATTTCAAATCTAGTCAGTTTGATAATAGTGCCTGCCTTTCTAAAACCACATTGAGTGGTTGCCACTAAATCTGAGTAGAAAATTAATGGCAACCTCACTTCATTTGTAATTAAAAAAAAAGAAACCTTAATATTGTTGCTAATAACGAGTAGTCTGCTGTGAAGTAAGAAATATCTAGTCATGTTGTCTAGTCACCATCAATAATCAGTTTAGGATGTTATTTCACTGGGCGTAATTTTCCTTCTGACAGGATAGATGAGGCTTCTTTCAACAATATCCTTAAACACCACAGAAATAAATAGGAAATCCAAACTCATTGTTTAAAATAATAGTGCCAGGCAAAGCATGTGCTGAAAATAACTAGTTCAGGGCTGCAAATTGCTGCAGTTAGATGAAAATAAGAGCACTACAAGTCATTTGGGGAAGATTGTAAGATTCTGTAACTAAAAATCATTTGTAAAGACGATACAAGGTTTTCATCAAGCCTCCCTGCATAAGGCCCACAGCTAGTGGCAAATTATACTGAAGAACTCGACATGTGGTATAGTCCTTTACCACATTTGCAGTATTATAAATATCCCTAGAAACTGAATAGGGCTATAGTCTAAACTTTCAGGTAAGCTACCTTTCTTTAAGTTGAGGTAACTTGGTTAAATAGCATAATTACAAGAAGTGCAATGCTAGCCTCTCATAAATAGCATATTTTAGACATTTTACTAAAGTTGACAGGGCTAAAATAGATTTATTTTCTTAGAGAAAAAATGTCTTATGAACCAAAATCAATTTACGTATCAATAAATATGACCACGAGGCATATTTATCAGTAGTATCACCCTTTAATTTTCCTCTTCAGTGTAGAATTAAAACTTCTTAGAATATAAAGGTATTTATATCAGGCAGCTAAAATAAGTTCATTTGCTTATATTTCCAGAGCAGGTAAAAATAAAGTATCAGTATCATTTTAACCAAGATGATGAACAGCATGGGATGCTAAGCTTATGAGGAGTGCTTGCAGAAATATTCTGAAGCACAGTCTCATTGCAGCTAGTTCTCCTAACTGCTTACTGGGTTTGCTTAATACATTTTTCCCTCTGAGCAACATCTTCTAAAAACACACTTCCTATTTAGCAATGAATTACTATACACATAATAGGAATATTGACACATACAGTTCCATATACCAAGCAGAAAGTAACCCTTCCCTGCAAGGCATGCACCTATGGCAATAAAAATTGTATGTAAGAACTGTAATCATTTTAATAATACTACAATTGCAATAACTAACATACTTGAGCAAACACAATAGAAAAGATGAATATTATTTCATAAAACATTTAATCTCCAAAATATCACCATGCAGATGTAAACATTATATAATCATAAAAACATCATTGCTAATTCATATATATATATATGTATCTTAGAGTTGAATGAATATACAGCTAAAAGAATGAATAGAAGGGTTGATGAATGAGTGGAAGTGATATAAAAATAAGCAGAAATATGCAAAGATGCATGGATTATATATATATATATATAGAGAGAGAGAGAGAGAGAGAGAGAGAGATGAAATGGTTTTATATGATTATTATGTGAATAAACTGGTCATAGCAGTATGGAGATAGAAACCACCTCATCCAACAACACAAGAGACAACTCTACACATGGACATCACCAGATGATCAATACCAAAGTCAGATTGATTATACTCTTTGCAGCCAAACATGGAGAAGCTCTATACAGTCAGCAAAAACAAGACTGGGAGCTGATTGTGGCTCAGATCATGAACTCCTTACTGCAAAATTCAGACATAAATTGAAGAAAATAGGGAAAACCAGTAGACCATTCAGGTATGACCTAAATCAAAGCCTTATGATTATACAGTGGAAGTGACAAATAGATTCAAGGGATTAGATTTGATAGACTGCCTGAAGCACTATAGATGGAGGTCCATGACATTGTACAGGAGGCAGTGATCAAGATCATCCCCAAGAAAAATGAATGCAAAAAGGCAAAATGGTTATCTGAGGAAGACTTACAAATAGCTGAGAAAACAAGAGTAGCTAAAGGCAAAGGAGAAAAGAAAAGATATAGCCATCTGAATGCAGAGTTCCAAAGAAGAGCAAAGAGAGATAAGCCTTCCTTAGTGATCAATGTAAAGAAATAGAGAAAAACAATAGAATGGGAAAGACTAGACATCTCTTCAAGAAAATTAGATACCAAGGGAACATTTCAAGAAAAGATGGGCACAAAAAAGGACAGAAATGCAACAGAAGCAGAAGATATTAAGAAAAGGTGGCAAGAATACACAGAACTATACAAAAAAGATCTTCATGACCCAGAAAACCACGATGGTGCAATCACTCATCTAGAGCCAGGTATCCTGGACTGTGAAGTCAAGAGGGCCTTAGGAAGCATCACTATGAGCAAAGCTAGTGGAGATGATGGAATTCCAGTTAAGCTATTTCAAATCCTGAAAGATGATGCTGTGAAAGTGCTGCACTCAATATGCCAGCAAATTTGGAAAACTCAGCAGTGGCCACAAGACTGGAAAAGGTCCGTTTTCATTCCAATCCCAAAGAAAGGCGATGCCAAAGAATGTTCAAACTACCACATAATTGCATTCATCTCACATGATAGCAAAATAATGCTCAAAATTCTCCAACCGAGGCTTCAACAGTACATGAACCATGAACTTTCAGATGCTCAAGATGGATTTACAAAAGGCAGAGGAACCAGAGATCAAATTTCCAACAACTGTTGCCTCATCAAAAAAGCAAGGGAGTTCCAGAAAAATATATACTTCTGCTTTATTGACTACACTAAATCCTTTGACTGTGTAGGTCACAACAAACTGTGAAAATTCTTAACAGATGGGAATACCAGACAACTTTACCTGCTTCCTGAGAAATCTGTATGCATGTCAAAAAAACAACAGCTAGAACCAGACATGGAACAATGGACTGATTCAAAATTGGGAAAGGCTATATATTGTCACACTATTTATTTAACTTATATCCAGAGTACATCATGCAAAATGCAGAGCTGGTTGAAGCACATGCTGGAATCAAGATTACTGGGGCAAATATCCTTAACCTCAGATATGCAGCTGGCCACCACCCTTATGGCAGAAAGCTAAGAGGAATTAAAGAGCCTCTTGGTGAAAGTCAAAGAGGAGAGTTAAAAAGCCCACTTAAAACTCACCATTTAAAAAACTAAGATCTTTCCATCCAGTCCCATTACTTCATGGCAAATAGATAGGGAAACAGTGGAAACTGTGAGAGACTATTTTCTTGGACTCCAAAATCACTGCAGATGGTGACTGCAGCCATGAAATTAAAAGACACTTGCTCCTTGGAAGAAAAGCTATGACCAATCTAGATAGCATATCAAAATGCAGAAATATTACTCTGACAACAAAGGTCTGTATAGTCAAAGCTGTGGTTTTTCCAGTAGCCATGTGTGGATGTGAGAGTTGGACCAAAGAGAAAGCTGAGTACCAAAGAATTGATGCTTTTGAACTGTGGTTTGGAGAAGGCTCTTGAAGAGTCCCTTGGAGACTCTCTGCCAGGAGATCCAACCAGTCAATCCTAAAGGAAATCAGTCCTGAATGTTCACTGGAAGGATGTGCTGAAGCTGAAGCTTTAATACTTTGGCCACTTGATGCAAAGAACTGACTGATTGGAAAAGACCTTGATGCTAGGAAAGATTGAAGGCAGGAGGAGAAGGGGACTACAGAGGATGAGATAGTTGGATGGTAACACCGACTAGATGGAAATGAGTTTGTGAAAGCTCTGGGAGCTGCTGATGGACAGGGAATACAGATGTTCTGCAGTCTATGGGGCTGCAAAGAGTTGGACATGATTGAGTTACTGCACTGAACTGAACTGATGTGACTATACACATAAAATATAATCAAATATATAAAATCAAAAAATAAAATCACATATATTTTAGTATTAAAACATTAACTATTTCTAAATTAAAATGTCACCTGATAGGTATATCTTATACTCCAATCTCCAACTGAATCTCTTTCTATTGAAAAAAAAAGCACAAAATTTTATCACCCCATGTCCTACATGTTCTATTATAATATTGTTCATAAATGGTTATTGCTTTTTTATTTTCCTTTTTTTATTCTTTGGAATGTATCATTTCTACTGACAAATCTGGTCTTATTCTTACCTTTTGATTTCCTTACTTATTGTAGGGGAATCAGAAAACTCCCATTCTGCTGTTGTTTTCTTTAGGTTATTTTATCAGTAATTTTGTCATCACAAGCCTTGACGTCATGTTTTTTGTGGTTATCTTGTTTGGTCTTTTACTGAGCCTACTGGATTTCTGGGTTTACAGTTTTTATGAAATTGGGAAATTTTTTTGGTCATTAATTACTCACATATTTTCTTACTCCTCTTTTCTGCCACTCCAATATATGTACTTCTCTAGGATCGCTGAGACTTCTTTTCCTGAGTATTGTTTTCATGTACACTTCAGTTTGTATAGTGTTTTTATTCCTTTTGCAGTACCTAATCTTGTGTTATGCCAATTATTTTTTAAAAATCATATATATTTAGTTTTCACCTATACAATTTAAATTTTTATGTCATCCCCTTATCTCCACATTTGGTTCATAGTTTCTCTTAAATCTTTCAGCTATGTATAATACGCTTTTAAAAAGATTTGTCAGAGAAATTCTTTCCTGTCATTTCTAGATCTATCTTTTCCTAATGATGGATAGTTCTATTTCTTGGATGAGGTTCTTTTTCAGTTTCTTTGCATGAGTAATCTTTGACTTATTGAGTACAAAGGAAGTTTCACTGTTGAATATTGGATTTTGTTATCTTCCTTTAACGAAATGTTTGAATTTGTTTTGAAGTAGGTATGCAAGAAACTTGCACATCAGCATTATTTTCAATTCCTTTTGAAAAGTTTTCTTAAGGCACTTTATTGTCCTATAAAGCTGCTGCTGCTGCTGCTGCTAATTCGCTTCAGTCGTGTCCGACTCTGTTCGACCCATAGACGGCAGCCCACCAGGCTCCCCCGTCCCTCGGATTCTCCAGGCAAGAACACTGGAGTGGGTTGCCATTGCCTTCTCCAATGCATGAAAGTGAAAAGTGAAAGTGAAGTTGCTCAGTCCTGTCCGACTCTTCGCAACCCCATGGACTGCAGCCTACCAGGCTCCTCCATCCATGGGATTTTCTAGGCAAAAGTACTGGAGTGGGGTGCCATTGCCTTCTCTGTGACAAGCTACTTTAGCTCAATTATTGATGCAAGAACATTCTGGAGTTTCTACTGAATACCCTGTATATTAAATCAGGACTTGACTTTAGCTGGTTGGAATTTGAATTTTGATTGTAACGTGTGAAATCTAAATTGCTTAGTTTATATGTATACAAAGTCTTATAGTATTTTACCAAGCCCATGATCAGTTTGTATTTAGCAAAGGCCCTAGGTTATCTCATGACTATTTCCAGAGCTATGTTTCTGTCATAATTTCCTCCTGTTTCTCTGCTCCACCAACTCCAGCTAACTAAGCCTTAACACATTCTGTTCACTTCCTTGTTAACTCAGTAACACTACTATGCTTTTCTTGGATTCCCTTCTCATACTTAATTCTGGAAGATGCCTCCAGAGAACACTGAGGTATTCATTGTGCACAGCTCATTTGCCTCCTTCTTCCTTGCATCACATTCACATACTACCTGTGGTCCGAGTAAGAAAATAACAGTTTCATGTATCTCATCCAATTTTATAGTGAAGAAAATAATTAGTGAAAGTGATAGCGATAGTGCCAGAACTGAAAGTAAGAATTTTGTTTTTAAACTTTTCTTTTTCATATAAGCATTTAAACCTACAAATTTACTTTTCCCTGGTTAACTCTGTCTCACAAATGTTGATATACTATGTTGTAATACCATTCAATTTACAATATACATGTACTGTGAGTTCTTCTTTGAACTCTAGTTATTTCAGTGTATGTTGTCTTCCAAAAATGTGAGAGCTTTGAAAAATACCTTAATGTTACTAGATTGAATCATCTCTGGTAAATAATATGCTTTGCATAATTTAAATCTTGTAAAAATTGTATGTATTAATTTTTTATGCTATTATAAATGGTCTGTCTTGGTGAAAGTTCTATGTGCTCATTCTGAAGTTGTTATATGTACTATTATCCTGTCAACTGTATAAAAATCATATGATGATATTGGCACTAGTGGTAAAGAACCCACCTGCCAATGTAGGAGACATAAGAAATGCAGGGTTGATCCCTGGGTCAGGAAGAGCCCCTGGAGGTGGGCATGGCAACCCACTCCAGTTTTCTTGCCTGGAGGATCCCATGGACAGAGGAGCCTGGTGGGCTACAGTCCACGGGGTCATGCAGAGTCACACATGACTGAAACAACTTAGCACATAAAAGTAATCAATAATTTATTCATTTAATCTCAGTGTTATCAAAAGTCTATAATTATAATTTTGTCTATTTCTCTTTTCAATTGCTTAGTTTTGTGTATTTTCAACATTTTAGCACTTGTTTCCTCTGAGGCCCATAACATCTGCATCTGATTAACCTCATGATGTTTTGCCATTTGCATTCATAACCAAACCCTTAGCCAGAGACCCATCAGGTGCTGCCATACAGACCTGTAGAGCCTACATTTATGAGTTTTTCCCTCCTCTGGTCAGTCTCACATATTCCAGTAGTGTTAGAACTCCCACACTCTGATATCTGACTCTTCAGTTAAAATCAAACAAACAAAACCCAGTGCTGTACTTGTACCCCACTTCCCTCTACTGCAGCTGGAAAATTGTCCCAGACAGATGCTAAACTGTCTTAAGGCACTTATTTCAGAGATGTGTCTTGTATTAACAGCCAAAGTCTAGGAACTGTGGTGTCATATAATTATTATAATTATCTGTGTAAAAAGGCTATCATTTAATCATGTAACTTACTCTGTCATGACCTAAATCAAATTTCTGTTTTATTGTTTGATGTTGAACAATTTTGCCTGATATTAATACATTTTATCAATTCTTTCGATTTGAAGATAAATTCTTCTTTTTGTTAAAAAACAATTTCTCCATTTAGAAAGGAAAAATCTGTTCAATTCCAAGTTTCCTAAAACAGTAAAAGTCTGTTTTTCATTTATTGATTTGTATTACCTTTTATATCTACAAACTTCTCTATTTTTTTCTCTAAATTTATAAGGCAATTTGAACTATGTTCTCCATGTTATTACTTTGATTTTAAGCTATGTTTGGTTAAAGTTTGCTATTTTATATTTTATTTTTTATTTTATTTATATTTATATTTTATTTTATATTTTATATAAAATATAAAGTTTTATATTTTCTTTAACAATTCTATATTGATACCCTTTGGATGCCTTTTTTAAAGCTTGAAATCTTCATTGAATCTATTCAGTTGTCTTAACATTCGTGTTTTAGTTTATTTTGTCATTTAAAACTTTTTATGGTGAAGAAGAGCATTGTAAAATGACTGTATTGTGTGTGTGTGTGTGTGTATTCACATCATATGCTGATATCTCTTATCCTCAGTAGTTTTTGTTTACCATATTTGTCTTTACTTTTAGTGATATTTAAAAAGAAGTTCTCTCTCTTGATTTCCATTAATCTAAAGTTGGAGAATTCCTATAGAACACATGTCTCTCACATCTAAAATTTTTTTACCTTCAGCTGTTTATTTGAAGCAGAGTATTGAATTTCTGTTTTGTTTTTTAATTGTCTGACAGCACAGAATCAAATTCATTAGATTCTTGATATATAAATATGTTTGATGTAGGAGAAAATATGTGAATAATCATTTTGTTGGATATGAATATTCTTCACTTTTATGTAGTTTTTTTAAATTCCTATACCAGGTTTCATTCCATCTATTCAGAGATATTTTTAATCTCTATTCAGTTACATTATTTTCCTCCTTACTGGAAATACCTGGTATCTCTGATTTAGAAATACTTTCAATTTCAATGAATTATTTTTCTTTTAATTACATATTTCTTATAATTCTTTTAATTAAAATCTCTCCCTAAAAACTACACCTTATTTGAAAGTGCAGCAGGTACATGATGACTAACACCTTGGTTTGGGGCCATTGTTTATTAAGCCATAATGGTGTGGGAAAATGATAGCATTCTTTTTCTTCATGCTACCTAATAACTTCCCTGTGAGTTCTGTCTTATTTGTTTTCCCTTTAGTTTTTAATTTTTTTAAATCTATTCATTATTGAAAGTAATAAAATTTTGATTCATAAGGGTAACTGGTACATTGTCCTTAAAAAAAAAAATCTCTTTCTAGAAGAATTGATGTTGTTCGGTCATCAGGTGGTGTCCAACTCTTCACAACCACCTAGACTGCAAAACAGCAGGCTTCCTTGTCCCTCACCATCTCCCAGTGTTTGCCTAAGTTCATGGCCATTGAATCAGTGCTGCTATCCAACCATCTCACCTCTGTTGGCCTCTTCTCCTTCTGCCTTCAATTTTTCTCAGCATCAGCGTCTTTTCCAATGAGTCAGTTGTTTGTGTCAAGTGGCAATAATATTGGAGCTTAGCTTCAGCTTCCACTGAATATTCAGGGTTGATTTTCTTTAGGATTGACTAGTTTGATCTCCTTGCAGTCCAAGGGACTCTCAAGAGTCTTCTCCAGCTCCACAGTTCAAAAGCATCATTTCTTTGGCCCTCTGCCTTCTTTATGATCCAGCTTTCACATCTGTATGACTACTGGAAATATCATAGCCTATATGAACCTTTGTCAGTAAAGTGATATCTTTGCTTTTTAACACATATCTAGGCTTGCAAAATTTTCCTGCCAAGAAGCAATTGTGTTCTAATTTCATGGCTGCAGTCACCCTCTGCAGTGATTTTAGAGCCTAAGAAGAAGAAATCTGTCACTGTTTCCACCTTTTCCTTTTCTATTGGCCATAAAATGATGGGACCTGATGCCATGATCTTAGTCTTTCTTTTTTTTTTTTTTTAATACTGTTTTAAGCTGGTTTTTTCACTCACCTCCTTCCCACTCATCAAAAGGCTCTTTAGTTCCTCTTTGCTTTCTGCCATTAGAGTGGTATCATCCACATACCTGAAATTGTTGATATTTTTCCCAGCAATCTTGATTCCAGCTTGTAACTCACCAAGCCCGGCATTTCACATGATGTGCTCTGCGTATAGGTTCAACAAATGGGGTGAAAATCAACAGACTTGTACTCCTGTCTCAAACCTGAGCCAGTTAGTTGTTCCATGAGTGAGTGAGTGAAGCCTCTCAGTCATGTCTGACTCTTTGCGACCCAGTGGACTGTAGCCCACCAGGCTCCTCCGTCCGTAGGATTCTCCAGGCAAGAATACTGGAATGGGTTGCCATTTGCTTCTCCAGGGGATCTTCCCGACCCAGGGATTGAACCCAGGTCTCCTGCATTGCAGGCAGACGCTTTAACCTATGACCAGAGGGTTCTAACTGTTGCTTCTTGAACTGCATAAGATTTCTAAGGAGACAGGTAAGATGACCTGATATTTCTGTATCTTTAAGAGTTTTCCACAGTTTGTTATGATCCACACAGTCAAAAGCTTTAGTGTAGTCAATGACACGGAGGTAGATGTTTTTCTGGAATTCCCTTGCTTTCTTTATGATTCCCTTGAATCATATTCCCTATGAATTCCCTTGCTTTCTCTAGTGAATATTGGCAGTTGATCTCTGGTTTCTCTACCTTTTCTAAATGCAGACTGAACATTTGGAAGTTCTCAGTCCATATAATGCTGAAGCATAGCTTGAAGGATTTTGAACATAATCTTACTAGAGAATAAGTATAATTATCCAGTGATTTGAACAGTCTTTAGTACTGCCTTTCTTAAGAATTGGGAAGAAGATTGATCTTTTCCAGTCCTATGGCCACTGCTGAGTTTTCCAAATTTGCTGACATATTGAGTGCAGCACCTTAATAGCATCATCTTTTAGGATTTTAAATAACTCAACTGGAATTCCGTAACTTCCACTAACTTTATTGGCTTCAGTGCTTCCTAAGGTCCACTGGCTTCACACTCCAGAATATCTGGCTCTGGACAAGTGACCACACCATCATGGTTATCTGGGTCATTAAGATCTTTTTGTATAGTTCTTCTGGGTGTTCTTGCCATCTCTTCTTGATCTCTTCTGCTTCTATTAGGTCTTTACTGTTTCTGTCTTTATTGTGTTCATCTTTGGATGAAATATTCCTTTGACATTTTAAATTTTCTTGAAGAGAACTCTAATCTTTCCACGTTTGTTGCTTTACTCTGTTTCTTTGCATTGTTAATTGAATAAGGCCTTCTAGTCTCAACTTGTTGTTCTCTGAAACTAAATTTTGTTGGGTGTACCTTTCCTTTTCTCCCTTGCCTTCTGCTTCTCTTCTTTCTTCAACTATGTAAAGCCTCCTCAGACAAACACTTTGTCTTCATGAATTTATTTTTCTTTGGTATGATTTTATCCTCTGCCTCCTGTACAATACTATGAACTTTTCCCATAGTTCTTCAGGCACCTTGTTTAGTCGTTGTTGTTGTTCAGATGCTCAGTCATGTCCATTTTTTTTGTGACCCCATGGACTGCAGCACACCAGGCTTTCCTGTAAGCATCTCCTGGAACTTGCACAAACTCATGTCCATTGAGTTGATGATGCCATACACATTCTTGTTGCCCTCATCCCCTTCTCTTCCTGTCTTCAATCTTTCCCAGCATTGGGTCTTTTCTAGTGAGTCAGATCTTCACATCAGGTGGGAAAAATATTGAGTTTCAGCTTCAACATCAGTCCTTCCAATGAAAACTCAGGACTGATCTCCTCTAGGAGGGACTGGTTGGATCTCCTTGCAGTCCGAGGGACTCTCAAGAGTCTTCTCCAACACCACAGTTCAAAAGCATCAACTCTTTGGCATTCAGCTTTCTTTATAGTCCAACTCTCATATCCACACGTGACCACTGGAAAAACTGTAGCTTTGACTAGACAGACTTTTGTTTGCAAAGTAATGTCTCTACTTTTTAATATGCTGTCTAGTTTGGTCATAACTTTCCTTCCAAGGAGTAAGTGTCTTTTAATTTCATGGCTGCAGTCACCATCTGCAGTGATTTTGGAGCCCAGAAAAAACTGAAGTCTGCCACTGTTTCCACTGTTTCCCCATCTATTTGCCATGAAGTGATGGGACTGGATGCTATGATCTTAGTTTTCCGAATGTAGAGATTTAAGCCAACTTTTTCAACTCTCCTCTTGCACTTTCATCAAGAGGCTCTTTAGTTCTTTACTTTCTGCCATAAGGGTGGTGTCATCTGCACATCTGAGGTTATTGATATTTCTCCCATCCATACATTACTATTGGAAAAACCATAGCTTTGACTATACAGATGTTTGTCAGCAAAGTAGTGTCTGCTTTTTAATATGCTGTCTAGGTTGATCATAGCTTTTCTTCCAAGTACCAAGATTTTTTAAATTTCATGATTGCAGTCACCATCTGCAGTGATTTGGACCCCAAGAAAATAAAGTCTCTCACTGTTTCCATTGTTTCCTCATCTGTTTGCATGAAGTGATGGAACTCCATGCTAACTTTGTTTTTTGAATGTTGAGTTTTAAGCCAGCATTTTCACTCTCCTCTTTCACCTTCATCAAGAGGCTCTTTAGTTTCTCTTTGCTTTCTGCCATAAGGGTGATGTCATCTGCATATCTGAGGTTATTGATATCTTTCCTGGTAAACTTGATTCCAGTTTGTGCTTCATCCATCCTGGCATTTCACATGATGTACCCTGCATATAATTTTAATAAGCAGGGTGACAATATACATCCTTGTTATACTCCTTTTCCAATTTTGAACTAGTCCATTGTTCCATGTCTGGTTCCAGCTGTTGCTTCTTGACTTGCATACAGGTCTGGCAGGAAACAGGTAAGGTGGTCTGGTATTCCCATCTCTTTAAGAATTTTCCACCGTTCGCTGTGATCTAGACAGTCAAAGGCTTTAGGGTAGTCAATGAAGCAGAAACTGGCTCTGTTTACTAGATCTAATTCCTTGAATCCATTTGTCATCGCCAATGTATATCCATAGGAGATTTGATTTAAGTCCTGTCTGACTGTCCTAGTGGTTTTCCCTGCTTTCTTTAGTTTAAGCCTGTATTTTGCTAGGAGGAGCTGATGAGCTGAGCTACAGACAGCTCTAAGTATAGACTTTGCTGAGTGTATGCAGATTCTCCATCTTTGGCTACAAAGAATGTAATCAATCTGATTTCATTATTGACCATTTGGTGATGTCCATGTATAAATTCGTCTCTTGTGTCACTGAAAACAGTGTTTGCTATGACCAGTGTGTTCTCATGGTATAATTCTGTTAATCTTTTCCCTGCTTCATTTTGTACACAAGGCCAAACTTACTTGTTACTCAGGTATGTCTTGACTTCCTTCTTTGCTTTTGAATCCCCCATGATGAATAGGACATCTTGTGTGTGTGTGTGTGTGTGTGTGTGTGTGTGTGTGTGTGTGTGTGTGTGTGTGTGTGTGTTCATTCTAGGTTTTCTTCTAGGTCTTCATAGAACCAATCAACTTCAGCTTCTTTGGCATCAGGGGTAGAGACTTGGATTACTGTGATGTTGAATGGTTTCCCTTGGAAATGAATCAAGATTATTCTGTTGTTTTTGAGGT
The DNA here is from genome assembly GCF_027580195.1 of Bos mutus. Classification (NCBI taxonomy): domain Eukaryota; kingdom Metazoa; phylum Chordata; class Mammalia; order Artiodactyla; family Bovidae; genus Bos; species Bos mutus. The sequence continues at coordinate 29,553,135 of NC_091617.1, forward strand.
TGTATCAAAGTACTCTATTTAGGACTCTTTTGCTGATTATGAAGGCTACTCCATTTCTTCTATGGGGTTCTTGCCCTCAGTGGTAGATATAATGGTCATCTGATTTAAATTTACTCATTCGCGTCCATTTTAGTTCATTGATTCCTAAAATGTGGTCTTGTCATCTCTTGCTTAACCATGTCCAATATATCTGGATTCATGGACCTAACATTTTAGGTTCCTATGAGAAACCTATATGCAGGTTAGGAAGCAATAATTAGAACTGGACATGGAACAACAGATTGGTTCCAAATAGGAAAAGGAGTACTTCAAGGCTATATGTTGTCACCCTGCTTATTTAACTTATATGCAGAGTACATCATGAGATACACTGGGCTGGAGGAAGCACAAGCTGGAATCAAGATTGTTGGGAGAAATATCAATAACCTCAGATATGCAGATGACACCACCCTTTTGGCAGAAAGTGAAGAACTAAAGGGCCTCTTGATGAAAGTGAAAGAGGAGAGTGAAAAAGTTGGCTTAAAACTCAACATTCAGAAAACTAAGATCATGACATCTGGTCCCATCACTTATGGCAAATAGATGGGGAAATAGTGGCTGACTTTATTTTTCTGGGCTCCAAAATCACTGCAGATGATGATTGCAGCCATGAAATTTAAAGACACTTAACCCCTTAGAAGGAAAGTTATGACCAACCTAGATAGCATATTAAAAAGCAGAAACATTACTTGCGAACAAAGGTCTATCTAGTCAAGGCTACAGTTTTTCCCATGGTCATGTGTGGATGTGAGAGTTGGACTATAAAGAAAGCTTAATGCCTAAGAATTGATGCTTTTGAACTGTGGTGTTGGAGAAGACTCTTGAGAGTCCCTTGGACTGCAAGGAGATCCAACCAGTCCATTGTGAAGGAGATCAGCCCTGAGTTTTCATTGTAAGGACTGATGTTGAAGCTGAAACTCCAATACTTTGGCCACTTGATGGAGATAGCTGACTCATTTGAAAACCCATGATGCTGGGAAAGATTGAGGGCAGGAGGAGAAGGGGATGACAGAGAATGAGATGCTTGGATGGCATCACCGACTCAATGGACATGGGTTTGGGTGGACTCTGGGAGTTGGTGATGGACAGGGAGGCCTGGCGTGCTGTGGTTCATGGGGTCACAAATAGTCGAACATGACTGAATGACTGAACTGAACTGATGTGATACTGTTCCTTACAGCATCGGATTTTACTTTCATCACCAAGTACATCCACAATTGATCATAGTTTCCGCTTTGGCCCAGTCACTTCATTCTTTCTGGAGCTATTAGTCGTTGTCCTCAGCTCTTCCCTGGTAGCACATGGGACCTTTTGACGGGAAGGCTTATCTTTTGGTATTATCCTTTTGACTTTTTATACAGTTCTTAGGATTCTCATGGCAAGTACACTGGAGTGATTAATCACTCGCTCCTCCAGTGGATCATGTCAGAACTCTCCAATATGACCTGTTCATCTTGGGTGGCCCTGCACAGCATGGCTCTTAACTTTGTTGCCTTAAGCCAGTTCCTTCTCCATGACAAAAGAGTGATCCATGAAGGGGAAAATTGTAAATATAATTATACAATTATTTTGCAGTGTTTTAACAGTACATAATATATTATAGGCATATACAATAATAATTATATTTTAGTTCTTGTTATATTCGTGGTGGCAAGCAGAAATTTCTGGGGTACTATTTTTCTTTTCCCGTATTGTTTCTTTGTCCAAAATGATAATGGTGAGATATTCAGAATTTTGTAGAGTTGTATTTTTTCATATAATCATATTTTGTGGATATTAAGTGCTGCATGTTTTCCTAGAGTGTTCTATGTTTTCCTAGCAACCATCATAGCATAAGGCATCAAAGTATTTTAATACTTCCTTTCTTTAATAGTTCTACCCTTGTTTTTTTATATATCCATGTATATGATATTTTACTTTTATTTTTATTTATTTTTTTCTTTTGTCAAGAGGTTTGCTATGTAGCTTTGCTTTAATATTTTGTCAACTCAAAGTATCATCTTTATAAATATAGTCCTGGAGCCAGGTTTAAAAAGTTTAAAAACTCATGGCTTAATTCAGAGCATTTATTTAATTTCTTTTGAAATTTTCATTCAAGTAACTAATATATTTTAAATGATATGAATTCACCTGTTTCTTAGTTAATTGAGTTTCCTCACTGAAAGCACAAGCCATATTTCATAGACTATTTTCCAATTATCAGTTCAAGGTCTTTTTAAACCATACTTTTAATATATTGAAAATGTCCAAAACCCAAGACTTATTCTTACTTATGTAATGCTAATAATGTACTGAAAATTTTATGATGTCCTTTGCAAGTAAAATTTATTAAAATATCATACCATAGGTTGATTATGACAAAATTAAAATTATTTATTTGTGATTTTATAATTATCTAATTATATAAGCTTCATATAAGATGAAGAAGACTTCTTTTATTTACTGAAATAATTTGATTTCTTTGCTCATGATCTATTATTTTTACTTGTGTTTTCAAAGAAATCAGAAAAGAAAGAATGAAAGAATACTGATTCTCTGGTGATAGAATGCTAAGACAAACCCTGATCCCTGATATCCTTGTGTAATTCTTTCACTGTAGATGAATGTGGAACCTATGAATATAATATCACTCTCATGATTATGTTACATTTTATGGTAAAATAGTGTTTTTCAGATGTAGCTAAATTCCATAATCAGTGGGCTTTGTGTTAATCAAAAAGGAAATAATCCTAGATAGGCTTGAATTAATCAGATAAATCCTTAAAATGAAAAGGAACAGAAGCAGAGTTCTGCTGCTTTCCTTGAAGAAGCAAATTCCCATGTTGTAGAGAGGGTCATATGGACAGGGCAAGGTTTAGTTATGGAAATTTCCAGTTATATAGATTTAAGAAATTCATCAACCACTAAGCATAGATAGAATGCCAACGTCACTTCAGATTGCAGCCCTGGTCAATACCTTTAGCTTAGTGTGGTTATACCCTGAGCATAGGACCCAGTTAACACATATTTAGAATCCTGATTCAGGAAACTTTGAGATAATAAATGTGTATTTTTAATACCATAAAGTTTGTGGAAATTTATCCCATAGAAATAGAAAACAAATAAAAGTTTAGGCAAATATATTCTTGTTATACATGATGCCTTAAAATCCATCTCCAATATCAATTTCTCCAAGAAGCTTCACTCATATTTTGCAAGCATCTCAAATTTAAGTTTCTTTAAATTACATATATGTGCTCCTATTATTTTATTATTTATTTTTATTTTATTGAGGCTTAATTGAGTTTCGGTGTTGTGCTAGTTCCTGATGTACAACAATGTGACTCAGTTATATATATGTAAATATATATTAGCTTATGCTATATATACTGCTGCTGCTGCTGCTAAGTCGCATCAGTGGTGTCCAACTTTGTGCGACCCCATAGACGGCAGCCCACCAGGCTCCCCCATCCCTGGGACTCTCCAGGCAAGAACACTGGAGTGGGTTACCATTTCCTTCTCCAATGCATGAAAGTGAGGTCGCTCAGTCATGTCCGACTCCTAGCAACCCCATGGACTGCAGTGCACCAGGCTCCTCCGTCCATGGGATTTTCCAGGCAAGAGAATTGGAGTGGGATGCCATTGCCTTCTCCCATATATGCTAATACATATATTAGCATCCCAAGTGTCTGAGGTAAAGATTTCACCTGCCAATGCAGAAGCTGCAGGAGACAAAGTGAGTTTAATCCCTGGGTCAGGAAGATCCCCTGGAATAGGAAATGGCAACCCATTCCAGTATTCTTGCCTGGAGAACTCCATGGACTGGTGGGCTACAATCTGTAGGGTCTCAGGGTCAGACACAACTGAAGCAACTAAGCATGCATGATTATTTTGCATGTTGTTGTATTTGGTTTGCTAATATTTTTTGAGAATTTTTGAATCTATGTTCCTCAAAGATATTGGGCAGTAACTTCTTTTTAGTATTGTCTTTATCTGGTTTTGGTATCAAGGTGATGGTAGCTTCATAGTATGACTTAGGGAGTTTTCCCTCCTCTTCAATCTTTTGGAAATGTTTGAGAATAATCAGTACAAGTTCTTCCTTTGCTCTGTATTTTAAATTGTCCAGTATAGCAGTTCTACATGTTGTCTCAAAAATTACTTTTTTGTCTTTTAGTTTTCTTTTTCTGTTCAGTTCAGTTCAGTCACTCAGTCGTGTCTGACTCTTTGCGACCCCATGAATCACAGCACGCCAGGCCTCCCTGTCCATCACCAACTCCCGGAGTTCACTCAGACTGATGTCCATCGAGTCAGTGATGCCATCCAGCCATCTCATCCTCTGTCGTCCCCTTCTCCTCCTGCCCCTAATCCCTCCCAGCATCAGTCTTTTCCAATGAGTCAACTCTTTGCATGAGATCGCCAAAGTACTGGAATTTCAGTGGCACAAAATTTATTTCTGTCAACTGGGCTAAAACTGTGTATTTTCTCTGCTTCAACACAGTCTTTATAATCAAATCATTATTTATAAAGATTATATATTTTAAACACTGTGGCACAACCTAGGATGTTTCAAAGGAAACAAACACAAGACTGTTTTTGTAAAACTGCTCTTGTATAACACTTTATTCTTATATTGTCACAATTTGATTCTCAAGAGACTATTATTTCTAGTGTACAGATTAAGAAAACTGAAGCAGAGAGATTAAGTTATCTGCTAGAGACCCAGAAATAGTAATTAGCAGAATTAAGGGCAGAAATTAAGTGTTCTAACTCTAGGCTCAGTGATCTTTCTGTTACACTATGTTCTTTATCAAGGAAGAGATATAGCCTAAGCATTTTAAAAGATAGGCTTGGGAGGCAGGGGTTCTAATTTTGAACTCAGACTGAATAATTTGCTACCTCTGTTTAGCTGATCAGTGTATCAAGCTTCCTTGTTCCTCAATGTCTTCTGCTGAAGGTGACTAACAGTAAAAATTGATTTATAGATTTTTATGAAAGTTAACTATTTTGCAAAACTTTATTTTGCAACTTTTTACATAGTATCAAGAGGTCAAGTGGTTCAGTATTAGCTCCTATTATCATTACAAAGTCTCTAAAAGTCATTTTTAAACCCACATGAACCTCATAAGTTATCTGAGACTTGTTGAAATCACCCACACTTGAAGAATTGTACTTCATGCTTAAAATAACATTTGTTGCTACTTATTTTTATCCAAATAATACTCAGAAAAACACAAGTAGGAGATTTTGAGCAACACCTGCTTTCTGGTCAAATGTCAGTTATCATTTCTTGTATGATTCACAGAACAGTTCACTTGTTCTGTTTATTAATCACTGTTCTCAGTTTCATGTAAAATATATTCACTTGTCTATACTTTCAAATTATAATTCTATTGTATTTCATGGATAATTGAATAGATTTAGGAATACTAAATTTATTATTCTACACTCTACATTTAGAATAAATTCACTTATGTCATCAAATTAAGACACCCCTAACATATTTTCTCTGTACTGGTTGAAAGTTTGAATAAAGATTCTTTTGGTTGGAAGTGTGCTAAGCCCAGTTTAAATAGCCCTAAGCAGAGGTTATCTTTCTTAAGAATATATGTTACAAAAGAAGAGGAAATTTAGCTGGATTTTGAAAGGACTGATACTAGGGACAGGATGAGTGTCAGGGATCAGGCAGCCTCTTTCCTTCAATTTCTTCATATTTGCTTCTCTCTGCACAGGGGAATTTCAGCTTCTAAATTCTGTGTTCACTGGCTGTTTGTTGTTATGTGTTTGTAGGCACATGGTTACTGTAGAATTTCTGACTCAAATTTCTGTCCAAGCGTACTGAATGCATGGATTCATATCATTCTTGTGATCATAGGTTGGTGAAGGTAATGGCCTTATGGAGTGTATACTTAAAAGATGTCACTTATGTTTTTGTACCAATCAAGACCGCTAATTCTTCCCATATTTATCACTGGTATAGTTTGGTGTGTGTGTGTGTTAGTGCGAAATTCGTGACTACATAGATACAACTTCTCTAGAGTGTTGCCAAAACTCTATGCCTTTATCTCCGTCTACAGAAACAAATCCCTTTAAAAATCTTGCTTGCTCCTCTGGTTTTCAGATCCACCACACCTTACAGCAACTCCCAGTAATTCCTATTATAGCCAAAGCAACCTACTTTTTACAAATATGTACATATTAATTGATACTTTGCTAATAGTTTAATATGACTTTTTCTTTCATTGGTTTTGCTAATTTGGTATTACTGGCTAAATTAAGTATCTTCTATTATTTCTTAGCATAGTAGTCCCTATTAAGGTTTCCTTATGAAAAACTAACTATATTTTGACCATTTTCCCAATCTATTCTGCCTGTTCAAATATGAATTCAAAGCCAATTTCTTTCATAAAATATAACATTTTATATTTTATTTTAGGTTGTTTCTAGATACTCATGAAAAATTGAAAATAAACTAAATGATTAATGATATATTTAAATACATAGTAAAATGTTCACTGCATGTTATAAGAGTAAAAGACCAGAAATAAACCTGCACACAACTTATAATTTATTTTTCCTAAATCTTTCAATTTTAACTATCTAATTCTCTCCATAAAATAATACACAAAGCCTTACCACAAAAATCTACATTATTAATATATTGGTAGTGTGTGTATGTACAAATTATATTTTAATAATTTTATAGTAAGAAAGAAATCTTATTACACTGTCAATTCCCTTTCCTATGAAATTGTTGTGCCAGTTACTTGATAAGAAGCACAGGTATATATTATGCAAAATGTTTGAAACTAACAAACAGGAATCATTGATGCGTCATAAGTCATGCATAAATGGTGTCTTGTTAAAATAGTGTATTAGAATCAAAGTTTTTATTCAAAATTTCTTTCAAAATATTATTTTGTATTTGTTCCCAAAATCAAAAGATGGGCATTACTTTAACTTCATTAATGCCCCATATAAAATAGTTTAAATATATTATTCATTTTTATTTTTCTGATCCATCATCCACCTCCCCTCTAGAAATCACCTTTAAATTCCCTATATCTATAACTCTGTTTCCGTTTTGTTCTATTTGTCTTTTTTTAAATTGAAGTATACGGCAACCCACTCCAGTACTCTTGCCTGGAAAATTCCAAGGATGGAGGAGCCTGGTGGGCTACTGTCCATGGGGTCACAAAGAGTCAGACACGACGAAGCGACTTCACTTTCACTTTCATAATTGATTAACAATATTAGTTTCAGGTGTACAGCATAATCACTCAATATTTTTATAGATTATATTCCATTTAAATTTATTATAAAATATTGACCATATTCCGTGGGCTGTACAATATATATTCATATCTCATCAATTTTATTCATAGTAGTTTGTAACTCTTAATCCCTTACCTCTCTCCCCACTGATAATAGATCTCTAATTTGTTCTCTATACCTGTGAGTTTGTTTTAGAGAAAGAATTAATCTTCAAAATATACAAATAGTTAATGCAGCTCAATATCAAAAAAACTCTTATCAAAAAATGGGTACAAGATCTAGGCAGACATTTCTCTAAATAAGACAGACAGATGGTCAAAAAATACATGAAAAGATGGTCAACATCACTGATTATTTGTTGTTCAGTCTCTAAGTCCTGTCAAACTCTTTGCGACCTCATGGATTTATAGCATTGCAGGCTCCTGTGTCCGTCACTATCTCCCAGACTTTGCTCAAATCCATGTCCATTGAATCAGTGATGCTAACTAACCATCTCTTCCTATACTGCTCCCTTTGCCGTTTGCCTTCAATCTTTCCATGCATCAGTGTCTTTTCCAATAAGTTGGCTCTTTGCATCAGGTGAACGCAAATTAAAACTACAATGAGGTATCACCTCCCACTAGTCATAATGACCATCATAAAAAAGTGTACAAAATAAAAAATGCTGGAGAAAGTGTGGAGAAAAAGAAACCTTCCTGTGCTGTTTGTAGGAGTTAAAATTGATATAGCCACTATGGAGAACAGTATGGAGGTTCCTTAAAAACTAAAAATACAACTACGATATGGTCCAGCAATCTCACTTCTGGGCATATATCCAGAGGGAACCATATTTTTTAGTTACATTCATTTATTTTACTTTTTTGAATTCCACATAAAAGTGATAACATACCATTTTTTTTCTTTATCTGATTTTTTAAAAATAAGTATTATATCCTTCAGCTCCATCTATGTTGTTGCAAATATCAGAATTTCATTCTTTTTTGAGGTTGATATATAAATACTATTCCATTTTGTGTATGTGTGTGTGTGTGTATATATATATACATATACATATATATATATATATATATACACATACATACTGCTGCTAAGTCACTTCAGTCGTGTCTGACTCTGTGTGACCCCATAGACAGCAGCCCACCAGGCTCCCCCGTCCCTGGGATTCTCCAGGCAAGAACACTGGAGTGGGTTGCCATGTCCTTCTCCAATGTATGAAAGTGAAAAGAGAAAGTGAAGTCGCTCAGTCGTGTCTGACTCTTAATGACCCCATGGACTGCAGCTTACCAGGCTCCTCCGTCAATGGGATTTTCCAGGCAAGAGTACTGGAGTGGGGTGCCATTGCCTTCTCCATATGTGTGTGTGTGTATATATATATATATATATGATTATATATGTACAAATCTTCTTTATCTATTCAGCTATTGATAATCACTTAGTTGCTTTCCTATCTTTGTAACTGTAAATAATACTGCTATGAATATTGGGGTACATGTAATTGTTCAAATTATTATCCATGTATTCTTCAGATCTATACCCAGGAATTGAAATTCTCGACCACATTTATATTTTGGGTTCTTTTTTTAAGGAACCTCCATACTGTTTTCCTTAATAAGTGCACCAATTCACAATTACAATAACAAAATATAGTATTCATTTTTTTCCACATCCTTGCAAATATTTTTTGTTTGTAGTAATTTTGAAGATAGTTATTCTGACAGGTTTATGGTGGTATCTCATTGTGGTTTAAATTTGCATTTCTCCAATGATTAGTGGTTTTGAAAATTTATCATGAGCTTGCTGGCCTCTCCATATCTTCTTACGAAAAATATCTATTTACAACTTCTGCCCATCTTGTAATTGGCTAGTTTTTTGGGATTTTGACCTGCATGCACTCTGTGCTCATAGTCACTTACAAATAGTTTCTCCCATTCAGTAGGTTCTCTTCTGTTTAATAATGGATTCCTTTGCTGTACATTTTAGCTAAATTAACTTCCATTTGTTATTTTTGTTTGTTTGTTTCCCTTGCCTTAGAAGACAGATTAAAAAAAATGCTACCATTTCTGTTAAAGAGTGTTCTTCATATGTTTTCTCAAGACATTTTCTGATATTTTGGTCTTAATTAAGTCTTTAGTCCATTTTGAGTTTATTTTTGTATATTGTGTGAGAAAGTGTTCTAATTTCATTCTAAATTTTACATGCATGTATCGTTTTCCTGGCACCATTTCCTGAAGAAATGGCCTTCTGCCCATTGTATATTCTTGCCCCCTTTATCATTATTATTAATTTACCATAAGTGCATAAGGTTATGTCTGGGCTCCCTAGTCCATTTCATTGATATGTCTGTTTTGGTGCCAGTACCATACTGTTTTGATTACTTTGTGTTTCTGATATAAAGTTAGGAGTGTTATACCTCCAAATCTGTGTTTCTTTCTTAGGATTGCCTTGGTTATTTGTGGTGTTTTGTGTTTCCAAACAAATTTTAGAACTATTCTTTCTGGTTTTGAGTAAAGTGCATTCAGTATTTTGATAGGAATTGCATTGGACCTGTGGGTTGTCTTGAGTGGTATTATTATTTAATTCTCTCACTCCAGGTATGTAATATATTTTTTCTATGTGTTTGTATCATTTTCAGTTTCTTTCAGCATTGTCTTATGTTTTTCCAAATACAGATCTTTTACCTCTTTACTTTTATTCAGGCTTGTAATAGCAATGTATATCTATGGATATATATGTGTGTGTCTGTTTCAACTTGCTGATTTCTTTATTTCAAATACATTTTAATAATCCTGATTTTTACTTCCCTTCATCCATGATTACTTTTTTAGTTAATATATATTACATCTTTTGTTTTACGTGTCACTGCTGCTGCTGCTGCTGAGTCGTTTCAGTCATGTCTGACTCTGTGCGACTCCATAGACGGCAGCCCACCAGGCTCCCCCATCCCTGGGATTCTCCAGGCAAGAACACTGGAGTGGGTTGCCATGTCCTTCTCCAATGCATGAAAGTGAAAAGTGAAAGTGAAGTCACCCAGTCGTGTCAGACTCTTAGCGACCCCATGGACTGCAGCCTACCAGGCTCCTCCATCCATGGGATTTTCCAGGCAAGAGTACTGGAGTGGGGTGCCATTGCCTTCTCCATTTATGTGTCACTAAAGTACTTATTAGACATGCAGATGATACCACCCTTATGGGAGAAAGTGAAGAGGAACTAAAAAGCCTCTTGATGAAAGTGAAAGAGGAGAGTGAAAAAGTTGGCTTAAAGCTCAACATTCAGAAAACAAAGATCATGGCATCTGGTCCCATCACTTCATGGGAAACAGTGGAAACAGTGTCAGACTTTGTTTTGGGGGGCTCCAAAATTAGTGCAGATAGTTACTGCAGCCATGAAATTCAGAGACACTTACTCCTTGGAAGGAAAGTTATGACCAACCTAGATAGTATATTAAAAAGCAGAGACATTACTTTGCCAACAAAGGTCCATCTAGTCAAGGCTATGGTTTTTCCAGTAGTCATGTATGGATGTGAGAGTTGAACTGTGAAGAAAGCTGAGCACTGAAGAATTGATGCTTCTGAACTGTGGTGTTGGAGAAGACACTTGAGAGTCCCTCGGACTGCAAAGAGATCCAACCAGTCCATTCTAAAGGAGATCAGCCCTGAGTGTTTGGAAGGAATGATGCTAAAGCTGAAACTCCAGTACTTTGGGCACCTCATGCGAAGGGTTGACTCATTGGAAAAGACTCTGATGCAGGGAGGGATTCGGGGCAGGAGGAGAAGGGGACGACAGAGGATGAGATGGCTGGATGGCATCACGGACTCGATAAACGTGAGTTTGAGTGAAATCCGGGAGTTGGTGATGGACAGGGAGGCCTGGTGTGCTGCATTTCACGGGGTTGCAAAGAGTCGGACATGACTGAGCAACTGAACTGAACTGAAAGTACTTATTTCTGATATAGATAATTTTATTACTTTTGTCTGTTATTCTTTCTGTAGGCTTTGTATATGGTTGATTTACTACATTTACTGTATATTTGCCTTCAACAATTAGCTTTTTTTCCCACTACTTTAATGTTTCTAGTTGTGATCTTTTCCTTTTTTGTTTAGATAATTTCCTCTAACCTTTCTTGTAAAGTTAGAGTGGTGATGCTAAACTCATTTTTCATTTGTTCATCTTAAATCTTTCTATTCTCCACAAAATCTGTGTGATAGCTTTCCTAAGAAGAGTATTCTTGGTTATAGGGCTTTCCCTTTCATCATTTTAAGATTTTTATGCCACTCCTTTCTCACCTGTAGAATCTATTGAAAAGTAGATCAGACTTATGTAAGGAAGTTTCCTCATATGTAGCATGTTTTTATCTTGCTGCTTTTAATATTCTTTTTTATCTTTAATTTGTTTCCTTTTAATTGAAATGTATCTTAATGTGGTCCTCTTTGTGCTGATCCTGTTTAGGATTCTCTGTGATTTCTATACCTGTATATGTTTCCTTTCTCAGGTTAGGGAAGTTTTTAGCTTCTTTGTCTTCAAATATAATTTTTGCCCTTTCATCTCTCTTTTCCTTCTGGGACGTCTATAATGCAAATATCATATGCTTGATTTTGTCACAGAGATCTCTTGAACTGCCTTCGTTTCTTTTTAGTTTTCTTTCTTTTATCTGCTCAGCTTCAGTGATTTCCACTAATCTTTCCCCCCGCCCCAGCTTATTAACTGTTCCTCTGCATCATTTGAACTGCGCTTATTTTCTACTAGTTTATTTTTCATTTCAGTTATTTTATTCTTCATCTCTATTTGATTTTTCTCCATACTATGTAACTCTCTGTCAAAAACTTCTAGTATCTTGTGCTCTTCATCCTTTCTTCTCCTGAGTTCTTCAGTCATCTTTATGAAAATTATCTTGAACTCTTATTGGATAGGTTATCTATCTCCACCTCATTAGTCCTTCTAGGATTTTATCTTGTTTCTTTATTTGGAATATGTCCCTCTATTGCCTCATTTTGCCTAATTTGCTGTTTCTATTTCTATGTATCATGTAAGTTGCTAAGTTTCCCAGTCTTGGAGAAAGAGACGTGAGATTTCTCTTTTGTAAGAGATGTGCTGGGCATCCAAGTGCTTCTTTCTAATTGCCAGAGCTATATGCTCTCGAAATATCCCATATATAGGTTGCATGGGTCCTTTTATAGTGGATGACTGATTACTGTAGACAGTATGGTAGGCATGATTGGGTCCCTGGTCTGGTTGGTTGCTAGGCCCTGCCTTTTGTGGAGGTTGCTGGCTGTTAGTTGGAAGGGTCATGAGAAAGCTAGCTATGGAATCATGGTGGGTGCCAGAGCCAGTACCATCTCAGTGATAGACAGAGCCTCATGCTGGAATCTCTGGCTACAGGGCCTTAGGGATACTGAATCTGATGTTAGCCTGTTGGTGGATAGACTGGATATTGCATCTACTGGCTAAGGGGCCCAATGAGTTCCTGAGCTGGCATGCCCTTCTGGTGGGCAGAGCCTGGGCCCAGATATTCCAGGGATGATGCCAGCTTGCTGGTGTATTGGTTGGGTTCTGACAAGGCAGGCTCTGGGGCTTCAGTGGTCCTAGTGCAAGAGGTCCTGGGGCTAGTGCCAGCTCACCAATGGGGAGAGTCATGTCCCAGAGCCTCTTGTTGTAGGGCATTGGGTCATCAGGAGTTGGTGTGTCTGCAGGGCTGGGGCCCATGGAACTGGTGCCTGCCCACTGGTGAGCAGAGCTGGGCCACAGGGCCTCTGGCTATAAGGTCCTGGGGGTCCTAGAAGTAGTATCTGCTTACTGGTGTATGGAGCTAGTCCTGGGCCCTCTTGTGGACACTGCCATGTCATAGGACAGCTTTGGGTTCAGGGGACAGCATGCTTGATAATTGGTGGGGACATGTAACCATCTATATTATTGCTTGGCCTGAAGTGTCCCAATGTTGGTACAGAAAAGGTGGAGGATGGAATGTGTTCATTTACTAATAAGCTAGAGGGGAGATTCCAGAATGGCACTTTTTATTACCAGTGTTCTTATGATAGAATGAGTCTCCAAAAATGGGTGGCACCAGTGTATGTATCCCCAGGGCAAATTCCAGTTGCTTCCTGCCTCCCCAGTGAGTTTGCAAGATCAGCAGGTGAGTCTGACTTTGGCTCCTTTCAAATTATTGCTTCTACACTGGGTTCCAGACCATGTAAAATTTTGAGTGCCCTTTAAGAATGGAGTCTTTTGTCTCCCACAGTCCCTGAGTCTCCCAAAAAATAGCCCTGTTGTCATGACTCTTTGCTGCCCCATGGACTGTAGCCTGCCAGGGTTCTCTCCCCATGGAATTTTCCAGGCAAAGATTCTAGAGTGGGGTGCCATTTGCTACTCCAGGAGATCTTCCCAACCCAAGGAGCAAACCCACATCTCTTGAGTTTCCCACATTGACAGGTGGATTCTTTACCACTAGTACCATCTGCGGAGAAGGCAATGGCAGCCCACTCCAGTACTCTCGCCTGGAAAATCCCATGGACCGAGCCTGGTAGGCTGCAGTCCATGGGGTCGCTAAGAGTCGGACACAATTGAGCGACTTCCTTTTCACTTTCATGCATTGGAGAAGGAAATGGCAACCCACTCCAGCATTCTTGCCTGGAGAATCCCACGGATGGGGGAGCCTGGTGGGCTGCCGTCTATGGGGTCGCATGGGGTCGGACACGACTGAAGCGACTTAGCAGCCGCAGCAGCAGTATCATCTGAGAAACCCCAAAGAAAGCCCTGCTGGCCTTTAAATCCAAATGTTCTGGGGTCTCAACTTCCCAATATAGGATTCCCAGGCTAGGGAGCCAGATATGGGACTCTGACTTGTAGCTCTTTGGGGATAAATTTTTAGATTTCACATATAGGTGAAATCATTATTTCTATTTGCCTTTTTATGAGTAATTTCATTTTGCAGAGTACATAACATAGTAACTTCATTTTGCAAAATACAATACATCGATGTTGTTGCAAATGGCAAATTTTCACTCTTTTCTATGGCTGATTAATATTCCATTGTGTGAATGTGTGTGATACATGTATGCCACATCTTTATACATTCTTCAATTGATTGGCACTTTGGTTGCTTCCCTATCTTGACTACTGTGAATAATTCTGCAATGAACATATGGGTGCATGTATCTTTTCAAATTACTGTTTTGGGAAGTTTTTGGAAAAATATCCAGAAGTAGAATTGTTCAATCATATACTAGTGTGCTTTTTAATCTTTGAGGAAACTCCATAGTTACTGCACACATTTACATTCTCACCATTAGTGCCTCAGGGTTCCCTTTTCTCCACATCCTTGTCAACACTTGTTATTTCTTATCTTTTGATAATAGCCATTTTAATAGGTGTGAGGTGGTATCTCATTGAGGTTTTGATTCTGTTTCCCTGATAATTAGTGATGTTGAGAATCTTTTCATGTATTTGTTTGCCATCTGTATGTCTCATTAGAATAATGGCTATTCAGGTCCTCTGCTCATTTTATAATTAGGTTATTTCTTTTATGTTGCATTGAATGAATTTTTATGTGAATACATATTATTTCCTTATCAAACATATATTTTGCAAATGATTTTTCCCATTCAATGGTCAGCCTTTTGTTTTATTGGTAGTTTTCTTCACTGTGTAAATACTTTTTAGTTTGATGTCTTTTCTATTTATTTTTGCTTTAGCTTCTGTTTTTTGTTTGTTTACCTGAGGAAACATATCCAAAAATATTGCTAAGATCTATATCAAAGAGCTTACTGCCTATATTTTCTTCTAGACATTGTATTGTTTCAGGTCTTACATTTCATCCATTTTGAGCTTATTTCTGTATATAGCATGAGAAATTAAGTCTGATTCTTTTACATGTAATTCTCCAGTTTTCACTATATCATTTGTTGAAGAAGCTTTTATCCATTGAATATTCTTGCCCTCTTTGTGGTGGATTAATTGACCATGTAGATGTTGGTTCACTTCTGGGCTCCCTCTTCTGTTCCATTTATTTATGTATCTGCTTTTGTGCCAGTACCATGCTGTTTTGATTACTATTGCTTTGGAGTATAGTTATAAATTTGGAGTATAGTTATAAATTTGGGTGCTTGTTACTTTCCTAAAGACTTTTTTTTTTTTTATTTTAAAGAATTTAAGACATTTAAATATCTCATTACCAGAAAATTACTTTTCAATTATGATTCCAATAGCTCTTTATTTAGAATCATTAATCATTTCATTAAATGCTACTTAAGAATTTTAACTTTAATTTGAAATACTCATTGAAATATATATTTCATGTTTTGTTACTTGGATACTGCTTTCACTTTTTAAAATGACTTTCTTTATATTAACTTTCCCACAGTAAAAACAGTTCTTTCTGTTTTTGGTTTTAAGCTTTACTTTTTCTATAAAAAAGTAAACAAAAAAATGTTTCATTCCAGATGATATTGACATTGTCTAAGAGTCTAAGTTATTTTCTTTTTAAACTTACTTCAAACAGTTCCTAAGATCTTAATTTAGGAGTTATTATTTTCTAGTTCTTTTTGTGCTTATCCTGTTTTCCATTTATGTATAAAGTCCAATGAAGTAATATTTTTTTCCTATAGATATTTTTAACTAGGTAACCCCAGATTTGTTCATTTAAGTAACATACAATCATTATTATCTATTATTTAAAGAGTTGTAAATACCTCATGTAATAACCTTGAATGAATATTCAATGTTAAAATTAAGCAATGATATGTTGGTTTCTTTCCATTTTGTTACCTTGATAGCAAGTAAATTTAGAAAAATTCTGTCTTTCAGAATTATGATCAATACCTCAAAACTGATTATACCTAAAAATCTTGTCAATTCATTAAAAATATAAGCTTTAAAAATCTATGATTTCAATTTCATATTAGATCTATAAGATTATAATGTTGATCTGCAGAAAAGAAAGTTATATCTTTGTAAACTTTCTAGCTTTATTTTATTTAAATGACTTAACTTTATGTCTTTTTTATACAGCTATTCAAAAAATTATCATAGCATTACTTGTATTTTGTGGGATTTCAATGTTAGCAATTAGACTATGTATTTCTTCAAGGCATCACCTCAGTTACCCTCAACAATAAAAATTTCTAGTACAATTTCTATTGCCCTAAGTTGTGAAGTATTATGTGCATATATATTTGTACTCAGATGCATACAAATACACAAAACACATACATTTGTCACATTATACCTAGGTATCTTCTTAATTACTGGCCTTTCTATTTCATCATCAATTTCCCAATGTGAAGGAATGAGAATTAAGAGGGAAAAGCTAAATGGTAATAGAACTCTGCATCAATCTCTAGAAAATATAATCTTTAAAGGGAAACTTCCTAAAGACTATTGACATGGAAATACCAACAGATTCTATTACAGTAGTTTTGACAGTGAGAAAAGAGTTACTGCTTTAAGGTTCTGATGAATCCCCAGAGGTACATCTGAAAAACAGTGCCAGATGGCTCTAGAGGAGATCATTGCAGTGATACTTACATAGTCAACCTTTCATTGTTCATCAACATGGCAATGCCCATCTGCATTCTATAACTCTGTGACCTGAACTGGCCATATACTCTTGTGTTTATTTGTAAGAATCAGCCTTGTTTAGACAAGGCAAGTCCAGAAAAAGACCAGGTCATGTGCAAATATGCAAAATCTTGGTGCAAAGAATTATCTGAAATCCATTTTCACTATTCTGGTAATTCCTCTATAACTATGCATAATCATGAGAATGGCCATTTTTGTCGACCTTAAGTAATGTAGGCCATTTGTACTTTGTTAAACCACACAATTCTTACTTGGCTAATTTTATCCAATTGTCTTATTCAATATATCTTTACTTTTCCTCATAATCATTCACATTCATGAGATCAGTTAATGAATTTCAATTTCTATTTTAATTCAGTTCAAGTAACTTTAATATTAGCCAAAATTACAGTGTAGAAATTATGTTCAAATGAAAGTTCTGTTTCATTTATGCTGCCATTACAACTCTGCCCATTATAATCTATTAAACCAAAATGTGAACATTTTCTAAATATTGAAATATTGCCCTGGAAGTACAGTATAAATTCATTTCATTATTGCACTAAAATTCTTATCACATATGCCACAAAGAGAATAGTGAATTAATAACATCAGCAACGTCCTCTGATTTGTCTGTATAACAATATAAAATAATTTTATGTAAGTATATTTTCTAATTAGTATTGGTATTCTTACTTAAATTTGTATTTTGGAAAAAGCTTTTGAAATAACCATGTACGTAAATCATAATAACAAATAATATGTTCAAGGGTTACTTTGTGTTCTATATTCTGTTACATCTTTCTTATTATTTTGGTTGATTCCCAAAACATATAAAATAATATTGTTTTCAGCAGTACTTAAAAATTATGCAAAGGATATTTCTTATCTTTAAAAATTTCTGGGTAACAAATAATTAAGGAAAAAAAATCCATCTCCTGTTTTCCATCCATTTGAGATGAGCTATTTTTGTTTTTTTTTTTCCATCCAACCTATTCTTCCAGGCCAACTGAAAATATTTTATTGCCAATCAACATTTTCTTGATTTTATCCATTAGGTAAAACTCTCACTATATTGAACTTCTAGGATATCTAAAAAAAACTTTTACCTTTTGTAGTATATTAATTTTAACTACTTATTTGTGTATCTAGTTGTTTACTATGAAAACTTAAGATACGTTAAGCTTAGAGTCTGGAACTTCTTAACTTTTGTGTCTTTCATAATAATTGTCATGGATGTTTGACATTTACTAAACATCCAATAAATGACTCCTGCATAGTAAAGCAACAAGTACATTTCTAAAACAGTATTTTAAGAAATAAAGAGTTGTAATATGTGAGGTATGAGGATGAAAGAGGCATAATAAAGAAGGTCTTTTGGTGTGGTAAGGGATTTAGATTTTACTCTTTGGGAAATAGAAGTCTTTGGAAAATGAAAGGAAAAGAGTGACATAATTTGATTTATGTTTTAGAAGAGTATCACACGTAGTTTGAGGAGTACATAGTAGTGAAGGAGGAAAATAGGAGGAAGTTCATTTAGTGGGATATTGTCATAGCCTACATAAATGATAATAGTTTGATCCAAGTAGTAATTGGAAGTTGCTGAGAAGTAGTAAGTAGTTAGATATGGGTATTTAGGGGTAAAATGCATGATTATCTCAATAGATGCAAAAAGTATTTGATAAAACAGAGCACTATTTCTTAATAAAGATATCCAACAGACTAGAAATAAAATGACAATTCTTCAACCTGAAAAAGGACATCCATGAAAAACTCAGAGCTAAGATATATTTTGGATTTCCCAGGTTGCACAGTGGTTAGGAATCCTCATGCCAATGCAGGAGAATCAAAAGAGGTGGGTTTGATTCTGCATCAGAAAGATACACTGGAGTAGAAAGGGGTAACCCACTCCAGGATTCTTACCTGGAAAATTTCATAGACAGGAAATATGAAAGTCTATAGTCCCTGGGATTGCAAAGAGTCAGACATGACTGAGCATGCACAAGATATACTTAAGACTGCAAGACTGAAAGTTTATCCTCTAAGTCAGGAATAAGACAAGCAAGTCCTAAGTTTTTTATTTTGTTTTTGTTTATTTTGCTGTTGAAAACATTCTCTAATTAGATAGTGAAGATGATTGCACAACTTTTAAATATACTAAAAACCTGTAAATTACATAACTTGAAAAATTAGTTTCATGTTATGTGGATTTTATTTCAATTTTTAAAAATGGACAGTTTTGAAAGGTAAAATTTCTGGAATTTACTATCATGATATGATAGAGAAGCAAGTAATACTTCAAGATTTTGACTTGGACAACTGGCAAATAGACTTTTCACTTACTAAATTTTGAGAAACTGGAAGGAGTATTTCCTTGTTGTCATTAATGTTTATTGGTATTTTTGCAGACAAAAAACTGAGTTTCAGAAAGTAAATTTGATATGTCTAATAATCAATAGGCTTCCCTAATAGCTCAGTTGGTAAAGAATCCGCTGCAATGCAGGAGACCCTGGTTTGATTCCTGAGTCGGGAAGATCCCCTGGAGAAGGGATAGGCTACCCACTCCACTATTACTGGGCTTCCCTTGTGGCTCAGCTAGTAAAGAATCAGCCTGCAGGGTGGGAGACCTGGCTTTGATCCCTGGGTTGGAAAGATTTCCTGGAGGAGGGAAAGGCTATCCACTCCAGTATTCTGGCCTGGAGAATTCCACGGACTATATAGCTCATGGGGCTTCCCTGGTGGCTCAGATGGTAAAGCGTCTGCCTGCAATGCAAGAGACCTGGCTTCGATCCCTGGGTTGGGAAGATCTCCTGGAAAAGGAAATGGCAACCCATTCCAGCATTCTTGCCTGGGAAATCCCATGGTTGGAGGAGCTTGATAGGTTACAGTCCATGGGGTCGCAAAGAGTCTGACAGGTCTAAGTGATTTCACTTTCACTTTCACATATAGCCCATGGGGTTGCAAAGAATTGGACATGACTGAGCAACTTTCATATTAATCAAGTAGCTGACAAGTAGACGAATTTTATAGTTATTTATCATTATTTAATTGAAATATAGTTTGTATACTATAAAATAACCTTTATATATCTATGATTTAATGATTTTTATTATTTTCACATAGCCGTGCCACTATCACTTTTTTTTTGTAATTCTAGAACATTTTTCTCAGACAAGTAAAGAGATCTCAACACACACTAACAATCACTGTCCATTTCAACATCCTCCCCCAGTCTTTTCCCACCATTATCTGTTATCTGTCCCTCTAGATTCTTCTGGACATTTCATATCAATATATCTTATAATATATGATCTTTTGTATTTGGATTATTTCATTTAGTATAATGGTTCCATATTTGTCCATGTTCCAGAATGTATTTGTTCCTTTTTTAGCTGAAACATATATTGTTGTATAAATAATATATATATGTATTTATCAATTTTTACTTTTTGCGCATTATGAATAATGCTGCTATAAATATTTGTGTTCACATTTTTGCAAGAACTTACATTTTTCAATTCTCCTGGGTACATACCTATTATAGAAATAGAATTGCTGGGCCATATGGAACTTTATGTTTATCTTTCTGAGGAACTGCTCAACTGTTTTCCAGAAAAACTGAATCATTTTACATTCCTACCAGCAATATATGAGGGTTCCAATTCCCACATGCTATCTAACACTTTCTATTTTTTGTCTTTTTGAATTAAGCCATCCTAGCAGGTGTGAAGTGATATCTCATTGTAGTTTTAACTTGTATTTCCCTAATGACACATATTTTGAGCAACATTTTGTGCCATTTGGTCATTTACATATATATTAAAATAATATATTAATATATAAATATATAAATGTTTATATATATAAATATATATATTTATAATATATAACTGTTTTATATATAAATATATATTTATAACATATAACTGTTTTATATAAATATTTGCCTATTTAAAACTAAAATAAACAACATGTGACATTATGTAATTTTAAGGTATACAACATATCTGATACTTTTATATATTGCAATATCATTGCCAATGTAGTGATTTATCATATTACATAATTATAGTATGGTATTATTATTTATATTCATTGTACAGTGTCTTAGATCTCTATGGCTTATTTACTACTTGTTAAAAGTTTGTATCTTTAAACAAAATCCACCCTTATCCATTCTCTTCCATTTCCTGGTGACCACCATTTTACTCTGTTTTATCCAAGTTTAACTTTTTTAGATTCCACATATAAGTGATATGATGCAGTTTTTGTCTTTCTTTATGTAACTTACCTTGCTTTAGCATAAAGTGCTCAGGGTCCATCCATGTTTGTAACAAGTGGAAGGACAGCCTCTTTCCTCATCACTGAATACTTCTTGTGAATGTGTACATCTTTATATCCATTTGTTAAGTTGGTTTATTTCTCTCCCTCAGTTCTTGTCTCATCTTAACAATGATTTGGAAAGATGAAATAATTGCAGTTCACGCAGGCTGATTTCTCAACTCTTGTCTCATCATAGAAAGAACTTGAAACAACAGACTAGTTAGAGCTCAGTTAGAGCTCAAACAGACAGAACTTTTATTGAACAGACAGAAGATAGTACATCCCAAAACATGGGAGCAGGCTGACTCCAAAGGAGTGGCAACAATCCATCTTGGCTTTCCTTTTTATACTTTCCATCTCCTCCTCTTGGTTCTGCATTGTGCAAAACAGGGCTTGTTGTTGTTTTTGTTGTTGTTCAGTCACTAAGTCATGTCTGACTATTTGTGATCCCATGTACAGCTGCACATCAGGCTTTCCTGTCCTTCACTATCTCCCAGAGTTTGTTCAAACTCATGTCCATTGAGTTGGTGATGCCATCCAATTATCTCATCCTTTGTCGTCTCTTTCTCCTCCTACCCTCAGTCATACATGCCACCAATCAGGAGAGGGAATTCAAATGGGTGTATGCTCAAGGCCAATCAGGGAATGGGGAGTGTCTGGATACATGAAAAATAGGACTTTTTCATATTCATCTATGCTGGCATGGACTGACAGCTTTGATTGACAGTTGCAAGATACATAACGACAGGCTCTATTATCCATGTCTTTCCCATAACCCAGTCTGTTACAATCAGTAGTTTGAAATATTTATGAACACTTAATGGGCTCCTGGCTGCCTAAGAATAGTTGAGGATATACCTGTGTATCAGAGATGCATGTGCCTGAACTGGAGAAACCCCTTTGGTTAGTTAGTATCTATTATGTGCCTAGGGGCACATGCACAGGAGTTGGAAAAGTCTCTGTGGTTATTTTTGTAGCATGTCTGTGAACTCTCCTGGGCATGTCTGGTCTGGGGTTAACAGATAAGTTTGAAATCTTTTCAGCTAGGCCACGCCTCATTGCTCATGCCCAGATTTCTGCCTAATACATTCATATGTTGATGGGACTATGGGTTGTTTCCATATCTTGGCAATTGTGAATAAGCCTGCAGTAAACGGAGGAGTGTATATATGCATGCTAAGACACTTCAGTTCAGTTCAGTTCTGTCATTCAGTCATGTCCGACTCTTTGCGACCCCATGAACGACAGCACACCAGGCCTCCCTGTCTATCACCAACTCCCGGAGGTTACCCAAACTCATGACCATTGAGTCAGTGCTGCCATCTATCCATCTCATCCTCTGTCATCCCATTCTCCTCCCGCCTTCAATCTTTCCCAACATCAGGGTTTTTCATATGAGTCAGCTCTTCGCATCATGTGGCTAAAATATTGGAGTTTCAGCTTCAACATCAGTCCCTCCAATGAACACCCAGGACTGATTTCTTTTATGAACTGGTTGGATCTCCTTGCAGTCCAAGGGACTCTCAAGAGTCTTCTCCAACACCACAATTCAAAAGCATCAGTTCTTCGGCACTCAGCATTCTTCATAGTCCAACTCAAAATCCATACATGACCACTGGAAAAACCATAGCCTTGACTAGATGGACCTTTCCTGACAAAGTAATGTCTCTGCTTTTTAATATGCTTTCTAGGTTGGTCAAAACTTTCCTTCCAAGGAGTAAGCGTCTTTTAATTTCATGGCTGCAATCACCATCTGCAGTGATTCTGGAGCCCCCAAAAATAAAGTCTGACACAGTTTCCACTGTTTTCCCATCTATTTCCCATGAAGTGATGGGACGGGATGCCACGATCTTAGTTTTCTGAATGTTGAGCTTTAAGCCAACTTTTTCACTTTCCTATTTCACTTTCATCAAGAGGCTCTTTATTTCTTCTTCATTTTCTGCCATAAGGGTAGTGTCATTTGCATATCTGAGGTTATTGATATTTTTCCCAGCAATCTTGATTCCAGCTTTTGCTTCCTCTAGCATTTCTCATGATGTACTCTGCGTATAAGTTAAATAAGCAGGGTGACAATATACAGCCTTGACGTACTCCTTTTCCTCTTTGGAACCAGTCTGTTCCACGTCCAGTTCTAACTGTTGCTTCCTTACCTACATATAGGTTTCTCAATAGGCAGGTCAGGTGGTCTGCTATTCCCATCTCTTTCAGAATTTTCCACAGTTTATTGTGATCCACATAGTCAAAGGCTTTGGCATAGTCAGTAAAGCAGAAATAGATGTTTTTCTGGAACTCTGTTGCTTTTTTGATGAAGCAGCAAATGTTGGCAATTTGATATCTGGTTCCTCTGCCTTTTCTAAAACTAGTTTGAACATCAGGAAGTTCACAGTTCATGGATTGCTGAAGCCTGGCTTGGAGAATTTTGAGCATTACTCTACTTGCCTGTGAGATGAGTGCAATTCTGTCATAGTTTGAGCATTCTTTCACATTGACTTTCTTTGGGATTGGAATGAAAACCGACATTTTACAATCCTGTGGCCACTGCTGAGTTTTTCAAATTTGCTGACATATTGAGTGAAGCACTTTCACAGCATCATCTATTAGGATTTGAAATAGCTCAACTGGAATTCTACCACCTCTGCTAGCGTTGTTCATAGTAATACTTCCTAAGGCCCACTTGACTTCACATTCCAAGATGTCTGGCTCTAGGTAGGTGATCACACCATCGTGATTATCTGGGTAGTGAAGATCTTTTTTGTATAGTTCTTCTGTGTATTCTTGCCACCTCTTCCTCATATCTTCTGCTTCTGTCAGGTCCAAACCATTTCTGTCCTTTAATGAGCCCATCTTTGAATGAAATGTTCCCTTGCTATCTCTAATTTTCTTGAAGAGATCTCTAGTCTTTCCCATTCTACTGTTTTTCTCTATTTCTTTGCATTGATTACTGAGGAAAGCTTTCTTATCTCTCCTTGCTATTCTTTGGAACTCTGCATTCAAATGGGTATAGCTTTCCTTTTCTCCTTTGCTTTTTGCTTCCCTTTTTTTCACAGCTATTTGTAAGGCCTCCTCAGACAGCCATTTTGCTTTTTTGCATTTCTTTTTCTTGGGGATGGTCTTGATCCCTGTCTCCTGTACAATGTCACAAACCTCAGTCATAGTTCATCAGGCACTCTATCTATCAGATCTAGTACTTTAAATCTATTTCTCTCTTCCACTGTATAATCATAAGAGATTTGATTTAGGTCATACCTAAATGGTCTAGTGGTTTTCCCTACTTTCTTCAATTTAAGTCTGAATTTGGCAATAAGGAGCTCATGATCTGAGCCACAGTCAGCTCCTGGTCTTGTTTTTGTTGACTGCATAGAGCTTCTCCATCTTTGGCTGCATAGAATATAATCAATCTGATTTCAGTGTTGACCATCTGGTGATGTCCATGTGTAGAGTCTTCTCTTGTATTGTTGGAAGAGGGTGTTTGCTATGACCAGTGCATTTTCTTGGCAAAACTCTATTAGTCTTTGCCGTGCTTCATTGCGTATTCCAAGGCCAAATTTGCCTGTTACTCCAGGTGTTTTTTGACTTCCTACTTTTGCATTCCAGTCCCCTGTAATGAAAAGGACATCTTTTTTGGGTGTTAGTTCTAAAAGGTCTTGTAGGTCCTCATAGAACCGTTTTACTTCAGCTTCTTCAGCATTACTGGTTGGGGCATAGACTTGAATTACTGTGATATTGAATGGTTCACCTTGGAAACCAACAGAGATCATTCTGTCATTTTTGAGATTGCATCCAAGTACTGCATTTCAGACTGTTTTGTTGACTATGATGGCTACTCCATTTCTTCTAAGAGGTTCCTGCCCACGTCGTGCTAAGACACTTCGTTTGTGTTCAACTCTGTGAAACCCTATGTACTGTAGCCTTCCAGGAGCCTCTGTCCATGGGATTCTCCAGGCAAGAATACTGGAGTGGATGGCCATGCCCTCCTCCAGGGGATCTTCCCCAGCCAGAGATGAACTTACATCTCTTAGGTCTCCTGCATTAACAAGCAGGTTCTTTACCACTAGTACTACCTGGAAAGCCTGGGAGTGCATACTTCTCACTAAAACCCTGTTTTAATTTCCTTTGCGTATATACGCAAAAGTGAAATTTTGAGACCACATGGTAGATTGAGTTGTAATTTTTGTGAAAGCTCTATATTATTTACTAAAATGACTGACCAAGTTATGTTCTCCTCTACAGTGTATGATTATTCCCCTTTTACTACATTTTCTGGTGCCGTTGTCTCTTGTCTTCCTGAAACTGCCTTTCTAACTATTGTGAAATTATATCCTACTGTGGTTTTCATTTGATTTCCATGATGATTAATGATGTTAAACATTTTTTCATGTATCTATCAGCTATTTTGATGTCCTCTTTGAAAAGAATCTCTTTGCTTCTTCTATTTTTTAAACTAGATTATTTCATTTTTTATTGTTGCTGTTACTAAACTGACTGAATTCTTTATATAGTTTCCATATTAACTTCTTATCCTACATGTAATTTGCAAAAATTTTCTCCCATTCTTTGTCTTTTTATTATTATTTTTTGATTGTTTATTTTGCTGTGCAGAACATTTGAGTTTGGCATCATTTTATTTGTTGATTTTTGCTTTTATTGTTTGTGCCTTCGACATGTTTAAAAAACCATAGCCACAACCAATATCAGAGAGCTTCTTCCCTCTGTTTTTCTCTAGGGAATTTATGGTGTCAGATCTTTAGTATAAGACTTTTGCTCATTTTGAGCTATTTTTTGAGAGTGATTTGAGATATGTGTCCAATTCCGTTGTTCCACATCTATTTCTCCAATTTTCCAAGGATCATTTGAAAAGACTATCCTTTCCCTGCATGGGTATTCTTGGCTCTCTTGACTCTATTGTTGACTGCATATGCTGGGATTTAACTCTGGGTTAATATTCTGTTCTATTGGTCAGTGTCTCTGTTTTTTTTCCCCAGTAACATACTATTTTGATTACTATGACTTTTTAGTATAGCTTGAAATCTTGAAGCATAATATTTCTAATTGTTTTTCCTTCCTTCTCAGAATTTCTTTGGCTATTCTGTGCCTTTTGTGGGTCCAAACAAATTTTAAGATTATTTCTTCATTTATATGAAGAATGCTTTGGGTATTTTGATGGGGATTACATTAAAGCCTGTAGATGGCTTTAGATAGTATGGCCATTTTAACAATAATTATTATTATAATCCAAGAATGTAAGATGTCTTTCCATTTGTTTGTGTCTTCAGTTTCTTTCAGCAAAACTTGTAGTTTTCATTGTACATACTTTTCACTCCCTTGGATAAATTTATTTCTAAGTATTACATATTTTGTTGATGCTATTGTGAATGGGATAACATTTCTTTTTCAATTGCTTCATTATTAGTGTAAAGGAATGAAATTTATTTGTGTATGTTGATTATATATTCTCCCACTTTGCTGAAAATATTCATTATTTTTAACTCATTCTGGGATATTCTATGTGCAAAATCATATTATCAGTAAATAGTGATAATTTTACATCATCCTATCTGATTTGAATGCCTTTAGTTCCTTATATTATTGCCCTAGTTAGTACTAGTCAGTGGAGAAGGCAATGGAAACCCACTCCAGTACTCTTGCCTGGAAAATCCCATGGAAGGAGAAGCCTGGTAGGCTGCAGTCCATGGGGTCATGAAGAGTCGGACACAACTGAGTGACTTCCCTTTCACTTTTCACTTTCATGCATTGGAGAAGGAAATAGCAACCCACTCCAGTGTTCTTGCCTGGAGAATCCCAGAAATGAGGGAGCTTGGTGGACTTCCGTCTATGGGGTCACACAGAGTTGGACACGACTGAAGCGACTTAGCAGCAGCAGCAGCACTACTTGTCAGCACTATATTGAGTAGGAGTCATGAGAGTGGCCATGCTTGTTTCCAATCTTACAGGAAAACTGTTATATTTTTCTTCACTTAGTAAAATGTTATCTGTAGATTTGTTATATATGGCCATTTTCATGTTGAGGTATGTTCCTTCTATACCCAGTCTCTTAAGGGTTGTTTATTTATTTACTTTTACCATGAAAGGATGTTGCATTTGGTCAAACATTTTGTGTGTTTACTAAAATGATCATGTAATTTTCATCTTTAATTGTATTGATGTGATGTACTATATTTATTGATTTTCTTATGATAAACCATTATTGTATCTCAGGGATAAATCTTGCTTGGTTGTGGTTCATAATCCTTTTAATGTATTCTAGGGCATGGTGCTCAGATATTTTTTTGAGAATTTTTGTGTCTATACTTATCAGAGATATTTGACTATAGTTTCTATAATTTTAAGCTATATTATAGTTTTAATTGTGGCATCTTTAAAAATCAGCTTTCTAAAATGGGTTTGAAAGTGTTCCCTTATCAATATTTTGGAAGAGTTTGGGGAGAATTGGTCTTAATTCTTCATTAAATTTTTGGTAGAAATTTCCAGTGAAACCTTTTAGTCTTGGAGTTTCTGTGTTGGAAGATTTTTGGAGGATGGGTCAATCTTTTAATTCATTATTGGTCAGTTCAAATTTTATTGGGGCTTCACTGGTGGCTCAGATGGCAAAGAATATTCCTGCAATGTGGGAGACCAGGTTCAATCCTGGGGTTTAGGAATATTCCCTGGAGAAGGAACTGGCAACCCCCTCCAGTATCCTTGTCTGGAAAAACCCATATATAGAGAAGCCTGGAAGACCATGGGGTCAATTTATTCCTGATTCAGTCTTGGTAGGTTGTTTGTTTTTAAAATGTATCCGTTTATGCTAGGTTATGTAATTTGTTGGCAAAGAACTGTCCCTAGTCTATATGATTCTATGTATTTCTGTGGTATCAGTTGTACTGTCTCCTATTTTGTTGTGAATTTTGAGTCTTTTCTCTTTTTGTTTAGTCTAGTTAAATATTTGAATTTTATCTTGTCAGAGAAACTGTTCTTAATTTTGATCCTCCTTTCTATTGTTTTTCTGTTATGTATTTTATTCTTTCTACACTGGACCTTATCATTCTTTCTTTTGTTTATTTACAATTAATTTGTTCTTTTTCTAGATCTTTGAGTTGTAAAGTTTTGCTGTTTACTTGATATCCTTCTAATTTCTTAATATATGAAATTATTGATATAAACTTTCCTCTGAGAACTACATTTGCTACATCCCACATGAGTCTGACAGGGAGGCCTGGCGTGCTGCGATTCATGGGGTTGCAAAGAGTCGGACACGACTGAGCGACTGAACTGAACTGAACTGAACATGAGTTTGAGTAAGCTCCAGGAGTTGGTGATGGACAGGGAAGTCTTTGTGTCTATGCGGTCACAAAGAGTCAGACACGACTGAGTGACTGAACTGAACTGACAATGTTTGATAGGCTGTATTTCTCTTTCATTTCATTTAATTGTCTTGATATTTTAAATTTTATTAAATTTCCATTTTGACTGAATGGTTGTATATTTTCCAAATATTTCTAGATCTCACTTTATTCTTATTGTTGATTTCTAGTTTCACACCACAGTGTTCAGAGATTATGGCCATGATTTCAGTCTTCTTAAATTTGCTAAGATTTGTTTTGTGACCTATCATATGATATATCCTGGAGAATGTTCCATGTGCACTTGAGAAGAATGTGTACTCTGCTATTGGGTGCAATGTTCTATTAAGTTGATTCATTTTATAGTGTGGTTCAGTTCCAGTTTTGCTTTGTTGATTTTCTGTCTGGTCAAGCTATCCATTGCTGAGTGGAATAATGAAGTCTCCATTAATTATTCTATTGTTGTCTATTTCTCTTTTAAGATCTTTTTTTGTTCAAATAATATATTTTGATGTTCAAGTTTTAAGATCATGTATATATTTACAATCGATACATCTTCATCATGTATTGATCCATTTATTAGTATATCATGTCCTTCTTTGTATCTTATTGTAGTTTTGACTTGAAGTCTATTTGATCTAATAAAAGTATGGTTACACCTACCTTCTTGTTTTATGTTTGCTTGGAATATCATCTTCTATATTTTCATTTTGTGTCTGTGTGTTCCCTTAGAGCTTGAATGAGTCTTTCATGGGTAGCATATAGTTGGGTCTTACTTTTTATCCATCCAGTCACTCTGTTCCTTTTGATTAGTGAGTTCAAGTCATTTAATTTAGGGTGATTTTTATGTAAGAATTTACTACATAAAATTTTATACTTTCCCTTCTAATTATTTTGTCTCTTCATTGTATCTTTTCCCTTCTGTTTCTGTCTACCTTTGTAAGCTGGTGGTTTCATGATGACTTGCTCAGTCTTCCCCACAACGTTTATTTATTTATTTGGTTGTTTTGTCTCCACCTAAGAATTTTGCTCTGTGGTTATCATGTTAAGTTAAGTCGCTCAGTTTCATCTGACTCTTTGTGGCCCCATAGACTGTAAGACACCAGGCTTCCCTGTCTTTCACTATCACCTGGAATTTGCTCAAACTCATGTCGATCGAGACAGTGATGCCATCCAACCATCTCATCCTTTGTCATCCTCTTCTCCTCCCGTGTTCAATCTTTCCCAGCATCAGGGTCTTTTCAAATGAGTCAGTTCTTTGCATCAGGTGGCCAAAGTATTGGAGTTTCAGCTTCACCATCAGCCCTTCCAATGAACACTCAAGACTTATCTCCTTTAGGATGGACTGGTTGGATCTCCTTGCAGTCCAAGGGACTCCCAAGAGTCTTCTCCAACACCACAGTTCAAAAGCATCAATTCTTCGGTGCTCAGCTTTCTTTAGTCCAACTCTCACATCCATACATGACTACTGGAAAAACCATAGCCTTGATTAGATGGACCTTTGTTGGCAAAGTAATATCTCAGTTTTTTAATATGTTGTCTAGGTTTGTCATTACTTTCCTTCCAAGGACCAAGTGTCTTTTAATTTCATGGCTGAAGTCACCAGATGTAGTGATTTTGGAGCCCCAAAAAACAAAGTCAGCCACTGTTTCCCCATCTATTTGCCATGAAGTGATGGGACTGGATGCCATGATCTTAGTTTTGTGAATGTTGAATTTTAAGCCAACTTTTTAATTCTCCTCTTCCACTTTCATCAAGAAGCTCTGTAGTTCTTCTTTGCTTTCTGCCATAAGAGTGGTGACATCTGCATATCTGAGGTTATTAATATTTCCCCTTGCCGGGGACCAGCCCCGGCTGATCCAGGGTATTCGAAGGAGACACGGCGTAGGCGAAGATCAGGAGACAATTGCTTAATTAAAGTTAATTAAGGATATAAAGAGTAGTAGAATGAGGATAGCTCAGTGAGGACATTTAGTGGAGAAAAGCGGCTGAAATAAGGATAGCTCAGTAGGAAAATTCAGTGAAGAAAAGAGGCTAAATAAAATTCCAAAGCAGGAAATTAACATCACCTACAAAGGCCGCAGGCGTCCTCCCGTTCTCCCGAAGGAAAGGAGACACTAAGGCCTCCCCAGTCGGATCTTAGAAGCCCAGGCAAAATTAGTAGGCTTGACAAGCTTCCCCGCCTCAGAGGAAAAATTCAGCCAGAAGGTGAAAGAAAGAACGACATGGGGAGACCAAATTTCGGTGAACAAAAAGGAGTGTACTTTATTTTTCAAAGTAGTTTATACCTTAAGTTGTGCATAGAGGATAATGGGGGAAGGGGTGGAGTCATGCAAGGACAGCAGTTCCTGGTTCTAATCGAAGCCAGGCTTTCAAACTTATCATATGCAAAAGTTCAGGTGATTTACATCATCTTCTGGCCAGGAGGCCTGTTAACATTTTAAAAAACTTATTTTTCTCTAAAGGTGATTATTCCAAAGTCAGGCGATTATTCTAAAGTCAGGCGCCAGCCTCCAAAAAGCATTGGATAGAGTTGCATTCCTATAGGGCAAAGGTGAGGTGGGCTCAATCAAGAAAAGAATTAACTCAAGCGTCCAAGGTTACAAACATTGAGGCTACTACTTACATTTCTATACACCCATTATATCAATCAATACACTGCCAAGGACACAGTAGGTAAGGGATATGGAGACTTAGCAGCAAACATTGGCCCAACAAGTGAAAAACCCTTCACCAATACAATTTCTAATCAATCTTTTAACTACTCAAAAGAATCTGTGTTTAGACAGTTTAGAACATCTCCTGCCTCTCACAGTTGGGAGGCTCTGAACAATCACATGTGGCCGGAAAAACCTATTCAGGCAGGCTAGAGGACTTCCAAAGGAGTTTGTAGGTTGAAACACTGTCACACCCAGGAATTATTCACTGGAGCTGTAAGCTAACTCTTTTTTCAGAGAGAGGTAGTGGGGGACAGCCCCCCGTAAAGTCAGAGGTGTAGGTGAAAGCACAAAGCAGAAAGTAGGCAGACTCTGGTTTTGGGGGTAGATTGCTCGAGAATTTCCAGGGAGACTCCTGAGGCTTGATCCCGCCTTTGCGTATGCCAAGCCTCCTTCCTCATGACCTTTGCCAGGGACGGAGCTCGCTCCCCGCATCCCCTGGCAATCTTGATTCCAGCTTGTGCTTTCTCCAGCCTAGCGTTTCTCATGATGTACTCTGCATAGAAGTTAAATAAGCAGGGTGACAATATACAGCCTTGACGTACTCCTTTTCCTATTTGGAACCAGTCTGTCATTTCATGTCTAGTTCTAACTGTTGTGTCCTGACTTGGATACAGATTTCTCAAGATGCAGGTCAGGTGGTTTGGTATTCCCATCTCTTTCAGAATTCTCCACAGTTTGTGGTGATCCACAGAGATCAAGTTACCAACATCTGTTGGCAAGAGAGTTCCAGAAAAACATCTATTTCTGCTTTATTGACTATGCCAAAGCCTTTGACTGTGTGGTTATCATGAAGTTTTCCTTAAACAACTTAAAGATAAAATAGTCCTTTTTTTTCTACTGACAGGAATATATCTTTATTTGCCTATGAAGTTTCCATCTTTTTATTCCTTTCTTTTTATGTTTTTGAATCACCAATTTTCTCTTAATGCTGTGGTTTTATTGTCAGTTTGTAGTAGCTATAGTTATTTTTAATGTGCTTTTCTTTTAAACTATACGCTATAATTAAGAGTTTAATAAGTGATTCTTATTAAAAGTTACATATTTAAAATTCTATTTATCACTTTGATCACAGCTTTGTGTAATTTAATAATTTTGTTTCAGCTTGAAAATCTCCTTTCAACATTTTGTATAATACAGGTCTGGTGGTGAACTCTCTCAGGTTTTGTTTGTCTGAGAAAGCCTTTATTTTTCCTTTATATCTGAAAGATAACTTTGTCTGATAGAGTAGTCTTGGCTGGCAGTTTTTCTCCTGACTGCTGGAGTTTCTGCTGAAAATTTGCTGATAACCTAAGGTGGGGAGTAGTTCCTTTGTAAATTACTGTCTTGTTCTCACTGGTGGTTTGTGGTTTAGTCGCTAAGTCGTGTCCGACCCTGTGACCCCATGGACTATAACCCACCAGGCTTCTCTGTCCATGGGATTCTCCAGGGAAGAATACTGAAGTGGGTTGTCATTTCCTTCTCCATAGAATCTTCCCAATCCAGGGATCAAACCTGGGTTTCCTGCATTGCCAGCAGATTCTTTACCTACTGAGCTACGTTTTCACTGACTGACTTTAAAATTCTTTATTTATTGATTTTTGACAATTTCTTTAACTTGTTTCTCTTGATTGAGCAGACTTGCAATTAAGTTTGGAACAGATGCCTAAAAAAGGAAAAGTTAGTTGAGGGGAGAAAGGTGGGTAGTAGAAGAGAACGTGTAAGTGTGTGCTTAGCATTTGGGACTTTGGATGTGCCCATTATCTGGTAAGGTCATGTTCAAGTTGGGGGTTCCAGAGGTTTATGGGTGGTCCTCTTGAGGGAATCTGATGCTAAACAACAGAACATGCTTTTCTTAAGTTTTCTCGGTGTGCCTAACTCTCTTCCTACCAGTCATGTGCTTTCTCCTCAGGTAGAGCAATAAGTTCCTCCAGCTACAGTATATGTGGCCAGGCAGACCCCAATTTCCCCTTTCACTCTCCATCTTCTCTGTCCAAAATGTCATGCTGAATGGGTGCCAGACCTGCCACCACCTTCTCTGCTGAGGCTGCTTCTACTATGACTTCCTTCACTCAACCACATCCTCTGGGTTCTAAGCTACCCACTTTCAGGTACACAGATGGAGGGATATCTGTCATGGTACACAATGCAGAGGTTTTTTTTTTTTTTTTTTTCCCACTTATGATGGCCAGTTAGTTAAAATTCAAGGGGAAGTAAATTCATGACCCCTGGATTGCAAAATCAATTTAATGGATTAAAACAAACTTTAATAAAACTGGGGGGGAAAAGGAGAAAGTAATAAAAACTTTAAATAAACCAATTAAAATTGGATAGTGTGATTTCAACAATAGGGGGTATGAGGGGATCTACATTTTGACAAAAGCAGTTTTATAGAACACATTAAAAACTGCAATAATCATTAAGATCATCATAAAAGTGAGTGTGCATAAAGGATACACAGAAATAAGCACTTACACTTTCTAAAATTTAGTGGTTGTGAGACGTGGGAAAACAATTAAAGGTGACCTAGGAATGTTCTAAGCATTCAAGTTGGCAATAGCCAAGAGATAATATTGTCTTGGGGACCAAGCATTAAAAGATGTTCAATAAAAATGCCTTATTAACTTTCAAATTTTTGAAAAACAGGATGAGAACTTAGAAATAATCATCTTGCCTCATGATCACCAGAATTAACATTATTACGGCAATCGACTAGAAGCAAATGGAAAGCAAAATATTAGTCATAGAGTCAAATTTGTTATTTTATAACTTCACAATATATGCTAATTATTTATGAATTCTTCCTTTAATTTATTTCTACATTTAATTTTGCTAGACTAATCTTTTTTTCTTTTCTTTTTTTGCTGTGTGGCAGAAGGAGATATTTTCAAATTTGATGGGTATCTTTTTCATTAGATATTTTTTAGGAGGTTAGTTAACTAGTAACTTGCTTTATGACTTCTTTATTATGATTATAAATGGTGACAAAAATATAAACCTAACAGTTTCTTGTGTCAAATTCCAGTTCTCTTTAACTATCTTTCACAGGTGGCATTTTCATTAAACATAAAAATTATGAATCACACCTAGTAATAAGAAAGATTTATTTATCTTTTAGATAAATCAAAGAAATAATATTTTGTAGAGAGAAGGGGTGCTTTATCCAGAAAAAATTATAAAAACAAAACAACAAAACAGAGCAAATCTGGTTGGTATTCTTGGGTCATATTCCTGTCTGTGGCACTGATATATGTTTCTCTGCAGTGCCTCTCACTATGGAAGTTAGGCACTCGACAGAAATATTGGACTGTAAAAATAATAAATGGGTCATGAAACTTCTTCCCTATCTTTAGTATATCGTGCCTGTGTCAAGTTGAACACTGAAAGAATCAGGTTTCAAAAAGCTTGTGAATAAAATTAAAGGTTGTTTCAAGCTGATGAAGTTTAATTTATGTATCATTTAATTATTTCCATACATCTTCTTCAATTGTTTTGGGGAGTAGAGCTAATGGACAAATCACAAACTAATTCTGTTATATCTTATTTTTAGGACTATTTTATTTCAGAGAACAAGATAAAGTTTGTACTGTTTTATATCAACTGAATTAAAAAATTCTACTTATTTGTGGTAAATTTAGGACATTTAATATTTAGATTTAAAGACTACCGTCTTTGAGGGATTTCTGTATAAGTGTCACTTACCAAAATTAATGAGGCTATTTACTTAAATGCTCAAGAAAACTACAAATAGGGTAAAATGGACAAGTGAGAGGTACAATTTTTTTTCAATGTGATCATGAGCTAATGTGATATTAGAAGCATAGTTGGAGGTAGATCAGCAAGATTGGAGTGTCATAGGCCAACTCTACCTAGCAATGAGATGCAGCATAGCTGTAATGTTCATATAAAATGCTGTGCCAAGCACAAATAAAAGAGGTAAACTAGGTGTGAGAAATCCACTAATAACTGCTATACACCCTTTACTGGCAGCATTTTTCTTTATGAAGAACATGGCACAGTGAGACAGGGTACTATAGGATCACCAAAAAAGATGTCCATTTCATTATAGGGGACTGAAATGCAAAAGTAGGAAGTCAGGAGATACCAGCAGTAACAGGAAAATTTGTCCTTGGAGTACAGAATGAAGCAGGGCAAAGGTTAATAGAGTTCTGTCAAGAGAACACATTGATCATAACAAACACCCTCTTCCAGCAACACAAGAGAAGACTTTACACATGGACATCACCAGATGGTCAACACTGAAATCAGATTGATTATACTCTTTGAAGCCAAAGATGGAGAAACTCTATACAGTCAGCAAAGACAAGACCAGGAGTTGACTGTGGCTCAGATCATGAACTCCTTATTGCCAAATTCAGACTTAAATTGAAGAAAGTAGGGAAAACCACTATACTGTTCAGATATGACCTAAATCATATCCCTTATGACTATACAGTGGAAGTGAGAAATAGATTTAAGGGAATAGATTTGATAGATGGAGTGCCTGATGAACTATGGATGGAGGTTCGTGACATTGTAGAGAAGACAGGAATCAAGATCATCCCCAAGAAAAAGAAGTGCAAAAAAGCAAAATGGATCTCTGAGGAGGCCTTAAATAGCTGTGAAAAGAAGAGAAGTGAAAAGCAAAGGAGAAAAGGAAAGATATATACTCATTTGAATGAAGAGTTCCAAAGAATAGCTATGAGAGATAAGAAAGCCTTCCTCAGCAATCAATGCAAAGAAATAGAGGAAAACAACAGAATAGGAAAGCCTAGAGATCTTTTCAAGAAGATTAGAGATACCAAGGGACTATTTCATGCAAAGATGGGCTCGATAAAGGACAGAAATGGTATGGATCTAACAGAAGCAAAAGATATTAAGAAGAGGTGGCAAGAATACATAGAACAACTGTACAAACAAGATCTTCATGACCAAGATAATCATGATGGTATGATCACTCACCTAGAGCCAGACAGCCTGGAATGTGAATCAAGTGGGCCTTAGAAAACATCACTACGAACAAAGCTAGTGGAGGTGATGGAATTCCAGTTGAGCTATTCCAAATCCTGAAAGATGATGCTGTGAAAGTGCTGCATTCAATTTGCCAGCAAATTTGGAAAACTAAGCAATGGCCACAGGACTGGAAAAGGTCAGTTTTCATTCCAATCCCAAAGAAAGGCAATGCCAAAGAATGCTTATACTACCACACAATTGCACTCATCTCACACGTTAGTAAAGTAATGCTCAAAATTCTCCAAGCCAGGCTTCAGCAATACGTGAACTGTGAACTTCCAGATGTTCAAGCTGGTTTTAGAAAAGGCAGAGGAACCAGAGATCAAATTGCCAACATCCTCTGGATCATGGAAAAAGCAAGAGAGTTCCAGAAAAACATCTATTTCTGATTTATTGACCATGCCAAAGCCTTTGACTGTGTGGATCACAATAATCTGTGGAAAATTCTGAAAGAGATGGGAATCCCAGACCACCTGACCTGCCTCTTGAGAAACCTATATGCAGGTCAGGAAGAAACAGTTAGAACTGAACATGGAACAACAGACTGGTTTCAAACAGGAAAAAGAGTACGTCAAAAAAAAAAAAAAAAGAGTACGTCAAGGCTGTATATTGTCACCCTGCTTATTTAATTCTATGCAGAGTACATCATGAGAAACGCTAGGCTGGAAGAAGCACAAGCTGGAATCAAGATTACCAGGAGAAATATCATTAAGCTCAGATATGCAGATGACACCACCCTTATGGCAGAAAGTGAAGAGGAACTAAAAAGCCTCTTGATGAGAGTGAAAGAGGAGAGTGAAAAAGTTGGCTTAAAGCTCAACATTCAGAAGATGAAGATCATGGCATCTGGTCCCTTCACTTCATGGAAAATAGATGGGAAAACAGTGGAAACAGTGTCAGACTTTATTTTTTGGGGCTCCAAAATCACTGCAGATGGTGACTGCAGCCATGAAATTAAAAGATGCTTACTCCTTGGAAGGAAAGTTATGACCAACCTAGATAGC
Organism: Bos mutus; assembly: GCF_027580195.1. Lineage (NCBI taxonomy): Eukaryota > Metazoa > Chordata > Mammalia > Artiodactyla > Bovidae > Bos > Bos mutus. The sequence goes on from NC_091617.1 coordinate 29,590,350, forward strand.
ATATTGAAAAGCAGAGACATTACTTTGCCAATAAAGATCTGTCTAGTCAAGGCTATGGTTTTTCCAGTGGTTATGAATGGATGTGAGAGTTGGACTGTGAAGAAAGCTGAGCACCAAAGAATTGATGCTTTTGAACTGTGGTGTTGGAGAAGACTCTTGAGAGTCCCTTGGACTGCAATGAGATCCAACCAGTCCATCCTAAAGGAGATCAGCCCTGGGTGTTCTTTGGAAGGAATGATGCTAAAGCTGAAACTCCAGTACTTTGGCCACCTCATGCGAAGAGTTGATTCATTGGAAAAGAGTCTGATGCTGGGAGGGATTGGGGGTAGGAGGTAAAGGGGATGACAGAGGATGAGATGGCTGGATGGCATCACCGACTCGATGGACATGAGTTTGAGTGAACTCCGGGAGATGGTGATCGACAGGGAGGCCTGGCATGCTGCGATTCATGGGGTCACAAAAAGTCGGACACAACTGAGCAACCGAAGTGAACTGATGGATTGTAAATAAATGTACCCAAAGCACAAAGTACACATTTATCAAGTTGCTGGGCAAATAGGGAAACCGAGTCTGTCTCCTTATAGAACACATGCTCTTAACCACTGCGTTATAATAATTTCTACTTCTATTTAACAGTTATACTGTTCATTATGGTGAATACAAATCTAATCAACTTTACAAATGTGTTTTCTCGTATTACAAGAAAATACATGAAATTTAGGCACTCCAATTGTAAAAACACTAAAAATGTATTTTGACTACTGGTAATTTTAATAATACCTGTAAATATAAATTTGTAGGTAAAGTTTGTCAAATATTATTAAGAGTTAGGATTTTATATTTCCAGCTGAAAATGTTTTACTTTTCCCCGTCTCATTTAATTATATACATTTCAATTTGATATTTAACAATAAGAGCTAATCAACTGAAAATTTATATTGGAATAAACTATAGTATTCTGTTAATTGGTAATAAATGCCCAATGCATTATTTCAGTATAAAAATGTAAAATTCATTTCTTCATCAGGCCAAAATCAGCTGTGTATCAATATGTTAAGTGTTAACTCAGTTATACAGATTTTATCTTGTGATACTTGCACTAAAAGCAAAAAGGTATGAACAGTTTTGCATAGGATTTCACTTCCTTTAGTCAAACTGGCCATAAACCAAACACATGGCTTAATCTTATTGTAGGTTAGGCTGGAAAATATATTTTTTGTCTAGAAAGGCATATATTACACAGATTTGAGACACAACATTTTCTTTTCTTCTATTCATGTGTGAAAGCCTTTATTTTCTTTAGTATTAAGAATCAAGGTCACATGCAGAGAAAAAAGACGATTCATCTGGTTTAGTTTGGCCAGAGTGGTAAATTAAATGGAGGAAAAAGTGAGGCTCATCACCTCTGCATCCTTTAAATTCTTAAAGTTGAGGCTAAACTCTGCCATTCCTTTACTAGGATATAATTTTATTTATTTATCTATTTATATGTAAAACATTTTAAAATTCATTTTTTAAGTGAAGGATAATTGCTTTACAATATTGTGTTGGTTTCTGCCATATATCAACATGAATCAACACTAGGTATACATACGTCTCCTCCCTCTTGAACCTCCTTCTCAGTTCCCACCCCATCTCATCCAAGTTGTCACAGAGCACGAATTTGATCTCCCTGAGTCATACAGCAAATTTCCACTGGCTATCTATTTTACATATGATAGTGTAGGTGTTTCCATGCTACTATCTCCATTTGTCCCACCCTCTCCTTCCCCTGCTATTTCCACGAGTCTATTCTCTATCCTGCATGTCCATCCCTGCCCTGAATATAGGTTCATCAGTACCCTCTTTCTATATTCCATATATATGTGTTAGCAAATGAGACTTGTTTTTCTCTTTCTGACTTACTTCATTTTGTATGATAGGCTCTAGACTCATCCACCTCATAACAACTGACTCAAATATGTTTATTTTTATGGCTGAGTAATATTTCATTTCATATATGTATCACAGCTTCTTTATTCATTCATCTGTTGATGGACATCTAGGCTGCTTCCATGTCCTAGCTATTGTAAAAAGTGCTGCAATGAACATTGGGGTACATGGGTCTTTTATAGTTAAGGTTTTCTCAAGATTTCTTATATGTCCAGTAGTGGGACATTGGGTCATATAGTAGTTTTATTTCTATTTTTTTTAAGGAACCTCCATACTGTTCTCCATAGTGGCTGTATCAATTTGCATTCCACCAATGGTATAAGAGGATTCCCTTGGAAAGCAGCTATGCTCACCACCATACCATCAACATGTTAACTGACCTTTGTAGATGAATTTGGAATGGTCCTAGGATGAGTGTCAAAGCAAACTTTAAATTTACCTGAATATTTTATTTTACAGGTATAAAGAAAATAGAAGACAGCACATATAAATTTTAAATAATAAGTATAAATCATAAATCATGAATAAACATCATTTTGGTTATTATCTTTTTATTTTTCTGTATTTTAAAAGTTTATCTTTGTAAGAAAAAAACATTCAAAAAATTTTCTCAAAATATTTACTTGTTAATTTAGGGAAGTATTTTTATGCAATACATGTTGATACCAAAGGAACCCTGGCTAAAATTCTCCACGTAATTATCGGGCAAAAAAAATAATGACCTTGGTTAAAGTGAAAAGTATTAACATATTAAATAAATCCATTTCAAAGATTCTGGTCAATAAGTAGAAGTTTCAAGGCACCTCTGTCTAATGCCACAGGAGATGTCAATCAGGAGAAGTATGTATTGAATTTTTGTATATTTCAAGAGATTAAGGCTATTGAAGTTGTAGCAGTAAAACTGGGATGAGCAAATAAGCTGATTTAGTCTTACCATTAGATGAAAGAAACTAATTTAGTATGAATAGACTCTGTGGATTGAAGTGTAATGGAAGGAAAATATTTGGGAAACTTTATTTTTTAAAGTAGGTTGGAGCAAGAGTATATTAATTGAAGTCAAAGAAAAAAGAAATCGTCAGTCTTACTAATTTTGTAGACAGGTCTTTTCTCCCTGAGAGAACAGCCATCTGTTGAGGAGATTCTTTTTATCATATCACAATCCTTTAATTTAGTATCTTTCTTGGGATTGCAGACTTATTAGTTACACTATGATTAATAACATTTCTAAACACCTGTGAAGATATGGACATTGATGTATTAAGCAAAATACTTAGGTAATATTGAGCAAAGGGAACTATCATCATTTATCTCAAATACCTGAGATATATGTATGTGTGTATATATATGTGTGTAAAACACTTATTTTAATTTCTATCTTTCAGATGTATGAACTGAGGTTTGAAGATGTTAAATAACTTGACCATAATCACATATAGAAACCTATAGATCTACGTAAAATTGTAGACTTTACCAACTGATCAAGAAACCCATCCTCAAACTCAAAGGTAAACAGATTTTGCTTATAGATACTTTAAGCATAACTGAGGTGATAAATGATGCTGTAAGTAAACAAATTAATATCAATGAAGAGATGCTTTCTCTCTCTCTCTCTCTTTTTTTTTTTTAAGGTTAACTTTAGGTATAGCAGGATGTATTAGAAAGAATAATGAGTTTTCCAGGTGGCTCAGTCGGAAAGAATTCACCTGCAAATGCAAGAGATGCAGGTTTGATCTCTGGGTCAGGAAGACGCCCTGGAGTAAGAAATGGTAACCCATTCCAGTATTATTTCCTGGAAAATTCCATGGGCAGAGGAGCCTGGTGGGTTGCAGTCCATAGGGTCACAAAGAGTTATACACAACTGAGCACACAGAGCAATGAAAAGAAAATGGGCTCTGGTATAAAAAAAGTCCACATTACAATTCCTAAAATTTTACTTTCAGTCTAAATCTCAGATCTCAATTTTCCATCCACTAAAATGGAGAAAGTAAGAATTACCTCATAGGATTATAATCAGGATAAAATTAATAAATAGATGTCACTGAACCTATACACAAATGAAATTTAGCAAAACAGCATAAATAGAAATAGAATGTGGACTCACATATTTATACTTCAGTTAACTTTTCCTCAAAATATTCTTGACCCCTGATCTGCCTATATTTTCTTCTTTTTAAGGATATTAGCCCTGGTGTGCAAGGTCTGAGCATTTAGCCTAAATTCATCTGAAAATATAAGCCAGTTTTAACCTCGCTGTGGTCCCTAAGTCACTGATAGGACAAAGTCTGAAAATGAGAAAATGTATGATTAGAAGAATTATGTTGTTGAATAGATATGTACAGTGATACTCAGTTTCATCTGTGCTGTTAAATACAAGCTTTGTAAAACCATTTACACATATAGTAGGAATCAGAAAACCGTGGTCTATTTCCTGCTTTACCACTAATTCACTGTATTGGCACAATCTACTAAATTATCCTTTCTCTACTTTTGATTTCGCTACAAATTAAAAAATGTTTTTTGACACCCAAGATCCGATGCCGTAAAGAGCAATATTGCATAGGAACCTGGAATGTCAGGTCCATGAATCAAGGCAGATTGGAAGTGGCCAAAAAGGAGATGGCAAGAATGAACGTCGAAATTCTAGGAATCAGCAAACTAAAATGGACTGGAATGGGTGAATTTAACTCAGATGACCATTATATCTACTACTGTGGGCAGGAGTCCCTCAGAAGAAATGGAGTGGTCATCATGGTCAACAAAAGAGTACGAAATGCAGTACTTGGATGCAATCTCGAAAATGACAGAATGATCTCTGTTCGTTTCCAAGGCAAACCATTCAATATCACAGTAATCCAAGTCTATGCCCCAACCAGTAACACTGAAGAAGCTGAAATTGAATGGTTCTATGAAGACCTACAAGATTTTTTAGAACTAACAGCCAAAAAAGATGTCCTTTTCATTATAGGGGACTGGAATGCAAAAGTAGGAAGTCAAAAAACACCTGGAGTAACAGGCAAATTTGGCCTTGGAATTCAAAATGAAGCAGGGCAAAGACTAATAGAGTTTTGACAAGAAAATGCACTGGTCATAGCAAACACTCTCTTCCAACAACACAAGAGAAGACTACATGTGGACATCACCAGATGGTCAACACCGAAATCAAATTGATTATATTCTGTGCAGCCAAAGATGGAGAAGCTCTATGCAGTCAGCAAAAACAAGACCAGGAGCTGACTGTGGCTCAGATCATGAACTCCTTATTGCCAAATTCAGACTTAAATTGAAGAAAGTAGGGAAAACCACTAGACCATTCAGGTATGACCTAAATCAAATCCCTTATGATTATACAGTGGAAGTGAGAAATAGATTTAAGGGACTATATCTGATAGATAGAGTGCCTGATGAACTATGGAATGAGGTTCGTGACATTGTATAGGAGACAGGGATCAAGACCATCCCCATGGAAAAGAAATGCAAAAAAGCAAAATGACTGTCTGGGGAGGCCTTACAAATAGCTGTGAAAAGAAGAGAAGTGAAAAGCAAAGGAGAAAAGGAAAGATATAAGCATCTGAATGCAGCTTTCCAAAGAATAATAAGTAGAGATAAGAAAGCCTACTTCAGCGATCAATGCAAAGAAATAGAGGAAAACAACAGAATGGGAAAGACTAGAGATCTCTTCAAGAAAATTAGAGATACCAAGGGAACATTTCATGCAAAGATGGGCTTGATAAAGGACAGAAATGGTATGGACTTAACAGAAGCAGAAGATATTAAGAAGAGGTGTCAAGAATACACAGAAGAACTGTATAAAAAGATCTTCATGACCCAGAAAATCACAACGGTGTGATCACTCATCTAGAGCCAGACATTCTGGAATGTGAAGTCAAGTGGGCCTTAGAAAGCATCACTACGAACAAAGCTAGTGGAAGTGATAGAATTCCAGTTGAGCTATTTCAAATCCTGAAAGATGATGCTGTGAAAGTGCAGCACTCAATATGCCAGCAAATTTGGAAAACTCAGCAGTGGCCACAAGACTGGAAAAGGTCAGTTTTCATTCCAATCCCAAAGAAAGGCAATGCCAAAGAATGCTCAAACTACCGCACAATTGCACTCATCTCACACACTAGTAAAGTAATGCTCAAAATTCTTCAAGCCAGGCTTCAGCAACGTGAACTGTGAACTTCCTGATGTTCAAGCTGGTTTTAGAAAAGGCAGAGGAACCTGAAATCAAATTGCCAACATCCACTGGGTCATGGAAAAAGCAAGAGAGTTCCAGAAAAACATCTATTTCTGCTTTATTGACTATGCCAAAGCCTTTGACTGTGTGGATCACAATAAACTGTGGTAAATTCTGAAAGAGATAGGAATACCAGACCACCTGACCTGCCTCTTGAAAAATCTGTATGAAGGTCAGGAAGCAACAGTTAGAACTGGACATGGAACAACAGACTCGTTCCAAATAGGAAAAGGAGTACGTCAAGGCTGTATATTGTCACCCTGCTTATTAGACTTATATGCAGAGTTCATCATGAGAAACGTTAGGCTGGAAGAAACACAAGTTGGAATCAAGATTGCCAGGAGAAATATCAATAACCTCAGATATTCAGATGACACCACCCTTATGGCAGAAAGTGAAGAGGAACTAAAAAGCCTCTTGATGAAAGTGAAAGTGGAGAGTGAAAAAGTTGGCTTGAAGCTCAACATTCAGAAAACAAAGATCATGGCATCTGCTCCCATCACTTCATGGAAAATAGATGGGGAAACAGTGAAACAATGTCAGACTTTATTTTTGGGGGGCTCCAAAATCACTGCAGATGGTGACTGCAGCCATGAAATTAAAAGACGCTTACTCCTTGGAAGGAAAGTTATGGCCAACCTAGATAGCATATTGAAAAGCAGAGACACTACTTTGCCAACAAAGGATCGTCTAGTCAAGGCTATGGTTTTTCCGGTGGTCATGTATGGATGTGAGAGTTGGACTGTGAAGAAGGCTGAGCACCAAAGAATTGATGCTTTTGAACTGTGGTGTTGGAGAAGACTCTTGAGAGTCCCTTGGACTGCAAGGAGATACAACCAGTCCATTCTGAAGGAGATCAGCCCTGGGATTTCTTTGGAAGGAATGATGCTAAAGCTGAAACTCCAGTACTTTGGCCATCTCATGGGAAGAGTTGACTCATTGGAAAAGACTCTGATGCTAGGAGGGATTGGGGGTAGGAGGAGAAGGGGACGACAGAAGATGAGATGGCTGGATGGCATCACTGACTCAATGGACGTGAGTCTGAGTGAACTCTTGGCGTTGGTGATGGACAGGGAGGCCTGGCATGCTGTGATTCATGGGGTCTCAAAGAGTTGGACACCACTGAGCGACTGAACTGAACTGAACTGAGTGAACTCTGTTGAAGTGGTCATTTTACTTTTCAATTACATTGATTTTCATATACATGAAATCAGCATTCTCTCATAGCTTCTTAAAAATTGTTTCCCAATTTATGTATAATGTTTATTATTTCCTTTACTCATTGGCCTATAAGATAGATTACTTGAACCTGTATATTGCTCTAGTAATGATGAAAGATGATCTGATAGTTTAATTTTTTTCAAAGCTATTTTCAGAATTTTTCTTCATGGTTTCTATTAAAATCTTTTTAGAGGAAGTAAATGTCTTCATCCTGAGATAGGATAAAAAATGTTGCTAGAGTCCAAAAGTCAAGGACATAGTAGTGCTAGGGACATTGACAGAGCAACATGAGTTAGAATGAGAGAGAACAGCTGGGCTATCCAGGCAGTGTCTGAGCTGGTAGAGCAGACTTCTTACATATTCTGTATGTGCAGGTGGATGGGACAGAATTATAAACAATTCTGATGGCAGATGTTCTTCCAGATGATTGGACCAAATAGGCATTTTTCAGTGGATGTCTTGAGGTCTTTAGAAAGAGAATTAATAAGAGATAGGAAAGCTACCAATAATCAAGCATACATGATGAGATTAAAGCAGATTCAGAGTGAGAGGAAAAATAAACCCTTATATTGTTAACTTAGAATAAATTGATATGATAGAGACTACTGAATATGGGTGCTTGAGGTAAGGTTTTGAAGTTCTATATCCAGCATTAAGATGTCAACTAAAGTGAGAGGGTATTGGATAATTCAGGAATCCTGAGTGAGACTACAAATCCTTGGTATGACAAGATAACCTGCTTATAGTTATAACAATATGGGATTAGAAGCAAAGACATTCTCTTATATTTTCAAATATCTTCAAAACATACTCTGCTTTATTCTTATCTCTAACAGAGTTACTGCTTTACTAGAAATTCCCCCTAGGGTTTCTCATTCTTCCTTACCCTACACAAACCACAATATTTTATAAATATCTTTATTTCCTATTAAAATTATCCTGATAGTTACCTGTACTATTTCATGTAGAATTTTCTTTAGTCAAAGTTCATGAAATTTCACTAAACCAATCTCTTCATAACTTGGTGCCCTCTTCATGTCTCAACTACATATTCTTTGAGGATTTTGGCAATATACTCCTCTGTGTTAGAAAAGTCTCATTATCACTTTACATGACCTTAAGGATCATAACAATAGCCTAATAAAAACATTAGCTACAAAACCTCTTGATTTCAAGAATTCTCCACTTAATACATACATTTCCAAAACCAGATCCAGAAAATTGTCATCATTCTCAGAAATATTATATGAAGAATGACTAATATCCAATAGAACCCTCTTATAACTAAACAATTTGACAACTTAATACATATATAAATATTGTATAGCCAACATATAATAAGCTATATATATTTAGTGTACAGTTCAGTTCAGTCGCTCAGTCGTGTCTGACTCTGCAACCCCATGAATTGCAGCACGCCAGGCCTCCCTGTCCATCACCAACTCCCGGAGTTCACTCAGACTCACATCCATCGAGTCAGTGATGCCATCCAGCCATCTCATCCTCTGTCATCCCCTTCTCCTCCTGCCCCCCAATCCCTCCAAGCATCACAGTCTCTCCCAATGAGTCAACTCTTCGCATGAGGTGGCCAAAGTACTAGAGTTTAAGCTTTAGCATCAATCCTTCCAAAGAACAGCCGGGACTAATCTCCTTTAGAATGGACTGGTTGGATCTCCTTGCAGTCCAAGGGACTCTCAAGAGTCTTCTCCAACACCACAGTTCAAAAGCATCAATTCTTCAGCGCTCAGCCTTCTTCACAGTCCAACTCTCACATCCATACATGACCACTGGAAAAACCATAGCCTTGACTAGACGGACCTTTGTTGACAAAGTAATGTCTCTGCTTTTGAATATGCGATTTAGGTAGGTCATAACTTTCCTTCCAAGGAGTAAGCGTCTTTTAATTTCATAGCTGCAGTCACCATCTGCAGTGATTTTGGAGCTCAAAAAAATAAAGTCTGACACTGTTTCCCCATCTATTTCCCATGAAGTGATGGGACCAGATGCCATGATATTCATTTTCTGAATGTTGAGTTTTAAGCCAACTTTTTAGTGTACAGTATGTAGTAAATGTTGATACATGTATACATCATAAAACTATCATAAACAAAATAATAACCATATCCATCACCCTCAAAACTTTCCTCATGCATCTTTGTATCTCTGTGTTGAGTTTCCCTATACTTCATCACCAGGCAATCTTTCTCTTCTTTCTGTCGCTACATATTAGATTGCATATGATGGAGTATTATATAGGAATTACTGTTTATTTTGGTCTGGTTTCTTTCATTTAGAGTAATTATTTTCAGATTCGATGTTGTGTTCTGTGTACAAATAGTATTTTTTTATTGTCAAACTGTATTCCATTGTAAAATGTTCAGAAATTCCTTTATTCTTCATATCTTGATGGACTTTGCTTTCTTTATAGTTTTGGCTGTTAGATGTAAATTTGTTTTGTCAGCTATATGAAATAACAGAATGTTTTTCAAGTCTTCTATTTCCTTACTGTGTTTTTATCTATTTGTGATATCAGTTATTCAGAGACTAGTATTGTAATCTCCAACTACATTTGTGGATTTTTCTGTTTGAAGTACTACTAGTTCCTGTTATGTGTATTTTGAAGATCTAATAATAGATACATACATATTTTGGATTATTGTGATATAATCATGCAATTACCTTGTTATCTTTATAAAGTAACCTCTTATCACTGTCATTATTCTTTGCTCTGAAATCTAATTTTTCTAATATTAAGTATAGCTACTCTAGCTTTCTTTTGATTAGTATCAGTATACATTTCTTTACTATTTTACTTTTAACATATATTATTTTTGGGGGGTTTCTTTTTATTCATCTGATAATGTCTAGTATTTAATATAGTGTTTATATCACATATATTTAATGTGATTAGTGATATCAGTTCACTTTAGTCATTCATCGTGTCTGAATCTTTGTGACCCCATGGACTGAAGCATGCCAGGCTTCCCTGTCTATCACCAACACTCAGAGCTTGCTCAAATTCATGAACATTGAGTCAGTGATGCCATCCAACTATCTCATCCTCTGTAATCCCCTTCTCCTCCTGCCTTCAATCTTTCCCAGAACCAGGATCTTTGCCAATGAGTAAGTTCTTTGCATCAGGTGACCAAAGTATCAAAGTTTTAGCTTCAGCATCAGTCCTTCCAATGAATATTCAAGACTGATTTCCTTTGAGATTGACTGGTTGGATCCCCTTGCAGTCCAAGGGACTCTAAAGAGTCTTCTCCAGCACCAAAGTTCAAAAGTATCAATTCTTCAGCACTCAGCCTTCTTGATGGTCCAACTCTCACATCCCTACCTGACTAGTGGAAAAGCCATAGATCTGACTAGATGGACCTTTGTTAGCAAAGTAATGGCTCTGCTTTTTAATATGCTGTCTAGGTTAGTCACAGCTTTTCTTCCAAGGAGCAAGTGTCTATTAATTTCATGACTGTAGTCACTATCTGCAGTGATTTTTGACCCCAAGAAAGTAAAGTATGTCACTGTTTCCATTGTTTCCCCCTCTATTTGTCATGAAGTGATGGGCAGGATGTCATGATCTTAGTTTTTTGAATCGTGAGTTTTAAGCCAACTTTTTCACTCTTCCTCTTTCACTTTTATCAATACCCTCTTTAGTTCCTCTTTACTTTCTGCCATAAATGTGGTGTCATCTGCATATCTGAGGTTATTAATATTTCTTCCAGCAATCTTGATTCTAGCTTGTGCTTCATCTAGCCTGGTATTTCACATGATGTACTCTGCATATAATTAAATATGCAAAGTTACAATATATGGCCTCGATGTACTTCTTTCCCAATTTGGAACTAGTCCATGGTTCTATGTCTGGTTCTAACTGTTGCTTCTTGACCTGCCTACAGATTTCTCAGAAGGCAGGTAAGATGGTCTGGTATTCCCATCTCTTTAAATATCATTTATCAATAATATCTGATTATCTCAATAAAAAGAGGTTATTGGTATAATCATGTTTAAATATTAAGGTATTATATCTTGTTTCTAATCCATTTATTCTTTGTCCCACTTTTCCATATATTTCTGACTTGTTTTGGGTTAATTTACTACATTTTCAAATTCAGTTTAACTTTTTTGTTGGCTTATTAGCTAAGGCATGTTTTGTTTTTATTTTAGAAATTGCTTTAGCTGATAATATAGATCTTTCACTTACCACAGTCTATTTCAAGCCTTGTGTAAGAATCTTGAAGTAGTATTCATTTAATTATTTTGTCTGTTTTAATACTTTTGCTATCATACATTTTACTTCTACCTATAGTATAAATCCAAACTTCTTATTTTGCTGACATTGTATGTACATGAATAAGCATTTAAAAATGTTGCAAGTTCTTCTTGTAGATTGAAATATGAAACTTATAGTGTCTATCCTGCACAAAAGGAAAAAAAAGAGTAGGTAGTACAGCTGTGGATTGGACAGGCTTTGGAATATTCCAACTCTGGGATAATCAGAGTTGAGTGATGGTCTCTGGTATATTATTCTTTTTCAAGAGCTAGAAACAGTTAGGAATTGACTCCATGTTCCCCTTCTGAGTTTTGTCATTGTTTTAGAGCTTACAGGAAAAGCTTGATATTTATCTGCAATGTTAATGCTATGGGCAGAAATTCTTATTAACTTTCCCCACATTTTAAATTTATCTTTATTTTCTACTTTAGTTGTATTATAATCATCAGCCTTTTTTGGTATTCTGTTATATTTTACATCTGATCATATCAGTCGCTCAGTCTTGTCCTACTCTTTGCAACCCCATGAATCGCAGCACGCCAGGCCTCCCTGTCCATCACCAACTCCCGGAGTTCACTCAGACTCATGTCCATTGGGTCAATGATGCCATCCAGCCATCTCATCCTCTGTCGTCCCCTTCTCCTCTTGCCCCCAATCCCTCCCAGCATCAGAGTCTTTTCCAATGAGTCAACTCTTCGCATGAGGTGGCCAAAGTACTGGAGTTTAAGCTTTAGCATCATTCCTTCCAAAGAAATCCCAGGGCTGATCTCCTTCAGAATGGACTGGTTGGATCTCCTTGTAGTCCAAGGGACTCTCAAGAGTCTTCTCCAACACCACAGTTCAAAAGCATCAATTCTTCGGTGCTCAGCTTTCTTCACAGTCCAACTCTCACATCCATACATGACCACAGGAAAAACCATAGCCTTGACTAGACTTGCCCTTTGTTGGCAAAGTAGTGTCTCTGCTTTTCAATATGCTATCTAGGTTGGCCATAACTTTCCTTCCAAGGAAATAAAAGTGTCTTTTATTTTCATGGCTGCAGTCACCATCTGCAGTGATTTTGGAGCCCCCAAAAATAAAGTCTGACACAGTTTCCACTGTTTCCCCATCTATTTCCCATGAAATGATGGGACCAGATGCCATGATCTTAGTTTTCTGAATGTTGAGCTTTAAGCCAACTTTTTCACTCTCCACTTTCACTTTCATCAAGAGGCTTTTGAGTTCCTCTTCACTTTCTGCCATAAGGGTGGTGTCATCTGCATATCTGAGGTTATTGATATTTCTCCTGGCAATCTTGATTCCAGCTTGTGTTTCTTCCAGTCCAGCGTTTCTCATGATGTACTCTGCATAGAAGTTAAATAAGCAGGGTGACAATATACAGCCTTGATGTACTCATTTTCCTATTTGGAACCAGTCTGTTGTTCCATGTCCAGTTCTAACTGTTGCTTCCTGACCTGCATACAAATATCTCAAGAGGCAGATCAGGTGGTCTGTACAATTATTCATTACTATTACTTAATGAATCTCTGAGACTACATTTTCTTAAGAGTAAAGTCTTGTTATGTTTTTTATTTAGAATTTTTAGTTTTATTGTTATTTAGGATAACTTTTACACGTGTTTATATATATATATATATATATATATATATATAATATAATACATAGGGATAATAGTACAAGTTAAATAAATAGGTTTGAACAAATTTCAAACTTTTAAACATTAGAATCCTTGTCAAATGACTTTTCTGCTCAGAGTTGTCAATGTAAATCATTAAAAGAATGCTATACTTTCAAGGATATTAATGATGATTGATCTGAACTTATTAAAATAGCAGGTTACCAATATTAAAATATTGGTTAATAAAATATGCAGCTCATACTTGAGTAAATGCAATCTTAGTTACATAATTCAAAATGTTTTATTGAATATCTCATTTGTACCAGTCCATGTATAAGAACAGGATATATGGTAGTGAACAAGAAATAGACTGTCAATCCTTTCATGGACTTGTGTGCAAGTGGTATTTTCCCATTCTATTCATCTTTTTATTTCTAAAATTTAGTACACTCTATTACACTGGCTCATAATAAGGATTAAAATGGTAGAATGTACTCAAAACTTTGGATAACACTGAATTTTGAGATTCTTCCATGAAATTATTTGCTTAGTTCTCTGGCAGGGGAGCCTAGTGTGCTGCAGTCCATGAGGTTGCAAAGAGTCAGAGATGACTGAGAGACAGAAATACAAATGGCAGTTATAAACAAAGACTGATAATTAGCACATTCTCTGTTACTATCATCTAATATTTTATAAATATTTATAATTTACTATTTACATAAACAAATATTATTTTGCTTGATGGATAAGATAAAACTGTTGATAAAAGAGACATGGTAAGGAAAATATATCATATCTGTAAATGCAAAATAATCACTTTCCCAATATCATACATATAAGGAACTAATCAATGAAACATCAGTAACACTCCTTCTCTTTTTTGTATTTGAAAATAAATTGACAAATAGACTCCAAAAAAAAATACACCTGAAGCTATATACAAAAAATAAACAGATTTATAGACATAGAAAGACACTTATGTTTACCAAAGGGGAAAGGGAAGGGAAGAGGAATAAATTAGGAGGTTGGGATTAACAGATACAAGAGCTATAAATAAAATATTGATAGCTAAGCAACAAGAACTTACTGTATAGCAAAGCTTATTATAAGATATGAATATAGTTCCTTTTGCTATAGCTAAGATGGTAAACAATCTGCCTACAATGCAGAAGACTGGGGTTTGATCCCTAGGTCAGGAAGATCTTCTGGAGAAGGGAATGGCAACCCACTCCAGTATTCTTGCCTGAGGAATCCCACAGACAGAGGAGCCTGGTGATCTATAGTCTGTGGGATTACAAAGAGTCAGATACTACTGAGTGACTAACACTATGTACATATTGACCAAAAGGTTTGCTTTGGTTTTTCTGCAACATCTTACTGAAAAGGCTAAATGAACCTTTAGCCAACTCCAGAAGAATGGTAAAGAATCCTGCTTTCCATGCAGGAGATGCAAAGAGACAAGAGTTTGATCTCTAGGTCAGAAAGATCCCCTGGAGTATTAAATGGCAACACACTCCAGTATTCTTGCCTAGAAAATTCTATTCTTGCCTGGAAAATTCCATGGACAGAGGAGCCTGTAGGGCTGTATATAGTCCATGGAGTCAGAAACAGTCAGACACAACTGAACATGCAGGCATGCAAGACAATGATAAGAAAGCAAATGAAGTAGTTTACCTATTATTATTATTGAGGCAGGTCAAAAGAATTTTTTCTATTCATCACATAGTTTAAAAAGTTAAAATTTAAAGGGATATTCAAACTATCTTTTCTATTTTTTTAAATATTAAATTACTGAGTACTAATTACTATTAATTAGTATTAATTACTAATTACTGACCTTCAATTGATTGATTTTCCCATACATATTCTTCTCTGTTCACAGTTTAAGGAAATTGAATACTATAATATGATTATGTCCTTGGAAGAAAAAGTCTACTTTCTTATCTCCTATAGAATCTATAAACTATTCCATAAACATGATTCTGTTTTTCCATTGTTCTCTTTTAATACTCCCTAGAATCACTCTTCTCTTTATTCTGAAAAGGCAATTTAACCTCTAGCTTTCTAGAGTTCCCAAGAAGAGTAATTTTCACTCTTCATAAAAATATTGTTTCTTCTCAGTGAAAGCTACTGAATTGTGTCTGACTCTGGACCTCAAGGACTGTGTAGTCCATGGAACTCTCCAGGCCAGAATACTGGAGCGGGTAGCCATTCTCTTCTCCAGAGGATCTTCCCAACCTAGGGATCGAACCCAGGTCTCCAGCATTACAGGCTAGTACAGAATACCAGCTGAGTCATGAGGGAAGGCATTGATTAAATAATTTAATCTGTTATAGGAGATAAACTTTGAAATGCATGTGTCAGGCGAGTGTGTAATTTCCTCGGTTCTGTCTCATCACAACAAAAATTTGAAGCGCCAGGCCCTCAGATAGACCATGTCTCAGCTCTCAGGCAGATCAGTGCTACAGCTTCATGTTACAGCTCAGCTTTATTTAGAAAATAAAAGGAAAATACACATCCTCGAGGCATGAATGCATGCTGACCAAAAAGGGAAGAAAAGAGAGTGAGAGAGAGTAACACAGAGAGAGAGCGTGAGAGAGAGAAGGGGGGGAGAGAGAGAGCTACATAGAGACAGCAAGAGAGAGAGTGAGACAGAGAGAGGGAGAGAGAGACAGAAAGAGGAAAGAGAGAGGGAGGGAGGGAGAGAGAGGGGGTGAGAGGAAGAGGGAGAATATGCACGCATATGCGTGAGAAAGCCCTGGACTTCTGGCTCCTCTTTTTATGTTTTTTCCTCCCCCTGGGCCAGCCCTTTGTGAAGAGGGCTAGCCAGAGCTGCTGTTTGTTCTACCTGAGGTCCTCACTCCAGTTCTTGGACCTTCCTTTGTTCTATTTTCATGAGCTTTTCCCGTCCTTGTCTTTTAGCCACCTACATTCTGGACTCCTTTTTCCTATTCTACCTAACACATGGAAACCAATGCATACCCAACCAGGGAAAGAAAGATTTCCAACCTTCTTTGAGGACTAAGCCATTCTCTTAACTAGCCCATCAGTATTGATTCATTGTACTTTTGTGTAAGAAAACCATTAACAAGAGATTTTAAAAAATGGAATAGGAGAAGATTCATTTAACATACACAAAAACATAAAAAATACAATGGAAATAAATTATCATATACAATTTCAAATCACATATTCAGACCTAAAATAATTTTTTTCTGTAATTTATCTTGGTTTCTGAATCTATTCTTAGCTCTCCTTTGCCTATCTGCAGTATTCTTATGAGCAGTTCTCTTTGTTTTCTCAGCCATTTCAGATTTAAATTAATTCAGAATTTACCCCTAGGCTTGAATGCAAGACCCCTTTGGGTCTTTTGTCTTTTGGCCTTTGTCTAGTCTCACAGGACATTCAAGGGCCTCAGAAAGCATGGCAGCTTCCTGCCGCTGATACACCCCTTAGCTATGCATATTCTCCTGCTCCTATGCCATTCCACTGTGGGAAATTCTGGGAGCAAACATTTCTCAGAGTACCAGATGGGTAGTTCATTATAGGTTATATCACTCTCAAACTACTAATTGTATCCAGATGTTTAATATCTCTACATCTTTGGATCTAACTTGGTATAGGTATATTGGCAAGATAGAGAAAAGCTTTTAGAGAACCTTCTCAACATCTAACTTTGTCTCTTCTTCAGCAAAAAATTCAGTATATAGGCTGAAGAAAAGTTCAAGTATTTACTTAAGCAAAATGGACTCTGGGAGGGAGAAATAGGTATCCATAATAAGATATTCTACCCAAATCCTTTGGCCTTATGTCTGGATTATGGGATTTAACTTTAAGCCAAGAATGCCATTACCTGTTTTGTTTGGTGGAAAAGTCATTTTGGGTGAAATTACAGTCTTCAAGATCACTGTTCAGAGAAGTACCAGGAGTTTGAAAAGGGCATGTGGAAAGGTGGTATGGAAAAATATCCACTAATATTTCTCAATTTTATCCTGATAATAATAATTTAAAAAGTTGAACTAATTCATGGTATTTGGATATTTGTCATTTCCTTCTCCAGGGGAGCTTCCCAACCCAAGGATTGAACTCAGGTATCCTGCACTGCAGGCAGATTCTTTAGCAATTGAGCTACCAGGGAATTCCCAATAATAAAATAAGTTGAACTAATTCACAGTATTTGGGTTTATTGAAGTTTGAGGTTCAGCAGACTATAAAAAAGAAAACTCCTAATAGTGGTGTTAAATTTCTAGATATGCAATACTTGACATAGTCTTGTTAGATAGTTGGAATAGGAAAAAGGAGTCCAAAATGGTGGTGGCTAAAAGACAAAGAAGGGACAAGTCCGTGAAAATGGAACAAAGGAAGGTGTGAGGACCAGAGTGAGAACCTCAGGTGAAATAGCCCTCCTAACTAGCCAATTTGCATAGAACAGGCTCAGGGGGAGGAGAAAAAAAAAAAAAAAAAACATATAAGAAGAGGAGCCAAGATTGAGCCTCTATGTTCTTTTGGGTTGGTCTGCCCTCACACCTCGAGGATGTATTTTCCTTTGCTTGCCAAATAAAACTGAACTATAACCAAGCTGTAACACTCGTTCACTGTCTCAAATTTTTGCTGCAGCAAGACAGAACTGAGGAAATTACACACTCCCCCGACCAGACTATGTTTGGGGATTTTCTGGAATTTTGGTATCTTTTAAAATTATAGTGATTTTTTAAAAATTCATCTTATTTTAGCTCTTTCTTAGTTTCTGTAATTTCTAGTAAAGCTACAATAAATTATAACATTTTATTCAAATCTGTTTTACTCTAACTCCAATAGAATTATCTAATAAGTGTAGGGACCAAGTAGAACTACTGGCTATGTGGGTACATCTTCAATGTTTTAGTTTAAAAACCATGAGAATCAATTTTATTTAATATAAGGAACACCTACATAGGGCTTTTTGAATTTCTCTATCATGGCATCTGGTCCCATCACTTCATGGGAAATAGATGGGGAAACAGTGGAAACAGTGTCAGACTTTATTATTTTGGGTTCCAAAATCACTGCAGATGGTGATTGCAGCCATGAAATTAAAAGACACTTACTCCTTGGAAGAAAAGTTATGACCAACCTAGATAGCATATTCAAAAGCAGAGACATTACTTTGCCAACAAAGGTCTGTCTAGTCAAGGCTATGGTTTTTCCAGTAGTCATGTATGGATGCGGAGAAGGCAATGGCACCCCATTCCAGTACTCTTGCCTGGAAAATCCCATGGATGGAGGAACCTGGAGGGCTGCAGTCCATGGGGTTGCTAAGAGTCAGATATGACTGAGCGTCTTCACTTTCACTTTTCACTTTCCTGCATTGGAGAAGGAAATGATGACCCACTCCAGTGTTCTTGCATGGAGAATCCCAGGGACGGAGGAGCCTGGTGGGCTGCCGTCTATGGGGTCACACAGAGGTGGACACAACTGAAGCGACTTAGCAGCAGCAGCAGCAGCAGCAGCATGTATGGATGTGAGAGTTGGACTGTGAAGAAAGCTGAGCACCAAAGAATTGATGCTGTGGTGTTGAACTGTGGTGTCGGAGAAGACTCTTGAGAGTCCCTTGGACTGCAAGGAGATCCAACCAGTCCATTCTAAGGGAGATCAGTCCTGGGTGTTTTTTGGAAGGAATGATGCTAAAGCTGAAACTCCATTACTTTGGCCACCTCATGCAAAGAGTTGACTCATTGGAAAAGACTCTGATACTGGGAGGGACTGGGGGCAGGAGGAAAAGGAGATGACAGAGGATGAGATGGCTGGATGGCATCACCAACTCTATGGACATGAGTTTGAGTGAACTCTCAGAGTTGGTGATGGACAGGGAGGCCTGCTACTGCTGCTAAGTGACTTCAGTCATGTCCGACCCTGTGCGACCCATAGACAGCAGCCCATCAGGCTCCCCTGTCCCTGGGATTCTCCAGGCAAGAACACGGGAGAGGGTTGCCATTTCCTTCTCCAATGCAGGAAAGTTAAAAGTGAAAGTGAAGTCGCTCAGTCATGTCTGACTCTTAGCGACCCCATGGACTGCAGCCCACCAGGCTCTTCCGTCCATGGGATTTTCCAGGCAAGAGTGCTGGAGTGGGGTGCCATTGCCTTCTCCTGGTGTGCTGCAATCCATGGGGTCACAAAGATTCGGACACGACTGAGCGACTGAACTGAACTGAAACCTTTTTTATTCTTTTTTTTCCCCATTATTTATTTATTTGGATGCATTGGGTCTTAGTTGCAGCACATAGTATCTTGATTGAATCATATAGGTTCTTTTGTTGCAGTGCATGGACTCTCTAGTTGTGGTAGGCAGGCTTAGTTGCTCTCTAGTATGTAGGATATTAGTTCCCAGACCAGAATCAAACCATGTTCCCTGCATTTCAAGGCAAATTCTTAACCAGTGGACCACCAAGGAGGTCTCTCTAAATCTTTTTTTTTTTTTTTTTTTTTTTTAATCAAGCCCCTCTTGTCTCTAGAAACAAAAGTAATTGAAGACTTCTCAAATACCCTTTATATTTCACTCATTAGCATGAATTTCAACTTGTCTAGTTTTTTGGATTAGAGGAATGTCCTTTAAGACTTACTTACTTTTGAAAATTGGGGACTACAGCATGAGAGGATGGCAGGAATGAGTGACAACAAGAAAAGCAGAACTTTAAGTGATTGCTTATCTAAACTGAATATCTCCATGTTCATCTACGATCGTTTAAATTTGAGATCTCTGCCCTAATGACATAAAGCTGAAGATTTAGCCTTCCATAAATTTGATAGCAGGCTTCCTTAAACAGCCAGGATTTAAACATGAAGTTTACATTTTAGTCTACATTTGTCTCTTTTACTCCTCTGTGTGCGTGTGTGTGTTTGTGTTTTCTGATTCTAAACCATTTGTTCCTCTATCAGAAGTCAAGAGGCTAAGGAAGATTTGCTTGCTGAATGACAGACCCCCAAATGGCATGACATTGCAGAATTGCATGTATGAATACTACACATATCAGAAAGTTGTAATCTAGGAAAACTATAAAATAACTATAAAATATTTATATATATATATATAAATATAATATCTTTATATAAAATATAAAGAAGTTTCAGAAATAATATCTAAAGAAAAAATCATAAGTTAATAAAAATCAAGGTACAGATCAGTATTCTCATAACATAAACAATGTGGTTATTCAATAAGAGTGACAGGAGGTTGCTTCCTAGTCTATTATCTATTCTATATAAGCTGGAAGCAATAACCAGCCACATCTTGGAAATGTATTTTTACCAGATTTTCAAGCCACAGAGATCCATCTGCTAATGTGTAAAAGAGGTGGCATAATTGTAAGACTTCAGTTTTATTCAGAAATATTTTAGGACCCCAATTTTGACTTCTGACAAGCAGAGACCCATATGACATGAGACGAGGCCTGGACCAACAAGGTAACACACATTAGGCTCAGAGTAAAGATCAATGTCTGTTACACACTAGATTTTATTAAAAAGATGCTCTTCCAGAAGAACAGATGGTATGCCACAACTCAACTTTTTGTGCCTCTGTTTCACAGATTTTTTTTTAACTCTGTGTATGTGTTTGTGTGCATGCACGTATGCATGAATTAATAGTTTGATTGGGCAAGTGTATCGTGTAACCATCTGTGTGACTCTTTGACGGTCTACTTGTATACTAGTGACAGAAAATCCTCACATAGAATTAGCTCTGATATTCCAAGATTTATTTTTTTCTAATGTCACATAAATCAGATAATATGATTTGAAATTCTTGTTCACAGTTTATTGGTGATTCTGTTTCATGTAGCTAACCTATGTCCATTTCCTTAGTAACAAATATTTATTTACTGGATGAGATGAAAATATTAATTTTAATTGAAACTTTCAACTCTCAAAAGCCATTAAATCTATTGAATATTCACAGTGGTTTCTACGTCAACTCAGGACATTTGCCATTTTCTGGTGGACTCATCAAACTCATTCACTTTTTGGGATGCAAAAGCAGGGGGACAAGAGATAGCAGGAGTAACAGGGAAGTTTGGCCTTGGACTACAAAATGAAGCAGGGCAAAGGCTAACAGTTTTGCCAAGAGAACAAAGTGGTCATTGCAGACACCTTCTTCCAATAACACAAGATACAACTCTACACATGGACATGACCAGATGCTCAATACCAAAATCAGATTAATTATATTCCTTGCTGTGAAGATGGATAAGTTCTATACAGTCAGCAAAAACAAGATCTGGAAATGTCTTGTGGCACTGATTATGTGCTCCTTATTGCAAATTCAAGCTTAAATTGAAGAAAGTAGGGAAAACCCTTAAGCCATTCAGGTACACCTACATCTAATCCCTTACACGCTAGTAAAGTAATGCTCAAAATTCTCCAAGCCAGGCTTCAGCAATACATGACAGTTAGCTTCCAGATGTTCAAGCTGGTTTTAGAAAAGGCGAGAGGAACCAGAGATCAAATTGCCAACATTCACTGGATCATCGAAAAAGCAAGAGAGTTCCAGAAAAACATCTATTTCTGCTTTATTGACTATGCGAAAGCCTTTGACTGTGTGAATCACAATAAACTGTGGAAAATTCTGAAAGAGATGGGAATACTAGACCACCTGACCTGCCTCTTGAGAAACCTATATGCAGGTCAGGAAGCAACAGTTAGAACTGGACATGGAACAACAGATTGGTTCCAAATAGGAAAAGGAGTAGGTCAAGGCTGTGCATTGTCACCCTGCTTATTAGACTTACATGCAGAGTACATCATGAGAAACACTGGGCTGGAGGAAGCACAAGCTGGGATCAAGATTGCCGGGAGAAATATCAATAAGCTCAGATATGCAGATGACACCACCCTTATGGCAGAAAGTGAAGAGGAACTAAAAAGCCTCTTGATGAAAGTGAAAGAGGAGAGTGAAAAAGTTGGCTTAAAGCTCAACATTCAGAAAACTAAGATCATGGCATCTGGTCCCATCACTTCATGGGAAATAGATGGGGAACAGTGGAAACAGTGTCAGACTTTATTTTTGGGGACTCCAAAATCACTGCAGATGGTGACTGCAGCCATGAAGTTAAAAGACGCTTACTCCTTAGAAGGAAAGTTATGACCAGCCTAGACAGCATATTCAAAAGCAGAGACATTACTTTGTCAACAAAGGTCTGTCTAGTCAAGGCTATGGTTTTTCCTGTGGTCATGTATGGATGTGAGAGTTGAACTGTAAAGAAGGCTGAGCACCGAAGAATTGATGCTTTTGAACTGTGGTGTTGGAGAAGACTCTTGAGAGTCCCTTGGACTGCAAGGAGATCCAACCAGTCCATTCTGAAGGAGATCAGCCCTGGGATTTCTTTGGAAGGAATGATGCTAAAGCTGAAACTCTCGTACTTTGGCCACCTCATGGGAAGAGTTGACTCATTGGAAAAGACTCTGATGCTGGGAGGGATTAGGGGCAGGAGGAGAAGGGGACGACAGAGGATGAGATGGCTGGATGGCATCACTGACTCAATGGACGTGAGTCTGAGTGAACTCTGGGAGTTGGTGATGGACAGGGAGGCCTGGCGTGCTGGATTCATGGGGTTGCAAAGAGTTGGACACGACTGAGCAACTGAACTGAACTGAATCCCTTACAATAATACAGTAGAAGTGACAAATAGATTAGAGGGATTAGATCTGCTGGACAGAGTGTCTAAAGAACTATGGACAGACACTTGTAACATTGAAGAGGAGGTGCTACCAAAATCATCCCAAAGGAAAAGAAATCCAAGAAGGCAAGATGGTTGTCTGAGGAGGCTTTATAAATAGCTGAGGAAAAAAGAGAAGCAAACAGCAAGGGAGGAAGAGAAAAATATATCCAATTGAATACAGAGTTACAGAGAATAGGAAGGAAAGACAAGAAACCTTTCTTAAGTGAACAACACAAAGAAATAGAGGTAAGCAACAGAATGGGAAAGGCTAGAGATCTCTTAAACAAAATTGGAGATACCAAGGAAATATTTCATGCAAAGATGTGCACAATAAAGGACAGAAATGGCAATGACCCTAACAGAAGCAGAAGAAATTAAGAAGAGGTGTCAATAATACATAGGAGAACTACACAAAAAGGTCTTAATGACCTGGATAACCATGATGGTGTTGTCACTAACCTATAGCCAGACATCCTGGAGTAGGAAGTCAAGTGGACCTTAGGAAGCATTACAATAACAAAACTAATGGAGGTGATAGAATCCCAGCTGAACTATTTAAAATCCAAAATGATAATGCTGTTAAAGTGCTGCACTCAATATGTCAACAAATTTAGAAAACTCAGCAGTGGCCACAGGGCTGGAAAAGATCAGTTTTTATTCCATTCCCAAAGAAAGGCATGCTAAAAAAGTTTCAAGCTATCATACACTTGTGCTTATTTCACATGCTAGCAAGGTGATGTTCAAGATCTTCTGAGCTAGGTTTCAACTGTACGTGAACCAAGAACTTCCCAATGTACATGCTGGATTTAGAAAAGGCAGAGGAACCAGAGATTAAATGTTCAACAACAATAGGATCAAAGAAAAAGCAAAAAAATTCCACATAAACATCTATTTCTGCCTCATTGACTGTACTAAAGCCTTTGACAGTGTGAATCACAACAAATTGTGGAAAGCTCTTCAAGAGACAGGAATACCAGACAATGTTACTTTCTCCCGAAAACTCTGTATGCAGGACAAGAAGAAACAGTTAGAACAGAACATGGAATAATGGACTGGTTCAATGGTGGCTCAAATGGTAAAGCTTCTGTCTACCATGTGGGAGACCCGGGTTCGTGCCCTGGTTTGGGAAGATCCCCTGGAGAAGGAAATGGCAATCCACTCCAGTACTATTGCCTGGAAAATCGCATGGACAGAGGAGCCTGGTAGGCTACAATCTTTGAGGTCGCAAAGAGTCAGACACGACTGAGTGACATCATTTTCATTATTGGGAAATGAGTACATTGAGGCTATATATTGTCACCCTGCTTATTTAATTATATGCAGAGTACATCATGCAAAATGCTAGGCTGGATGATTCACAGGCTGAAATCAAGTTTCCTGGGAGAAATATCAACAGCCTTAGATTTGCAGATGATACCATCCTAATGACAGAAAGGGAAGAGGAACTAAAGAGCCTCTTGAAGAGGGTGAAAAAGGAGATTGAAAAAGCTGGCTTATACTCAACATTTAAAAAACTAAGATTATGGCATCAAGTGTCATTACGTCAATGCAAATAGATGGAGGAAAAGTGGAAACTGTGACAGATTTTATTTTCTTGGGCTCTACAATCACTGTAACAGTGACTGCAGCCATTAAATTAAGAGACACTTGCTCTTTGGAAGAAAAACTATTACAAACCTAGACAGTGTATTAAGAAGCAGAAACATCACTTTGCTGACAAAGTCCGTATAGTCAAAGCTGTTTTTTGCCAGTAGTCATGCACTGATATGAGAATTAGACCATAAAAGAAGACTGAGTGCTGAAGAATTGATGCTTTTGAACTGTGGTGCTAGAGAAGACTCTTGAGAGTCCCTTGGACAGCAAGGAGATCAAACCAGTCAATCCTAAAGGAAATCAACCCTGATTATTCATTGGAAGAACTGATGCTGAAGCTGAGGCTCCAATACTTTGTCCAACTGATATGAAGTGTTAACTCACTGGAAAATACCCTGATGCTGGCAAAGATTGAAGGCAGGAGGAGAAGAGGGTGACAGGAAATAAGATGTATGGCATCACTGACTCAGTGAACATGAGTTTAAGCAAACTCCAGAAGATAGTGAAGGGCAAGACAGCCTGGCATGCTGCAGTTGATAGGTTCGCAAAGAGTTGAATATGTATTAGGGACTGCTGTTGCTAAGTTGCTTCAGTCGTGGCCGACTCTGTGCGACCCCATAGATGGCAGCCCACCAGGCTCCCCCGTCCCTGGGATTCTCCAGGCAAGAACACTGGAGTGGGTTACCATTTCCTTCTCCAGTGCGTGAAAGTGAAAAGTGAAAGTGAAGTCACTCAGTCATGTCCGACTCTTCACGACCCCATGGACTGCAGCCAACCAGGCTCCTCCGTCCATGGGATTTTCCAGGCAGGAGTACTGGAGTGGAGTGCTGTTGCCTTCTCCGGTCTTAGGGACAGATAAAGCAATACAATAAAAATAAAGTATTTTTTTCAACTCATATCATTTAATAAAGATTTTGTGTAGGCTTATAGTAATTGATAACTTTTCCTGAAAGAAATATGTCTTTCTGGTCGTTAGCTTGCAAAAGGAAATCAAATGTACCAATATTTTATTGCTAAAACCCTTTTATTTCATATTTCTATGGTAACCATTGTATTTTTAAGATGACTGTCATGTTTTATTTAATAATTATTAGTTTTTAAATAGATACTATATTTTAGCTTTTGTATGATAATGCCCTTGGTTCATATAAATATAATGAATAATATTAATCTAATTTAATCCTTACACAATAAGCTCTACTTTGCTAGTGAAATTTGAATTTATTCGGTTTGTGGTAGTAAAATATGTTGGATTTATTATTATGTTTAATTATTTCAATATAAAATTGATAGTTGTACAGCAAGGGAAATACATATTGTGAAATCTAGAAAAACATTTTTTCTATTATAACTTGAATTTTTTAACTACAATAATGCTCAAGAACATTAAAAGTTCATCTTTATTTTGAAAGGCTTTTGTATTGTTCATTTTATAGTTTCTTACATGCAATGTGGGTCACTTTGTTGTTGAAATAGCATTTTGGCAGATCTAGCACTCTAATAAATGATTTACTTGAACACAAAAGGACATAGTCTCTTTTCCTCAGAGATACATCTAAATCAAATTTATTTTCCAAAGCAACCAATTAACTTGATACTATTATTGCTGTAGGTAATTTTTTCTTGTCACTGTCTTACAAAATACAAATTGATCCTCCTCATGTTTTTCTGCTTTCATTTTCTGGACTAATCTGCAGTTACTAAATATATATATACTCTATTTAAAGCTAATAAAATAATTCTTAGTTATTATCATTATAAAATCAGATTTTAAAAGGAATAATGATTATCTACCATCTGCAAATATATTCAAGCTGTGAAAAAATCTGTGGATGATTCAATTACTGGGGAAAAGGTTTGGTCAAAGAAAGCTGTGTATTCAGACTTGGATATTTAAAACTAACTTAGACTTTGATATCTCTAAATAATATACTAGAAAAAACAAATTCAATATAAATGAAGGTTTTAAGATATTTTAGTAAGGTGAAGATTAACTGACTATAGTGTGTGAATTAAAATAGGACAATAGAAATCATAGAATTGATTAGGAAGTGCCCAGTAGAGCAGTAAAATGCATCATGTAACTATGATAAATAAAGAGAAAACAAGAAAAGGCTGCATACATGGGAATTGATAAACAGGTAACATAGACTTCTTGGAGCAATAAAGAGGTAGAGAGTCCCACTGAAAGCAGCCATACCCATTTTGTGCTTGTTGTGCTACTCTTGGCTCTGTGTTTCCTGGCAACAAGGTCTTTTGAGACCCCTGTTGGGGACAAAACTGGTATTAAGCAATCTTCCGTGTCTAACAACTCTGGCTCTGTTTCTAACGGTTGAGCTAAAAAACACAATTAAACACATTCACTTGCCCACAAAGCTAGGAGTAGGAGTTATTTTTCCTACTATTGCTGTTTGTTACATGCAAGAAGTAAATACCTCTGAAAGATAAAAGACACATTTTTTTTTTTTTGCATGTACATCGTGCAAGAAAAATAAATATTAGCGAAAAAGATATGTATTACAAATGTGAATGTTTTTGATAAACAGTCAGTATACTTAAGATGTATATAAAATAGTTTGCACTTTAATAGTATAGCTTCCCTGGTAGCTCAGCTGGTAAAGAATCCACCTGAAATGCAGGAGACCCTGGTTTGAATCCTGGGTGGGGAAGATCCCCTGGAGAAGGAAATGGCTACCCACTGCTGTATTCTTGCCTGGAGAATTCCATGGACAGAGGAGCCTGGCAGGCTATAGTTCATGAAGTCACAAAGATTTGGACACAACTGAGCAACTTTCACTTGCTCACTCAATTAGACATGCACATTAGTGCCACAAGGACAAGACATTCTAAGACAAGTATTTGTTTTCAAAGACATTAGTAAAATATTGGAGAAGGAAATGGCAACCACTCCAGTGTTCTTGCCTGGAGAATCCCAGGGACAGCAGAGCCTGGTGGGCTGCCGTCTATGGGGTCACACAGAGTCGGACACGACTGAAGTGACTTAGCAGCAGTAAAATATTTTTAAAATATTTGTTGAATGAACAGATCAGTAATATGTATTTCTCTCACCTTAGGTTGGCACAAAGAACTTAACATTTTTTGGCTAATAAATTTTCATTAAATTACAATCATGAAAAATAATATCCATGATAGTTACCTGAAATCTGTGCATTCTGTCCATTTTGAATTTTGTAATTCGATGTATCCAGAAATCAAGACTTTTCTATATTTAAACCAATTGATTTCTCACATAATCAAATGTATTGGCTATGTATCACATTGTATTGCTTTGTATCACATGATGCCTTGTATTTGCATTAAGGCCTATAATAGCACTCAGCCATAGGAAATCATTATTGCATTTGCATTTGTAATAAGGATAATTTTGAGACCACTGCTTGCATTAGTGAGGAATGACCTATTTAAAAAGGCTCACAGGAGACCTTTCTCACAATTCATTACCAGAAAAGCTGTGCTTTTCCTAATAAAATTGATGGATATTATTAAATCCTTCTGTCAATCATATAACATTCCATAATTTATCTTCATTCTAGCTACTAAAGACAAATCCATGGCTTATCTCAGTGATACAGTACTTAATATATGCATGTTTAATAAACTTACCATATGGCTTAAATTCATTTTTCTATTTTTAGTGGCCCTCTATTTACTTTTCTCATGTTTATTTTTTAAATATATCTTTGCATGTGCATAGCTGGAAGCTGCCTCAAATCCTTTACCAAGATAATACAGAATATAAATAATAAATAAATAAATACATACAAAAACATACATCATACATACTATATTAAATATAGTAAGATGATAGTAAATATTAAATTGAATAATTGAGGTATCTAAAATTATCTATGATGTCTTAAAGGGTAAACTCTGAGGAGAAGGCGATGGCACCCCACTCCAGTACTCTTGCCTGGAAAATCCCATGGACGGAGGAGCCTGGAAGGCTCCTAAGAGTCGTGTCTGACTCTTAGCAAGTCAGACTCTTAGCTCTGACTCGTTCAGAGTCAGAGCGACTTCACTTTCAGTTTTTACTTTCATGCACTGGAGAAGGAAATGGCAACCCACTCCAGTGTTCTTGCCTGGAGAATCCCAGGGACGGGGGAGCCTGGTGGGCTGCCGTCTGTGGGGTCACACAGAGTCGGACACGGCCGAAGTGACTTAGCAGCAGCAGCTACTCATTAGAGACTTTGGAAATGAATAATTTTGGCATAAGATATATTGAAAAAAAGTTCACCAAATTTTTTAGTCACCCAGCTACACAATATTATATTATTGTGTTTTTCTAAATCCTGTTATAGTAAAAAAGTCTCAGCTATTAAAGTATGCAACCATGGATAAAATACATAAGCAACATATTTTGGTAAAATAAATGTAGTTTACAAAACAACTAACAATGTAAATTGTGCTCAATCATTATATCAATTTTTTTTATAGAATTTTCATTTATATTGTATTGTTTTAATTAAGTAAATTTGCTTAAGCAATGCATATTAAAAGGAAAAATTTATTGGACTCATTCCATGTTCCAAATTATTCTATATATTTTGTATCAGGTAATTATTAACTGATCAGTTAATTATTAACTTACTAGTGTTATTGGTAAACAACACTGCTTAACTAACCATCTCAAAACTTAGTAGCCAAAAGAAAAGGCAAGATTATTTTAATTTCTGCACATGCAATCTGTACAGATTGGAAAATTTTAAGTAGAATTGGCTAGGATATCTCCAAGCTACAGTTTCGGTCTAGATTGTCATGTGTCTCTAATGCTCTTGGGACCAGCAGGCCTGGCAGAGCAGTGTCCTTTGTTTTTTTTTTCATTGTGATGATAAAAGTGGTCCACTGGAGAATGGAATGACAAGTCACTTCAGTATTCTTGCCTTGAAAATTCCATGAACAGCATGAAAAGGCAAAAACATAAGACACTGAAAGATGAACTCCCAGGTCCATAGGTACCCAATATGCTAAGGGAGATCAGTGGAAAAATAATTCCAGAAAGAATGAAGAGATAGAGCCAAAGCAAAAACAACACCCAGTTGTGGATGTAACTGGTGATGGAAGTAAAGTCTGATGCTGTAAAGAGCAATAGTGCATAGGAACCTGGAATATTAGCTCCATGAATTAAGGCAAATTGGAAGTGGTCAAACAGGAGATGGCAAAAGTGAACATTGACATTTTAGGAATCAGCAAACTAAAATGGACTGGAAAGGGTGAATTTAACTCAGATGACCGTTAGATCTACTACTGTGGACAAGAATCCCTTAGAAGAAATGGAGTAGCCATCATAGTTAACAAGAATCCAAAATGCAATACTTGGATACACTCTAAAAAATGAGAGAATGATCTCTGTTTGTTTCCAAGGAAAAAACATTCAATATCACAGTAATCCAAGTCTATGCCCCGACAAGTAATGCTGAAGAAGCTGAAGCTGAACAGTTCTATGAAGACCTACAAGACATTCTAAGACTAACACCCTAAAGAGATGTCCTTTTCATTATAGAGGACTGGAATGCAAAAGTAGGAAGTCAAGAAACACCTGGAGTAACAGGCAAATTTGGCCTTGGAGTATAAACGCAGGTCAAAGGCTAACATAGTTTTGCCAAGAGGACACACTGGTCAGAGCAAACACCCTCTTCCAACAACAAAAGAGAAGACTCTACACATGGACATCACCAGATGGCCAACACAGAAATCAGATTGATTATATTCTTTGAAGCCAAAGATGGAGAAGCTCTATACAGTCAGCAAAAAGGAGCTGGCTGTGGCTCAGATCATGAACTCCTTATTGCCAAATTCAGACTTAAATTGAAGAAAGTAGGGAAAATCACTAGACCATTCAGGTATGACCTAAATCAAATCCCTTATGATTATACAGTGGAAGTGACAAATAGATTCAAGGGATTAGATCTGATAGAGAGCCTGAAGAACTACAGATGGAGGTTTGTGACATTGTACAGGAGAAAGGGATCAAGACCATCCCCAAGAACAAAGAAATGCAAAAGGCAAAATGGTTGTCTGAGGAGGCCTTACAAATAGCTAAGAAAAGAAGAGAAACAAAAGGCAGAGGAGAATAGTTGTCAAAGTTGCTTGACGAAGTGGTAATCAGTTGGTGAGATGTCAGGTGAATATGACAGATAAGGCAAAACCCTGTAGCCCAATTTGTTCAACTTTTGAAGTGTTGTTCATGTGCTCTGGGTTCAGGCTTTGTTGTGGAGAAATATTGGGTCATTTCTGTTAACCAATGCCAGTAGTTTTTGGTGCATCCCATCAATTTGCTGAACATTCTTCTCAGATGTGATAGTTTTGCCAGGATTCAGAAAGCTCTAGTGGATGAGAGTGGCAGCAGACAACCAAAGAGTAATCATGACCATTTTTGCTTCAAATTTGGCTTTAGAAAGTGCTTTTGAGCTTCTTCTCAGTCCAGCCCCTGAGCTGGTCATCACTGGTTGTCATATAAAATCCATTTTTCATTGTATGTCTAATCCGATAGAGAAATGATTCATTGTTGTTGCACAGAATAAGGTAAAACAACACTTCAAAATGATTGTTTTGATTTGCAGTCAATTCAAGAAGTCAACTCACTTATCAAGATTTTCACCTTTTCAATTTCCTTCAAATGCCAAATGAATGTAAAATTGTTGACATTGCTTAAGAAAGCAACTTCTCATGCAGTTTTAAGAGGATAAACTTTGATGACGGCTCTCAATTGGTCGTTTCAACTTTTGATGGCCAGCTACTATGCTCCTCATCTTCAAGTCCTCCATATATTTTGCAAACTTCTTAAACCATCACTGCCCTATATGTTGATTACCAGTTCTTGGGTCAAATGTGTTGCTGATTTTGAGAGTTGTCTCTGCTGCTTTTTGACCCGTTTTTAACTCGAATAAGAAAATTGCTCAAATTTGCTTTATGTCTAACATAATATACATAATCTAAAATAAACCTAAAATAAATACACATCAAGTAATAAGTCATTAGCAAAAAAGCATAGTGGGAAATGCACATTAAAATGATGTATAACATAATCACATTTAGGAATGTATTCCAATATCAAACAGCATAATTCAACAATGAAAAACTGAAAATACTTTGTACCAATCTAATATTTTGTATATATGTAGTTATATGTATAAATTTTATATCTATTATATATTTTTTATATGTGTGTGTGTGTTACATTGTGTAGCTTGTTTGGGTGAGGGGAAAAAAAAAGGTTCTTGAGTATATTTGTCCCATTTATAATCAGTTCTCTCAAGTTAATCTTATTCCAACATCTCTATCCATTATCAACTGTGAGGTGATACCCTACATCCCAGGACAGAGAAGCCCCAGCAAGACAGTAGGCACTGGAGCGTTGGCTGCAGAGCACTGGAGAGACTTTGAGGAGATATCCCATATCCAAAGGCAAAGGAGAAGCCACAGCAAGATGATAGAAGGGATGAAATCACTTTTAGAATCAAACCACATCCCTGCCAGAGACACTCAGAGCGCTCAAACATACCTTGTGCACACCAAGACCCAGAGACTCCACAGAGACCGAGACAGAACTATATTTGGGTGTCTCATGAGGAGGATGTTCAGCTGGTTTTAGAAAACGAAGACGAACCAGAGATCAAATTGCCAAGATCTGCTGAATCATCGAAAAAGCAAGAGAGTTCCAGAAAAACATCTATCACAGCATTATTGACTATGCCAAAGCCTTTGGCTGTGTGGATCACAATAAACTGTGGAAAATTCTAAAAGATATGGGAATACCAGACCACCTGACCTGCCTCTTGAGAAATCTGTATGTAGGTCAGGAAGCAACAGTTAGAACTGGACATGGAACAACAGACTGGTTCCAAATAGGAAAAGGAGTCCATCAAGGCTGTATATTGTCACCCTGCTTATTTAACTTCTATGCAGAGTACATCATGAAAAACACTTGGTTGGAGGAAGCACAAGCTGGAATCAAGATTGCTGGGAGAAATATCAATAAGCTCAGATATGCAGATGACACCACCCTTATGGCAGAAAGTGAAGAAGAACTAAAGAGTCTCTTGATGAAAGTGAAAGAGGAGAGTGAAAAAGTTGGCTTAAAGCTCACCATTCAGGAAACTAAAATCATGGCATCCGGTCCCATCACTTAATGGCAAATGCATGGGGAAACAGTGGAAACAGTGGCTGACTCTATTTTTCTGGGCTCCAAAATCATTGCAGATAGTGATTACAGCCATAAAATTAAAAGACGCTTACTCCTTGGAAGGAAAATCATGACCAACCTAGACAGCATATTAAAAGGCAGAGACATTACTTTGTCAACAAAGGTCCATCTAGTCAAGGCTATGGTTTTTCCAGCGGTCATGTATGGATATGAGAGTTGGACTATAAAGAAAGCTAAGCACCGAAGAATCAATGCTTTTGAAAGTGGTGTTGGAGAAGACTCTTAAGAGTCCCATGGACTGCAAGGAGAGCCAACCTGTCCATCCTAAATCAGATCAGTCCTGGGTGTTCATTGGAAGGACTGATGTTGAAGCTGAAAGTCCAATACTTTGGCAACCTGATGCGAAGAGCTGACTCATTTGAAAAACCGTGATGCTGGGAAAGATTGAGGGCAGGAGGAGAAGGGAATGACAGAGGATGAGATGGTTGGATGACATCACTGACTCAATGGACATGGATTTGGGTGGACTTCGGGAGTTGGTGATGGACAGGCAGGCCTGGTGTGCTGCAGTTCATGGGGTTGCAAAGAGTCGGACACGACTGAGAGACTGAACTGAAGAGGTATGGGTTAGCAGTGGACTGCTGCAGGGGCAGGGGCTCTGGGTGCGGTAAACATTGGTATAACATAAGCTGTCTTAGAGGAGGTCACCGTTAACCCACAATAGAGCCGCCAGAACTTACACAGGACTGGTAAAACAGATTTTTGGAGGGTACAAACAGATCCTTGTGCGCATCAAACCTGGGAGAAAGGAGCAGTGACCCCAAAAGAGAATGATTCAAACTTGCCCATGAGTGTCCAAGAGCCTCTGGTGGAGGCGTGGGTCAGTGGTGGCCTGCTGCAGGGTTGGTAGCACTAAGTATAGTGGTTCTTGCATGGGACATTTTGAAGGAGCACACAATTATCTTCATTATCTCCACCATAGTTTGGTCTCAGCTCAAATAACAGGGAGGGAACACAGCCCCTCCCTTTGACAGAAAATTGGATTAAGATTTAGTGAGCATGGCCCCGCCCATCAGAACAAGACCCAGTTTCCCCCTCAATCAATCTCTCCCATCAGGAAGCTTCCATAAGCCTCTTATCCTTCTCTATCAGAGGGCAGAAAGACTGAAAACCACAATCACAGAAAACTAGCCAATCTGATCATATGGACCACAGCCTTGTGTAACTCAATGAAACTGTGAGCCAAGCCAGGTAGGGCCACACAAGATGGATGGGTCATGGCAGACAGTTCTGACAAAAATTGGTCCACTGGAGAAGGGAATGGCAAACCACTTCAGAATTTTTGCCTTGAGAACCCCATGAACAGTATGAAAACACTAAAAGATAGTACACTGAAAGATGAAAAATCTAGGTGGGTAGGTGCCCAATATTCCACAAGAGAACATTGGAGAAAGACTCCAGAAAGAATGAAGAGAAGGAGCCAAAGCAAAAACAACACCCAGTTGTAGCTGTGATTGGTGATAGAAGAAAAGTCTGATGCTGTAAAGAGCAATAGTGCATAGAAACCTGGAATGTTAGGTCCATGAATCAAGGCAAACTGGAAGTGGTCAAACAAGAAGTGGCAAGAGTGAACATCGACATTTTAGGAATCAGCAAACTAAAATGGACTGGAAAGGGTGAATTTAACTCAGATGACCATTATATCTACTACTATGGGCAAGAAACCCTGAGAAGAAATGGAGTAGCCATCATAGTTAACAAGAGTCCCAAATGCAGCGCTTGGATGCACTCTCAAAAATGAGAGAATGATCTCTGTTTGTTTCCAAGAAAAAGCATTCAATATCACAGTAATCCAAGTCTATGCCTCAACCAATAATGCTGAAGAAGCTGAAGTTGAACGGTTCTATGAAGAGTTACAAGACCTTCTAGGACTAACACCCTAAAGAGATGTCCTTTTCATTATAGAGGACTGGAATGCAAAAGTAGGAAGTCAAGAAATACCTGGAGTAACAAAGTCTACTTACCACCTGTCTACTGAGCAAAATCATATGACCAACATGAAAGTCAATTTTGGGGAAATATAATCTGCCTCTAACAAGAGGTACTGTAAACTTCTATGGCAAAGAATGTAGATTAATGATAAATGAGTATTTGAGGACAATAATTTTATTTTTCACAATCTTCCCTCTGTTGCACATAATAAACTTTAGAGTTTCCATCTAATCATATTAATATTTTTATTGAAATATAATATACATATCATATTAATTCCAGGTGTACAACATAGT
This sequence comes from Bos mutus, assembly GCF_027580195.1. Taxonomy (NCBI): domain Eukaryota; kingdom Metazoa; phylum Chordata; class Mammalia; order Artiodactyla; family Bovidae; genus Bos; species Bos mutus. Next base: position 29,625,365 of record NC_091617.1, read on the forward strand.
TATTTGATATTTGTATATATTCTGAAGTGATCACCACAGTTTATCTATTTAAAAATTATCAACATGTATAGCTACAAAATATTTTTCTTGTTATGAAAATTTTTAAGACTCTCCTAGCAACTTTCAAAATATATAAACATATGGTATTATTAACTATATTCACAATGCTGTGTATTACATCCTCATGATCATTTTATAGCTGAAAGTTTGTACTTTTAACCTCCTTTACCAATTGGCCGACTCCCTCTGCCTCTGGCAACTATCAGTCTGTTCTCTGAATCTATGAGTTGTGTTTGTGTTTGTGTTTATTTGTTTTTAGATTTCAAATATAAGTGAGATCATTCAGTATTTGTTTTGCTTTGTCTGGCTTAGTTTACCCAGCCTAAGGCCCTCAATCTTGCCAAGAAACCCCATGGATAGAAGAGCCTGCCAGACTACAGTCCATGCAGTTGTAAAAGAATCAGACATGACTTAGCAACTAAAACAAACAAAAACAATGCCCTCAAAGTCTATCGATGCTGTGATTTCCTTCTTTTTTAAGACTGATTAATGTTTCACTGAGTATACCACAATTTCTCTATCTATTCATCCATCGATGGACACTTAGTTTGCTTCCATAGCTTCACTATTACAAAATAATGCCACTGTGAGTATGCATGTATCTTTTTGAGTTAATGTTTTCATTGTCTTGGGATAAATACTCAGAAGAGGAATTGATGGACCATATGGCAATTCTATTTCTAATGTTTTGAGAATATTCACATTGTTTTGCATAATGGTTGCACCAATTTACATCGCTACTACTGGTATACAAGGGTTCCCTTTACTCCATATCCTCACCAAAATTTAAATTTCTTTTCTAACTGAAAATAGCCATTCTAACAGGTGTGAGGTGACATCTCATTGCAATTTTGATTTGCATTTTCATAATGATTGGTGATATTTAGCATCTTTTCATATACTTGTTGGTCATCTGTATGTTTTCTTTGGAAACATGCACATTCAGGTTATCTGCTAATTATTAATTGAGTTTTAAGGTGGGTGTTTTTTTTTGTTTGTTTGTTTGTTTGTTTTTTGCTATTGTGTTGTATGTGTTGAACATATATTTTGGATATTAACTCCTTATTAGATACGTGATTTGCAAATATTTTCTCCCATTTGGTAAGCTGCCTTTTAATTTTTTAATAGTTTTCTTTGCTATGCAAAAGCTTTTAAATTAATACCATCCCACTCATTTTTTTTCATTCTTCTCCTATGATCTTTTCAATATACCACTGAATTTATTTTGCTAATATTGTTCTGAGGAATTTTTGTCTATGTTTTTCAGGGATATTGGCCTGTAGTTTTCTTGTGGCATCATTGTTCGGTTTTGAAGTCAGGGTAATGCTGGCCTCATGAAATGGATTTGGAAGATTTTTTTCTCTCTTCAGTTTTCTGAAGAGTTTGAAAAGAACTGCTGTTCTTTAAATGTTTAGTAGAAGTCACAGTGAAGTTACCTGGTTCTAGACTTTCACGATTCAAACCCCTTGCTAGTAACTTATCTATTCAGATTTTCTATTTCTTCATAATTCAATCTTGATAGATTGCATGTGCCTAGAAATTTATCAGTTTCTTATAGATTGTCCAATCTGTTGGTGTATAATTTTTTCAGTGTAGTCTTTTATGATCTTTCATATTTTAGTTTTATTGATCTTTTCAGTTGTTTTGTTTTAAAGCCTGTTTCATTTATTTCTGCTCTGATCTTTGTTATTTTCTTTCTTCTACTAATTTAGGACTTTGTTCTTCTTTATCTAGTTCCTTCAGCTGTAAAACTAGGTTGTTTGAGATTTTTCTTGTTTCTTAAAATAGGATTTTATCACTATTAATATCCCTCTTATAACAGTTTTTGCTGCATAGCATAAGTTTTGATATATTGTATGTCCATTTGTCATAACAGTTTTATCTTTCTTGATTTCTTTTTCGACCTATTAGTTGTTCAGTAGCATGTTGTTTAATCTTCACATATTTGTGAATTTTCTAGCTTTCTTCTTGTAACTTAATTTGTTTTATACTGTTGTAATTAGAAAGAGACACTTGTTCAGTTTTCAATCCTGTAAATATATTAAGAGTTGTTTTGTGGCCTAAAGCACTATAATGGCCCAGAGACTGTTCTATATGCACTTGAGAAGAATGTGCATTCTATTGATTTGGGATAGAATGTTCTGTGTGTTATCTGTTAAATCTGTCTGATTGAATGTGTTAATAAAGCCAATGTTTACTTACTGATTTTATGTCTGGATCATCTATCCATTAATGAAATCAGGCTGTTAAACATCTCCTATTAGTTTGCTGTTGTGTATTTTTTCCCTTTAGGTCTGTTTATATATATATATATATATATATATATATATATATATATTATATTTATATTATATTATATATATATATATATAGTTGCTATTATGTTGGGGGTATTAATACTTATGCAAATATTTTATACTCTTATGATCTTTTTCATCTCATTAAAATCTTTGTTTTAAAGTCTATCTTATCTGATATAAGTATAACCACCTATCTTTATTTTGGTGTCTATTTGCTTCAACTGTTTTTTACCAGTATTTAACTTTCAGTCTATGGGTATCCTTGCATATGAAATGAGTCTGTTATAGGCAGCATATAACTGGATCTTCTTTTTTCCCCAGTAAGCCATATTGTGTCTTTTGATTGAAGACTTTAGTCTGTTAATATTTAAAGGAATTATTTATAGGTATGTACCTATTTCTCTTTTGTCAATTATTTTCTGAACATTTTGTAATTCTTCTAGTTTATTTTCTTCTTCTCTTCCTTTCTAATTTGATGGTTTTCTGTACTGCTGTGTTTCAATATCTTTCTCTCCATATTTTGTGTATCTACTGATTTTACTTTGTGGTTGCCTTGAGGCTTACATATAACAGGTTGCATTTTAAAAATCTGTTTTTATTGACTCTTGTTTAAGTTTGATCACATTCTACAGCTCTACATTTTGTGAGCCCCAACTTTTTGTGTTCCTGATGTCACAATTTAGATCTTTTCATTTTATATATCCCTTTATAAAGTGGCATACAGTTGCAGTTATATTTTCTACTTTTGTCTTTCAGTCTTCATGCTAGCTTTTTCAGTGAGTATTACATCCTTTACCACACTAGATTATTCTGAATTTTACTACATATTTAACTCTACCAGTAAGATTTATATTTTCATGGTTTGTTTTTTTTTTTTTTTTTTATTAATTAGTATCCTATCATTTCAGCTTAAACAAACCCTTTTAACATTTCTTGTAAGGCCAGTCTAGTAGTGATGTACTCCTTTAGCTTTTGCTTGTTTGGAAAGTTCTGTCTTTCAATTCTGAATGACAACTTTGCAGGGTCTAGAATACTTTTATTGGGAGTTTTTCCTTTAAGTACTCTGATTGTATCATGCCACTTCCTTCTGTCTTGCTGTGTTTCTGCTGAAAAATCTTCTGATAGTCTTACATGGGTTCCCTTGAACATAGCAAATTGTTTTATTTTTTGCTGCATTTAAGATTCTCTCTTTGTTTCTAAATTTTTGACATTTAATTATACTATGTCTTGATATGAGTCTCTTTGAATTCCTCTTATTTGGAGCATTCAAGTTTTCATGGATATGGGTATCTGTTTCCTTTCCTGGATTACTGAAGTTTTTAGCCATTAATTTATTAAAATACTTTACTGTTCCTTTCTATTTGTCTTCTTCTTCTAAGACATCTGTGATGTTAATGTTTGTCTACTTGATATTGTCTCATGAGACTCTTAAACTATATTCACTTGATCCTTTCAGTGATTCACTGATATGAATATGATTCATTGATCATATTCAGTGATTCTTTCTTCTGCTTCATCTTGTTTATTGTTGAACCCTCTAGTGTATTTTTCAGTTCAGATATTGTATCTGTTAGCTCTGAAACTTCTGTTTGATACTTTCTTATATTTGACCCCTCTTTATTAATGTTCTCACTGTGTTCATACATTCTTCTCCCAAGTTGGGTGAGCTCTTTGTGAACTTTTTAAATCTCTTTATCAGTTAAATTACTTATCTCCATTTCATTAAGGACTGTTTCTAAAGTTTTATCTTGTTCTTTGGTTTGGAACATACTCTTTTGCTTCTTCATTTTTCCTTGACTCTCTCTGTGTGTTGTTTGCATAAGATGAAAGATTCACCTCTCTCAGTCTTGAGGAAGTGGCCTTGTGTAGGAGATAAACCTTAGAATTCAACCATCCCCAAGCTCCTGGTTGTCTTTCAAACCTTTGAGATTTTCAAAGTAATATATTTTATTTTTAATGGCTCCACATAGTTGAGGGTATGCTCATCCTGTCAGTGTCCCAAGAGGAAGATCTCAACCAGCACATAGACTGAACCTGATGGGAAGCTAGTTCCCTAGGCAGCAGCTTTAAAATAATGCAAATATATGAAGTCCTGTGTGAGTATAAGCATAAGTCTCTCTGACCACTAAATCCAGGTGACCTAGAAGTGTCCCCTGCATGTCAGTCATAAAAGTCAGGTTACAAGACAAGAGCACAGACTTCTTCCCAGGAGATACTGGTGAGCTGAAGTGAGGCACATGGAGAATTCAAAGATGGTGTCTACCTGCTTCATCCCCAGAGAGCATTTTAGTAGTCCCCTGTCTACATGTGTGCCAAACCAAAAGCATGCTCCTCAGCCTGAAATTCCAGGACAAGCAAGTAGGCCTCTTTCATAGAAAGACTGGGGATATGTTTCAGCTTGCTGTCTGTTCTGTGTCCTGTGTAGGTAGCAGCTAAGAACTGTTTCTCCATTTGTTACAGTCCCAGGGGACCCAAGATCACAAGTCTATCTGACCACCAAATCTAAGTAGTCAAGGGGTCTTACCTGGGAGGAAGCCATTAAAAGACTAGAGCACCACACATAAAAACCAGACACCAGGCACATGTAAATGCTTCCTTCTTAACGATATTGGCATTCTTAAGTGCAGTATACTGCTACTGCTAAGTCACTTCAGTCGTGTCCGACTCTGTGTGACCCCATAGACAGCAGCCCACCAGGCTACTCAGTCCCTGGGATTCCCCAGGCAAGAACACTGAAGTGGGTTGCCATTTCCTTCTACAGTTCATGAAAGTGAAAAGTGAAAGTGAAGTTGCTCAGTCATGTCTGACTCTTCACGACCCCATGGACTGCAGCCTACCAAGTTCCTCCGGCCATGGGATTTTCCAGGCAAGAGTACTGAAGTGGGGTGCCATTGCCTTCTTGGTGCGGTATAGGGAGCCTGAAAAGATAGCACCATCTTCTGAGGTGTCTGAAACACATTAGAGTCAGCCCTTGGATAAATGTTTTATTTGAAGCTTATGCCTAAGACTGCAGCTATATAGACAAGCTAATAGGCCTCTTACACAGAAAGACTGGCCTCTTTGGACTGTTACCTGTTGCTGATTCTCTGGTGGTGATAGTCAGTTAAGAACACTTTCTCTGCTGGTAACAGTCCTATGGGACACATAAGATTATGCCCCACTGGCCACTAGAGCCAGGCAATCTAAAGGCATCCCCTGGCAGCAGCTACAATAATCAAGCTGCCTGGCAAAGGAATAAACTTTATTCTTATAGATAACAACAAACTGGGGTGAGGAAAATAAAACTCACAGACTTGATGCCCACTGGTCTCTGTTCCCTGAGAACTCTGCAGTAGGCTTCTTGGTCTGTGTCAAACCCAAATCTTGTGCCTCAGGTGGAAGGTCCAAGACAAGCCAACAGGCACATTTTTTTTTTTTTTTTTTTGCATAGAGAATGGAAGTGTGTTTGAGTTGGTTGTCTGTGCAGATGGGTTTGGTAGCCAGCCAAGAATTGTCTCTCCATTTGTTATAGTCCCATAGTACCTAGGATAGCAGGCCACACTGGTCACTAGAGCCAGGTGATCAAGAGGTCTCCTCTAGGTGGCAGCCACAAAAATGGGGCACCAGACATGTGTAAAAGCACCCCTAGGGGGATAGTGGCTCTCTGGAGTGTGGCAGAGGAAAGGTTTAAAGATGGTGCTCCTGAAGGTGAAAAAAGACTGTGACTTAAAAAAATAATAATAATAAATGGGACCCATTGCTGAAGTGAGGTAAACAGTACAATAACGACTCCTACCAGCCTCTGCTTCAGCAGTCCTCTAGATGTGTGTTAAAGTTAGATACCTGCCCCTCAGACCAGCATTTTAAGATAAGCAAATAAACCTCCTTTACAGAGTATCTGGGTGCTTTTCAAATGGCTGCTTCTGCACTGGAAACTGGGGTGGGTTAAGAATCACATCTCAGTTCATTATGGCCTTGTGAGTCTCATGCACATGATCCCCATTGGCTTTCAAAGGTAAATGTTTTGCATGTTCCTCTCTGGGGCAGGTCTTAAAAGTTTGAATGCCAGGTATGGGGTTCAAGCCCTTTGCTGCTTTTTAGGGAGGAGCCCCAAGTTTTGAGCTTGCAGATTGTGGGTCATCAAATTGGGGGGAAAGTTTGCAGTGATGTCTCAGCCTTTCCTAATCATTCCAGTATAGGTTTTTCTTGCTCTCTTAATGTGTAGCAGTTACTCAGCTAGTTTTTGGCTTTTTTTTTTAGAGGAGAGTATTCTGTATGATGAAAGTGAAAGAGACTGAAAAAGTTGGCTTAAAGCTCAACATTCAGAAAACTAAGATCTTTCCATCCGGTCCCATCACTTCCTGGCAAATAGATGGGGAAACAGTGGAAACAGTGGCTGACTTTGTTTTTTTGGGCTCCAAAATCACTGCAGATGGTGACTGCAGCCATGAAATTAAAAGACGCTTACTCCTAGGAAGGAAAGTTATGACCAACCTAGACAGCATATTAAAAAGCAGAGACATTATTTTGTCAACAAAGGTCCATCTAGTCAAGGCTATGGTTTTTCCAGTGGTCATGTATAGATGTGAGAGTTGGACTATAAAGAAAGCTGAGTACTGAAGAATTGATGGTTTTGAACTGTGGTGTTAGAGAAGACTCTTGCGAGTCCCTTGGACTACAAGGAGATCCAACTAGTCCATGCTAAAGGAAATCAGTCCTGGGTGTTCATTGAAGGGACTGGTATTGAAGCTGAAACTCCAATATTTTGGCCATCTGATGGGAAGAGCTGACTCATTTGAAAAGACCCTGATGCTGGGAAGGATTGAGGGCAGGAGGAGAAGGGGATGACAGTGGATGAGATGGTTAGATGGCATCACCGACACAATGGACATGGATTTGGATGGACTCCGGGAGTTGGTGATGGACAGGGAGGCCTGGCGTGCTGCAGTTCATGGGGTCTCAAAGAGTCGGACATGACTGAGCAACTGAACTGAACTGATTCTATATGTAGAAATAGATTGAATGTGTCTGTGGGATGAAGTGAGTTGAAGATCTTTTTATGCTGCCATCTTGAACTTGCCCCCAATTCGACTTTCTCATCATTGTAGTCTTGAAGTTCAGGATCTCATGATCAACACTATGCTGCTGCTACTGCTGCTAAGTCGCTTCAGTCGTGTCCGACTCTCTGCGACCCCATAGATGGCAGCCCACCAGGCTCCCCCATCCCTGGGATTCTCTAGGCAAGAATACTGGAGTGGGTTGCCATTTCCTTCTCCAGCGAATGAAAATGAAAAGTCAAAGTGAAGTCGTTCAGTCGTGTCCAACTCTTCACGACCCCAGGGACTGCAGCCTACCAGGCTCCTCCGTCCACGGGATTTTCCAAGCAAGAGTACTGGAGTGGGGTGCCATTGCCTTCTCCAGATCAACACTATGCCTGTCTGTAATTTCTCGTAACTTAGAAAAAAACATATTACCCTGGATTTTGGTGATCTGTATAGTTTTTCTTTTAACTCCAGAATTGGGCAGGCATAAAATTTTATTTTACTTTCAATGTTTGGAGACAAGTAGAATTGTCAAGGAGCGTTGTTATGTAATATATGCTTTAGAGTATGTGCCCACCAAAGTGCTTCAAATATGTTAATTACATGTTAATATACATGTATTAGTTTCCAGACAATTTATTGAATGGATTGACCATAGTCTGAGGATAAAAAAAATTAATGCTGCTAGACCAAATACGACTCTAAACTATTTATATAAAAGGCAGCAAACAGGAAAAAAGAATATGCTAGCAAACTGGAAATTTTTATATAGCATATTTTCATATTTTTTCTTTAGAAGAGGAAAGGGCAAATGGAAAGCCATAGGAATTGAATCTTTTTAAATTTAAGATGTATGTTAAATCAGAGGTAGTGTTGTCCTTAGTAGCATGACCTGACTCAGGAGAAATGCGTCTGATTTAACAAACTTATCTTGCTGTGTAAAATAAAGAATTTGGACTGCTAATCATTACTCTTGAAGTGGGCATAAAGATAAAATAATTCAAGGGAAAGACAGTATTTCAAAGAATATGTGTGAGAACTTTGCTCTGCATTAAGAGTTGGAAGTGTATTCCAATGCACTGGGGGTAATGGTTGCCATAAGGGGTCTGAGAAATTAGTTTGAGACTAATGCAGCTTTAATGTTCACATCCATCCTCTTTGGAAAATTATATGAGAACATACCCAAATTCTCTAACTTCCCTCTGACAAGCCTTAGTGGTTACTTAATGGAGGCTGATCTTTGCCCAGGTAGTTCATTTTTGTTGCAATTTACTCAGGCATATGCCTCTGTAAAAATCTCTGTGTATTCATTATACTTTACCACAAATATTTCTAGTTTTATTTTTATGCTAGAACTACTTTTCCTGAAAGTAAAACATAAAGATGGAAAATTATCTTTATTATTGTTCCACAAACTTAAAAAAAAAAATTTCCTCTGCCTGAAAAGCTCTTGGCTCACATACCTGGGCATCTCACTCCTTTCTGACCTCTACTTACATCTTACTTTCTAAAATAGACCTTCTCTTTTTTATATGAGAGGACATTTTCCCATCGCTATCACTTTCTATTTCTTAACCCTCCTTTGTTCTTCCTCACGGCACTTATCCTCACTTGACATAGGCGTATTTCTTGTTTATGGTGTCTGCCCCATTTGGACATAAGCTCCATAAAAACAAACTATTTGTCTGTTTTGATTCATGGTTGTTCTGCTGTACTAGCACAGTATCTGGCCTTTGTTGAACAAATGAATGGATTTCCTCCTTTCCTTTGTGTTCAGAGGAAATTTTTGCCTAAGGGTTCCCTGTATAAAGCTTGAGGTATTATTTATTCCATTAAATTGGTCCAGTACCATGTGAATTTTATTAGAATTTCTAAATGAATATCAATACCAACAAATGTTTTAATACCTAAGGCAGAGGCTTAAATTATACAATTTGAAGAAGTAGAGAAAACTATATTATGAATATTTTTGGTACTAATCAAAGTTTATTTTCTTATTGATTAATCACAAAGCAACAGCCTGAGTATTATGTACTAAAAATTGGAAAATTTGACATGTAATTATTATCATATCACCTTATTCTCCTTAATTCAGAAGCAAAATTACAGGAAAATGAAACTAAAAGATACCTAAAAAGTATTTACAAATATATTTAGTGCATTATTAACAAACAAGATGTTTTGAATTGCTTATGTATACATAACAATATTCCTAAAAGAATGGCCAGATTATATTTATTTGAAAAGCTAAAATTTACTACTCTTCCCCCATAAGATTAATAACTACTAGTACAAAGAAAGAAGAGGGATCTCTACAACATTGATACTGACAGTTTATAACTATGTCTTACCATAAAGGATAAGATTTATTGGTTAGCCTCGGTAAAAATCCTTTTTTTTTTTTTTTTTTGCATAAATGGTTTAAAATTAGAAGTAAATTAATCCTTTGAATAGGCTGAAATCTATTTAAAAAGGCATATATCATCAAATGAAACTTTTTTATTGTTTATGAAATGGAAATGTAGAATCGATGACATATAAATATTTAGAATCAATGTGAGTCAATAGTTCAAAATAATTGTGTAAGTTTGCATTTAGCTACCTTTAAGCTTCTGCCATTCTTTTAGTTCATATATACATACACACATACACACACACACACACAATCACATGCCTAGGAAATATATGTAAAATATAATTCCATCAAATCAGTGACTGTCTGTATGTATAAAACTACTTTTTTATAGTAACAAAACATGCCAGGATATGTCCTAGGCACTGATTACACAAAGTTCCACTTCTAACAAACTCATAGTATTCTGGGTGAAAAGTGAGCAATATTTTTGTTTATATATGTTCATATTATAACAGAGTAATAGCCACCAAAAGATATACATGTCCTAAGCCTTGGCTTAACATAGTAAGATATTTAAAGGACTTATTTTAGGCTACTATGTTTGTGGTAATTTGTTATGGCATCAATAAAAATAACTAATATACATGTATACATATTCCTAGAAATTCATTCATGTTTACTTACAACTATATGTATATGAACACACACAAATACATACACCGTGTTAATAAATACATCTTTAAATGAGAAAAACAAAATTAAACAAGGGAAGTAAGGATTATAGAGGGGAGAGGAATTGCTGCATGTCAAAAGGGTAATGATAAAAGAAAAGGTGATTGTTAAAAGCTCTTTGATGATGTGACATTTGAGTAGAGACCCTGAGTGAGGTCAAAGATAAAACCTTAAGAATATCTGGGACAAGACTATTTCAGGCAAGGGTCCCAGATATTGGATTGCACTTGGGGAGTTTGAAGACTATCCAGGGGTCAGTGAGCCTGGAGCTTAGCAAGCAAGGAATGGGGTGGTAGGAAATCTGAGAGGTTCTCAAACTCTCTATGGTTAAGAAATTGTTCAATTGGAGTTTTTTTAAGGTACGTTTTGTCACATACCAATCCCTGTTTGTAAACTATAGTTAAACTGATTTACTAGAAACACAAATTTAAAGAAAGTGTTGTTGTTCAGTTGCTAAGTTGTGTCCAATTCTTTGCAATCCTATGGACTATAGCATACCAAGCTCCTGTGTACTCCACTGTCTCCCAGAATTTGCTCAAATTCATATCCATTGAGTCTGTGATGCTATCTAACCATCTCATCCTCTGCCACCCCCTTCTCTTTTTACCTGCCATCTTTCCCAGCATCAGGATCTTTTCCAGTGAGTTGACCCTTCACATCAGGTGTTGGAGCTTCAGCATCAGTCCTTCCAATGAGTATTCAGGGTTGATTTCCTTTAGGATTGACTGGCTTGATCTTCTTGCTGTCCAAGGAACTCTCAAGAGTCTTCTCCAGCACCACAATTTGAAAGCATCGATTTCTTCAGCACTCAGCCTTCATTATGGTCTGACTCTCACATCCGTCCATGACTCCTGGAAAAACCATAGCTTTGACTACATGGACCTTTGTTGGCAAAGTGCTGTCTCTGCTTTTTCATATGCTGTCTAGGTTTGTCATAGCATTCCCTCCAAGGAGCAAGTATCTTTTAATTTCATGGCTGTAGATCATGAAATTATTAAGTTAAGTGTAGATCTCTAAAATGCAACCCAAATTTTGGAGTAAACATAAAAATAAATTTTAATAACCGCAAGCATAACAAGAGTTTTTTTTTTTTTTTTTTTTTTTTGAGTGATACTGGAAATTGCTGTAAGATTTTCAACAGAAAAGTTTTGTAATTTATGTTTTATTAGTCTTAGTCTCACTACTTGTGGAGATTTGATTTTTGTGGGCACATACAAAAGCAGCCAGATCAGTTTGGAAATTACTGAAAAAATCCAAACAAGGAATGAAGGCCAGAGTAAGCCAAGTGATGTTCAAACGGTAAGATATTACAGACATATTTAGAATAAAGAATTACAGATATGTTTAGAAGATAGAGCCAGCAAGATTTATAGATGAACTTTGTAAAATATGAAATATTGAGTCAAATCAAAGTTGAATAAGGATTTGGGGACCTTAGTATGTTGAAATATGGAGTTACCTAAGGAAAACTGGGGGAGGAGCATATGTGCCATTTAAGAGTGGAAGTCAGGAGTTTATTTTCAGCCTGTTACATATTACTAGATTTTTTTAGCTCTGTGTAGCAAATTACTGCAGACTTAGCCTCTTAAAGCACAAGGCACTCATTATCCTAAAGTTACTATAGATCAGAAGTTTGGGCTTGACTTGACAGAATCCTCTGCTCAGGGTCTCACAAGGCTGAAATCATAGTGTCCGCCATTCTGGAATTCTCATCTAGAGCACAGCATACTCTTAAAAGTTTATTCAGGCAAAATTCAGTTCCTTGAACTCTAGGCCTCATGTACTGCTCTTGTTGTCTTATCAACCCCTGGCCATTCTCAGCTGCTAGGATTCCATGCCAGGTGGTCCTCTCCATGACAAGGCAGTTACTTGTTCAAGACCAGCAGGAGAATCCTCCTAGTTACCTACCAAGCAATCCTATGTGACATAACAAAATCAAGGAGTGACATCATTGTTTTAATATATCATAACCTAATCAGTGGTACAACTCTCACATCACATTCCTAAGACCCTCCACAGTCAAAAGGAGGGGATCATTCAGGTTAGATACATCAGAGAGCAGGAAACTTGAGGACTATCTTAGAACTCTACATACTACAGAATCCTATTTGATTTCTGAAAGTGAAAGTGAAGTCGCTCAGCCGTGTCTGACTCTTTGCGACCCCATGGACTGTAGCCCACCAGGCTCTTCCGTTCGTGGGATTCTCCAGGCAAGAGTACTGGAGTGAGTTGCCATTTCCTTCTCCAGGGGATCTTCCCAACCCAGGGATCGAACCCAGATCTCCTGCATTGCAGGCAGATGGTTTAACCTCTGAGCCACTAAGGAACCCTCCTCCCCCTCCCCCCTTCCCCCCCTCCCCACCCTGAAGCATCAAGTAAACAGTTAAACATAGAGGTCTGAAATTCAGATGTGAGATCTGAGTGGGAGATCCACATTTGAATATTACATTGACTGGTTTGGTGGTGCTGAATTCTCTCAGCTTTTGCTCGTCTGTAAAGCTTTTGATTTCTCCTTCATATTTGAATGAGATCTTTGCTGGGTACAGTAATCTGGGCTGTAGGTTATTTTCTTTCATCACTTTAAGTATGTCTTGCCATTCCCTCCTGGCCTGAAGAGTTTCTATTGAAAGATCAGCTGTTATCCTTACGGGAATCCCCTTGTGTGTTGTTTGTTGTTTTTCCCTTGCTGCTTTTAATATTTGTTCTTTGTGTTTGATCTTTGTTAATTTAATTAATGTGTGTCTTGGGGTGTTTTGCCTTGCGTTTATCCTGTTTGGGAATCTCTGGGTTTCTTGGACTTGGGTGATTATTTCCTTCCCCATTTTAGGGAAGTTTGCAACTATTATCTCCTCGAGTATTTTCTCATGGTCTTTCTTTTTGTCTTTTTCTTCTGGGACTCCTATTATTCGAATGTTGTGGCTTTTAATATTGCCCTGGAGGTCTCTGAGATTGTCCTCATTTCTTTTAATTTGTTTTTCTTTTTTCCTCTCTGATTCATTTATTTCTACCATTCTATCTTCTAATTTACTAATCCTATCTTCTGCCTCTGTTATTCTACTATTTGTTGCCTCCAGAGTGTTTTTGATCTCATTTATTGCATTATTCATTATATATTGACTCTTTTTTATTTCTTCTAGGTCCTTGTTAAACCTTTCTTGCATTTTTTCAATCCTTGCCTCCAGGCTGTTTATCTGTGATTCTATTTTTATTTCAAGATTTTGGGTCATTTTCACTATCATTCAGAATTCTTTATCAGGTAGATTCCCTATCTCTTCCTCTTTTGTTTGGTTTGGTGGGCATTTATCCTGTTCCTTTACCTACTGGGTATTCCTCTGTCTCTTCATCTTGTTTATATTGCTGAGTTTGGGATGGCCTTTCTGTATTCTGGCAGTTTGTGGAGTTCTCTTTATTATGGAGTTTCCTCGCTGTGGGTGGGGTTGTATCAGTGGCTTGTCAAGGTTTCTTGGTTAGGGAAGCTTGTGTCCGTGTTCTGGTGGGTGGAGCTGGATTTCTTCTCTATGGAGTGAAATGAAGTGTCTAGTAACGAGTTATGAGATGTCAATGGATTTGGAGTAACTTTGGGCAGCCTGTATATTGTACAGCCACTATGGAGAACAGTGTGGAGATTCTTTAAAAAACTGGAAATAGAACTGCCATATGACCCAGCAATCCCACTGCTGGGCATACACATTGAGGAAACCAGAACTGAAAGACACACATGTACCCCAATGTTCATCACAGAACTGTTTATAATAGCCAGGACAAGGAAGCAACCTAGATGTCCATCAGCAGATGAATGGATAAGAAAGCTGTGGTACATACACACAATGGAGTATTACTCAGCCATTAAAAAGAATACATTTGAATCAGTTCTAATGAGGGGGATGAAACTGGAGCCTATTATACAGAGTGAAGTAAGCCAGAAAGAAAAACACCAATACAGTATACTAACACATATATATGGAATTTAGAAAGATGGTAACGACAACCCTGTATGTGAGACAGCAAAAGAGACGCAGGTGTATAGAACAGTCTTTTGGACTCTGTGGGGGGGGGCGGTGATTTGGGAGAATGGCATTAAAACATGTATAATATCATATAAGAGACAAATCGCCAGTCCAGGTTTGATGCAGGATACAGGAAGCTTGGGGCTGGTGCACTGGGATGACCCAGAGGGATGGTATGGGGAGGGAGGTGGGAGGGGTCTTCAGGATGGGGAACATGTGTACACCCGTGGCGGATGCATGCTGATGTATGGAAAAACCTATACAATATTATAAAGTAAAAAATAAATAAATAAAAGCATCAAAAAAATAAAATGATCATACTACCCAAGGCAAAAAAAAAAAAAAGTCTTTTTGCTAAACTACTTTTGCTGCCCCTTTGATTTTTGGTCTTCTCCATCAATATCACAATAGCATTGGTATCACCAGACAAAAGCACAGAAGATAGCCTTCTAAAATAATTTAATTCACTAGTGGAAGAAGTTTAATAGTTCCTAAGTGAGCATCTTTTCAGATATCTGAGGCCGGTGAGGTCAAGCTAAAATTAGAGCTCATTGCCAAGTTGAAAGATTTTGAAAAAGGCCTTATAATTGTTAAGAGGCTGTTTTAAATCTGTGATATGAGATATACTCAAAAAGCAATTGAAAACAGGTAAACCTCTCTATTAAAATTTAAGGAAAAACAGATTACAAAACCTTCTACATCTTTAGAACAGATGCTGAGTTAAAGGGTATTGAATGAGGAAAATACCTAGAGATGGTCTTAAAAGGCCACAAGAAAACTCAGCCAAAGAGTAATAACAGACGAGGAAGTGACAGTAGGATTATGCTAAATACATATTTCCCTGACCAATTTTGAGAATGACATCAAGTAAAAATATATTTATATTTAGAGGTTACTCTCAACAGTACCTAAATAACTTGAAGTTACTGTCTTAAGTATCAACATGGCAATATGTAGGTCAAAGTCATAGTTGATGATTAATTACATTGACTTCTTACTTCAACCAAGACAAATATTCCCCAGCTGCTTCAAGAATACCCTTGTGTTATAAAGATTATGTAAGATAATGCACGTCAAGCATCAGGCACAAGGTGGATTTCAACAAATCTCCTCTTCTTCAAGTTTTTAATTAAATCATAATGAAAATAACTCAAACTATGATATAAAACTATTCTTAGATATTTTAGATAGATGCCACTGCCAATAAATTCTATAAAAATATTAAGTACAAACAATTATACACACAATCTTTCACATAACTGTGTTGAATTAAGAAAACATATTAGAAGCATTTGCCTTAGTGCAGCACAGGGATATTAAAAATAATAAGCACCTGATATAAATCTATATGTAAAATAATTTTCTTCCTCCAATGACACTTCAGACCTTAGAAATGACTTAAATGGATTCACCTTTCATCATCCACTCGCTCCCAAAATGTATACAGTTAGGTCCAAGCCTTTGTTCAGACTATAAATAACCAGAATAAACCTATGCAAGAATTGAGAGAGTTACATTTTGCAGCACAGAACTAGTCTTCTGCAAATTCTCCTCTAAACACACTGAGTACAAATGTTAGAAAAACTGCAAATCTAGAAAGTGCTAGTGTACAACTTATACTAGTGTAAAATATTATTATATCATTACTGATGGCAAGTCTGACCACAGAAAGTTTTGCACCCTAGTAAATATTTCTTTTATTAACCTGTATATCCTCTACCATATTAATCCATGTATTCCTTACCATAGAACAAACCAATACAGTAGGAAGAAATAAGAATATATTCATGCCTCCCAAGAACTGGGAATTAAAATGCTTTTCCAAATTCAAATTGTAGCCTCATTTTCTCTATATTTTGAAATACGAGCAAAGTAAACTTCCACTAGCTTTTTGAAAGTCCCTCTGGCCTCTTCCCAGTGATTTTGTCCGCTGTACTGTGAACTGTTCTCCCCAACAATGATAGAAATGTCCTCTACCCTCAGACATGGAGGAAACAGGCAAAATTCTTTGGTTAGTGGAAGAGACCTGAATAATACTGAACCAAATTTGGAAAACAATACTGAGAAATAGGGAGCTTAATGAAGGATAGAAAAGGCTGGCTATCTGTTGCCTGGAGCTGGGTCCCCAGAGGCCTGAATTAATATACAGGAAGATGGAGAAAAAAGGTATAGGAGCCAATAACAATTGAGTAAAAATAATGTATTTATAAACAAATTCTCTTGGGTATAAAAGAGTTTTTTTTTTTTTTTTTTTTGATTGCATATAGCTATATATTGCTGAGTAAAAATAATTTAGAGTGATATGTCATTCAAATGTTATATAACTTTAAATATAATCTGTAAAACGGAGAGAAATACCCATGTATGCACACACAGACTTGGTTTTATTATGTAATTATTGAAGCTATGTGAGGGTAGCTAAATAATATCCAAGCAAGTAATTTACTATTTTTGATATATGATAGTTATCTTATACCAGGATTCAAGTATATTTGGAAGGAAACATTATTTGGTAATTTTTTATGAACCAGTGGGAATTTCTCTCTAGTCATGCTACACTTTTAAAATATATAAATTAAACCTACACTGCAACTGCAGCTATAACATATTTGCTAAGAAAGAGGGCATAAAGAATTTTAACTTTATTTTCTTTTATACATAAGCCTGTAAAATTAAATAATACTTCTGAAACTGCTCTTTTATCATTTCTACTTTAAATCATTGCCCGATTATCTCCTGAAATAAATGCTTGCTTATGCTTTGAAATAAATTTTATTATTTTCAGATTTTATTATAAGTAGTTTAAGTATTTGTTTAATTTAATCATAACAACATTGCCTTTATCATCAGGCAATGCAATCTTAACTTTGATGTTAAGGTAAAGTTTGAATGTCTATCTTTTGCAACATTGTAAAGATACCAAATTGGAGGGTACTCTCACTAATATATTTAAGAATTTGCTTAATTCTCTAATTTTCCTTACTTACAAATTCATCACTAGTTGAGAGAGCTATTTTGCTTTAGCTATAAAAATGTTATAAATAAGAAATATGTTAAGAATTTAACTATTTTTTAAAAACCACTGTTTGGATTCAGAAGTTTGGGATCATATAAATATTTATGGTAATGTCCTCTCTTTTCTACTACATGAACTCCTAAATAGAAAACTGACCTGTTGAAGGGGTTCATTACATTGTCTTGAGATAGTTTTCATTAAAGACATGAGATTTAGACTAATAGGTATATATCTGTCTTCTCCTCTCTTCCCACACACACAACTATGTATCTGCCATTCCTGCTTTTACACATTGCAGATAAACTATATGGAAAATATTCACGAGCAAATATACTCCCCCGATTGTCTTTCATAATCCTAACCTAAGGGGAGAGGTACCCCATTTTTTAATGATCATAAATGCTTGACAATCTTTGTATTACATTCTCTAAAATCATAAAATCATTAAAACTTTAGATTACTATCCATACTGACCATCTGGGAGATTATCAATTATGCATATACTTTACTGTCCTTAAAATTTCCTCGGAAGCTCTTTGTTTCATTATGCTAGGCACTGCATGGAATAACTTTATCTCACATTTTACAGTCTGAGACTGTTTAAGAATGAAGACATTAGCTAGAATTTTCATATTTCCTGTTCAAGAATTTCTGCTTCAAGTAAGGCAAATACTGTTTCTTTTTTGTCATTAAATTCGATTTTTATACTCTAACAGAGACCTGCTCTTACCTGTCAGTTTTTCACTTGAAGTACCCTAAGTGAGGAATGAGAGTGCCCTCAGTGTAACATAAGTTCAATTTCTGTCACTTTATACAAGTCTTTCCCAGTTATACTCTATTGTACTTCTTCCCATAAAAACCTGTAAGAAAGGAGTACCTTAGAGTTGTTATTGTTTCCTAAGGGAAACTGAAAGAATCCATGGCAAATATGTTGCTTTATCTCTCTTCTGGGCTTGAGAACTTGTTTTCCTCTTGTTTCCCATGGCCGTAACAAAATTGTATCCTGATCTTTTTTTTTCTGATGAATTTGTCACTTGGAATTATTTGGGGGACTGCTGGATTTCAAACTTGATTCATTGCTAAAGTTGGTTTCTGGTTACAGAACTACAGATGCTAAAGCTTAATGTTGATGAAACCTGAGAACAAACACAGAGTAATACAATCCTTAAGAATACACATGTCAGATTTGAAATTTTTTACTTTCCTGTTTACAAATATTGAAACTAGATGATATTGATATCTTTTATATAATACACTTTATATTTAAATCATTTTAATGCGAAATGTGTCCAAGGATAGTGGTTTAGAGATTGGATATGTAAAATATACTTTATACAACCCTTTGTAAAATATACATATAACTTTGGGTTTTAAGTGATGTCTATTTTGTGAAACAAAAGAATAATGATCAAGATAATAAAGTTGTATTTTTATTTTCATTACAAGGGGCAAGTTTAGCCCTGGAATTGATGAGTGAGTGACATAATGCTTCATGTGATTGAGAATGTCTTAAAGTATAAGAACCGAGTTATGATTTTAGTAAGAAATTAATCCAAAATTAAAATAATTTCAATCACAAGTCATAGGAAGCATTTTAGTGATAAGTATTTAGTGAGAAATAATATTTACTCATTAATTTAATCCAAACTTAAGGTGCTTTTTGTCCTCCCACTCAGGGTTAAAATATATCTGGTATTTATAACAATGGTGTGGGTGCAAAATGTAAATAAATATATTTTATTAAATTTTACAACATGCTTCTGTTTACATGGAGAAACATTTTATTTTTGAAGCAGGGAAATGATATTTAAATATCTGCACATGAACGTGGGGGAAATTTTCAGCAAATAATAAAAAGACTAAAAAATTCAAGAAAATCAAATTGTATATTAAATGTCCTAAAACTTATTAATGTGGAAAAATTATCCTTAATAATGGCATTATCAATATATCAATATTTCCATAAACAGTTCTTAATGATCCATTATTGGACTTCTTTAGCAATAAACATAATGTACTAGATAGTATGAAACTATTTACTCAAATTAAAACTTGCTGAACCATTGGCCAACTATTGGCCGGGATCATAGTAAATATGACAGATAAATCAGATATCATTCTCATCTCCCCATCCACACTAAATAAATCACACATGAATTAAATTTCTGTAAATATACAAGAACAAAAAAGAGTGTGGTTAAATGACAAGATATATTTCAAGTAAGGAAAGCCAAGATGCTATAACTGATTGGATGAGCAAAGAAGCTAAAACATAAAGTACTTGCTGAAAGAAGTGTGTGGACTCACCTTGTAGAAAGCCATGAGAGCCTGAAATCATCAATCATCATGGAAAACTGGGATGATTCATGTGGCTAAAGCAACAAGTTTGAATAAAAATTTAAATGTAAAATGATAACACCAAGTTTCCTCCTTCAGTATGTGGAACCACAAAATGGAAGTTTCCCATTCTCCTCAGGAAAACCACATTAACATAGATTCAGGGAGATCAGAGGTCAGGTGTGGGCATTGGAAGAAACAGCCTGGCAGAGCAGAGGTCAGGTGTGGGTGTTGGAAGACCACATTTAAAAAGCATGCCAAAGAGCCAAACTTTCAATTTCTTCTACTCAACTGCTAATGTGTTGACATCCAGATATATACTGTTTCTACAAAGGGAGGATTGTTGACCTCAGACTGAAAGGCCCCAATGAGATGCTCTGACATACTAGTGTCCTCTTATAAAAAGAAGGAAGATCATTGTTCACCAGATCATCACAAAGTAAACCAGTCACAAGTTTCTGGACGTGCTTCAATCTTCAATACAAACTGAAAGCTGAGGATCATCATGAAATCCTGTAGTACTGAATAGTAAATCAAAAGCTAGAATAAACCCTGGCAAGGAAGACAGCAATAAGAATGGAGACAGAGAAATGGAACCATATTCTAACATCCTCAGTGAGACGTCAATAATTAACAGCATAAAAGAGGATGATGGGGATAATAGAAATAGATCATTCCCAAAGAAGGTTATTTGAAAAGAGAACAAAAGATATGATCTGGAAGTGTCCCTGGAGAGCAATGAGTTCTTTGAGCTAATACCCTAACATGCAAAAAGTATTTTAAACACACACACACAGCCAGAAAACACACCTGAGAAGGCTGTTGGGGAAGCTGTACCTGAAATAATTGGACACTTCGATGAGGAATTTTTTTTTTTCTCTGAAAAGTCTACAAATTGACTTACAAATTATAAATCTCCATCATTCAACTAATTTGTGGGAAGTATAGTGAATAATAACCACATGAAAATTACCCCTAAAGAAAGATCATTGTAAGTGAAATAAAAGAATAAACATCTATTTGCTTTTCTCACTAATACTTAATATCCTGTTTAGTTAGGGTTACCCAGTGGCTTGTTACCCAAGACAAATATTTTTTTTCTTTGTTTTTTTCTAATTTAATTCTTCTCTAAGGCATAATCGCCCTGGGTTCAAAAGACTGTAAGAAAGCTTGTGAAGCTAAGTATGGCAGTACTTTTCAGGCTCAGCAAATCAATAGCTGTTGAGTCTAATAGTCACCAGCATGTTTTACTATTACTTCATACTGATAACAGCATCAACCCAGTCATCAGACAGGTATTCCCTAATGATTAAAGATACCTGGGAGGAAAGAAAGATAAATGTTAGCAACTGCCAGCATTTGTGTGATGGATTTGGAACCTAGAGAAGGTTTGTGATTTCTAGCAATATTTTTCAATAAGCAAAGTACCCTATAACAATTTTCTATTTTGAGTTGCTACATATATCATTCGTTCTGCACCTATTTCAAATGAAATATAATACTATTAGCCACACATGTACACATCTAGACAAAATACATTTTACAGTCTTTTAGATTTTTGCATATTTTCTTCTGAAAAGTGAAAAAGTGCTACCAACACTAATTTGAACACTAATAATATCCTTGTCAACCTCCAACCCAAGTACGACGGTAGGTATTGCAAGAGGGCATCAGAGGGCAGACACACTGAAACCATAATCACAGAAAACTAGTCAATCTAATCACATGGACCACAGCCTTGTCAAACTCAATGAAACTAAGCCATGCCCTGTGGGGCCACCAAAGACGGGTGGGTCATGGAGGAGAGGTCTGACAGAATGTGGTCCCCTGGAGAAGAGAATGGCAAACCACTTCAGTATTCTTGCCTTGAGAACCCCATGAACATTATGAAAAGCAAAATGATAGGATACTGAAAGAGGAACTCCCCAGGTCAATAGGTGCCCAATATGCTACTGGAGATCAGTGGAGAAATAACTCCAGAAAGAATGAAGGGATGGAGCCAAAGCAAAAAGAATACCCAGCTGTGGATGCGATTGGTGATAGTAGCAAGGTCTGATGCTATAAAGAGCAATATTGCATAGGAACCTGGAATGTTAGGTCCATGAATCAAGGCAAATGGAAGAGGTCAAATAGGAGATGGCAAGAGTGAACGTGGACATTCTTGGAATCAGTGAACTAAAGTGGACTGGAATGGGTGAATTTAACTCAGATGACCATTATATCTACTACTGCAGGCAGGAATCCCTCAGAAGAAATGGAGTAGCCATTATGGTCAACAAAAGAGTCCGAAATGCAGTACTTGGATACAATCTCAAAAACGACCCAATGATCTCTGTTCGTTTCCAAGGCAAACTGTTCAATAACACAGTAATCCAAGTCTATGCTCAAACAAGTAACACTGAAGAAGCTGAAGTTGAATGGTTCTATGAGGACCTACAAGACCTTTTAGAACTAACACTCAAAAAGGATGTCCTTTTCATTACAGGGAACTGGAATGCAAAAGTAGGAAGTCAAGAAACACCTGGAGTAAGAGGTAAATTTAGCCTTGGAATATGGAATGAAGCAGGGCAAAGGCTAATAGAGTTTTGCAAAGAGAAAGCACTGGTCATAGCAAACACCCTCTTCCAATGACACAAGAGAAGACTCTACATATGGGCATCACCAGATGGTCAACACCGAAATCAAATTGATTATATTCTGTGCAGCCAAAGATGGAGAAGCTCTATACAGCCAGCAAAAACAAGACTGGGAGCTGACTGTGGCTCAGATCATGAGCTCCTTATTGCTAAAATCAGACTTAAATGGAAGAAAGTAGGGAAAACCACTAGACCATTCAGGTATGACCTAAATCAAATCCCTTATGATTATACAGTGGAAGTGAGAAATAGATTTAAGGGACTATATCTGATAGATAGAGTGCCTGATGAACTATGGATAGAGGTTCGTGGCATTGTACAGGAGACAGGGATCAAGACCATCCTCATGGGAAAGAAATGCAAAAAAGCAAAATGGCTGTCTGGGGAGGCCTTACAAATAGCTGTGAAAATAAGAGAAGCAAAAAGCAAAGGAGAAAAGGAAAGGTATAAGCATCTGAATGCAGAGTTCCAAAGAATAGCAAAAAGATATAAGAAAGTTTTCCTCAGTGATCAATGCAAAGAAATAGAGGAATACAACAGAATGAGAGAGACTAGAGATCTCGTCAAGAAACTAGAGATACCAAGGGAACATTTCATGCAAAGATGGGCTCCATAAAGGACAGAAATGGTATGGCCCTAACAGAAGCAGAAGATATTCAGAAGAGAGGGCAAAAATACACAGAAGAACCATACAGAAAAGATCTTCAGGACCAAGATAATCACGATGATGTGATCACTGACCTAGAGCCAGACATCCTGGAATGTGAAGTCAAGTGGGCCTTAGAAAGCATCACTACGAACAAAGCTAGTGGAGGTGATGGAATTCCAGTTGAGCTCTTTCAAATCCTGAAAGATGATGCTGTGAAAGTGCTGCACTCAATATGCCAGCAAATTTGGAAAACTCAGCAGTGGCCACAGGACTGGAAGTGTTCAGTTTTCATTCCAATCCCGAAGAAAGGCAATGCCAAAGAATGCTCAAACTACCACACAATTGCATTCATCTCACATGCTATGAAAGTAATGCTCAAAATTCTTCAAGTCAGGCTTCAGCAATACGTGAACCATTAACTTCCAGATGTTCAAGCTGGTTTTAGAAAAGGCAGAGGACCAGAGATCAAATTGCCAACATCCACTGGATCATCGAAAAAGCAAGAGAGTTCCAGAAAAACATCTATTTCTGCTTCATTGACTCTCCCAAAGCCTTTGACTGTGTGGATCACAATAAACTATGGAAAATTCTGAAAGAGATGGGAATACCAGACCACCTGACCTGCCTCTTGAGAAACCTATGTGCAAGTCAGGAAGCAACAGATAGACCTGGACATGGAACAACAGACTGGTTCCAAATAGGAAAAGGAGTACGTCAAGGCTGTATATTGTCACCCTGCTTATTTAACTTTTATGCAGAGTACATCATGAGAAATGCTGGGCTGGAAGAAGCACAAGCTGGAATCAAGGTTGCTAGGAGAAATATCAGTAAGCTCAGATATGCAGATGACACCACCCTTATGGCAGAAAGTGAAGAGGAACTAAAAAGCCTCTTGATGAGAGTGAAAGAGGAGAGTGAAAAAGTTGGCTTAAAGCTCAACATTCAGAAAACGAAGATCATGGCATCTGCTCCCATCACTTAATGGAAAATAGATGGGGAAACAGTGAAACAGTGTCAGATTTTATTTTTGGGGGCTCCCAAATCACTGCAGATGGTTACCTCAGCCATGAAATTAAAAGACGCTTACTCCTTGGAAGAAAAGTTATGACCAACCTAGATAGCATATTGAAAAGCAGAGACATTATTTTGCTAACACAGTTCCGTCTAGTCAAGGCTATGGTTTTTCCAGTGGTCCTGTATGGATGTGAGAGTTGGACTGTGAAGAAAGATGAGCACCGAAGAATTGATGCTTTTGAACTGTGGTGTTGGAGAAGACTCTTGAGAGTCCCTTGGACTGCGAAGAGATCCAACCAGTCCATTTTAGAGGAGATCAGCCTTGGGTGTTCTTTGGAAGGAATGATGCTAAAGCTGATACTCCAGTACTTTGGCCAGCTCATGCGAAGAGTTGACTCATTGGAAAAGACTCTGATGCTGGGAGGGATTTGGAGCAGGGTCAAAAGGGGACGACAGAGGATGAGATGGCTGGATGGCATCACCGACTCGATGGACGTGAGTTTGAGTGAACTCCGAGAGATGGTGATGGACAGGGAGGCCTGGCATGCTGCAATTCATGGGGTCTCAGAGGGTCGGACACGACTGAGCGACTGAACTGAACTGAACTGAATCTCTTTGCTGAGAACAAATCTATAAGGTAAGGTTTCTGGTGTGCTTGTGTGTCAGAATGTGTTTTAATGTCTGATGCAAATGATTTCTTTCCATTAGTATTGATGATCTGGGATAATAGGAACCTTTTGTCATCATATCAACAACATTATACTTTGAGGAAATACATATCAAAAGTTCATTGTAGCTGCCTCTGGGTTTAGTGAATATCATATATATCAAATTAATTTTAACAAATGAATCAGAAGACTGGTTGCAAAAAACACTTGTAATGTTTCCTAAGTATGAAGTATTGAACAAAAGCAAAAAGAAAATGCTAAAACCAAAATCTACTTAGTAACGATATATTGCTTTATGTGTTTATTATCTCAGGACTATTAAGTAGAAATACCAGCAAATAGAAAATAATTACAGTTATATGACTTGAAAAAAATACAAAATGATCAGCAGATCATCTTATATACACTGATGCACTATATAAATGTATACATTATAAATATATTCACTTATTACATACTGTCATATACATTTATATTTCACATATGGTGCTTACTTTTGATAAATGAAGCAAAATCAAGTTAGTGTAAACCACAACTGAGATTTCATGTCATCAAAATTATTTTGAGCAAACATTACTCTTTTTAATCACTAATCTGCTTAAATCAACCAATATTTTAAAAGTATGTCAATGGTTTATCATTTCCCATTGCTGAATGCACATGCTTACTTTTGAGAACTGAAAGCTCGTTCATACTAAAGTCTAATTGGCTAGTAGTGGTTTTTATCTTATGAAGAGTATTAGAACCATCCAAATATCAATCCTTGGGTTAAATGAATAGAGGGTTGTCAGTGATATTTTGGGCATGAGAAATTTATCACAATTTGCTTTGTGCCATTTTATCTATTTTCAATGGAGGAGGTGTTTATTTTTTAGTAATCAAAAGCAATCTATACAAATGATTCTATATTTTCATTCATAAAAATATAGATACTAGTATAATGGGCCGGAAGAAGCACAAGCTGGAATCAAGATTGCCGGGAGAAATGTCAATAACCTCAGATATGCAGATGACACCACCCTTATGGCAGAAAGTAAAGAGGAACTAAAAAGCCTCTTGATGAAGGTGAAAGAGGAAAAAGTGAAAAAGTTGGCTTAAAACTCAACATTCAGAAAACGAAGATCATGGCATCTGCTCCCATCACTTAATGGAAAATAGATGGGGAAACAGTGAAACAGTGTCAGACTTTATTTTTGGGGGGCTCCAAAATCACTACAGATGGTGACTGCAGCCATGAAATTAAAAGACACTTACTCCTTGGAAGGAAAGTTATGACCAACCTAGATAGCATATTCAAAAGCAGAAACACTACTTTGCCAACAAAGGTCCATCTAGTCAAGGCTGTGGTTTTTCCAGTGGTCATCTATGGATGTGAGAGTTGGACTGTGAAGAAAGCTGAGTGCCGAAGAATTGATGCTTTTGAACTGTGGTGTTGGAGAAGACTCTTGAGAGTCCCTTGGACTGCAGGGAGATCCAACCATTCTGAAGGAGATCAGCCCTGGGATTTCTTTGGAAGGAATGATGCTAAAGCTGAAACTGCAGTACTTTGGCAACCTCATGCGAAGAGTTGACTCATTGGAAAAGACTCTGATGCTGGGAGGGATTGTGGGCAGGAGGAGAAGGGGACGACAGAGGATGAGATGGCTGGATGGCATCACTGACTCAGTGGACGTGAGTCTGAGTGAACTCCGGGAGTTGGTGATGGACAGGGAGGCCTGGCGTGCTGCGATTCATGTGCTTGAAAAGAGTCAGACATGACTGAGCAACTGAATGGAACTGAACTGATAATTGATTTATTTTATTCCTGTAATTGACTAGTTCACCCAAAGTCAGAAAATGGCTTGAATATAAACTGTAGTTTTTTCTTTTAAAATTTCAATATTATATTTTAATTAGGTTGATAAATGTCTGCTATAAAAATTATACTATGCAGATTTATTTCCATGTTACTTCTTGGATTGATATATTTTGAGCTTTATGTTTAATTTAAATAGTCTACTAGTATTGATGGGACTTATTTAAAATTGTACTGGAGTTTTTGTTTTTGTTTTTTTTCCTCCCTGTTTTATTGAGATATCATTGACATATAGCCCTGTATAATTTTAAGGTATACAGCGTAAATTTTGACTTGCATATATTATCAAATCATTACCACAATAATTTTAATGAACATCCATTCTCCCACATAGAAAAGAAAAGAAATTCCTTGTAATAAGTACTCTTAGTATTTACTCTCTTAACAATTTTCATGTATAACATATAGCAGCATTAATTATATGAATCATGTGGTACATTATATTTCTAGAAATTATTTGTCTTATAACTGAAAGCTTGTACCTTTTGACCACCTTCATAAAATTCCTTGTCCACCTTTCTTCAAGCAGGAGATGGTGGGATAGAGGAGCCAAAAATCTTGTCTAAATAGACAGCAGTATGTATCCTAATCTTCTTTTTGCAGTCCAAAGACTAATATATAGGTTTGAAAGGAATAACAAGGTCACAGAATCATTGCCTAACTTTCTTTGCCTAATTTTGGGTCTCTCTCGAGAAAATTCAGAGAAAAATCAGCAATATGATATGGTTAGATCCAAGGAATGAGATAAGGAAGGTATTGAAAATTTACTCTGTGTTCCTGCAGAAGGTTGATAAACTAGCTAAATTTTGGTAGGGCACCTCGGTAAAGGAGGTCAGTCTAACCAGTGGTTTTGTGTTGGAAATCTAGATGGTGAACTTTCCATCTTTGCCTGACACAGGATAATAGATCATAATACAATTATTTGCAGACTTCACTTATCAACACATCTCCTATAAAATACATGGACAGGGAGAGTCCTGCTACGAAAACCAGAAGAATATCAGTTGCTGTTCAGTCACTCAGTCGTATCAGACTCTTTGCAACCCCATGGTCTGTTGCATGTCAGGCTTCCCTGTCCTTCACTGTCTCCCAGAGTATACTCAAACTTATATGCATTGAGTCGGTGATGTCAGCAACCATCTCATCCACTATTGCCCTCTTCTCCTCCTGCCCTCAATCTTTCCTAGCACAGGGGCTTTTCCAGTAAGTTGGCTCATCACATCAGGTGGCCAAAGTATTGGGGCTTTAGCATCCGTTCTTCTAATGAATATTCAGGACTGACTTCCTTTAGGATTGACTGGTTTGATTTCCTTGCAGTCCATAGGACTCTCAAGAGTCTTCTCTAACACCCCAATTCAAAAATATCAGTTATTTGGCACTCAGCCTTCATATGGTCAGAGGTATATTCAAAGCCTTTCTGCTCTGCTGTCATTAGAATTGGTTCAGCTATCTTATATCCTGCCAACATATGGAAGTGAGAGGGAGGAGTGGAGACAAATACAAAAGAGACGATTTAAAATTAAAAGAAAGTATTCTCTAAAGGGACTGTTTATCTAAATTATTGAATTGGTCTGAAAATAGCGAATTGGATTAAATCCACCCTGCCTCCACTCTATCCCTCTAGTTTGACTGACATTTCATCAGGCAGAGAGATGCGGGTTCAGTCCCTGGGTCAGGAAGATCCCCTGGAGGAGGGCATTGCAATCCACTCCAGTATTCTTGCCTGGTGAATATACAGTGGACAGAGAAGCCTGGTGGACTACAGTCCATAGGGTTGCAAAGGGTTGGGAAGGACTGAAGTGACTGAGCACGCACACACCTATTAAAACTTTTTATACACCCAAATATAGTGTATAAATTCTGCTGCAATATAAACATCCCTACAGAAGAGGGGCAACTCAGTTTAATTTGCCTAATAAAAACAAGAACTAGGTGTTCATTGAATACATATTATTTGCTGCCATATGAATCTTGATTTGTATGTAAGATTTCTGATTGTCCTTTTTATAAAGTAATGTGACCTGTATTTTTTAATTATCTACTTGAATCCTTAATTATATATAAAAACTTTAAAAATTAGAAATGCTTCAGATTTAAAACTGTTTGGACACAATGAATGCAGAGGATAGGAATGCTATATATACATTTTGCAAAATTTCAAATTAATAATCCTGAAATTTGAGTTTGAAATACAACAGCATACCTATTGACAGATGAATGTCTAAACCAATGCATAAAACTGTATATAATTACAATAGAAAATTATTCAGCTTTAAAAAGGAAAGAGATTTTAACAAATGCTACAACATGAAATGAGGCATTTTGCTAACAGTAAAAAGACAGTTACAAAAGGACAAATACTGTATGACTACTTATGTGAATCACCTAGAGTAGGCAAATTCATGGAGACAGACAATGGTGATTGACAGGCCAGGGACTAGTACGAGGGAATCATAGGGGATTTATTTTTTAATGGATACAAAGTTTAAGTAGAGGAGGATGAAAAAAGTTCCCAAGGTAGATCGTGGTTATGGTTGCACAACAATATGAATGTGCTTAATGCCATGAACCATACACTTAAAAAGTGTTAAATAGTGATTGTATGCAATATATATATATATATATATAGTTACCACTATGCAAACTGATTAAAAAAAACAAACAAACAGATTTTTAAAAGCATTTTGAGATTAGTTAAATCTCCACTCCATGTTTGATAACCTTACAGGAGACCATGAACTGGCATCAGAACCAAGGAAAGGTATTTACCACCAGCTTTGGTGGCTCCGAGGGTAAAACATCTGCCTGCAATGTGGGAGACCCAGGTTCGATCCCTGGGTCAGGAAGATCCCCTGGAGAAGGAAATGACAATCCACTCCAGTACTCTTGCCTGGAAAATTCAATGGATGGAGGAGCCTGGTAAGCTACAGTCTATGGGATTGCAAAGAGTTGAACATGACTGAGTAACTTCATATTTTAATTGCAAAGTTAAGCTCAGAAAGTTCTTTTCTGAATTGGTTCCTCATGAAAAATGAGTTAAGCTTTCTCAGTAATTTGAGAAAACTGAATAATTTCAAACTGAGTTAAAGTTACAGAATTAATTAAAAAACCCTTCAACTACTTAGCCTTTCTTGTTATTTTGCCCCTGGCAATACAGCATAATCAGACAACCTGCTTTTGGAGAAAGGATTATTTGCATATTTTAGAAAGGATCATATACAGGTAAAACCCAAGAAATGGGTATTAAGTTTAAATTATTTGCTAAAAGAAGGGGAAAGGAGAGAATGTGGTTCTATTAAGCTATTGGGAAATGCTCCAGTGACTCCATTATTATTTTTTAAAGTGCTAAGTCTACTATGACAAATGACCAGAGGGGAGAATGAGAACTAGGGCCCAATCTATGCAGGAGAATCTAAAGACTTCATGAATAGTCATATTTTTAAAGATTTATCTCTACGGTAGCCATTAAAACCATGCAGGATTTTTATCAGTCTTTCCAATGGTTGTGTGTGTGTGAGACGGTGTGTGTTGAGAGAGAGAGACTCTGTAAAACGAGAATAAAAAAGTACATTAATATTCACCTAAAGACAATTTTGACAGAGTCTGGATAGCAAAGTACAGGTTTTAGACTATTAGATTTGAGTACAAACAAGATGAAAATATGTCACTCATATTAATTGAGGAAACAGATATCATTATGCTTTTTTTCTCTTCCATTAATTTCAAAACTTTTCCTCCAGTAGTTAAGTAGATTCTTTTTGGGCCTTGCCACTTAAGATTGCTTTCTGCTCAGTTTACAGAGCACATGACTAAAATAAGGAAACTGAAATGCACTCTGCGTATGCTCTCTCCAAATTATCCTAAAGTTTATTATACTTAAAGCAGAAATAATTGCTATAGGTATCCACCTATCCCCTTTTGTACTACACAGTGGGTCCTGTACAGCGATCGACATTACAGTGCCCCTATTACAAGTAGCTATCCCTTTTTAAAAAAATGGAACAGATATTTGATGATGTGCCAAAAGCATCTTTGTGAGTCTTAAAGATACTCACACTGTGAAAAATATTCATATAACAAAAGATGTATGGACAAGTGAATAAGTAATTGGTTACATGCCTGGGACTGCCCACAGGGTTTTGTTTAAAAAGCAAAACCTCTCACTCTGTCCTCCTGAGTAATGTTTCTCATAGTGAGAATTTTAAAATGTAATTTGCTTTGTTAATACCTTACACGGGAAAATATAGTAAAGGTAGCAAGTTATTGAAAGAGAGAGAAGAATTAAAATAAAAAAAAATTCAGTTCAGTTCAGTTCAGTCGCTCAGTCGTGTCCGACTCTTTGCAACCCCAGGAACCGCAGCACGCCACGCCTCCCTGTCCATCGCCAACTCCCGGAGTTCACTCAGACTCACGTCCACTGAGTCAGTGATGCCATCCAGCCATCTCATCCTCTGTTGTCCCCTTCTCCTCCTGCCCCCAACCCCTCCCAGCATCAGAGTCTTTTCCAATGAGTCAACTCTTTGCATGAGGTTGCCAAAGTACCGGAGTTTCAGCTTTAGCATGATTCCTTCCAAAGAAATCCCAGGGCTGATCTCCTTCAGAATGGACTGGTTGGATCTCCTTGCAGTCCAAGGGACTCTCAAGAGTCTTCTCCAACACCACAGTTCAAAAGCATCAATTCTTTGGCACTCAGCTTTCTTCATAGTCCAACTCTCACATCCATACATGACCACAGGAAAAACCATAGCCTTGACTAGAAGGACCTTTGTTGCCAAAGTAATGTCTCTGCTTTTGAATATGCTATCTAGGTTGGTCATAACTTCAATAATAAAAAACAACTCTTAAAAATGTGAAAGTATCTTTTATATATATATATATATATATATTATATACACACACACACATACATAATCAGTTCAGTTCAGTTGCTCAGTCATATCTGACTCTTTGCCATCCCATGGACTGCAGCACTCCAGGCTTTCCTGTCCATCACCAATTCCTGGAGCTTGCTCAAACTCATGTCCATAGAGTCGATGATGTATATATGATGTGTGTTTGTGTATATATATATCTATAAATGTATATGTATGTGTATATCTATGTAAAACATTTGTGTAACTGATTCTATTGCAATCTGTTTTTTATTTTCTTAAAGATTATAACAGGTACAGTGACACTGGTGTCAGATTACCTGAGTAGTCCAGATAAACGCTTTATATGCTTCCCAATGGGTCTGTATGAAATTCTCTAGACCAAGAACAGATTAGAAAAGGCATGTTGAATGAATCTCACTAAATCTTGTCATGTAATCACTGAAAACCCAAATATTCAGTTTTCCTACTTTAAGTATATATTTTGATTGTTAAGTGTTTTATAATTCTTTAAGTTCAATTTACTTTGTACTTTTTATTAATAAAAAATGTTCTGTTGAGTGTGGTATCTTACATTCATAATTTCCATAAATATCTCTGCAAAGTGTAAAGTCAATAGAAAATTTGAAACCAATTTTAATAACCAAAGACTGTTAGTCTTAGAGACTCTCAGTCCTAAAATTTTGTTGTTGTTGTTAATGTTTGGACTGCCAGAAGTATCCTTTCATTGACCATGTTTTTTGTCATGTTATATTCATACTTATGAAATTACTTATTGAAACCTTATAGTACTTCCAATTAAGCTATGAGGTAGGAAATTTTTGACATAAGGAATATAATGTTCAAAACATAGTTACTTGTTCAAGATAACAAAACTAGTAATGTGAAGTCAAAATCAAAGAAAGATTTATTTGATTCCAAAATCTACTTCTAACTAGGATGGGATAGGAAACCATTCCTCATCTATGTTTTCTAATATATTCCATGCCCCACATTTTTACACTGTGACCAGCAGACTCAGATACATGAGCAGTAATGTGTGTAAAAGAGTACAAAATGGTCTTCACCATTTCAAATGATAAATGTCATAGGAGTTTTCTTCTTGTAAAAATATATACACACAATTTCTAACACCCTTGCCTCTTACATGGTAGATATGCTGCTTGACTCTGAAAAGCTATTTTTTTTCCTTTTTTTTTTTCTATTAATATCAATGATGAGACCACTTTAAAATAAGAATGATTTCAAGTCATTCAGGCTTTGGATAATGGGAAGTAGGTCCAATGAAATAATTCATTCAGTCTATAGGTTTTTACTGAGTATCTGTCTACTATGCACCCAGCAGTCAGCTTACATTGTGTTGGGACGCACAGAGAGGAAGAGTATTCAGGGGAAATGACTTATCAATGCATTTAGTTTTGAATGTGAATGAAGATGAAGTACCTGTAAAAATTCTGAGAAGACATATTAGGAAGGTAATAGGATATACAGTAATGGAGCTAAAAGAAGCCTGAGTCATACATTAACATTTGGGAATGATGATCATGTGCATGGTAATTGAGGTCAGTGAAATGAACAAAAGTCGTTCCAGAGGGTACGTAAGGGAAAAAAACATGGAGGCCCAAAACTGAGTCCAAGAAGTCTGTTATGTTTATGAGAGTGGATAAAATGTCAGCAAAGGGGTTTAATACAAGGTGAGAGAAGGGAGAAGATAAGCGTAGATAAAGAAATATAATAAATGTCATCTTTGCCCAAATTCTTAGATTCTAAAAATAAACATTGATCTTGGGTGTTTTTATGATTAATGTTGACATTATGATTCATAATTTCAAAATAAAATATTTTCAGAATTTTAGCCATATTCTCACATGTTAATTATATGGAGTTATTCAGCACAAGTTTCTGAAAAAAGAGATAAAATTATGAAAATTAGATAGCAACTTTGATGTAAACATTTTCAATAATCACTGTTATCTCATGAAGGTAAACATGACTACACAGGTAAATGTCTGACAACTGTTATTTAAATATACTGTGGTAAATATTCCTTACATAATGAAGTAATAGTGAAGGGTCCTCTACTTCATAATTACCACAATTTCAAAAGGACTTACTGCATAATAACTGGGCAATTTCTTTCGAATTATAAGTAGCATTACACATAACATAACATCACTGTATCTAGGATACAAGGTGACATTTTCCTTTTTTTTTTTTTTTTTAGTCTTAGATATTCAATGCATTTGGGGGGATAAATAAAAACACCTGCCTAGAACATTTTATCCATGTGCATTTCAGCAGCTTCTTTTGTGGTTTGAAGTTTTGTTTAACAAAAGGAAGGAGAGAGACAGGTGTGTAGAGAAGCAAAAATTAGACAGTAAAAAGCAGCTGAACAGAGAAAAAAAGTAAATATACTAATGAGCAGTCAAAACAGAAAAGAAAAAAATAGGAAAAGGCAAGGAATTTATTTTAAAACTGTTAAGATATTTTGTCTTAAAAATGGTATGTCAGATACTTAATTTATTTAAAATTGTGTCTTAGAAGTTTAAAAAACCAAGTTTGTTCCAAAATCTCATATTTATTAGAGTGAATTGATATCTTCTTTTAAGCCAAAATTTTTTGCAAGTGATAGTCATGTAATCTTACTTGAATCAGGATAAAAGTTTCCTGAAGCTATTGTAGGGGTCATTTCAGAGAACCATGCAAATGTTCTACCAGGTTAAGTTACTGAATTTGTCTGATCTACTTAATGAAATTTTTCTTCTTTCTCTTAAATTATTCCTGTTATTCCACTTTCTATACCATGTCTTTATGGACTAATCAAACTGACGGATATCATTCATTTCTTCTGTCTGGATCAGAGAAGGATGTTGTCTTGTTTAAACTTGTTTCCTAAATAATTTTACTCTTTATAAAACTGTACATTTCTATGGCATTTAACCTGTGTGGGTTAAAAGAGAAAAAATACATATTCAAAGCTAAATTGGTTGAAGTCAAAGAGAAATTGTACCAGATATTTGTTAAAAATAGCAAAGAAGGTTTTGAGATATTGAAATGAGAGAAACTTCAGTATAGAACAGAGCTCAACTCTGAATATGGCCAGGACAAATGGGGATTCGTAGCCAATGGGCAGAATGAGGGGGTCAGAGGAGGACAGAAAATTACTAAGAGGAACTTGATTAGATCCAAAGGTAAGGTGGTGATGAGAAGATTGATTTTATATTAAGGGTGAGGTGATACTTCCTAAACTGGATTAGCAGGATTCTTGCTGAAACACAACTCACTAGCCAAAGACAAGCTCTAGTGCAGAACAGGGTTCAAGGAGCCTGACTAAATTTTGATCAAGGAAGAACTCCCTGTCAGTGCAAAAAGTCCTTCATGTATAACAGGAACAGCATGATATAAAGAGGTCAACATATTTTGAGCTTTATTTTTTTCTTCATAGTCTTAAAAGGAGATACTGCTGCTGTTCAGTTACTAAGTCATCTCCAACTCTTTGTGACCCTGTTGTCTGTAGCATGATAGGTTTCCCTACCCTTCACTATCTCCCGGAATTTGCTTAAACTCATGTTCACTGAGTTGGTGATGCTATCCAACCATCTTATCCTCTGTTGCCTTCTTCTCCCTCTGCCCTCAATCTTTCCCAGCATCAGGGTCTTTTCCAATGAGTCAGCATTTCACGCCAGGTGGCCAAATTATGAAGCTTCAGCATCAGTCTTTCCAATGAATATTCAGGGTTGATTTCCTTTAGGATTGACTGGTTTGATCTCCTTGCTGTCCAAGGAACTCTCAGGAGTCTTCTCCAACACCACAATTCAAAAACATCAGTTCTTTGGTGCTCAGTCTTCTTTATGGTCCAACACTCACATCCATACATGACTACTGGAAATAGACTATATGGACCTTTGTTGGCAAAGTGATGTCTCTGCTTTTTAATATGCTGTCTAGTTTTGTCATAGCTTTCCTTCCAATGAGCAGGCATCTTTTATTTCGTGGCTGCAGTCACCATCCGCAGTGATTTTGGAGCCCAAGAAAATAAAGTCTGTCACTGTTTTCATTGTTTCCCCATCTATTTGCATAAAGTCAGTGATGCCATGATGTTTGTGTTTTGGATGTTGCGTTTAAGCCAGATTTTTCACTCTCTTCTTTCACCCTTAACAAGAGGCTCTTTAGTTCCTCTTCACTTTCTGCCATTAGAGTGGTATTAGTGTGGTAGGGGATAGTATTTTTATCCATTAGCTAAAATGATATTTAGCAATAAAACAGTTGATATAATATAAAATGTGTTCTCCTTTCTCTGCCTCTTAATGTACAAGCTAAAATGTCCAAGATAAGGTGAAAAAAATTATTATTTACAGTTTAAATTTGAAAAACCCATAAAAATTTCACAAATATCACACATATCTATTATAATTTGAAATTCATTTAAAAAAAACAGTTTAGCTTTCAATTTTTATGATTCCAATTATACACATTTATCCATTAGATTAATAATTATCATACTTCATTTATAAATGGCAGTCAGAATTACATGCTTAAGTATATAACAGATTAAAAAAAAATTTATATTAACAATTTTTCTTTGGCTGGCTTTCAAAATTTTCCTCTTTATAATGATGATTTAAATAGGCTCTTCTAAACATGTAAGCCAGATTTTAAATACTTGAAATCAATATATCCTAAATGCTTAATGACAACTTCCTATATTTCACAACAATTTTGGAGAAGCATTGAGGATTCCTCCCTCTGTGCCTTATGTTCAATAACACTAAAGTATTATTTTTATAAGCATCTTATACTGGAAGAAATATAGTACAATATAAAATTTACAAAAGATTGCTAGCTTGAAATTTATTTTTTTTCTAATATTTCGGGGAATTTTTTGGTCACAGTTTTTATATCAGTGCTTGTAATTAGATTGTTCATAATTTCTATTTCTTTCTGGTTCAGTCTTGGAGGATTGAAGTTTTCTAAGAATCTGTGTATTTCTTTCAGGTTGTACATTTTATTGCCATATGATTTCTCATAATATTTTCTTATAATCCTTTGTATTTCTATGTTGTCTGTTGCAGACAAATTCTGCATTGTCTCATTGTCTGTTGAGACAAAACTCTTCTTTTTCATTTCTAATTTTGTTGATTTGATTCTTCTTTTTTCTTGATAAGTCTGGCTAAAGGTCTGTCAATTTTGTTTATCTTGTCAAAGAACCAGCTTTTAGTTTTATTAATCTTTACTATTGTTTTTTTTTTAATTTCTTTTTCATTTATTTCTGCTCTAATCTTTATAATTTCTTTCCTTCTGCTAAATTTGGGGGTTTTTGTTCTTCTTTTTTTGATTGTTTTAGGTGTAAAGTTAGGTTGTCTATTCAATGTTTACCTTGTTTCTTTGGGTAGGATTGTACTGCTATAAACTTCCCTCTTGTAACTACTTTCATCGCATGCCATAGGTTTTGAGTTGTCACGTTTTCATTGTCATTTGTTTCTAGGAATTTTTTATTTCCCTTTTGATTTCATTCAGTAACCTGTTTGTTATTTATAAATGTATTGTTTAATCTCCATGTGCTTGTGTTTTTTACACCTTTTTCCCTGTAATTGGTATCTAGTCTCACAACATTTGGTCAGAGAATATGCTTTATATAAACTCAATTTTCTTAAATTTACCAATGTTTGATTTGTGACCCATGATGTGGTCTATCCTGGAGAGCGTTCCCTGTGCACTTAGGAAGAAAGTATATTCTTCTACCTTTGGATGGAATGTCCTGAAGATATCAATGGGATTCATCTAGTCTAATGTGTTATTTAAGGCTTGTGTTATTTTTTTTTTTTCTAAGGCTTGTGTTATTTTATTTTCTGATGATCTTTCCATTGGTGTAAATGGGGTGTTAAAAGTCCCCTACTATTATTGTGTTACTGTGAATTTCTCCTTTTATGTCTGTTAGTGTTTGTGTTTTGTATTGAGGTGCTCCTATCTTGGGTGCATAAATATTTACAATTGTTATGTCTTCCTCTTGGATTGATCTCTTAATCTAATATTTTTTATTTAAAGGACAGTAAGTGGACAGTAAATATAAAATATTAAAATCAAAATATGCGTTTGTCTTAAAATTGAAGAAAAATAATTTCTGTGATTCGAATCAAGAGAAAATATTCCAATAGTCTAATATTTCACTTCAGTCAATTAAGGTGAGAAAAAGAGAACAGAGAAAGGTAAAAAAAAACCTCACAATGCATAAAATTTTAAATCAGGCATAGCCCATATAAGTAACTCAAGTATTTAATTTGAATGCTTCATGCAGTTTCTCCTAACTAAACAAATTGCTTCAGCAGATTAATACAACTACATGAATTCTAGTTAGATATTCAGATATTAGATATTCTACTATTTCAAGAGTTTTAGTTTTCTCTCTGTAGTCATTGAGTCATTAATTGATCCCTTCAAGGCATGGAAGAGAATAATGTTAGCCCTAACAGCCTCCATTCTAAAGTCTCTCCCCACTACCACCATCACTCTTAATGGTAATTGTTGCCTTAGAAAAGGTAAGAAGGAATGAAATTACAAGGTGAATATTTGGCAATCTCTCTCCTTGACCATACTGCGTCAGTATGAGTTGTTCTCCTGCCTCTATAATGTACCACCTCATTGAGAACCAAATATGTGACCCTGAAATTTGGTGATAAAGTTAAGAACTTAAATTTTGAAATATTGATGTTTGTTTCCTTAAATAAGTTCCTTAGTCTTCATAGGTCATGCTATGTTTGGTTGAGTCCTATAACTTAATCAGTGTATCAGGAACTGAAATCTTCTATCCATCTACAGTTTTCAGAAGGGGGGAGGGGCACACCATGGCACATGAAGAATCTTAAATTCCTCAACCATGGATCAAATCCATGCTCCCTGAAGGTGCAGAGTCCTAACCACTGACAACCAGGGATGTCCTATACACTTCCTTGATAGATAATAGCCTAAGGAATTATTGAAAAATAGTTAAAATAAATAAACTCAAAATAAATTTACTTTTACTTAACATCTGTTGAATCAAAAGCCTTCAAGTTATCCAGAAATGACCACAAAGTCAGAGGAATTGATAAAAAATGATAATGTCAGTCAGCATACACTTATTTGATAAATTATACGGCATCCCTTCTTTTACCAAGCACTTATTGATTACCATTATGCATTATACTTTCTCTCTATGAAAAAGTTCATAGTTTTATAGGACCACTATAGCTCAGTTGGTAAAGAATCTGCCTGCAATGCCTGAGACCTAGTTTCAACTCCTGGGTCAGAAAGATCCCCTGGAGAAGGAAATGGCAACCCACTCCAGTATTCTTGCCTGGGAAATCCCATGGATGGGGGAGCCTGGATGCAGTCTGTGGCATCACAAGAGTTGAACAGGACTTAGTGACTAAACCACCATCCCCATGAATTGTAATCGTCGGTCCCAGGTGCTGCTTTAGGAAAAGGCAGCACCCTACCACAGGCTTCCTAAAGAATACGTGTGTAGCTGAGGTCTTGTGTATCTATGTGTGTGTGTGTGTGTGTTGGGGGTGGGGGGAAGATTGACAGTGGGAATAAAGATAATGCAGGCAGATATAATACAGACTACATTGCAAGTTCACATTGATGTGAACTACAAGGCAAGTTCACATTGATGTGAACTACAAATTCTTTAGAGCTTCAGAGAAAGAAAAGATTAAATTATACTGGCCTGAATGAGACTGATCTAATCAGTGAGATTTCTGGCTCAGCATCTAGATTCTGGCCTATTTTTGCAGACATGTTTGCTTTTCTTGTGCTTCTTACTTAAATAATTTTTATCCCTATTTAAGTTTTAATTCAAAATCCAGAGGGATGGTATGGGGAGGGAGGTGGGAGGAGGGTTCAGGATGGGGAACACGTGTACACCCGTGGTGGATGCATGTTGATGTATGGCAAAACCAATACAATATTGTAAAGTAAAAATAATAATAATAAAATTAAAAAAAAAAAAAATAAAATAATGGAAAAAAGACAAAATCCACTATTTTAAGAAAATTTCCATGAAAACTCTTAGACTAACAGTTCTTAAAGTTCAGTATCCATGAGTATCACTTGTCTGGCTTGTCTGAGCACAGACTGTTCTGACTGTGTAGCATGGGATCATAAATGTACATTTCTAAAAGTTTTCATTTGATACTGCTGTTGTTGGTCCAAGGAACCTACTTTGAATATCACCATCTTAGAAAAATTGTCTCTTAAATTTCTCTGAATGTAAACATTACCTGCAATTTCACAAAATACACAGCTTTTTTGGCTTTACACTAAACTTAGTAAATCAGAATGTTCTCATAATTAAGCTGACAATTATCATCAATATATTTAACAAATATTCTAGTAGAATATACAAAAATCCTAAAATTATTTACCTTTTACTGTTCTCTTGCCTCTTATCCACTCAATAGTATTTGATATTTTCTTCTTTTGGTCTGTGTCATCGCTTGCCCCACTGTCTGCTTCTCCTTAAGTCTTTCTTCTTCTTCTTCTTTTTTTTTTTTGTGCATCCTCTTCTTCAATCTTAAATGTCAAAAAAGTAAAAACATTGCAGAGTTGGTCCTGATTATTCTTAAGTGACCTCTCCCACCCCATGGTGTATTAATTTTAGGGATTCTATATGTCACCTTTTCCATGATTCATCTTGTTCAAAAATATAGGTAATTAAAATTTTGAAATAGTAAAACAAACACTAATAGATTTAACAATTGTTAATATTTTCCATATTTGTTATTCTTCTTTTTGTTTTTCTGAATTATTTGAAAATGAGTTATAGAAATCATAGATAGTTTAGTACACACCCACAAAGAACAAGCATACTTAACTACCATTCCATTTTCACACATAGGAAAATTTAAAATAATTATACAATATAATGTAATATCCATTTTATATTTAAACTTCAGTAACTGTTTTCCCCCAAAGTCTGTGTAGTGTTTATTTCCCCTAATTCAGGATTTGGTAAAGACTCAAGAGTTACATTTTTGAGGGCTTATTCTCCACAGTTGGTTTTAATCTACAACAGTCCCATCCTTTAAACATTTTATTTC
The DNA here is from genome assembly GCF_027580195.1 of Bos mutus. NCBI lineage: Eukaryota > Metazoa > Chordata > Mammalia > Artiodactyla > Bovidae > Bos > Bos mutus. The sequence goes on from NC_091617.1 coordinate 29,665,967, forward strand.
ACCTACTCTGTAAGAATCTAAGCCAATTTTTGTGTAGAATATTCCACTTTCTGAAATTTTCCTCATTATGTCTCTTAACTTAATTTTGGCAAGGATACTTTATAGATGATGTTGTAAGTTTCATGTTATTCAGGACAGATATAATGCCAGGATGCTCCAATACTGGTAGTTCTAAGTTTGATCATTTTTTTAATGATAACTACCAACTCTCCAGTAGTATAAAAATATATTTTTTCACTTTGTGAAGAGTATAATAATCTATATAATAATACTTTGAAACTTTCTGAATATCTTTTCAACAGTCTTTTACCCATTTTATTATAGCATTTATTAATATGCCCTGTTTTAATCAATTCTTACAATGAGGATTTCAAAATTAATGACTTTCTGGTTGTATCAGAAATACAGTTAATACTACCAGATACTATGGACCTCTTTACCTTAATGTGGATGCAATCACTATGCTCTTTCTGCAGCCCCCATTATTAATAATTTTCTAATATGATCTATTCACTCCTTAAAATACTCTAGGCTGAACTTCAAAACAATACTTCTGGAGACATTTTCCTGAAATAAGTCTTGCTATGCAAATAGTAAAGAATCTACCTGCCAATGCAGGAGATGTAAGAGACACAAGTTATATCTCTGGGTTGGAAAGATCTCCTGGAAGACAGCATGGCAAACCACTCCAATACTGTTGCTTAAAGAATTCAATGGAAAGAGAAGGATGCCAAGCTATCGTCCATAGGGTCAAACAGAGTGGGACATGACTGAAGTTGCTTAGCACTCATGCACAAATGCCAACCTAAGATCAATTCAGGAACTAGAATTTATGATGAACTTGACACTTTATCATATCCTATTAATTTTGTTTTTCTTTTTTACTTCTTGAACTTACAGCAGATAGCATTTTGGAGCCCTAATGCACTCTGCTAAGAATTTGAAGTATATGATTTCAATTTTTTTCATTAAATCATCCAATAAACAATAAAATTTGCATTTTATAGAGGAGAAAATGGAGACTGTAGAAAAGCAGTAACTTATCTTAGGTCACATAGCCATTAAGTGACTGAAAGCAGAATATTAGTTCAGTTCAGTTGCTCAGTAATGTCCAATTCTTTGTGACCCCATGGACTGCAGCATGCCAGGCCTCCCTGTCCATCAGCGATTCCTGGAGCTTGCTCAAACTCATGCCCATCAAGTTGGTGATGGCCATCCAACCATCTCATCCACAGTTGTTCCCTTCTCCTCTTGCCTTCAATCATTGCTAGCATCAGGGTCTTTTCCAGTGAGTCAGTTCTTTGCATCAGGTGGCCAAAGTATTGGAGCTTCAGCTTCAGCATCAGACCTTCCAATGAATATTCAGGACTGATTGCCTTTAGGATTGATTGGTTTGATCTATTCTCTGTCCAAGGGACTCTTAAGAGTATTCTTCAACACTACAGTTCAAAAGCATCAATTTTTCAGCACTCAGCCCTTTTTGGTGTCCAACTCTCACATCCATACATGACTACTGGAAAAACCATAGCTTTGACTATATGGACCTTTGTTGGTAAAGTAATGTCTATGCTTTTTATATGCTGTCTAGTGGAGAAGGCAATGGCACCCCACTCCAGTACTCTTGCCTGGAAAATCCCATGGACAGAGGAGCCTGGTAGGCTGCAGTCCATGGGGTCGCGAAGAGTCGGGCACGACTGAGCGACTTCACTTTCACTTTTCACTTTCCTGCATTGGAGAAGGAAATGGCAACCCACTCCAGTGTTCTTGCCTGGAGAATCCCAGGGATGGGGGAGCCTGGTGGGCTGCTGTCTATGGGGTCGCACAGAGTCGGACACGACTGAAGTGACTTAGCAGCAGGTTGATCATAGCTTTTTTTCCAAGGAGCAAACATTTTAATTTCATGGCTGCACTCACAATCTGCAGTGATTTTGGAGCCTAAGAAAATAAAGTCTGTCACTGTTTCCATTGCTTCCCCATCTATTTGCCATGAAGCAATGTGACCGGATGCTATGACCTTAGTTTTTTGAATGTTGAGTTTTAAGCCAGCTTTTTCACTCTCCTCTTTCACTTTTATCAAGAGGCTCTTTAGTTCCTTTTGCTGTCTACCATAGGAGTGCTGTCACTCACATATCTGAGATTATTGGTATTTTCCCTGCAATCTTGATTCCAACTTATGCTTCATACAGTCTGGCATTTTGCATGATGTACTCTGCATATAAGTTAAATAAACAAGGCATCAATATGCAGCCTTGAGGTACTCCTTTCCCAATTTGGAGCCAGTCCTTTGTTCCATGGGCTTCCCTGGTGGCTCAGCTGGTAAAGAATCCACCTGCAGTGCGGGAGATCTGGGTTCGATCCCTGGGTTGGGAAGATCCCCTGAAGAAGGGAATAGCTACCCACTCCAGTATTCTGGCCTGGAGAATTCCATGGCCTGTGTACTCCATGAAGTTGCAAAGAGTTGGAAACGACTGAGCGACTTTCACTTCACTTTGTTCCATGTCCATTTCTAACTGTTACTTCTTGACCTGTATAAATGTTTCTCAGGAGGCAGGTAAGGTGGTCTGATATTCCCACCTCTTGAAGAATTTTCCACACTTTGTTGTGATTCATACAGTTAAAGGTTTTAGCGTAGTCAATGAAGCAGATGTTCTTCTGGAATTTTCTTGCTTTTTCTATGATCCAACGGATGTTGGCAATTTGATCTCTTGTTCATCTGCCTTTTCTAAATCTAGCTTGAAAATCTGGAAGTTCTCAGCTCACATATACCATTGAAACCTCGCTTGGAGAATTTTGAGTATTACTTTGCTAGTGTGTGAGATGAATGCAATTGTGCAGTAGTTTGAAGTTTCTTTGTATTGCCTTTTTTTTTTTTTTTGGAATTGGAGTGAAACCTGGCCTTTTTCAGTCCTGTGGCCACTGCTGAGTTTTCCAAATTTGCTGACATATTGAATGCAGCACTTTCACAGCATCACCTTTTAGGATTTGAAATAGCTCAGCTGGAATTCCATCACCTCCAGTAGCTTTGTTCATAGTGATGCTTCCTAAGGCTCACTTGACCTCACACTGCAGGATGTCTGGTGAGTGATTACACCACCATCATCATGTGGGTTATTAAGATATTTTTCATATAGTTCTTCTGTTATTCTTGCCACCTCTTAATATCTTCTGCTTCTGTTAGGTCCACACCATTTCTGTCCTTTATTTTGCCCATCTTTGCATGAAATGTTCCCTTGGTATTTCTAATTTTACTGAAGACATCTCTTGTCTTTCTCATTCTATTGTTTTCCTCAGGAATCTTCCACAAGCCTCTTATCATTATCTATTAGAGGGCAGGCAGAATGGAAACCATAATTATAAAAAACTAACCAAACTGATCAGCTGGATCACAGCCTTGTCTAATTCAATGAAACTATGAGCCATGCCTTGTAGGGCCACCTTTGTAGGGTCATGATGGAGAGTTTGCCTAGTTGTGGATATGACTGGTGATGAAAGTAAAGCAGAATTTAATTTCAAATAATTCTTACTAGTGACTGCATGCTTAGCCATCATCATACAAACATCTTTATAAAATGATGTTCAAAATTGAACAAGTATCTTTCTCAAATACATTTCTGGCCAAAAGATATAGAATCTCATTTTTCCTTTCCTTTCACAGCAGCAAGTCATATAATCTTGTGTTTATCTACTAATTCTGTATACTGCTCTACTGCTGTCAATTTTTGCCTCTTTTAAAAAATCTCCTACTGCACTCATGTGTTTGTATGTGAACTGTTTTTCCTGTTGCCTTTGAACCACATTTGAATCTGAAAAGACGGGCTTCAAAGTAATTAACACATCTTATCTCCCTTAAGCTTGTTAATGGTGCTCCACTGCTTAACAATCATTGGAATCTCCATTTTCCAGGAAGTTTGGGAGGCAACAGTTGTTTCAAAATTTGGAGACTGTGAAATAACTCCTATTGAATGATAAGCTGTTTTTAGAACATTAAGCCTTTGTGAATATTCCTGTGAGAAGTATAAAACAAATGGAAAAACACTGTTAATCATAAAGGAGAAAAATGTAGAAATATTAACCCTATTAATATTTTTTTGTAAAAATCAAAGTTTATAGCCTATGATGTTTTTCTCAGCAACACAGTCACAATAGATGACTAATGCAGATTTGTTACATAAGACTTTTTCTATAAACCTACATTTATTTTTATCTTGTATAACATACATGAATTGGGACCTATATAACATTCTATTATTTTTTGCTATTCCTCTTCTATTGTCTCTAATCACCATTCACAAACAGAAACTTTATCTCTGTCCAAATTACTTTCAGCTCATTGGATTTCTCTAAGTATAACTACTGAATTCTTACACATAAACCAAGATCACATCAAATATTGCCTACATTAAGCCCTGTATAAGAGAAATCCCTTTGTTTATGTCATTCATATAAAAGGAACTCTGTTTCTCAAATTTTAGTTTGTAGGTGGTATAATAAACTTGCCTGGTCTTTGGTTTATAGAAGGTTACATTTTGAATTTACAGAGTAGTGAGTGTCTTTATTAATTATGGTGGACCTCCTTGGGCCAAAGCACACAATATGGTTTACACCAGAGAAGTGGGTCATGGTGGGCACTAACGTAGTTTATGCTAAAGAGATGATTCAGGATAGAGCAGGCCATAGCAGAAAGACTGTTAATAGTGTTAATAGTGGGTTGGAGCTTTAAGCCATGTGGGGGCACTAGCTTGAGACTGAGTTAAACCACATGGTGATGATTCAATCAATCATGCCTAGTTCTGAAGCCCCAATAAAAATTATGGACACTGAAATCTGGATGAAGTTCATTGGTTGGAAGTCCTTGTGTATTGTCACATATCAATGTACTGGTGGGATAATACATCTCTTCAGAGGATGGAGACTTCACAGACCTCACCTGTATGACTTAGATGGGGTTTGATTTGTATCCACTGCTATAACTATAGTCATAATTACAGACACTTTCCTGAGTTCTATGCGTTGGTCTAGTTAATTACTGAACTTGAAATAGTCCATGAGGATCATTAAATTTGTAGCCAGCTAGTCAGAAGTTAGAGTGGCCCTGTTGCTGCTGCTGCTAAGTCGCTTCAGTCGTGTCCAACTCTGTGCGACCCCATAGACAACAACCCACCAGGCTCCCCCATCCCTGGGATTCTCCAGGCAAGAACACAGGAGTGGGTTGCCATTTCCTTCTCCAATGCATGAAAGTGAAAGGTGAAAGTGAAGCCGCTCAGTCATGTCCGACTCTTAGTGACCCCATGGACTGCAGCCTACCAGGCTCCTCCATCCATGGGATTTTTCCAAGCAAGAGTACTGGAGTGGGGTGTCATTGCCTTCTCTGGAGAGTGGCCCTAGGCACACTCAAAACTGTGACTGGTATTTGAAGTGAGGGCAGTCTTGTGGAAGACTATACCCTTAAACTTAAGTTTGGCAGATTCATTATAAGAACCAATTGCATCAGATTAACGTGGGATATTTGAAAACAATGACAATTCCTATTTCCCCAACGTGTATGTTAAATCAAGATTACCTGGATATGATCCAAAAATCATTAAGTTAACCATGATCTGTCAAGCCTCTAATGTATGAGATCAATTGCCCCAGTTTACCTCTAGTTAATTATCAAATACTTAATACTATAGTAAATGTATTTTATAAATGTCTATAATCTGTAACATCAGTAGTTTTAATGACAGGGAATATGTCTTATGCATATCCATATCCCAATTATCTGGTAGTGTGTCCAACACATTGTCAAGGGCTTCAGAAATATCTATTTATATTTTGTGTTTATATGTGTATTTTATATGTATTGTTGTTGTTCAGTTGCCCAGTCATATCTGATCTTTTGTGATCCAAATTCATATCCATTGAATCAGTGATGCCATCCAGCCATCTCATCCTCTGTTACCCTCCTCTTCTGCCTTCAAAATATTTTCCAGTATCAGAGACTTTTCCAATGAATTGGCCATTCCCATAAGATGACCAAAATACTGGAGCTTCAGTTTCAAGTCTTTGGCACTATGCCTTCTTTATGGTCTGGCTCTCACAAATGTATGTTGTATGTTATCACTGGGAAGACCATAGCCTTGACTATATGGACCTTTGTCAGTAGAGTAGTGTCTTTGCTTTTCAACACACTATCTACGTTTGCAATAGCTTTCCTGCTGAGAAGCAATCGTCTTCTGATTTCATGACTGCAGTCAACATCTGCAGTGATTTTAGAGAAAAGAGGAGGAAATCTGTCACTACTTCCACCTTTTCCTTTCTATCTGCCATGAAGTAATGGGGACAGATGACACGATCTTAGATTTTTCAACATTTAGTTTTCAGCTGTCTATTTCACTCTCCTCCTTCACTCTCATTAAGAGGCTCTTTAGTTACTCTTGGCTTTCTGCCATTAAGAGTGGTATCATCTGCATAACTGAAGTTGCTGTTTCTTCTGTCTATCTTGATTCCAGCTTCAAACTCATCCAGACCGGCATCACTAATAATGTATTCAGTGTTCAGTTCAGTCAGTTCAGTCATTCAGTTATGTCCGACTCTTTGAGACCCCATGAACTGTAGCATGCCAAACTTCCCTGTCCATCACCAACTCCAGGAGCCTTTCAAACTCATGTGCATCACGTCGGTGATGCCATCCAACCAGCTCATCCTTGTCAACCACTTCTTCTCCCACCTTCAATCCTTCCCAGAATCAGGGTTTTTTCCAATGAGTCAGTTCTTCACATTAGGAAGCCCAAGTATTGGAATTGTACCTTCACCATCAGTCCTTCCAATGAATATTCAGGACTAATTTCTTTTAGGATTGACTGGTTGGATCTTCTTGCAGTCCAAGGGACTCTCAAGAGTCTTCTCCAACATCACAGTTCAAAAGCATCAATTCTTCGGCAATCAGCTTTCTCTATGGTCCAACTCTCACATCCATATGTGACTACTGGAAAAACCATAGCTTTGACTAGATAGACTTTGTTGGCAAAATGTCTCTCCTTTTTAATATGCTATCTAGGTTGGTCATAACTTTTTTCCCAAGGAGCAAGCATTTTTTAATATCATGACTGAAGTCACCACATGCAGTGATTTTGGAGCCCCCCAAAATAGTCTGTCACTGTTTCCATTGTTTCTCCATCTATTTGCCTTGAAGTGATGGGACCAGATGCCATGATCTTAGTTTTCTGAATGTTAAGTTTTAAGCCTATTTTTTCACTCTCCTCTTTCACTTTCATCAAGAGGCTCTTTAGTTCTTTGCTTTCTGCCATGAGGTTGGTATCATCTGCATATCTGAGGTTATTGATATTTCTCCCAGAACCTTGATTTTAGTTTGTACTTCATCCAGTCCAACATTTCACATGATGTACTCGGCATATAAGTTAAGTAAGCAGGGTGAGAATATACAACACTGACGTACTCTTTTCCCTATTTGGAACCAGTCTGTTGTTCCATGTCCAGTTCTAACTGTTGCTTCTTGACCTGCCTACAGATTTCTCAGGAGGCAGGTCAGGTGTTCTGGTGTTCCCATCTCTTGAAGAATTTTTCTCAGTTTGTTGTGATCCACATAGTCAAAGGCTTTGATGTAGTCAATAAAGCAAAACTAGATGTTTTTCTGGAACTCACTTTCTTTTTTGATGATCCAGCGAATATTGGAAATTTGACCTCTGGTTCCTCTGCCTTTTCTATTTTTCTAAATCCAGCTTGTACATCTGGAAGTTCACAGTTCATGTACTGTTGAAACCTCACTTGGCGAATTTTGAGTATTACTTTGCTAGCATGTGAGATGAGTGCAATTGTGGTAGTTTGAACATTCTTTGGTACTGTCCTTCTTTAGGACTGGAATGAAAACTGACCTTTTCCAGTCCTGTTGCCTCTGCTGAATTTTCAAGTTTGCAGGCATATTGAGGGCAGCACTTTCACAGCATCATCTTTTATGACTTGAAATAGCTCAACTGTAATTACAGCACCTCCTCTAGCTTTGTTCGTAGTGATGCTTCCTAAGGCCCACTTGATTTCGCATTCCAGGATGTCTGACTCTAGGAGAGTGATCACACCATCGTGATTATCTGTGAAGATCTTTTTTGTATACTTCTTCTGCATATTCTCGCCACCTCTTCTTAATATCTTCTGTTTCTGTTAGGTCCATATTATATCTGTCCTTTATTCTGTCCATCTTTGTAGGAAATATTCCCTTGGTATCTCTAATTTTCTTGAGATCTGTAGTTTTTCCCATTCTGTTGTTTTCCTCTATTTCTTTTCATTGATTGCTGAGGAAGGGTTTCTTATTTCTCCTTGTTACTCTTTGGAATTCTGCATTCATATGGGTATATCTTTCCTTTTCTCCTTTGCCTTTAGCTTCTTATATTTACTCAGCTATTTGTAAGACCTTGTCAGACAACCATTTTGCTTTTTTGCATTTCTTTTCCTTGGGGATGGTCTTGATCACTGCATCCTATTCAATGTCACAGACCTCCATCCATAGCTCTTCAGGAACTCTGTCTCTCAGATCTCATCCCTTGAATCTATTTCTAACTTCCAACTGTATAAACCATAAGGAATTTGATTTAGGTCATACCTGCATGTTCTAGTGGTTTTCCCTACTTTCTTCAATTTAAGCCTGAATTTGGCAATAAGGAGTTCATGATCTGAGCCACAGACAGCTCCCAGTTTTGTTTTTTTCTAAATGTATAGAGCTTTTCCATCTTTGGCTGCAAAGAGTAGAATCAGTCTGATTTCGTTATTGACCATCTGGTGATGTCCATGTGTAGAGTCTTCTCTTGCGTTGTTGGAAGAGGGTGTTTGCTATGACCAGTGTGTTCTCTTGGCAAAGCTCTCTTAGCTTTTGACCTGCTTTGTTTTGTACTCCAAGGCCAAATTTGCCTGTTACTCCAGGTAGCTCTTAACTTCTTACTTTTACATTCCAGTCCCCTATAATGAAAAGGACATCTTTTTTTGGGGGGTGTTTCTTCTAGAAGGTCTTGTTGGTCTTCATAGAACATTTCAACTTCAGTTTCTTCACCATTATTGGTTGGTGCATAGACTTGGAGTTCTGTGATATTGCATGGTTTACCTTGGAAACAAACAGATCATTCTGTCATTTTTGAGATTGCATCCATGTACTGCATTTTGGATTCTCTTGTTTACTCTGATGACTACTCCATTTCTTCTAAGGGATTTTTGCCCATAGTAGTAGATATAATGGTCATCTGAGTTAAATTCACCCTTTCGGGTTCATTTTAGTTCGCTGATTCCTAAAATGTCAATGTTCACTCTTGCTGTCTCCTGTTTGACCACTTCCAATTTGCCTTGAATCATGGACCTAACATTCCAGGTTCCTATGCAATATTCCTCTTTACATCATTGGACTTTACTTCTGTCCACTGTGACATCCACAACTGGGTGTTGTTTTTTCTTTGGCTCTGTCTCTTGATTCTTTCTGGAGTTATTTCTCCACTCTTCTCCAGTAGCATATTGGGCACCTCCCGATCTGAGAAGTTCATCTTTCAGTGTCATACCTTTTTGCCTTTTCATACTGTTCATGGGGTTCTCAAGGCAAGAATACTGAAGTGGTTTGCCATTCCCTTCTCCAGTGGACCATGTTTTATCAGAACTGTCTGCCATGACCTGTCCATCTTGGGTTGCTCTACACAACATGGTTCTTAGTTTCATTGAGCTAGACAAGGCTGTGGTCCATGTGATCAGTTTGGTTAGTTTTCTGTGACTGTGGTTTCATTCTGTTTGCCCTCTGATGATAAGAATAAGAGGCTTATGGAAGCATCCTGATTGGAAAGACTGACTGAAGGGGAAACTGGGTCTTGTTCTGATGGGTGGGGCCATGTTCAATAAATCTTCAATCCAATTTTCTGTTACTGGGTGGGGCTGTGTTCCTTCCCTGTTGCTTGACCTGAGAACAAACTATGGTAGAGGCTAAACTAAGAGACCTCCTTCAAAAGGTCCTATGCACTCACTGTTGCACTCAGAGTCTCTGATTCTAAAGCAGGCTACCACCGACACATGCCTCTGCTGGAGTCTTCTGGACACTCATGGGCATGTCTGGATCAGTTTCTTGTGGGTTCACTGCTCCTTTCTCCTGGGTCCTGGTGCAGAAACGGTTCTGTTGTGCCCTCCAAGAATCTGTTTCCCTGTGTAAACAGTAAGTTCTGTGTAAGTTCTGGTGGTTCTGCAGTGGGGTTAATGTTGACCTCCTCCAAGAGGCCTTATGTCATACCCAGGTCTGCTGCCCCCAATCCCCTGCAGCAGGCCACTGATGACACATACCTCCACAGGAGACACTCAGACACAGTTCTGGCTCAGTCTCTGTGGGTTGGGCCTGTGTTTTATGCCCTTCCCAGGTCTGAGTACCTCAGGCAACCAGGTGCTTGGTTAGCACACTGTTCCAGGTGGCTGTGTGTCTTAATCACCTCCCTGGACCTGGCTGCTCGGTTTCCTGGCTGTATGAGAGCACCATCTCGGGTGTGCTGTATGTCTCCTCTGGAGAGCTGATCTCAGGCTGCGACCTTCCTGGCAGATGTCAATCATCCAGGATCTCAGGAAAATATGATTAATAGCTGGGAGCCTGCTCACAGTTTGGTGGAAGATGCCATCTCTGGGGCTGAGATTGAAGTAGCAACTCTGACTGTCACAAGCCTACCTCTCTGCCTCTGAGTGGCGAGGGGACGGTAGGAGCAGGCTAACTCTCCTTTGGTATTCGCTCAATCCTTTGTTCTGTGGGCCAGCCATGCTTTAAGTTAGGTTGTAGGATCCTTTCATGGGAAAGTTTTCTTTTCTGCAGTTGTGGTTAGGTCTGTATTCTGTGATTTTTGTTGTTGTTGTTGTTGGTGGTGGTGGTGGTGTTCTCCAAGTTATGTTGCCTTCTGAGATTCCAAAACCCTCCCCAGACCCACCTGTGAGAGGGTTTCCTACTGTGTGAAAACTTCTCCTTCACAACTCCCTCCCAGGACAGGTCTCCATCCCTAACTCTTTGTCTTTTATATTTTGTCCTACCTCCTTTTGAAGAGAATGGGCTGCCTTTCTGGGTGTCTGGTGTCCTCCACTGGTGTTCATAAGTTGTTTTGTGGAAGTTGCTCAGCATTCAAATGACTTTTTGATGAATTTCAATGTATAGGCTAAATAAACATGGTGACATCAGACAGCCCTGTCATACTCCTGTCGCAATCTTGAACCAATCAGCTATTCTATACAGGGTTCTAACTGTTGCTTCTAGACCTGCATACAGGTTTCTCAGGAGGCATGTAAGGTGGTCTGGTATTCCCATCTCTTGAAGAATTTTCCACAGTTTGTCATGATTCATACAGTCAAAGGCTTTAGAGTAATCACTGAAGCAGAAGTAGATGTTTTTCTAGAATTCTTTTGGTTTTCTATGATCCAAAGGATGTTAGCAATTTGATCTCTGGTTCCCCTGCCTTTTCTAAACCCAGGGGATGTCTGGAAGTTCTTGGTTCGTATAATCCTGAAGCCTAGCATGTAAGATTTTAAGCATGACCTTACTGGCATGGGAGATCTGAGTGCAATTGTCCGATGGTTAGAACATTTTTTAGTATGACCTTTCTTGGGAATTGGGATGAGGATTGCCCTTTTGCAGTCCTTTGGCCACTGCTGGTTCTTCCAGATTTGCTGACATATTGAGTGTAACACTTTAATAGCACCAACCTTTAGGGTTTTGAATAGCTCTACTGGAATTTCATTGCCTTCACTAGCTTTATTCATAGCAGTGCTTCCTAAGGCCCACTTGACTCCACACTCCAGAATGTCTGGCTCTGGGTGACTGACCACACCATCGTAGTTATTAGGTTCATTAAAATCTTTTTTGTACAGTTCTTCCATGCATTCTTTCCATCTCTTCTTGATGTTTTCAGCATCTATTAGATATATACCATTTCTGTCCTTTATTGTGCCCATCTTTGGGCAAAATATTTCTTTGATATTTCCAATTTTCCAAAAGAGATCTCTAGCTTTTCCCCTTCTATTATTTTCCTCTATGTTTATGCACTGTTTATGGAAGAAGGCCTTCTTTTCTCTCCTTGCTATTCTTTGGAACACTGAGTTTAGGTGGATGCACCTTTCTCTTTATCCCTTGTTTTTCACTTCTCTTCTTTCCTCAGCTATTTGTAAAGCCTCCTCAGATAACCACTTTGCCTTCTTGCTTTTCTTTTTCCTTAGGATGGTTTTGTTCACTGCCACCTGTACAATATTACAGACCTCCATCCACAGTTCTTCAGACACACCACTTAATAGCTCTAATCCTTTGAATCTATTTGTCACCTTCACTGCATATTCATAGGGGACTTGATTTAAATCATACCTGGCTGGCCTAGTGGTTTTTTCTACTCTCTTTAGTTTAAGCCTGAATTTTGTTATGAGAAACTGGTGATCTGCGCCACTGTCAGCTCCAGGTCTTGTTTTTGCTGTGTGTACACAGCTTCTCCATCTTCAGCTACAAGAAATGTAATCTATTTGATTTTTGTATTGACCATTTGGTGATGTCCATGTGTAAAGTCATCTCTTATGTTGTTGAAAAAGGATGTTTGCTATGACCAAGGCATTCTCTTGGCAGAAGTAAGTTAGCCTTTGCCCTACTTCATGTTGTACTTCAAGGCCAAACTTACCTGTTATTCAAGGCATCTCTTGACTTCCTATTTTAGCATTCTAATCTCCAATGATGAATAAAACATCTTTTTCTGGTGTTAGTTCTAAGAGGTCTTTTAGGTCTTCAGAGAACTGACCAAATTTAGTTTCTTCAGCATCAGTGGTATGGGCATATGCTTGAATTACTATGATGTTGAATGACTTGCCTTGGAAATTAACAGAGATCATTCTGTCATTTTTGAGGCTGCAGCCAAGTATTGCGTTTCAAACTCTTTTCTTGGTTCTGAGGGCTACTCCATTTCTTCTATGGGATTCTTGCCCACAGTGGTAGACATAGTGGTCATCTGAATTAAATTAGCCCATTCCCATCCATTTTAGTTCACTGATTCCTAAGATGTGGATGTTTATTCTGACCATTTCCTGCTTGACAATGTCCAATTTACTTTAACTCATGGACCTAACATTCCAGGTTCCTATGTAATACTGTCCTTTGCAGAATCTAATTTTACTTTCATCACCAGAGACATTCACAACTGAGCATCATTTCTGCTTTGTCCCAGCCACTTCATTCTTTCTGGGACTATTAATAGTTGTCCTCCACTCTTCTCCAATAGCAATTTGGACATTTTTCACCCAAGGGGTCTCATCTTTTGGTGTCATATCTTTTTGTCCTTTTATACAGTTCATGAGGTTCTCGTGGCAAGTATACTGGAGTGGTTTGCCATTCCCTCTTCCAGTGGATCACATTTTGTCAGAACTCTCCCCCATGATCAGACCATCTTGGGTGGTCCTACACAGCTTGGTTCATAGCATCATTGAGTTACACAAGCCCCTTAACCATGACAAGGCAGTGATCCATGTAGGGGCTACGTGTGTGTGCATGTGTATATAATTTCTCTAATATTAGCCAATTTAAAATGTATAAATTATGCCAAACTTATTTTGCTTTCAAATGTTTAGAGTATTTGTTAAGCAAATAATAATTAGTATGCTACAGCATTGCTGAACTTTGAATCGGTTATGATAGTGTTTCATTTAAAAGATAAATATTGACAAACAAAATTCAGAATTTTAATTTTTATCTTAACACAAATATAAATGGTAATTTTATGAGAAATACAATTTCTCAGCTGCACATAAATAAAGAACCCTGACATTTCATCTTGTGTAAACATTTCACAAATCCCTGACCTGATCCTATAGATTGTTCTATAGCAATTGTTCTTTAGTGACAGTTCTTTCAGTCGTCTTCAGTGCTCCCACAACTTTGATTGCCTGTCAAGAATTTCAGTCTGGAGAGAAGTTTTTTTCAAGATGATGTCCCTGAGTCCAAGACAATAAAATCCATCAGCAACCACTTCAATGATGACTGACAGAATTGATTGTCTATTAACATCATCATGGTGCTCATCTAAAATAGAATGTACAGTCAAGCCAGCATCTGTCATGGTAGGAATTTTTCAGTGGTTGTTCCTTCAGTTTTTGTTGATCTATTTATATGAACTATTGGCAGTCTTTTTCATCAATCTGCATTTTCAAAATGCATATTTTAAAGCAAGTTGTAATATGTCCTTATTAATTACACACCCTGCAAGATAGTTGTTTCATAGATGGTGCTCACTAAAATAATTAGGATTATATATCTTTGTATATTTTAATGCCTACTTCATCTACTTATCACATGTGTAGTAGTATGGCTATTCTTTTCTTTTTGGTGGGTGCCAAAAAACATTTTTAAAAATAAAATATAGCATTTTTTGGTTGTTGCTGTTTAGACAATAATAGTGGCATTTTGATAATTATATCCATAGTTAATAAGATAAAGAGTTAAATTTATTAAAGTAGCAATTTCCTTTTTCAAATATAATTTCTCAATACTTTCCATACTTATCTAGTTGATGTGAACACTGTACACTTACATAATACCTTTCCTCTGGAGATTTAAATTCATTCTATGTTAAGAGAGTCATGGCCTGAACTAGGTATTCCTCTTGCATTTCACTTTGTAGACAAAGTTATCTTTTTCTTACTGTAAGCTATTCTCAGAAAATGTTTCTTGTCCAATCATCTTGTTTTTGTAGGAAAGTGATCTTTTAGCTCCAAAGTTGTAATCAAAACACATTCACTTGCTGTTATTTCTACCTTTTGAAGCAGGCTTTGATGACAGTGATTTTTTTTTTTTTCCTCTTTGTTTACTCATGAGTCAGCATATTTCAGTGTAAGAAGCAAATTTGGGCACTGTTCAAGGGATTATAAAAATGAAGACTAATTTTTGCATAGAAGATGCTAAAAAATCCATCTCAAGCATATTCCCTTTACAGTCTTTTTATGGACAAATTTAAAATTCATGTTACTTTGTGGGTTTTGTATTATATTACAGCAGAGTTTCAAAGTGAAAGACATCATGGAAGTTCCAGATTTTAGAGTAACACTTCTTATATTCAGGTGAACTCATCTTTCGGTATTTAGATAAATTAAAAACTTAAACTAATCAGGGGCCATTTATCACACCCAGGATACATAAAGTTAACATCCTTACTAACCGTTAATGTCAAGTTGAGATGTTCATTTATGTATTGTATGCCTGGTGTCTCCTACTAGAGGAACAAAACTAATGTCAACTTGAGGATTTTTACTGCCCCAGGCAACATGAAAAATGTCTCCTCCTTGTAGCAAGCAATCACTCACATAATAAACAGTCACAAAACACTTTACTCCCCTAATATTTTGCTGCCCCAGGCAACCAGCTGTTCTACCTATATGCTACAGCCAGTCATAACTACTGTGCATGTGCACTTTCAGTGGCTTAATGTAATAGAAATAAAGACACATAATATATTCTGACTCACAGCCTTGAAGAATTGCCAAGTACAGGGCAAGATTCTCATTATTTGAATTTTGACTTTATAGCTATTATAAATGCCTTCATAAGGGAAATGGATTATATTATCTAGAGTTGTTGTTTGAGGTATAAGGTAAACTGCTTTCAGATTTCTCTGACAGTTTTGGGTTAATAAATAGGTAACTCATACAAACTATACTTTGCTAATTAAAATAATTATTACTCATTCTGGATCTAAGGCGATAGTTATTTGCTGATTTGGAGAATTAATATTTCTCTGTATCATGAATAACAATATTTTTGAATTATAAGTAAAAGCAGATAAGTAAAGTTGTAATTTATGGATTTAAGTTGTGAAAGAATACATTTAGATAATTAAAATATGAATATAAAGTGAATTATCATAAAATAAAGATACATAATTGTATTTTTATTATGTATTATAATATGTACTATGTGCTATAATTGATCTTTTTTGTTTTTCATTTCTTCTAGGTCCTCTTATTAGATATTAAGTGTTTTCAAGTCATGGCTCTGATTTACATTACTTATACCTAAGTTTCACAAAGTAGGCAGTCAGTAAGTGATACTGATAAAATTATTATTGATAATGGTGATTGTATTACTAGTAGGTTGCTGAATTTAGAACTTGAGTATATTATTGGAATTTTACCCAAACTACCCAGATGAAAACAGGACTTCTTTAACTTGAAAAAGTAGATATTCCTTTGGAAAAAAAAAACATAAAAATAATTAAGGTATGACCACAATAATGAATGATAATAATGACTAGTCCAGATGTAATCTACAGCCAGCATTATTCACAATAGCCAAGAGGTGAAAGCATAAAAGCTCTACACATGTTTGTCAATGGAAGACCAAATAAATGTATTATATACCTATTCATACAGTAGAATATAATTAATCCTTTATTATGAAGGAAACTCTGACATATGCTATAACATGGATGAGTCTTGAGGGCATTATGTTAAGTATAGTAAACCAGTCACAGAAGGACAGATACTGCATGATTCCATTTAGAGTAGTCATAGGAAGTATTTAGAGGCTTTAAAGTAGTCAAAGAGATAGAAAGTAGAATAGTGGTTGCCAGGGGCTCCGGGAAGGAAAATGGAGAATTGTTGTTTAATGTATACTGAGTTTCAGTTTTGCAAGGTGAAAAAATTATGGAGATTTGTCACACACAATGTGAATATACTTAACAACACTGAAATATACACCTAAAATGGTTCAGATACAAAATTTTATATTGTGTGTTTTAACAACTTTTTAAAAAACAAGCCGCTATAAATGGAACAAAAAGTTAGTGTGTATGAATAGTAGGATTATGCTACATCACTGAAAATGCAAGCTAGGTAGTTCATTAATATTGCATTCAATCATATTTACTGGCACTGCACTCAGAAGATAATTTCATCAAAATGGAAAAAGCAGGTGGTATGTGGAAATTTCTTGATTCAAGCTTGTGTTTCTTCCAGTCCAGTGTTTCTCATGATGTACTCTGCATATAAGTTAAATAAACAGGGTGACAATATACAGCCTTGACGTACTCCTTTTCCTATTTGGAACCAGTCTGTTGTTCCATGTCCAGTTCTAACTGTTGCTTCCTGACCTGCATACAAATTTCTAAAGAGGCAGATCAGGTGGTCTGGGATTCCCATCTCTTGAAGAATTTTCCACAGTTTATTGTGATCTGCACGGTCAAAGGCTTTGGCATAGTCAATAAAGCAGAAATAGATGCTTTTCTGGAACTCTCTTGCTTTTTCCATGATCCAGTGGATGTTGACAATTTGATCTCTGGTTCCTCTGCCTTTTCTAAAACCAGCTTGAACACCAGGAAGTTCATGTTTCACATATTGCTGAAGCCTGGCTTGGAGAATTTTGAGCATTACTTTACTAGCATGTGAGATGAGTGCAATTGTGCAGTAGTTTGAGCATTCTTTTGCATTGCCTTTCTTTGGGATTGGAATGAAAACTGACCTTTTCCAGTCCTGTGGCCACTGCTGAGTTTTCCAAATTTGCTGGCATATTGAGTGCAGCACTTTCACAGCATCATCTTTCAGGATTTGGAATGGCTCAACTGGAATTCTATCACCTCCACTAGCTTTGTTCGTAGTGATGCTTTCCAAAATCACTGCAGATGGTGACTGCAGCCATGAAATTAAAAGACGCTTACTCCTTGGAAGAAAAGTTATCACCAACCTAGATAGCATATTCAAAAGCAGAGACATTACTTGGCCAACAAAGGTCCGTCTAGTCAAGGCTATGGTTTTTCCTGTGGTCATGTATGGATGTAAGAGTTGGACTGTGAAGAAGGCTGAGCACCGAAGAATTGATGCTTTTGAACTGTGGTGTTGGAGAAGACTCTTGAGAGTCCCTTGGACTGCAAGGAGATCCAACCAGTCCATTCTGAAGGAAATCAGCCCTGGGATTTCTTTGGAAGGAATGATGCTAAAGCTGAAACTCCAGTACTTTGGCCACCTCATGAGAAGTGTTGACTCATTGGAAAAGACTCTGATGCTGGGAGGGATTGGGGGCAGGAGGAGAAGGGGACGACAGGAGATGAGATGGCTGGATGGCATCACTGACTCGATGGACGTGAGTCTCAGTGAACTCCAGGGATTGATGATGGACAGGGAGGCCTGGCGTGCTGCGATTCATGGGGTCGCAAAGAATCGGACACAACTGAGCGACTGATATGATCTGATCTGATATGGAAATATCTGGCAATATTTGTGTTAGCTTTCTATTAGTGTGTAACAAATTATCACAGTTTTGGCAATCTAAAAGAACACCCATTTATTATCTCATTGTTTTATAGGTCGTAAGTCATAGAGGGATTGGACTGAATGAGTCTACTACCCATGGTCTCAAAAACCTAAAATTGTGTCAACTGAACTGACCTCCTATCTGGAGATTTTGGCTAAGAATTCACTTTCAGTCTTGTTTAGGTAGTTGGCATAATACAGTTCTTTCCTGCTGTAAGACAAAGGTCCCAGTTTCCTTGTTGGCTGTTAGCTATAGTCCTTTCTCAGCTTCCATAGGCTGCTTTTCAGTCCCTGAATATGGCTGTTTCCAAATTCAAGCCAGTGATACTCTATTCTCCTGCTTTAAATCTCTCTGAATTCTCCTGTTATCAGCCAGAGAAAAATCTTTGTTTTTACAGAGTTTATGTTATTGAATTGGGCCCACCCTGATTATCTTCTCATTTAAAGGTGAACTGAGAAGTAATCTTAATTTCTTCCCCCCAAGTCCACTTTCACATGAATATAGCATAATCAAGGGGTGACATTTCAGTGTATGTAAGATTGTGAGGTTAAGAAGTGGAAGTCTCAGGGTTGATGGTGGAGGTGAGTTTTCTGACCTTGCCTACCTGTGTCACCAAGGCAAGAGAAAAGAAAAGGAGGCTGACAAGCAATGCTCACACTTTGATAAATACTTTTTATGCATTTTCTAGCTTAATCATCACTATAGTTGTGTTTTTAATATTAGTGGATCATTAGATAATCCAATATATCTGCTTGACAAGTTTTTTTTTTTTTTGAAGTACCATTCTATGTGTGTTTGAATCTCAGTCTAGAAAGTTAGGACTGAATGAAAGATTTTGTCCTTATTTCTCACAATTAAGTCTATTGTAATGCTGGTTTCGAGTTTCTTTCATACCACTCTTCTGAGAAATTCAGCTCCAAGCTGTGTACCTAGGGTTTCTTTCAAGTGACCTGGAATTTGGCCTTGTTAACAGGTTTCTCATCATTACCTGAGTTCTTTTAATGCTAGTGTCTCTTTATTTGGAGCCATGCATGAGTCACAAGAATCTTTTGTAGTTAAATCCAGCATTTTTGATACAAAGTAGGGAGATTCTGAGCTCATGCCCTGTCATCATAACCCTGCCTGAGGGCAGGACTCAGGGTCCCCACCTGTAGGTCCCAGGGATTACTTGTCTGACCCCAAACCCAGGGAAATACAGATTTCCAATTTAAGGGAAATGTCTTTTATGCAAATTCAATCTTCCTCTAATGCATTAGACTCCTTAAACTCTATTTATATTGGTGTGTATATGATTTTGGAAAGCAACTCTAGGTAGGCATACTCCCCAAAATTTCCATAGAGAAACTTTACTTTCTTGGGCCTATTGAAGCTGAGGAGAAAAATAAATCAAAGAATAATAAATAATATAAAATAATAAATCAATAATAAACATTATTCTATTGCCATATATAAATCATAGCTCAAAAGTCACTTTTTATCACATTAACCATTGCATTTTTAGTCAAAGTTGAAAAACGCTTGTTTATTCACAACTAGTGCACAAGTTCTGATGTTATTGTACAACTTATTGTTAGTGGTTGTGCCTGAGTGGGTAGTTTGAGCATTCTTTGGCATTGCCTTCCTTTGGTTTTGGAGTGAAAACTGACCTTTTCCAGTCCTGTGGCCATTGCTGAGTTTTCCAAATTGGCTGGCATAGTGAGTGGGGCACTTTCACAGATCATCTTTTAGATTTGAAACAGCCTAACTGAAATTCCATCACCTCCACTAGCTTTTTCCACAGAGATGCTTCCTAAGGCCCACTTGACTTCAAATTCCAGGAAACCACATATAAATTACCAAACGCAGGAAATGCTGGGCTAAATTCTGATGATTTGTCCTGTGAGTATTTACAAGGGCAAATGGCTGCCACATCTTTGTTATTGTTACTCAAATGAAAGGGAAATTCTGAAGTTCAAATATCAAGGAACTATGTTAAAAATTGGGCTTCCCAGGTGGTACAAGAGTAAAAAATCTACCTGCCCATCCATGAGACACAGGAGACAGGGTTCAGTTCCTGAGTTGGAAAGATCCTGTGGGGGAGGAAATGGCAGCCCAGGTCAGTATTCCTTACTGAAAAATTCCATGGACATAAATTACAGTTGTCCATAGGGAGGCCTGGCGTGCTGCAATTCATGGGGTCACACAGAGTCGGACACGACTGAGAGACTGAACTGAACTGAACTGATACTTTCATTTTAATACTTTGGTGCCACTGTTGTTAGACTATTTACTCTCTGCTAAGAAACCAATTTCATCAGCACCTCACTTATGTCCTTATAGAATACATAGTCTTTAGATCAGAATAAGTAAACCTAGTTTTCTACACTCTTGCTATGCATGTCACCCCTTCAGTGTTTTTCTTCAGTGTTCTCTTCTCTGCCTTAAATTCAATTCTAAGCAGGTTTTTCTCATGGCTACTATTAAATTGTATCTTTATTTTCTGTTCAAACTAAGTATCTTATTTTTATTATTATTATTTTTTTTTTACTCTACTAGTTACACTTTAGGGGCTTCCCTGGTGGCTCAGATGGTAAAGTGTCTGCTCACAATGCAGGAGACCAGAGTTCGTTCCCTGGGTCAGGAAGATCCCCTGGAGAAGGAAACGGCAACCCACTCCAGTACTCTTGCCTAGAAAATTCCATGGATGGAGGAGACTGGTGGGCTATAGTCCATGAGGTCACAAATAGACAAGACTGAGTGACTTCACTTCACTTAGTTACACTTTATTAACCTGCCTTACCATTCCCACTTATCTAGTCCTTCATTTTGATATATCTGTTTTACATGGTCTTCCCAGATGATGGCTATCATTCGTCCTGCATTTGAACAGTAATCATTTTTCATGTTAAAATATTCACAAAAGGCAGAATAGAAGAAGATAAGAGGATTAAGGAAAGTAAACTGAGTGAGAAATGAGTGATTCTTTAGAAATATTGTTGACTAAATGATTGATATGAATTATTTTATACTGTCAATAGTAAATAACTATTTACTATATGCATGTGTCACACATGCAAATAACTGTGTTAGTTAAATGGAAACACACATTTTAATTTTAGTTGGAAAATTCAACTTTGTGAATGAACAAGGGGTGGAAGTGGTGGTTATAGAATGTGGTTATGAACAAATGATAATAAATGTGTCGTATAAATCTCATCTTTGAAAATTCATCTTTCACTTGTGTTAAAGCGATCTTTATAAAAAGCTTAGCTTATTTCAAATATAATCTTAATGTAATAGAGCTGCTTCCAGGTGGTTGGTTGATCTCAGTAGAGAACAGTGAATATCAGATAATAGTAATGGATATTCAACAGTGACAGTAGCCAGAATATAATTCCTAATGAATGGATATAAAATTATAAAAATTTTAGGTAAGCTAGTGTCAGATATTTTCTGAGATTCTACACTGGGGTCAACCATTTCTCAAAATTTTTGAATGTAAAAATACCAGCATTGATTATGCTCACTAGAAAAGCCTGTTCCTCATGGCCCCATCAGAGCTAGGTTGTCTTTCTAGGGAATGAATGGGTAAGTTAGCTCTATAAAACACGATCCCTACCTGTATACGAGCTTCCCAGGTAGGTCAGTGGTAAAGAAACTGCCTTCAATGCAGGAGGCTCAGGTTCGATCCCTGGGTAGGGGAGATCCTCTGGAGAAGGAAATGGCAGCCCACTCCAGTATTCTTGCCTAGAAATTCCATGGACAGAGGAGGCTGGTGAGCTATAGTCCATGGGGTCACAAGGAGTCAGACAAGACTGAGCACACACACACTAGATGAACAATTATAGATCTGAAGCTTCAGGTTAAATGGAAAACATCTGCCTATGAAGTGAATTTTCCTTCAGTACTGTCTTTAAGGGTCCCAGTGGAATAAGGTTGCAATGCTACCAAGAATCTTTTTGGTAGTGTTGCATATTGTTCAGGGCCATCAAGAAATCAGGTTTAAATTATTTCTTATTCCATATAGTCAATTCTCCTTAAAACAATACATTCATGTTGACAAACAAAATGCAACATTTAAGGAATAAGTGTTGTAGACATTAGCACCACTTGTTCAAGTAATTTATTCATGATGTCAGCACTGTTTAAACCTAACCTTGTATACACTGCTTCTATTTCATGGGTTTGTTCTGCACAGTTGCTTTGCATGTCTATCTTCATGGCTTAGTAGGTCCAAGCATACACAGTTTATGATGGACAACTAATGTTGTATAATAACTTCACAGTTCATGATCACAGACTACTAACCTCAATTACTAGCTAAAAGCTATTTCTCAGAAGTGGACTAATCACTGGTGTAAGATGGCATAATTTTGTTCCAAAATCTTAAAGGCCTATGGAATTAATTGTGAACTACTACAAAAGGAAGAAGTGATTTGTGGGAGCCAATATAGGTTCAATATTATTCAGCTCTTGCAGATTGTTTAGTTTTCTATAGTGGATATAATAAATGACCACAAACTTACAGGCTTAAAACAGTACAAATTTGTGTCTTATTGTACAGACTTACAAGTATAAGTCAGATCTCACTGAATTGAAATCATAATAACAGCAGGAATGCATTCTTTTCTAGATGTTTAAAGGGGAAATCTTCTTCCTTGCATTTTCTTGTTATTAGAGGTCACCACATTTTTTGGCTTGTATCCCTTCTGCCATCTTCAAAGCCAGAAATAGCTGATTGAGTCCCTCCTCCCCCTTTTCTTTTTTTTGTATTATTCTGCTGTCATACCTCTCCCTGAAAAAAAAATGTTCTCTAAAAAAGTCATGTGAGTAAGTTGGGCCCACTTTAGTTAACTCGTATCATCCCATCTCAACATCTGTAACCCTAATCATATCTACAATGTTCCTGCTATACTATGTAAAGTGATATATTCACAGGTCATAGACTTTAGGGTGTGGATATTTTGGATGGCCATTTTTTATTTTGTCTAACTCAAAGTTTATCAAAAGAGAGGATCAAGATGGCTAAGTAATTTTTCTTATAAGCCAGAACTTAATACTTGAACTCATTTTCTTTCACTTCTTCCTAGTAAATTAAGACAAACAGTTGAGAGGTTTCCCATAAAATATCTTTTATCCTACCACCACATAGAAATATTGCTTTTAAATATGCTTATTGTTTTTATGATTCATCATTTAACTCCTCTTCTGATTGTCAGGCCCAAAGTGTATCTAGAGAAGCTCCATGTGTGTGTGATTCCCACTGTTGCTAACATGGGATCTAGGTGTTGAACACTGAGGTAGGACTTGTTGGTCTAAAAAATGCGTGATGTGAGTTGTGAGTTAAGTTTTATTTGAGGCAATATGAGGACTGCAGCCTGGGAGACAGCACCTCAGATAGCTCTGAGAAACAATTCCAAAGAGGTGAGGGGGAAAGGCCAATATATATGTGATTTTGGTAAAGGGGGAGTACATGCAATCAAGCTTGTTCATTTTTTAAATAGTTTCTTCTGGTCTCATGAATCCTCTGCTAATCACAAAAACGGTCGTCACCATGAAGGATTTTAGTGCTTTTCTAGATGTGAGGAGACATAAGAATTGGGCTCATAAAATCAGCTCCTAAGAATATCTAACTATCGAAAGACCTATCCTGCCAGTTTTCCTGGAGCACAGAGGGCCTCGTTTCTGCTCTCCATCCTGAGCTCCTCCAGGAGGTGTTGAAGATCAGCAGCTACAGCAGCACATGATTTAATCCTTATAGAGGTAGATGGCAAGCACCCCCCATGGCAAGTACCAATTTGTGGTGCACAGGATTTTCGCTAAAAATGATATACTTTGCAGGCCCTTTCTAGATCCAGAGGCACATCAGCTTCTACCCGAAGCTACCTCCAAACACAATTGCTCAATCTGCATTCCCTTCAGAAAATCTTCTGCCTATTTTGCCATTTAAAATAGTTTCTGCCACATTTCTCATTCATAATGTTTTTATTTTTGTTTCTCATACTCTTTTGCTGCCCCCATATGATTTGCAAATTTAGTATGCTGGTTTATACCACCTTCTCTACAATGGCACTCCATGCTTGCCCTTTGGTATTGCAACCAAACTGCCAACATTCTATTTATGGAGATGTGATCACAAAACTATACCAAGAAATCTGTGAGGTTTCATTTAGTTTTAGATGTTAAAAATCACGTTCTATCAATGACTATGTTTGTGTTTTTATGGAAAAATCTCCAAGATACATTAAAAAGTGAAAAAAAAAAAAGTAAGAACATGAGGAACCATATTTAAAGTATGTTTATATTTAACTAGGTACACACACATGTGTATCTGTGTATACATATTTCAGGAAGAATCTAAAAAAATCTGTTTTCAGAGTTATATTTAGGGGGAACTGCTAGAGAATAAAAAGGAATAGCTTTAGTATTTTTTCCTTACTCTGAGAAAAGTATAAAATAAAGATAAAAATAATCTTTCGCACACATGTATATATCATTTCTTGGGGAAAGAAGTAAAATAAAAAGAAACCTAGTGTCATTTATACCTGGGGACAATTTAGACATGGATCATAAGGAAATTGTGTTGGTTGTATTGCCCCTTGCATTCAGAGTGCAGACTTCTCAGCATGTATAACATAGTTCTGTTAAATCTCTCTGGTTATGAGCCTCATTGTAAATCAATTTTCCCTGCAAATTGAAGTAATTCATTTAGAAACTGACTTTCAAATTCTCTCCCTTGACATGAGTCAGTGTGGGCAGGAAACACAGAAACAGAGGATATTTTTTCTCATGATGTCTATACAACTATATAGGTGTGACAGCCACTCGTGTGTAATGCTTGATGTAACGAGAAAAGAGAGAAGCCAAAGTATGTTTCATAAATTCTTACTTTTAAGTCTATTTGCAAAAGTTCTATCAGTGTGATTTTGGGGTTATGCTGATTTGAACAGTATCTTAAAAAGCTTTACTTGAGAACAATGTTTTCTATTAAAATCATTGTGCACAGATGTCACATTAGCTTTAACAACTTTTGCCATCTTGGCCCAGAATAATCACACTTTAATTATTTATAGCAGCTGTTCTCTCTCTTAGTATACATTTTCTCAAAAAAATAAAAAATAAAAAACAAGAAGAACAAAATTACATAAAACGTTTTCCCCTTGGTATTGCTTAAAGACTGAGACTATCTACCCTTAAAATAACCATGATATTACCAGCCTAGGGGTCACAGATTCTTATTTTACTTTTGAATTACATTCTGATACCATTATCATTTTGTTCTTGTTGAAATTACTCTATTAATAGTTGTAGTAATTGGCAGCTCTTTCATGTTGACAATGTCCTTTTGATACGCTTTTTTGTTTAATGTTTTAAATTTTTTTTTCTCATTCTTTCTGACACTATAAAATACACCAGACTTATCTTTTAATTTTTATGTTCACCTCTAGAAACAACAATGTCTCCAAGTCACTTTGATTCCTTTTATTGGAAAATGGCATTAGAAGCTAAAATTTGCATACTGAGTGTGCTCATTGCCCCTGGTTTATCACTGCCTGTAGGTCCTTTCAACATGCACAGTTAGAAAATACATAACTTTATATTAATATCTTTACACACATATACCCATATATGTTTATGTATCTCTCTGTGTATATAGTCATGTATTATGTGTGTATTTGTATAAACTCATGCTGCTGCTGCTGCTGCTAAGTCGCTTCAGTCGTGTCCGACTCTGTGCGACCCCAAAGACAGCAGCCCACCAGGCTCCCCCGTCCCTAAGATTCTCCAGGCAAGAACACTGGAGTGGGGTGCCATCGCCTTCTCCAATGCATGAAAGTGAAAAGTGAAAGTGAAGTAGCTCAGTTGTGTCCGACTCTTAGCGACCCCATGGACTGCAGCCTACCAGGCTCCTCCGCCCATGGGATTTTCCAGGCAAGAATACTGGAGTGTGGCGCAATCGCCTTCTCCCACTTAAATCTCATCACAAAAATATTTCATAATAGTTTCCCTCCTCCTACTCCCCTGCTTATTTGTAACATTTTTCTCTAGCAATGATAGGCCTGGCTTTTATTACCTGCAACATTCTTATTTATTCAACTTTAAAATACAAGAGAAGTAATTTCAGAATTGTAAACCTGTAAGAAACAAATTTTTCCCAAGTTCAGTGTGTATACAATTCTTTTTATCTCTAGTTTAAAATATACTCTTAAAAAACTATTTTCTATAGTCATTAGCACATTTTCCCCAAACTATATTCAGTCAGGGATTTGCAGTTAGTTTCATCAGTCAGAGTTCGCATTCCATTCTGGAATCCCTTGATATTTTGGCTAATCTTTTACATCTGCATTAAAACATTTACTCTTTTTTGGTATATAGTTTTGACAAATGCATACAGTTACACACCCACCACCACAGTCCTAGTTTCATTGCACCTCCCCTTAAAATTCTCTCCTGTAAGAATGTGTACACATGATCATACCTAAATTAAAGGGAGGCTGAGCAATGTTGTCTGACCAAGTGCCTAGACAGAAGGGAAGAACAGAAGAGTGGATGTTGCTCAGTAGCAGTTGGTCATACCAAAAAACACAATTATTCTTCCCATGTAGTCTCTCTCTTTTTTTTTTATTCCTTATGTCTCTTTGAATCCTATTTAGATAACTGCAAATAGTAAGAATTCACTAAAACTGTATATGACAGATACATATTTTAAACATTAAAATTAAATATAAACAAGTGAATGATAAATAATATCAAAAGACAAACAGTTTAGTTGGTTGATTTATTTTTCATATTACTTCATTTTGATATCAAAAAAGATTAGCCTTCTAAACTCAATATGTTTTAAAATTCCAAGTATTATAAAGGAGAAACACTATTTTTTAAATAGAAGAGGCATTTTTTAAATCAAGCAGGGTTCCTACAGAAATGTAGCATAGTGAGTAGAAAGTTGGAAGAGAATGACAACTTTGCATATTTCTAATATGTAACTTTGCAGTGCCTTCCTGTTGAAGACAGGGCATGCCCCCTGACTCTTGAAATTTGCATTTGGCCCTCTAACTTACTCTGGCCAACTGAATGATGTGGACAAGTAGGTTTGCCTTTACAGAATGTCAGCCCTAAGAGGCCTTGCATGTTCTGCTCCTTCTCTTCTGCCTCTGCCATCTCCAGACAAGTGCTCTCCCTGGTTGCCTACTGCTCCCTTGGCCTTGCCACAGAAGGACATGTATGGAACAGAGCTGAGACCACACCTCAGTGAGGAACCAGATCCAGTCAAGTCCACAGACTGAAACATCATAGCAGCCCAGCCAGTCACTCCAGCTGTTCCTCAACCAAAGCATAGATTTTGAGTAAGTAAAACAAAGTGTTGCTTTAAGCTAGTTGCTGAGTTATAGACAGTTTTATTACACAGCAATAGCTAGCTGACAGGATCCATGTTACCATCTTCCAATTGTTTGGAGGGCTAACACCCTGAAGGATTACATTAGATAAGCTACTCATTACTTCAATCAATCTCATAGTCTGGAATAGTACAAGCATATCAATTTCAGGGCTGGACACTTGGGAAAGTTTATTATAATTATTAGAGTTTTAAAAGTAAAATAATTTTGGTAGGTCACTGTGACATTTTTGTAAAGAAGACTTTTAGCCTGTGTGGGAAAGAGAGAAAAAAAAAAGGGGGAGGATATTTCATCTTACACTTTCTTCCTTGCATGGGCTGCTTTCCAAAATGCTCTGGCCAGAAATATGCTTTCCCTCCAGGATTTTCCTGTTTATGTTTATGGGCAATTCTGCACTGGGGCCACCCTTAAATCAGCTAAGTGCCTTTTACTATCTGGGGCAATGTGCTGATTTTATATGTATCATTAAATAGTCTTGTAAGGACCATATCCTTCAGGTTCTGACAAGTGTCTGGTGCTTTGGGATTTAAAATTTACATAATCCATCTTCATGACTATTGTCTTAGTGAGGGAACAGAAGGCAATGTGTCCCTCAATTCCCAAATAGGAGGAAATGTGCCAAGAAACGTAATGCAGTAAAGCTGTCAAAGAATGTATGAAATCATTTATGTAAATTGGAAAATATAAGCTATAATTCTTGATTATGTAGCAAGATAAATAGAGCAAGCTTTCAAATATGAAACTTCAAACTATAAAAAAACCCTGAATTCATTGGTATAACTTATTTGAACATGACAGTTCATTTATGATATATTTGCTTGATATTGCTCTGTGTCCTCTTCTGTCTTGTTTGCTCATGTAAGTATGTCTGTCTTAGTTCAAAATACCACATACAGGGTAGTTTATAAGCAGCAGATATTTATTTCTCATAGTTCAGAAGACTGGAAGTCTGAGATCAAAGTGCCAGCATGGTTAAATTAAGGCACTCCTCCAGGTTGCAGACTTCTCATTGTATACTCACAAGACAGAAGGATCTGGGGAGCTTTGTGGGGACTCATTCACAAAAGCACTAACACCATTCAAGAAGGCTCCGTCCTCATGACCTAATCAACCCCACAAAGCACCTACCTACTAACAGCATCACACTGGGTGTTAGAATTCCAACATATGAATTTGGGGGGACACATTGACAATAACAATATCTTTATCATTTGATGCTAAAATTCAGTCCATTCAGTTGCTCAGTGATCAACTGAGCTTTGTGCTTTGTGATCCCATGCACTGCAGCACATCAGGCCTCTCTGTCAATCAGCAGCTCCCAGAGCTTGCTCAAAATCAAGTCCATCGAGTCAGTGATGCCATCCAAACATCTCATCCTCTGTCATCCCCTTCTTTTCCTGCCTTCAATCATTCCCAGCATCAGGGTCTTTTCCGATGAGTCAGTTTTTCGCCTCAGGTAGCCAAAGTATAGGAGCTTCAGCATCAGTCCTTCCAATGAATATTCAGGGTTGATTTCATTTAGGATTGACTGGTTTTATCTCCTTGCTGTTTAAGGGACTCTAAAGAGTCTTCTGCAACATCACAGTTCAGTTCAGTTCAGTTAAGTTCAGTTGCTCAGTCGTGTCCGACTCTTTGTGACCCCATGAACCACTGCATGCCAGGCCTCCCTGTCCATCACCAACTCCCAGAGTCTACCCAAACTCATGTCCATTGAGTCGGTGATGCCATCCAACCATCTCATCCTCTGTCATCCCCTTTTCCTCCTGCCCTCAATCTTTCCCAGCATGAGGGTCTTTTCGAATGAGTCAGCTCTCCGTATCAGGTGGCCAAAGTATTGGAGTTTCAGCTTCAACATCAGTCCTTCCAATGAACACCCAGGACTAATCTGCTTTAGGATGGACTGGTTGGATGTCCTTGCAGTCCAAGGGACTCTCTAGAGTCTTCTCCAACACCATAGTTCAAAAGTATAAATTCTTCAGGGCTCAGTTTTCTTTAAACACCACAGTTAAAAAGTATCAATTCTTTAGTGCTCAGCCTTTTTGATGGTCCAACTCTCACATATTCATGACTACTGGAAAAACCATAGCTTTGGCCAAACGGACCTTTGTTGGCAAAGTAATGTCTCTGCATTTTAATATGCTATCTAGATTTGCCATAGCTTTTCTTCCACATATATAGCATCTTTTAATTTCATGGCTGCAGTCACCATCTGCAGTGATTTTGGAGCCTAAGAAAATAAAGTCTGTCACTGTTTCCATTGTTTTTCTGTCTATTTGCCATGAAGTGATGGGACCAGGTGCCATGGTCTTAGTCTTTTGGATGTTTAGTTCTAAGTCAGGTTTTTCACTCTCTTCTTTCACCTTCATCAAAAGGCTCTTTGGTTCCCTTTCACTTTCTGCCATAAGGGTGGTATCATCTGCATATCTGAGGTTATTGATATTTCTCCCAGCAATCTTGATTCCAGCTTGTGTTTCTTCCAGCCCAGCATTTCTCATGATGTACTCTGCATAGAAGTTAAATAAGCAGGGTGACAATATACAGCCCTGACGTACCCCTTTTCCTATTTGGAACCAGTCTGTTGTTCCATGTCCAGTTCTAACTGTTGCTTCCTGACCTACATACAGATTTCTTATGGGATGGTTTTGATCATGGCCTCCTGTACAGTGTTAGGACCCTCAGTCCATAGTTCTTCAGGCACTGTTTCAGATATAATCCCTTGAATCTATTTGTCACTTCCTCTGTATAATCATAAGGGATTTGATTTAGGTCATATCTGAATGTTCTAGTGGTTTTCCCTACTTTCTTCAATTTAAGTCTGAATTAATGTTTCCATTGCACTGATAACAAAAGCTATTCAAAATTATATTATAATAAATGTCTGTATCATAATATCTTGTCTCAGATGTCCAAGAAGTGTCCTAAACATTATGGTATTTGAATCTAGAAGCTGAATGTTTTCATTATTATAAAAATATAATCAGTATTGTTTTATTCCCAATTTAGATATAGTATATGATAGAGTTAAAAAGCCGGTATTTTGACACCTTTTAAATTTGTGAATATGAGTATCTGAATATAAAACAATATCATCCTTCTAAGTACATTAAATATGTGACTAGAAAGGAAATGGCAACCCACTCCGGTAGTCTTGCCTGGGAAATCCCATGGATGGAGAAGCGTGGTAGGCTACAGTCCATGGGGCTATAGTCCATGACATGACTGAGCCACTTCACTTCACATACTAGTATAAATGATGAAATACTTGAAGTCATATGGAAGGTACATAAATCAAAGTTTCATTATTGAAAAGACTCTTTAATAACTCTAAAACTCCTATTTGCAAAACAGCTCTGAGAAAATTCAGAAAGAAAAACCTGTACTTTAAATAGTTGAAAATATGGTATAAATATTGATTTTCCAGGGAAACCACTGATAAATTTGTTTATATAAGTGATTTGAAAATATTAAATTCATAAGTAATACCAAATAAAATGTTAAATTTCTTTCAAAGCACTATTTTCTGTTAATAAGACAGGGATAATCAATTTTACCTATAAAAATAATTTGAAATAAAATAAATAATATATATTTCAGAAACTAATATTATAAATTAATTTGAATCAGTAGTTACAAAGTTTAAATTAAATAGCTGTAAAACGATTCTGTTAGGTAGAATGCCCCCCCTGCCCAAAGTGTCCATATTCTAACACTGGAATATATGAATCTTTTACATGGAAAAAGGAAATTTACTGATAAGTTAAATTAAGAAATTTGAGTTGGTAAGATTATTCTGGATGACTTGAATGGGCCTTGTATATTCTCAAGGGTCCTTATAGTTGGAAGAGGAAGGCAAGAAGATCAGAGTCAGGGGAGATGTGCCATGGAAGCAGAGAATGGAACAATGCAATTGCTGGCTTGGAAGGTGGAAAAGAAGACATAAGCCAAGGAGTGTAGGCTGCCTCTAAAATGTAAAAGGGGCAGAGAAAAGGGTTTTTCCCCCAGAATATCAAAGTGGAGCACATCATGATGAAACCCTGATTTTGAAGGACAGTGAGATAATTTCTGACTTGTAAACTCACACTATGGTAAGGAATTTATGTTTAAGCCACTAAATTTGTGGTAATTTGTCACACTGGCAATGGGAAACATTGGATTTATGAAGGCAATTAGAGAACAGATAACAGTTGTTTGACAGTTGTCTCAATTTAAAATAGATTCTTGGTTTTCTTTGATATTTAAAGTGGAACTAAGTTTAATTTAACCAGCATTTAACAGAAACATTCCCTGCATAGAATCTCCTTTGATTTGTATTAAAGATGAAGCTGAAACTCATGGAACATCTGATGTAACTGCAGTAAAATTGGAGGTGATACAGGACATATCTTTTGGGGGGATTTAATTATTTTGTGAGGAAGTAAAATATTTCTGAAATAGTTTTTCCTTTTATTGTTAACAAATTGTTCATGCATTTTAGATTGGGTGGAACATTTTAGAAATATCACTAAACTCATAAAGGAATATTATGAAGAAAACTATGTAGTTAATTTGAAAAGTGTTGGTCAGTACATCAGTGGGCACTGTTAGTGATGATAGGTAAGCTCCTGAAGGTTAGGATTGAAAATTCTTTCAAATAATTACTCAAAATCACAGATAGTCAAGGATTCAAGTGGTTTTGTCCAAATTAATCTTTAAACTTGAAGTTTTTGTTTTTAAAATGTCGAGTTTTCAGAAAGTAATACTTGAACTATTACTAGTAAATTAATGTTACTGAATATGGACTATGAGATGGCTAACAGTAGGAGAATGCTTCTACATGTCCCATAGTGTGATAAGAACTGGTGATTTTTCTGATTCAGTAGCCACAATAATTTTATGAGATATTCACTCATAGCACAGTTTGCTACATCATTATGAGATATTTAATACCTCATTAAAAGTCTTGCATATAAACATTTCACAACTTGGTGGGTATGCTTTTATTTTTGAAACTTTCACTTACTGTGGTTTGCTTTATTTTAGTGAAAATATAGTAAAAATGAATATAATTTAATAAGAAAATAATTGTATTTACTACATAAATATGACATAAAAATGAGTAACATATTTTAAATTATTCACATGGAATTTGCTATAAGGTCTTTCAAAGGTTACTTAAGTTAAATATCTAGAAGGATCTAACTCTATACATGACATACTAACTTGCACCAATTTCCCTCACTCTGAAGAATCTGTAGCAGCTTCAGGCATATGGATATAATTTTATTTTGCATAGTATTAACATTTTTGGTTTATAAATTGTGGCATCATAATTCATGCTATTTTTTTTTTTTTCATTAGTCACCAGTTGGGTAATTGGTGACAATTTTGATTTCTATAGTCCTTTCCTAGTTTTTGTCTTTTATTAGAGTTACATCCTATCGTTAGCATTTCTAATCTTTGGTACTTTTAAATGTTTTAATTCACGTCTCTCTCCTATTCACTTCTTCCTTCCTCCTCCTTTTTCCTTTTCTTTGTACTTTACCATTCTTCCTCCCCTTTCTCCTCCTCATTCATTTTTCTCTCCTCCTTTCTTTTTTCACATATTGCAACTATATTAGAGTCAAGGCTTATATCAAAAGTCTTCATTTGTGCATTACATAAGATTTGTTATAATTGTAACAATGTAGCTAAGGTTAAAAACTTTGTTTTTGATATGAATGTATTCAGCTCCATGTAGAACCAATAATAGTAACTTAATGTTCCTCTCTTGTAATTTCCCCCTTTATATTACATTTCAGATTAACCTTTGCTCCCAAGTGGTTTCTGTAAGATATTTCACTGATAATAAGGCCACTATCATTCAAAGTGTGTGAGGAAAGAAAAGCAATGACAAGATTGCCCTGATACCTTAAGATTCTGGAGGGAAATTAAATTTCTCTATGATATTCTTTGCTACTGGTTGCTAACAGTGCCTAGCTATGGCTCCTCATAAAGTCCAGTGTTCCCACTATTATAAGCTTTCAATAGAAACTGCAGTTCTTGTAAAACTGTACTTTTATCTCCCCAGATTTATAGTAATTTAAATTTTAGGTTTCATTCTTTAAAAGGGTTTATAAACTGAGTCAAGGACAATTCCAGCTTTAAACAAGTAATTGCTGAGCTCCTTAGTACACAAAAATGCTTCTCAAAGATTATTATTCAAATGGATAGATTGTGTGTATACCTGTAGTTATTTAGTATTTAGCAGCCCTTTTTCACTAGCCTTCTTTTTTGGAGCTGACTATTTTCACTAAGCTGGTTCTCTGGGCATCATGCCCAGCTTGGATTAATGTTTGTTTATTACAATTTACATTATCCAGGATAGTGTTTTTAGTTAGTGCCTTAGAAATGATTATAATTAAGGAGCAAGGAATACATTTATTAAGCACATAATTACACTAGGTCATCAAAGTGTTTTTTACCCATCAATACAAATAATCAGTTTATAAATAATGTATTTTGTGATTTTATAACCTGGGAAACTTTTTGTCTTTAAGCATTTTAGACTGTTTCATGTCTATGTGGATTAACTTTCTCTGCCTTTCATTTTAAGAGAAAACATGTATCAGTATCCCTTACTATTTCACAGTTTTAAATGTCAAAGGAGAATGTGAGCTTTAACTGACATGTACCTCAGATAAAAGAAGGTGATTAGATGGATGTAAGCTAAAATGAGATGACTAAATACCATGTTAGTAAGATTTGTCAATAAAACAGAAAATACACTGGGTGTTCTAGAAGAAAAGGATATAACACAGGTAATTATAAACACATCATTTACTAAGAAGAGAGAGAACAGAATAGGAATAACCATGCCTGATTTTTAGAAAGTCAGGAGAAATGGAGGAGGAAATTGCAACAAAAATTTTATGTATAAGTCATAAATGAAAATGATAAATTTGTAATGCATATTTCTCACCTTCAGGAGTATGTCTATTTCCAAGATACTGCTGCTTAAGAGTTAAAGCAGTCGTAACTAGAGGAGACTGTAATCTAGAACTGCACTGTTATTTCACTTCGAGAGGAAGAAAAAAAAAAACCTAATGAGTATAGGCAGCCACTTAAGGGGTGAATTCTTAATGTTAAATTTGAAAGAGTTATCAAGAACTACAAGATAAAAGGACAGACAAAATCCTGAGACATATGATATTAACAAGTAAATTACTTACTATAAGGGCTTTGATAATTTGTATACTAAAGAATACAAATAAAGGGGATGGTAAATCACTTCGATATTCTTGCCTTGAGAACACCATGAACAGTATGAAGAGGCAAAAAGATATGACAATGAAAGATGAACTCCCCAGGTCAGTAGGTGCCCAGTATACTACTGGAGAACAATGGAGAAATAACTTCAGAAAAATGAAAAGATGGAGCCAAACTGAAAACGACTCCCAGATGTGGATGTGACTGGTGAGAAGTAAAGCCTGATGCTGTAAAAAACAATACTGCATAGGAACCTGTAGGTCCATGAATCAAGGTAAACTGAAAGTGGTCAGACAGGAGAAGGCAAGAGTGAATATTGACTCTTGGAATATTGACTTAGGAATAAGTGAACTAAAATGGACTGGAATGGGTGAATTTAATTCAGATGACCATTATACCTACTACTGTGGGCAAGATTCCCTTAGAAGAAATGGAGTAGCCCTCATAGTCAACAGGAGTCCAAAATGCAGTATTTGGGTGCAATCTCAAAAATGACAGAATGATCTCTGTTCATTTCCAAGGCAAACCACTCAATATCACAGTAATCCAAGTCTATGCACCAATCAGTAATGCTGAAGAAGCTGAAGTTGAACAGGTCTATGAAGACCTACAAGACCTTCTAAAACTAATGCCCCAAAAGATGTCCTTTTCATCATAGGGGACTGGAATGTCAAAGAAGGAAATCAAGAGATACCTGGAGTAACAGGTATATTTGACCTTGGAGTACAAAATGAAGCAGGGCAAAGGCTTACATGGACATCACCAGATGTTTGATACCAAAATCAGATTGATTATATTCTTTGCAGCCAAAGAAAGAGAAGATTTATACAGTCAGGAAAAAGAAGACTGGGAGCTGACTGTGGCCCACATCATGAACTCCTTATTGCCAAATTAAGACTTAAATTGAAGAAAGTAGGGAAACCACTAGACCATTCAGATATGACCTCAATCAAATCCCTATAATAATATAGTGGAAGTGAATAACAGTTTCAAGGGATTAGATCTTATAGACACAGTGCCTGAAAAACTATGGATGGAGGTTTGTGACACTGCACAGGAGAAAGTGATCAAGACCATTCACAAGAAAAAGAAACACAAAAAGGCAAAATGGTTGTCTGAGGAGGCCTTACAAATAGCTGAGAAAAGAAGAGAAGTGAAATGAAAAAGAGAAAAGGAAAGATATACCTATTTGGATGCAGAGTTCCAAAGAATAGCAAGTAGATATGAGATTTTCTCAAAGATCAGTGCAAAGAAATAGAGGAAAACAACAGAATGGGAAAAACTAGAGGTCTCTTCAAGTAAATTAGAGATATCAAGGGAACTTTTATGTAAAGATGGGCATGGTAAAGACAGAAATGGTACGGGCCTAACAGAAGCAGAAGATATTAAGAAGAAGTGGCAAGAATACACAGAAGAAGTATACAAAAAAGATCTTCATGAACCAGATAGCCATGATGGTGTGATCACTCACCTAGAGCCAGACATTCTGGAATACAAAATCAAGTGGGTCTTAGGAAAGATCATTACAAACAAAGCTAGTGGAGGTGATGGAATTCCAGTTGAATTATTTCAAATTCTAAAAGATGATATTGTGAAAATGCTGCACATAATATGCCAGAAAATTTGGAAAACTCAGCAGTGGCCACAGAACTGGAAAAGGTCAGTTTTCATTCCAGTCCCAAAGAAGGACCTACCTCACGATTGCACTCATCTCGCACACTAGCAAAATAAACTCAAATTTTTCTAAGTCAGGCTCCAACAGTACGTGAACTGTGAGCTTCCAGATGTTCAAGCTGGTTTTAGGAAAGGCAGGGGAACCGGAGATCAAATTACCAACATCCGTTGGATCATAGAAAAAGCAAGAGAATTCCATTAAAAAAAATCTATTTCTGCATTATTGACTATGCCAAAGCCTTTGACTATGTGGATCACAACAAACTCTGGAAAATTCTTCAAGAGATGGGCATACGAGACCACCTGACCTGCCTCCTGAGAAATCTGTATGCAGGTCAAGAGGAAACAGAACCAAACTTGGAACAATGGACTGGTTTCCAAATTGAGAAAGGATTACAACAAGGCTGTATTATCACCGTGTGTATTTAATTTATATGCAGAGTACATCATGCAAAATGCCAGACTGGATGAAGCATAAGTTGGAATCAAGACTGCCGGGAGAAATATCAATAAACTCAGATATGCAGAGGACACCATTCTTATGGCAGAATATGAAGAGAAACTAAAGAGCATCTTGATGAAATTGAAAGAGGAGAGTGAAAAAGCTGGCTTAAAATTCAGCATTCAGAAAACCAAGATCATGGATTCCAGTCCCATCACTTCATGGCAAATAGATGGGGAAACAATGGAAACAGTAACAGACTGTATTTTCTTGGGCTCCATAATCACTGCAGTTGGTGACTGCATCCATGAAATTAAAAAGCACTTGCTCCTTGGAAAAAAGAGCTATGACAAACCTAGACAGCATATTAAAAAGCAGAGACATTACTCTTTGCTGACAAAGGCTCCCTCTAGTCAAAGCTATGGTTTTTTCAGTAGTCATTTATGGATGTGGGAGTTGGACTGTAAAGAAAGCTGAGCACCAGAGAATTGATACTTTGAACTGTGGTGTTGGAGAAAACTCTTGAGATTCCCTTGAACTGCAAGGAAATCAAACCAGTCAATCTTAAAGGAAATCAGTCATGAGTATTCATTGGAAGGACTGCTGCTGTAGCTGTAACTCCAATACTTTGGTCACCTAATATGACAAACTGACTCACTGGAAATGACTCTGATGCTGGGAAAGATTGAAAGGGATGATGGAGGATGAGATGGTTGGATGGCATCACCGACTCAATGGACACGAGTTTGAGCAAGCTCCGGGAGTTGGTGATGGACAGGGAAGACTGGTGTGCTGCAGTCCATGGGATCGCAGAGAGTCAGGCACTACTGTATGACTTAATGAACTGTACTGATACTAAAGAAAAACAAGAACCCAGGTGACTAGCGAAAAATTACTCTGGGATGAAAGAAAAAGCATGGAAAAGTAAAGTGCAGACAATACAAGAAATGTAGATACAAAAATAATTTTATATATGCAGGTTTTTTGGCTTCAGTTTAATTTTTGTTTATTATTGGAATATAGTTGATTTACAATATTATGTTAGTTTCAGATGTATAGCAAAGTAACTCAGTTATAAAGAAACATATTCCATTCTTTTTCAGATTCTATTACCACATAGGTTATTAAAGAATAATAAGTAGTATTCCCTGTGGTGTACAGTAGGTCCCTATTAATTATCTATTTTATATATCAGATCAGATCAAATCAGTCACTCAGTCGTGTCCGACTCTTTGCGACCCCATGAATTGCAGCACGCCAGGCCTCCCTTGTCAATCACCAACTCCCGGAGTTCACTGAGATTCACGTCCATCAAGTCAGTGATGCCATCCAGCCATCTCATCCTCTGTCGTCCCCTTCTCCTCCTGCCCCCAATCCCTCCCAGCATCAGGGTCTTTTCCAATGAGTCAACTCTTCGCATGAGGTGGCCAAAGTACTGGAGTTTCAGCTTTAGCATCATTCCTTCCAAAGAAATCCCAGGGCTGATCTCCTTCAGAATGGACTGGTTGGATCTCCTTGCAGTCCAAGGGCTTCTCAAGAGTCTTCTCCAACACCACAGTTCAAAAGCATCAATTCTTCGGCGCTCAGCCTTCTTCACAGTCCAACTCTCACATCCATACATGACCACAGGATAAACCATAGCCTTGACTAGACGATCCTTTGTTGGCAAAGTAATGTCTCTGCTTTTGAATATGCTATCTATATATAGTACTGTGCATATTTTCATCTCAAATCCCTAATTTATCCTTTCTCCCATTTTTGCTAACTGTAAGTTTGTTTTTGAAGTCTCTTTTGTCAACTCAGTTGGTCAAGAGTCTGCCTCTAATGAAGGAGACCCAGGTTTGATCTCTGGGTCACTGGGAGAAAGAAATGGCAACCCACTCCAGTATTCCTGCCTAGGAAATCCCATGGACAGAGGTGCCTGGCAGGCTACAGTCCATGGGGCTGCAAGAGTGGGACATGACTTAGCAACTAAAACCTACCTCATCTGTATCTTTTTTTTTAGATTTCATATGTAAGTGATACCATATGATATTTGCCTTTCTCAGTTTGATTTATGTAGTATGATATATGTAGTATGATAATCTCTAGATCCATTCATGTTGCTGTAAATAGTTTTAGTTCTTTGTTTTGGCTAAGTTTATATTTATCTTCATTTTTATTTTTATTATTCTAGGAAGTGAATCCAAAAAGTGTTCTACCTATGTTTGTATTTACGAGTTTTATAGTGTGTGGTCTTACATTTAGGTCTTTAATCCATTTTGAGATAATTTTTATATATGATGTTAGAGAACGCTCTACTTTTTTTTCTTTTACATGTAGCTGGCCAATTTTCCCAGCACCACTTATTGAAGAGGCTGTCTTTTTTTCCATTGTATATTTTTGCTTCCTTATCATAGATTAGTTGACCATAGATGTGTGGGTTTATTTCTGGACTTTCTAGCTTGTTCTATTGTTCTATCTTTATACATTTCTGTTTTTGTGCCAGTGTCATACTGCTTTGATGACTGTATTCTTTGTAGTACAGTTTGAAGTAAGGAGCCTGATTCCTCTAGCTCCATTTTCTTTATAAGGATTGCTTTTGCTACCCAGGGTCTTCTGTGTTTACATATAAATTAAAAAAAAATTCTAGTTCTGTGAAACATGTCACGGAATTTGTTAAGGATTGCATTGAATCTGTAGAGGATTTTAGGTAGTAGAGTAATTTTACAGTATTGATTCTTCTAATCCAACAACATAGTATATATTTGTTTCATCTTTGATCTTTTATCAGAATGTTATAGTTTTCTGAATACAGGTCTTTTGCCTACTTAGGTAGGTTTATTTCTAGATATTGTACACTTTTTTGATGTAATGGTAAATGGGATTGTTTAATTTCTCTTTCTTATTTTTTGTTGTTAGTGTATGCAAATGCAAGAGATTTCTGTGTATTAATGTATCCTGCCACTTAACCAAATTCACTGATGAGCTCTAGTAGTTTCCTGATAGCATCTATAGTATTTTCTATGTATAGTATCATATCATCTGCAAACAGTGACAATTCTACTTATTTTTCAATTTGGATACTTTTTAAATTTGGCTTTGATTTAAAAGAGACACACAATAAGAACAGGTAAAAAAAAAAGTATAATATATATATTAACATGCAGTAATTTAAAAATTTACCTAGAACACGTTATTTTCTTTTGAAATTCTCAATATTAAAACATTTTTTACAAAACATTCAATAGTCATTTTTCTATAATCATTTTCTAATAGTCTATCAACATGAAAAATTATTAATATATTCTATGGGATATACAAGTATGCTAATTTATGTATAAATTAAATATACTGTTATCTAATTCCTCTGGTTACTTGGTTATACTTTGGATATTTTTATCTGGTTTAAATAGCTACATAAAATTTTCTAGCTAGGCTTTTATGTCATATTTGTTTTGCCTTTTTAAAACTGTAGTATTTGTTGTTGTTCAGTTACTCAGTTGTGTCTGACTCTTTGCAACCTCATGGACTGAAGCACTCAGGTTGTTTTCCACTGTCTCCCAAAGTTTGCTCAAATTTAGGTCCATTGAGTCAGTGATGCCATCCAACCATTTCATCCTCTGTTTCACCCTTCTCTTCCTGCCTTCAATTTTTCCCAGCATCAGGCTCTTTTCCAAAGCATCAGCCCTTCGCATCAGGTGGCCAAAGTACTGGAGCTTCAGCATCAGTCCTTCGAATGAAAATTCAGGGTTAATTTCCTTTAGGATTGACTGGTTTGATCTTGCAGTCCAAGGGACTCTCAAGAGTCTTCTCCAGCACTACAGTTCAAAAGCGTCAATTCTGTGGTACCCAGCCTTCTTTATGGTCCAACTCTCACACCCATACATGAAAGCAATTACTATGAAAGTGAAAGTCGCTTAACTGTTCTTTGCAACCCCATGGACTATACTGTCCATGGAATTCTTTAGGCCAGAATACTGGAGTTGGTATACTGTCCATGGAATTCTCTAGGCCAGAATACTGGAGTTGGTATTTCTTCTCCAGGGGATCTTCCTAACCCAGGGATCAAACTCAGGTCTCCCTCCTTGCAGGAGGATTCTTTACCAGTTGAGACACCAGGGAAGCCCAAGAATATTGGAGTGGGTGCCAATCCCTTCTCCAGCATGACTACTGAAAAAATCATAGCTTTGACTATACAGACCTTTTTTGGCAAAGTGATGTCTATATAGCTTTTCTTCCAAGGAGCAAGCATCCTTTAATTTTGTGGCTGCAGTCACCATCCACAGTGATTTTGAAGCCCAATAAAATAAAGTCTGTCACTGTTTCCATTGTTTCCCCATTTATTTGCCATGAGGGCTTCCATGGTAGCACAGACAATACAGAATGCGGGAGACCTGGGTTCAATCCCTGTATTGGAAAGAGCCCCTGGAGGAGGACATGGGAACCCACTCCAGTATTTTTGCATGGAGAATCCCCATGGACAGAGGAGCCTGGCAAGCTACAGTCCATAGGGTTGCAAAAAGTTGGACATGACTGAGCAACTAAGCACATACATTTGCCATGAAGTGATGGGAATGGATGCCATGACCTTAGTTTCTTGAATGTTGAGTCTATTAATATATTAATTTCTGCAATTAATTTTAAATGCATATTTATTTTCTCATATTCTAGTTACCTTAGCATACATTTTCACTTTACCGAACCTATCTTCTAAAATTATCTTTCCATCCTAGCTTCATCATATTGTCATCTTGAAATCTGTGTTTATATCAACAGCAGCATAAATCAGGGTGTCTCTCATTCTCCTATCTCTAATGATCATATTCTATATTTTTTCCTGCTAACATCCTTCAGTACTTCAACTCCACTAATATTTGTACTTTACCAAGACTTAAAATTCAGTTATTCTACCACTTTTCATTCTTTCTTTCCCCTTTTACATCTCCTATTTTATAGCCAACCTATTATAATCTCTCCCATGTATATATCTTCAGCTCTTTTGACTATTTTTTTTTTTCTTGGAAATTTAGCCTTTGGTAAATTCTGAACCTTGTCTATTTCATATCTGTGCCTCCACAACTGATTTTAACTAGAGAAAGGCATCCCTGCTGGGTATCCTCCCTTTAAATTCATGACCAGTACCAGTTCTTATTTATCTAGCAGAATATCATGGTTATATTTAGAATAACTGAAATCTCAGATGTATTTGCTTGCTGTTATCCATTCTTGTACCTTGTTTCCTCATGAATTCATGACTTTCTCTGCAGTTTTGAGCAGACACAGATGATTCTAATATTCTTTGTATACAAGACAAGACTCTTTCTTCCTTTTGGGTACCTTGCTTCACACAATGTACTTATTCAAACTCCCACATACAACTTACACATTAAAATATTAGGTGGCATTTACCTTCCTTCCTTTGTTTCTCTTCTTTATTGTTTCCTCAATGAGTTTCTTGAAAGGTTTCCTGAAATTTCCTTCTCAACTCCTAAATTTTGCTAAGTTAGTTGTGCACTTATTAAAATCTTACTTTTACTATGTCCCTTATATTTATATAATTCTGACATATCTCTAAGTTCATCTATATCTGTATCTATCTTGTAAGCTGTAGAGACAGAGATATGTATATCAAGATTCATTTATCACCATGCTTTGTTCTCTTCATTTCTTTTGATGTCATTTGTTGTTTGATTAGCTATTTGAGAAATATATGCTTCAGATCAGATTCTTGGGTGACAGAAGATCTGAATATTTGTCTATAATAGTTTTCTGTATTTCTCTCTAGTGGAATAACAAAACCTTGGCTTCCCTGGTGGTTCAGACGGTAAAAGCATCTGCCTGCAATGTGGGAGACCCAGGTTTGATCCATGGGTGAGGAAGATCCCCTGGAGAAGGAAATGGCAACCCACTCCAGTACTTTTGCCTGGTAAATTCCATGGATGGAGGAGCCTGGTAGGCTACAGTCCATGGGGTCGCAAAGAGTCGGACACGACTGAGCAATATTTTCACTATATCTTAGTTATAGAAGTGATTTCCTTCGACTTCACTTCCCGATGTTGCAGGTGGAAGTCTAATGATAAAAGAAACCTTTTACTTTGCTGAAAATCTCTACATTCTCTCTGGAAACATATGATTTACACTTCATGCTTAAAGTTCAAAAAATTTTCACAAAAATGCCCAGGTATATCTTTTCTTATTAATCTATCTTGAAACTTAGTGAGCCTTTCAATGCATACTTAAGTCTTTCCATAGATGATTACAATATTCTTATGTTTGTTTACTTTTTATCTCTCATAATTTGTTTCTGTCTGTTCTCTTGGAAAAACATATGTTCTTATTTTTTTTCTGGTTTCTTTTTCTTTCTTTCTTTTTTTAAAGAATAAACTGACTTAAAAACATGGCATCAGGATGAACTTCTATAAGTCAATTCTAATTTTACAAGTGACAACATGTACCATCTCTAAGGGCCCTCCCTGAGGGGAAAGGAGTATGACAATTTGAAAGATTTGCCAGTTGCACTAGTGAGTTCTGACATTGCTGCTTTTGTTGATTCTCAGCAGTGGGTGACTGTCCCATATTGTCAGACGTTGTGCTTCAGTGAACACTTACAGTGAGCTGAATGGCTGATACTCTAAGGTGATCCTAAACAAGTTACACTCTATAGCATTTCTTCTTTCTGCTGAAGTCCAGTCCAGTACACCTAATCACATCCAAAACATACATTATTAGAAAGAAATAGCCACTATATTTTTGGAATATGGATAGTTCCAGGATTTATTGGTGGCCAGTTGATAGATGGATTATTAGAGATTTTTGTAAATATGACATTTTAAAAATGACTATTACATATACAGTACGTATATGTAATAGTCATATTACAAAGAAAGAAATCATTACATAATTAAAATGTTAAAATGCCAAGAATCTATTTTTAAACAAATTCCAAACTAGTAATACAGATGCTTTGATGACACTGACATATTATTAATGCTGAGAAAACTTGTGCATAGGTGTACAATAAATCAGAGTCTGAACAATGAGAATAATATAAAACCTGACACTGCACATGAATGTCTCAGACATGTTTGAAATACATATTTCTGATTTCAGAAAATCCATCAAATCTGTGTAGTATTCACATTTTAATTTTTTTAGGGCCTTCTTAAGGCAAGAGGTGAAAATAATACAATATCATTAGCAACTATTTTAAAATAGTTTTTAAAATTAGG
The DNA here is from genome assembly GCF_027580195.1 of Bos mutus. Taxonomy (NCBI): domain Eukaryota; kingdom Metazoa; phylum Chordata; class Mammalia; order Artiodactyla; family Bovidae; genus Bos; species Bos mutus. The sequence continues at coordinate 29,710,151 of NC_091617.1, forward strand.
TAACAAATAATCATTAGGTAAATTTTTCAGGAAACTATTCAAATGTATTTCATTACATTTAACACTATTTAAGAAATAAATTTAAGAAGTTTTGGGGCACATATTTTCAAAAAGTATCTAGCTATTTTTTCAAGAAAATACTTTCCCATCTCTACTATTCATGAGCAAAGAATATCGATGATGTTATCATAGTTTATCTTATTAAATATTACCAAAGAATTTTTCATAAAATATTTCAATTAATGTGGAAAAATATATTATGAAAGATATTATATAGAGCAAATAAAAAATGGAAACACTTTATTAGAAGTATTAGAACTATGAACAAATTTGATGTTTTCAAACTAATTTCTGCCTTTTAATAAACTATAAGCTATTTTCTAGAAAACTATTACTCGTGTATCTTCTTAATTTTAGGGAAGTAAATATTTAAAGGCACATAATGTAGACAATTTCACAATATGCCTCTCAAATGTTTTATACTTAAATTTGATTACTGACTCTAAAGCTAAATCTAATCTGAAAATGTTTTTATACATATAATTAAACTGATAATTTATTTCAAATTAGATTCAGGCTGATAATCCATCTTGTTTAGTTATACATTTAGCTGATATTTATTCTATTTTACATATTCTTTGTGTATCTACTGGAGCACTTAAGACGTTGCTTGTTGTTTTAGTCATTAAGTCATGTCCAACTCTTTTGTGACCCCATGGACTGTAGCCCGCCAGCCTCCTCTGTCTATGGGATTTCCCAGGCAAGAATAGTGGAGTGAGTTGCCATTTTTTTCTTCAGGGGATCTTCCCTACCCAGGGATGAAACCTGCATCTCCTGCATTGACAGCTGGATTATTTACCACTGAGGCACCTGGGAAGCCCAAGATGTTGTTCAGGGTGCTAATATTTAACATTGAGTAAGTGTCCTTATTTCAAATATTGAAAGATGATGCTGTGAAAGTGCTGCACTCAATATGCCAGCAAATTTGGAAAACTCAGCAGTGGCCACAGGACTGGAAAAGGTCAGTTTTCATTCCAATCCCAAAGAAAGGCAATGCCAAAGAATGCTCAAACTATGGCACAATTGCACTCATCTCACACGCTAGTGAAGTAATGGTCAAAATTCCCCAAGCCAGGCTTCAGCAATACGTGAACCATGAACTTCCAGATGTTCAAGCTGGTTTTAGAAAAGGCAGAGGAACCAGCGATCAAATTGCCAACATCTGCTGGATCATTGAAAAAGCGAGAGAGCTCCAGAAAAATACCTATTTCTGCTTTGTTGACTATGCCAAAGCCTTTGACTGTGTGGATCACAATAAACTGTGGAAAATTCTGAAACAGATGGGAATACCAGACCACCTGACCTGCTTCTTGAGAAACCTATATGCAGGTCCGGAAGCAACAGTTAGAACTGGACATGGAACAACAGACTGGTTCCAAATAGGAAAAGGAGTACGTCAAGGCCGTACATTGTCACCTTGCCTATTTAACTTCTATGCAGAGTACATCATGAGAAACGCTGGGCTGGAAGAAGCACAAGCTGGAATCAAGATTGCCAGGAGAAATATCAATAACCTCAGATATGCAGATAACACCACCCTTATGGCAGAAAGTGAAGAGGAACTAAAAAGCCTCTTGATGAAAATGAAAGAAGAGAGTGAAAAAGTTAGCTTAAAGCTCAAAATTCAGAAAACGAAGATCATGGCCTCTGGTCCCATCACTTCATGGGAAATAGATGGGGAAACAGTGTCAGACTTTATTATTTTGGGCTCCAAAATCACTGCAGATGGTGACTGCAGCCATGAAATTAAAAGACGCTTACTCTTTGGAAGGAACGTTATGACCAACCTAGATAGCATATTCAAAAGCAGAGACACTACTTTGCCAATGAAGGTTTGTCTAGTCAAGGCTCTGGTTTTTCCAGTGGTCATGTATGGATGTGAGAGTTGGACTGTGAAGAAAGCTGAGTGCCAAAGAATTGATGCTTTTGAACTGTGGTGTTGGAGAAGACTCTTGAGAGTCCCTTGGACTGCAAGGAGATCCAACCAGTCCATTCTAAAGGAGATCAGCCCTGGGTGTTGTTTGGAAGGAATGATGCTAAAGCTGAAACTCCAGTACTTTGGCCACCTCATGAGAAGAGTTGACTTATTGGATAAGCCTCTGATTCTGGGAGAGATTGGGGGCAGGAGGAGGAGGAGACGACAGGGGATGAGATGGCTGGATGGCATCACCGACTCAATGGACATGAGTTTGACTGAACTCTGGGAGATGGTGATGGACAGGGAGGCCTGGCATGCTGCGATTCATGGAGTCGCAAAGAGTTGGACACGACTGAGTGACTGAACTGAAATGAACTGAAGTGTCCTTATTCCTATTTGGGCAGCTGAGATTCTTTGATATGAAGAATTACTCTAATTTGGTCTCAATCACATCTGATAAACCCCGATATTGTTTTAATATCACCTATATTGGCTTTGCAGAGAAGGCAATGGCACCCCACTCCAGTACTCTTGCCTGGAAAATCCTATGGACGGAGGAGCCTGGTAGGCTGCAGTCCATGGGATCACTAACGGTTAGACACGACTAAGCGGCTTCACTTTCACTTTTCACTTTCATGCATTGGAGAAGGAAATGGCAACCCACTCCAGTGTTCTTGCCTGGAGAATCCCAGGGACGGGGGAGCCTGGTGGGCTTCTGTCTACGGTGTTGCACAGAGTCGGACACGACTGAAGTGACTTATCAGAGTAGCAGGGAGCATATTGGCTTTGTACATCAGTATTTTAAAATACACAAACTATTGCCTACAACAAATATATTGAGTACACATGTAGTAATGTAGATCTTTTCATAAACAAAATGATAAAACAAAAGAACGTTTAAAGCATATTAAAGTTTCTTTTAGGTCCTGAATTAGTTTACTTCAGAGAAACATTTGATCTTCATTAAAACCTTCATTGCTTCTCCTGGCAATCAGATGTCAGTGGTATTCTGCTTTTTAGTTTTTAAAATTCTGCTTACATGCAGAATATAGTTTTATCAGAGGATCCTGTTTAGTGAGTAATAACTTGAAATAAGCAGACTATAAACTACAATTTTTTGTGTGTGTAGTTTGGAGACAATATGGGGTTTCATAAGAACTTTCTTAATGTCTAATAGTTGTTATGAACATTTCCCTTTTAATCTTTTATATCTAAGGCTATTGGCATTCATGTGTGTGTCTGTGCATGAGTTTAGATATTTCACAAATTAATGGACAAATTTCTGATTAAAATACCTGTAAAGAAGTCTCATGTAAGGCAGTTTCTGTTTTTCACCCCGAGAAATATATAAAGGGCTTTCTATCTGAAGAAGACTTTCCTTTACTTCAAAGCAACACTTTTGCCTAAGACTTTATAGAATCACTTAGAAAGCTTCTGAAATCCAAAGAATCATGTTCATATCCCTAATATTTTAATTCAGCAGGTATAAAATGGGCTTGGAAATTTACATTTTCAACAAATCAGAATTAATTCTGTTGTTCAGGAACACATGTGGAAGTAGCTAGAGTATCATCTATAATTTCATTGACTTAATTTTTTATTGATACCTATATTTCTGTTTTGTTTAATGCCTCAAACTCTATATGACCAAGCTTTATCTATTATTCTTATAAAAGTTATAAACTAGATCTTAGAGTCTCTGTACTCTTACCACCTGTCAATTCAGTTCAGTTGTTTAGTCATGTCCGACTCTTTGCGAACCCATGAATCACAGCACGCCAGGCCTCCCTGTCCATCACCAACTCTCGGAGTTCACTCAAATTCATCCAGTGTCCATCGAGTCAGTGATGCCATCCAGCCATCTCATCCTCTGTCGTCCCTTTATCCTCCTGCCCCCAATCCCTCCCAGCATCAAGGTCTTTCCAATGAGTAAACTCTTCTCATGGGGTGGCCAAAGTATTGGAGTTTCAGACTCAGCATCAGTCCTTCCAATGAACACCCAGGACTGATCTCCTTTAGAATGGACTGGTTGGATCTCCTTGCAGTCCAAGGGACTCTCAAGAGTCTTCTCCAACACCACAGTTCAAAAGCATCAATTCTTTGACACTCAGCTTTCTTCACAGTCCAATTCTCGCATCCATACATGACCACTGGAAAAACCATAGCCTTGACTAGACGGACCTTTGTTGGCAAAGTAATATCTCTGCTTTTAAATATGCTATCTATGTTGGTCATAACTTTCCTTCCAAAGAGTAAGCGTCTTTTAATTTCATGGCTGCAATGACCATCTGCAGTGATTTTGGAGCCCCCCCCAAAAAATAAAGTCTGACACTGTTTCCACTGTTTCCCCATCTATTTCCCATGAAGTGATGGGACCAGATGTCCTGATCTTAGTTTTCTGAATGTTGAGCTTTAAACCAACTTTTTCACTCTCCTCTGTCACTTTCATCAAGAAGCTTTTTAGTTCCTCTTCATTTTCTGCCATAACGGTGGTGTCAACTGTATCTTCCCTCAAAAGGCATTGACTTTTCTTGCCCAACTGTATAGATTTCTTCCCCTCATAAGAGATAAGCCTGTGGCTCCACAGGAAAATGTTATTCCTTTCCATAGGTCAATTTTTATACCTACAGATCTTCAATACCTTTCAGAGGAGCTTCAGCCCCTAACTGTCTGCCTATATCATGTCTAAAGGATAAAAATATTTCACTGAAATACCATGCCAGTTACCTAATGTAATGATTATGATCATGTGTTCTGAGGTAGAATGCTTGGATTCAACTTATAGCTCTGCAACTTTATAAACTCAGTGACCTTGGGCAATAACTTTTATGATTTGTGTTTAGAATCTTTCACTCTAAAATGGTCAGGGAAATAATAATATCCATTCCACGTTTTGAATAATAAATGCTGCATAATATAACATTAAATGTTATGTAAGTTTTTATCACTTATAAAATCTACTGTTTCCCTGGTTAAGCAAAAAAATTCTGACATGAGTACTAGTTAATGGTTTAACTCTTCTGGTCTCCATCTAGGATTCTATTTGAAAAAAATTCTTTAACTTAGTACTATATATAAGACAGCAAAAGATTACTGTTGATTTTTTAAGATCCATATTATATAAGACATAATATATAGATAACATAGCATTAACTAAAACCAATCCTCTAATATAATGTATAATTTTTATACCAATTTGCAATTATTTTAGCTAAGAATTCAATGATTTGTTGGCCAGTATGACCAAGGGAAGATCTCTGGTCCTCATTAAGGCATATTCTTTCCTCATCTTCAAAGCAATATAGATTGTGCATGATCATAACTCTTTTGGGGAAGAAAGAGACTTCTGTGTCCTAGCATTCACAGTGGCAACATATCTCTACTTTGAAATATGTGGATGTCACAATACTTTGAGGAACACTATTTATTATTACCCCAGCATAGAATGTGTATGTGATTTCTATTCCTTTACTTAATGTCCTATATTGTATAGATGATGTTGTGTAAACTCTTTATTCTTTTAAAAATCACATTGAGATATAGATATACTTGATCCAAGTAATGCTTACAGCTACCAGAAGTTGTTTAATATAAAGTTAATCATATTAAATCTTATATATGCTAATTATAGGCTAAAAATCATAAGCCTTAAACTACAACATATTTAGATGGGATCCAAAATTGTGGAAATACACTTCATTTCCTATGTTGTAGCCTTAAGTATAGTATTCATGAAGATGAAGCTCTTCTCTGATGGTCAGGAGGTAAGGGAGAGGTGCTACAAATAATCTGATCTTAAATCATGTGCTAATTAATTTTAAAGATTAATTTTATACTAGAGCCACTCCATTTGAATGAGACGGGTGATTTCTACTCCTCCATATTTATCAAGTGAATAATCAAGGGGACTCAAACAGCAGTGGCAAATTGGAGCTTTTAGTAGTATCCCCACTATAAGTTATAACTTACTCTGTGAGAAAGCAAGCTTGACAATAAGAGTGACTGATGTGGGTCTATGGTTTAGAGAAATGATAGATGGATATTCCTTAACATATCACATAATATAACAAGATTCTTAGAAATTTTTTAGATTAAAAAAGCACTTTATGCTGATAGCATTTATACAGGAATAATTAAAATACACCATGTATAAATTATGGCAACCCGCTCCAGTACTCTTGCCTGGAAAATCCCATGGATGAAGGAGCCTGGTAGGCTGCAGTCCATGGGGTCGCTAAGAGTCGGACACGACTGAGTGACTTCACTTTCACTTTTCACTTTCACGCATTGGAGAAGGAAATGGCAACCCACTCCAGTGTTCTTGCCTGGAGAATCCCAGGGACAGGGGAGCCTGGTGGGCTGCCGTCTATGGGGTCGCACAGAGTCAGACACGACTGAAGTGACTTAGCAGCATGTATAAATTAATCAAGCTTATCTAGAAATCTTTTTGAAAACACATACTGTTCCAAAATATATCATAGTTTATTTACTCTGCCTTCCTTTTTAATGAAACCTACAATGTGTTTATTTGATCAATAATCTAATGTAGGAGCTTTTCTCATGCCCATTAAAAAAGCACATTCTCATAATTTTTAATAAAGTGATGCTATCAACTGTCCTTTGTAACCACTTTATTTATTTTTCTGTGGCTATATTGTACTTTAATATCCAGTTACCAGGTGTGTTAATTATACCTTCACTTAGTACTCATGGTAAATATTAGATGTTTTTCTGTACATAATCCCATGTTCTACAAGGTAATTTTGTTTGCTGAGGTGATACAATCATTCTACATGCTTTCTTTCATATCCTTTAAAGGGAGCATGCTAATATAAGTTGCTAAAGCATACTTCTTTCCTAAATTTGATAAATAATAATGAAAAATGAGAAAAAATAAAGTTTTCGAGCAGCACACACATTCAGTGGGTATGGACTGTCTGTCATGAAAAAACCAAGTATGTCAATAAATTAAGATATATTTCAGCCTAACAAGAATTATTTGATAAGAATATCTTCTGAAGAGATGTTTTATTATCTCAGAAATATTCAAAACACCCTCATAAAATCTAAAATAAGTGCAAATATTGAAATAAGATGCATGTCATTTGCTAAAATTTTACAAACTGCTAAATATTTTTACAATAATCCAAGATTCTTAAAGCTCACTTGATCTATAATACTTTTCTGCACTTCTTATATATTTATAAAGTTGAGTCATAAAATATTTTACCTTTTATTTGAGAAATGGCTGGAGCATTTTCTTTGAAACAATAGGTTACTGCCTAATTATTTCAGATTTGTGAATATAAGTTTGTTATACAATATGTGAACATTAAGCTATATCTATATATTTATCATTTTCTTGGGGTATTATGGAAATCCATATCTGAACTACACTATAATAGCTCAATTTGTCTTTGATGTAGGTTACTGGGAGAAAGGGAAAAGGTGAGGTAAAGTGAGGGAAGACAAAGTGAAGAGAAAGATACATGGTGTTCTAAGTAAAAAGTAGATTGTGTCATGTCTACTAGTAGAAGCAATGTTAAGCAAAAATTGCATAACTTTCTGGTTACAGGGATTACAAATGAATGGATAATTAACACTTGAAAATCAATTAATAAAGACAATCTTGTGATTATTTAAATAGAAGTAGCTATAGACAGAGACTACCACACAGTATTTGAAACAATAAGATTAATATGTTATTTAAAATGAAGGAAAACTATAATGGTTAAACACAGCCTTTTAAAACAGAGTAGATTTTTTATTTTTTATGAATATTTTGGTTGAACAATTGTTCTGAGGCTGGTTGTATTGTGGCAGGAGGAAACTGATGTTAGCCCAGGGAGAGTTGTTTGATGAGACTTTTATTGATTTACTAGTTTCAGAAGGTGATTCATAGAAAATAATCCACTATTGATTGGTTTACCTTCAAACTTAGAACTGTTCAACTTCAGCATCTTCATCATTACTGGTTGGGGCATAGATTTGGATTTCTGTGATACTGAATGCTTTTCCCTGAAAATGGACAGATATCAATTCTGTTGTTTTTGAGATTGCACCCAAATCCTGCATTTCAATCAATGAATAAGTGAAAACAGTCAGTCAATCCTAAAGGAAATCAGTCATGAATATTCATTGGAAGGAGTGATGTTGAAGCTGAAACTCCTATACTTTGGCCACATGATGCGAAGAACTGACCCATTGGAAAAGACCCTCATGCTGGGGAAGATTGAAGGCAGGAGAGAAGAGAATGACAGAGGATAAGATGGTCAGATGGCATCACCTACTTGATGGACAAAAGTTTGAGCAAGTTCTTGGACTTGGTGATGGACAGGGAAGCCTGGCATGCTTCATTCCATAGGGTCGCAAAGAGTAGGACACAACTGAGCAACTGAACTGAACTGAAATGCATTTCGAACTCTTTTGTTGACTATGAGGGCTACTCCATTTCTTCTAAGGGATCCTTGCCCATAGTAGTAGATGTAATGGCCTTCTGAATTAAATTCACCCATTCCCGTCCATTTTAGTTCACTGATTCCTAAAATGCCTATGTTCACTCTTGTCATCTCCTGTTGGACCACTTCCAATGAACCTTGATTCATGGACCTAACATTCCAAGTTCTTATGCAACATTATTATTTACAGCATCAGATCCTACTTCCATCACTTAGTAAAATATTACTAAGATAAGTTAAAAATCTAGATA